>NC_066364.1:479361-1079361 GCF_013377495.2 Cygnus atratus | reverse complement strand
TCCTCCTTGTGAGGTTAGTAATAAATCTAATATCATTCGATTCTGGAGTACTATTTTTGCAAACTTGTTACCTCCTTTTGTAGTGCCTGGACTGCATCCAGAGTGTTATTTTCCAGTTCTTCAATTATAGCTGAGATATTTACAATACCTTTTTCCAATTCATTCACCCCTAACCAAGGTAAAAACCACCTTGCAAAACTGTGAAATGCCCTGTTTCTTTTTACTAGAGGATTATCTGGAGTCCTCTTAATTCTGCGTGTGGTCTCAAGGGGCTTTGGCTTTTCAATTCTGCGTGTGGGTCTTCAACAATAGTTACATTTGGAATTATTGCCCCCAGGGTGCAAGCTCCCTTCTATCCTAGGGGCAACGCCTTCCTGGCTTTATGGCCACGTAGCCAGTACCACCACTTGCCATTTGGGACAGGCCATTCGGTTACAGGATTCTCATGTTTACCTGGTGTGCATTATGTATATCTGCCGTTTGAGATCAATGAGCTCTTCCACACCACAACTATGGTGCAGGGAGCACCAGCAATAAAAGGGGTTCTCAAATAAAACTCCCGGCCACACCAACGCGTTCTCGTATCTTTTATTGCTGCCTCTCCCTACACCATGATCGACATGGTGTTGGAGAGCGCAATCATCTCGAGTGACGTCAGCTGGTCCCTTGCCATGGGGCCAGCACATCCCAAATTCTTTCTTTTCTGAAGCCAGATGGTCATTCTTCGAGTGTTTCTACACACTCTGTTCTTAATCCGTCCCCAGGAGCGCCGGAGACACTGCACCAAGCCACATCGACCTAGGCCCATGTATATCACCTGTGGCAGTGGCTCCATCCCAGCTCTCTGCAGCCGGTCAAGCGCATCTGGGGAAGGTGGCTGTGCCCATGGGGGCCGAGACCACATGGGATCTGGGGTGTGGAGAAAGTTCCCCCGTCCTGCTCCGTGCAGAGCCACAGATCTAGCGACTGTGCAGTGTGTCCCACGCTGATTTGCTTTAGGCTCCCTTCCCTCCTTCCTGCTTGGTCTCTTCTGCAGGCTCGATCCCTCTTGTGTGTCCCTAGGCAGAGGCTCACCGCATTCCTCACAGCATTCCTCACAGCATTCTTCGTTACCAGTAGTTTTGGGTAGCTCCATGATTTTCTTCCATTCGTGTACCACCTTCCCAAAGACAGCCAGTTCAAAGCCTAGCCCCACCTTCAGCTTCATCTCCTCCTCATACACCAGGATGTCCAGGGAGTGGATGAAGATGGTCAGCATGGGCACGGCATGGGTTGCTGCAGTCTTGCTGTGGTGCGGACAGCTGCTAGTGAGACACCGACGGCACTTCAGGCAGACGGGGAATACCTTATTCAGTGCTCTGCGCAAGTCTTGGGCGTCAGTCTCTTTAATTTTGTTCATTTTGCCCAGCAGGTCCTGGCAGATTTCTCTGGTGTCCAGGGACTCCATCAGGGATCTGGAGATCTCTTGCATGTTCATGACAGAGGGCCGGATCCTGTTGAATTCTGAGCTTGTGGCCCCAAAAGTTCTTCCTTCATGGCCAGCTGATGTCTCCCATGGCAAATGCGTTGCAGAGGCAGCTACACTTTGGATGTTGCTTCTACTCTGTCCTTTCCCTTGTGTTCTCAACAGGTTGGGGGGGGAGCTGTTGGACAGGAAAGACCCAGGGCCATCCCTTAGGCTTCTCCTTACAGAACAGCCGGGTGATCTCCCAGCACCCTGCAGCCAGCCCTGCCAGCTCTGGGATGGTCTGGGAGACGTAAACTGTTGGGGACATGGGGCAAGCTCCGTGCACAGTGTGGGGCTGGGCCTCTTCCTGCCCTAGGAGGAAAGGGCCAGCCTGGTCCCGGGGCTGAGGGCAGAGAGGGGTGCTAGGAATGGGGGCAGCCGGTGCACTGTGTGGGAAGGGCTACAGTGGTACTCAGAGGACAGAGGGGAGATCTCGTGGGAAGGGCTACAGTGGTACTCAGAGTACTGAGGGGAGATCTCGTGGGAAGGGCTACAGTGGTACTCAGAGGACTGAGGGGAGATCTCGTTGCGGCCTACTGCTTCCTCATGACAGGCAGCAGAGGGACAGGCACTGATCTTTTCTGTCTGGTGAGCAGTGATAGGCCCCATGCGAAAAGCATGAAGCTGCATCAGGGGAGATTCAGGTTGCCTATTACGAAAAGGTTCTTCACCACCAGGGTGGTTGGGCATCGAAACAGGCTCCCCAGGAAAGTGGCCATGGGCCAAACCCTGCCAGAGTTCAAGAAGCGTTTACACAACGCTTGCAGAAATACGGTTTGATTGGGGGCGGGGGGCTGTGTGGAGCCAAGTGTTGGACTTGATAATACTTGTGGGTCCCTTCCAACTCAAGATTTTCTGTGATAGATTCTGTGGATGTCAGCAGAGAGCGCCTGCTCTGCTGCTAAGGGGCATCTGCTCGGGCAGGGGGACATAGGTGTGGGGCTCCCCAACCAGGAGCTCCCAGAGGGGGATGCTCCCCGCAGGAGAGGGCTCTGCTTACCCTGCTAGCAGATTGTTTGCAGACACCTCCACATCATGCCAGGATCGTGAAGAAACTGTTGGGGTAGAAATACGACTGAGAATGAGCCAGGGCTGCCACTGTGGGGACCCAGGCGGCAGTGGCAACTCATGGCCAGAAGCTGTTGCAGAGCCTGGCGCAGCTCTGGGATGGGGCTGCTCACCTCTCCGCTCCTTCCTCCTGCCTTTCAAGCTCATCTTCTTCCCAGAGGTGTCCTACACCAGAAAGCAAGCCTGGCTCAGTGGGGAGTGTCCCCTCTTGGTCAGGATGGTCCCTGCTCAGGAAGCAAGGACCTAGGAAGAGTAATGGGGTCACAGCGACAGGGCCCAGCCCAGTGCTGGGTGGAGGTGACTTTGAGGCTGTGGAGAAGGGCCCTTGCTGCCTGAGCAATGGCCTCTCTTCACTGCTGCCTCCTAAATAGACCCTCTGCAGAGCACCCCAAGGATGGGCCCAGCCCTGGGCTCATCCCTGCTGTGCCCGAGGAGAGTTCGGGGCGATACCAAACCTGGCTCCTACCGTGGCCTTGGTGTTGTGTATCCTGGCTATAAGGCTGGTCAGAACAGGTAGGACCAGAAAGTAAGGGGTGCATGGCACCCCAAGGAGATAGAGGCCCCAAATGCTCAGGCCCCAAAAGGCCAGCAGGGCCTCCAGCCTCCATATCTTCATCTTGAACACGGTTTTCATCCTGAGCCTGAAGCCCACACACTGCTCTCACTCCGAATCCTTGCTCACAGGCGTAACCTAAAACACAGCATGCAGCTCTTAGCAGTGGCCCTGTGAGAGCAGCCCCAACCCTCCCAGCCAAAAGGATGCCTGGAGTCTGGGCTTTAGGCACCTGACAAACCCAGTGAGCACCCCACTCCTACCCACCTCCGTGCTCCTCTGCACAGCTCCACTACCGCACTCAGCTGACGCTGAGTGTGGCCAGCTCAACACACTTTGCCTTCCTCAGCTGCTCGTTCAGCTTACTCCTCGCTGCTGCGCAGGCAAAGTGACAGCCAAGCCACCCAAACCCCACATACATAGGGCCACGATTATGATGCAATAGTGACGTAGCTTTGACACAAAGGGGTTGCCATGGTACCCCTGGGCTGAGCTGTCCAAGCAGGGACATTTGTCAGGGCAGCAAGGACAAGCCCAAGCCTCGCTGAAACTAAAACCTGGACATATACACCTAGGGTGGTGCAGGAGGCTACGAAGCCCTTGAGGAAGCTGCCCCAAGACCCCCACTGAGGGTTTGTGGGGCAGCACACCCCAGGACACAGCCCAGAGTCTGTGGGAGGGTCCCTAGGGCCCACCATGGCAGCCACTGTGCTTGTGGCACTGGAGCTGCTCTGCCACCAACCTCCCCCCGAAGGCCATCGAGGCAGATGCTTGGGCCCTGGGGGACATGTTGGTGTCTCTGGCAGCAGCCCACACTCCCATCTCCAATCTGGAAGGGTCTATGTCAAGTGGAATCTGGCAAATTGTTGTCCCAGCTTTCAAGAAAAGACAGAAAGAAGACCCTGACAATTAAAGGCCTTTCCGTCTCACTTCAGATCCTGGCAAAACACGTAACGGGAACACTGGAATAGAGGGCTACAAGCCTTTCAGAAGAGGTAAGCAGGGAAGAGTGGGCGGAGGTGTTGCCCTCTTTGTTAGGGAAAGGATTGATTGCGAAGAGATGCCCCTGAGAAACAGCCACGGACAGGTTGAGAGCTTGCAGCTAAAAGATAAGGACCAGACCAATAAAGGACACCTTGTGGTCAGGGTCTACTCCAGGCCGTTTGATCAAGGGGAGCCTGCTGATGAGGCCTTCTTGCTTGAACTACAAGAGGTGTCACGCTCACACGCTCTCATCCTGATGGGGGACTTCAACCACCCGGATGTCTGCTGGGAAAACTACACAGCGGGCTGTAAGCAATCCGGGAGATTCCTGGAGTGCGTCGAGGATAACTTCCCGGTCCAGGTACTAGACAAACCAACCAGAGGAGAAGTGTTACTGGACCTGATGTTCACCAACGCAGATGAACTCATTAAGGAGGCTAAGATTGGAGGGTGTCTGGGCTGCAGTGACCACGCCCTGGTTGAATTGGTGATCTTGAGGAATATGGACCTGGTGAGGAGCAAAGTCAGGGCCCTGAGCTTCCGAAGAATAAAATTCCAGCTATTTAAAGACTTAGTGATCAAGATCCTGGAGCACTATCCTTAGGGACAAAGGAGCTGAACAGAGCTGGCAACTCTTTCAGGATGCACCAAAAGCAGTGTAGCCAGCAGGGCGAGGGAGGGGATTGTCCCCCTCTGCTCTGCTCTCGTGAGACCCCACCTGGAGCCCTGATTTACTCATTGGCTGAGTACTACAGGTTCACAACTTACTCAACACACTTCTATACCATACATGTACAATTTTATTTGACCAACTGTTAATTTCTCCTTTTCCTTTTTTTTTTTCCTTCTTCTTTCGTGAATAGAGGGCCCGTGATTTTTGTTTTTCTTGATTTCGTACTGCTCATCCTGTTTTTCTTAGCTATCCTCCTTATTTTGGGACGGGGGATCTTCCTTTTGTCTGCTTAACATACTCCCCACTACTATGCTGCACAATCCCTTTTGAATATGCAAGGTTAGTGGAATTTTCCACTGCAAAAACACCTTCTATTGCAAAAACACAACTTTGTCCCTCACAATTCCCCCCTCTTCTTTTCTTATGCCTGTTGTTTTTGCTCCTCTTCACATATCCCACTCTCGAGTTTTTCCAACATTAAGGCGCAAGATGTCATGGGGGATGACATATATACAATGCCATTAGTATTATAATACCAACAAATAGTTATTTGAGCCAATTCCATTCAGGTAACCACGATGTTAGTTTCTCCCAAATGTTTCTAAATCCCCAGGAAGTGTCATCTTGAGCCACTCTATGTAGGATCTAGTTTGGTTTTTTTTCCCAAATATTTTTGAGATCAGTCAAATTCGTCCCATTTGATCTACACACACACAGCAACTAGCATTAATTACAGTGCAGGCTCCTCCTTGTGTGAGAAAAATCTCAAATAATTTTCTTCAGACAGGATCTTCTGTGAAGCTATTTTATTCGCGATTGCAGTGGTGGGCGTCCTGCCAATTAGGAGCACAATATAGTAAACAAATCATAACCTTTTATTCCCTATTCCCCGACGCCTGATCACCTCCCCTGTTTCCTCATTGGCTGAGTACTACAGGTTCACAAGCTACTTGACGCTCCTCTATGCCATATATGTACAATTTTTCTTTTTTTCAACCCTTTAATTTCTCCCTTTTCTTCACCTTTCTTATGTTTTGAGAACCTGTGATCTTCGTTTTACTGTTCCCACACTGCTCATCCTGTTTTTCTCAAGCTTCCACCTTATTTGGAAACAGTAAGGCCTTCTACTGTCCACTTATCTACTTAGCATTTCTCCTTATCATGACTACACAACTACCTCGGAATACAGAAAATTAGTTCTCTACTGCAAAAACACAACTTAGTTTCCCACACTTGTGAGGTTAGTAATACAAGCAATACCATTCAGTTCTGGAATATTATTTTTTGCAAACTTATCTCCTTTTTCTTGCATCCAGAGTGTTACTTTCTAGTTCTTCAATTATAGATGAGATACTTAAAATAGCTTTTTCTAATTCACTCACCCCTAACCAAGGTAAAAAAAAAACACTTTGGAAAACTGTTAAATGCTAGAGGATTTTTCTAGAGAACACACTGCACCAAGCCACCCTGACCTAGTCCCCTGTATGCCACCTGCAGCAGTGGCTCCATCTCAGCTCTCTGCAGCCGATCAAGGGCATTTGGGGAGGGTGGCTGTGCCCATGGGGGCAGAGGCCACATGGGGACTGGGGTGTGGAGAGAGTTCCCCTGTCCTGCTCCATGTACAGCCACAGAGCTAGTGACGGTGGAGCGTGTCCCACGCTGCTCCTTCCTGCTTGGTCTCTTCAGATGTCCCTTCTGCAGGCTCAGACACAGACACAGACACAGATTTCTAGGTTGGAAGAGACCTCAAGATCATCGAGTCCAACCTCCGACCTAACACTAAGTACTCCACTAAACCATATCGCTAAGCTCTACATCTAAACGTCTTTTAAAGACCTCCAGGGATGGTGACTCCACCACCTCCCTGGGCAGCCCGTTCCAATGCTTAATAACCCTTTCGGTAAAGAAGTACTTCCTAACATCCAGCCTAAAACTCCCCTGTCGCAACTTTCGCCCATTCCCCCTCATCCTGTCACCAGGCACGTGGGAGAACAGACCAACCCCCACCTCGCTACAGCCTCCTTTAAGGTAACTGTAGAGAGCGATAAGGCCGCCCCTGAGCCTCCTCTTCTCCAGGCTGAACAAGCCCAGCTCCCTCAGCCGCTCCTCGTAAGACTTGTTCTCCAGACCCCTCACCAGCTTGGTCGCCCTTCTCTGGACTCGCTCGAGCACCTCCATGTCCTTCCTGTAGCGAGGGGCCCAAAACTGAACACAGTACTCAAGGTGCGGCCTCACCAGAGCCGAGTACAGGGGCACAATCACTTCCCTAGACCTGCTGGCCACGCTGCTTCTTATACAGGCCAGGATGCTGTTGGCCTTCTTGGCCACCTGAGCACACTGCTGGCTCATATTCAGCTGACTATCAACCAATACTCCCAGGCCCTTCTCGGCCAGGCAGCTTTCCAACCACTCATCTCCCAGCCTGTAGCTCTGCTTGGGGTTGTTGCGCCCCAGGTGCAGGACCCGGCACTTGGCCTTGTTGAACTTCATACAGTTGACCTCAGCCCATCGCTCCAGCCTATCCAGATCCTCCTGCAGAGCCTTCCTGCCCTCGAGCAGGATCGATCCCTCTTGTGTGTCCCCAAGCAGAGGCTCACGGCATTCCTCACAGCACTTCTCACTAGCAGACAGGGGATACCTTATTCAGTGCCCTGCGCAAGTTTTAAGCACCAGTCTCAGTAGTAGTTTTGTTCATTTTGCCCAGCAGGTCCAGGCAGATTTTTGGGGTATCCAGGGACTCCATCAGGGATCTGAAGATCTCTTGCACGTTAGGGATGGAGGGCCAGATCCTGCTGAATTCTGAGTTGGTGGCCCCGGAAGTTCTTCCTTGATGGCCAGCTGACTTCTCCTGGGGCAAGTGTTCCTGCTGAGGCAGCTGCCCTTTGGATGTTGCTTCTGCACCATCCTTTTCCTTGTGGGCTCAACCAGCTGAGGGGGAGCTCTTGGACACGGCATGGGTTGCTGCAGTCTTGCTGTGGTGAGGACAGCTGCTAGTGAGGCACCGACGGCACTTCAGGCAGACGGGGTGTACCTTCTGCAATGCTCTGTGCAAGTCTTTAGCATCAGTCTCAGTAGTTTTGTTCATTTTGCCCAGCAGGTCCAGGCAGCATTCTATCGTGTCCAGGGACTCCATCAGGGATCTAGAGATCTCTGGCATGTTCGGGACAGAGGGCTGGATCCTGTTGAATTCTGAGCTTGTGGCCCCAAAAGTTCTTCCTTCATGGCCAGCTGATTTCTCCTGTGGCAGATGTCATGCTGAGGGAGCTACACTTTGGACATGACTTCTACTTCGTTTTGTGGAGTGGCCCGAAGACTGAAGGAATGATACCTGGCAGGCTTGATAAATCGAAGAACGAGAAGGGTGTCGCTGGCTAATGAGGATGCGTTGGATAGTGTGGGACCTGAGCCTGATGCTGAGGGTATGGAATAAGGGATGGAGATTGTACAGGCTTTATACAGTCAGCTAGCGGTGAGGATTGCTTTTTGCATCACGTCCTTGTTTTGTTTTGTTTCTTTTCTCTTTTCCCTTGTATCCAAATTAAACTCTCCGTACTTCAGCCCTCTTTCTCCTCTCAGCGCTGCCCGCTGTGTTCCTGGAGATGATAAATGACCCCCAGGCATACAAGCACTTGGCCCCGCTGGCCTGGACCCACCCCTGTGAGTCCAAAGGTGGGTGGACATGCCAGATGGCCAGCTCCTGTGCCATGCATGGCCAAACCAGACTTCCCGCAGCTCGCAGTCTGCACCACCAGCACACAGAGCCCTGCAAAATGCTATTGTTATTAACAATCCCTTAAGTATATTACACCTACCGCAACAATCCTCTTAGAGGAAGCCGTCAAGACAGATGATAAAGAACAAGGTGTCACTTATGTACACCTAGGCTTTAGCCCGGATGGAAAGAGCACGGCCCAGGGTGCGGGAAGAGGCCGCAGGGCTCCTGGGCTCTGCTCAAGGCTTTGTCCCCAGCCTGCACCCAGGAGGGCTCCAGCCCCTGAGCCCTGGGCTCTGCCAGCACCCCGTGTCCCACCTGCTGCTCTGGCTCTGCCTGCGGCACAAAGCCTGGTCCCAGGGCTCCTGCAAACCCCCGGATTTCCCTCGGGGGGATCACACCGGCTGCATGCATGGTTCAGGTGAGTGACAGACACAGTGGGAAGCACAGGGGTCGAGCACTGACAGCCTGGCCAAAGCTGAGCTCCCTCACTGTGCTCGGCAGCCTGGGTCGGTGCCGTGCCCTGAGGGTTTCAGCAGCTCTGGGAGCTCTGCGGTGGGGCAGAGCCCGTGCCGGCTGTGATGTCCCACCCTGCACCTCTCAGCCCATCTGCTGTGTCCTCTAGGAGCTTCTGGAGGAGAAGGGCTGCTTTCTGCCCTGTGACATTTACCCGGGGACCCCTCGGCCCCAGCCAAAGCTGCCACCAGCCCATTCCTCTCTGTTTAGCCTAAGTGGGCGTGCTGTGGGAATCGCAGAGCAGTGATTCAGACCTCAACGTCCAGCTCATCTTTGGTGCGAGTTGGTGGCCACAAAACAAGATGCCCTCCTGTGACGGATACACCCAGCTCCTGTACTCAACATGTCTTGCTCAGGTTACGAACCACAGGAAACCTTGATGTGAGCGTTCCCTGAACTGGGCAGCTCAGTAATAACAGCACTGGGCGGTTACTCACGGCCATGACCACAAAACAGGGGGTACAGCCCTAGAACAGGTGATCCATGGAAATTACTCATGGAGAAACAGCAATTTACATGGAGAGACCAATACCAATGTGGTAAAAGTCTGACTATGAGCCAATCGCTTTATCTCATAAACACAGCAGTCAGAGAAGGCGTAACGAGCTCTCCTTGTGCAAGCAGCGGATGTGATCCCCACCTGGGTTGGGACACCTCTCAAGGTTATTCCTCAAGTCTGAGATCCTTACACACTTGTACACTTGTTGGTGCGTGAACCTTTAACCCCCAAAGGCACCATATTTATGTCAAGATTTAGCAACTTGGCTTTGCAGTAGACTAATCAGTGTGACTCTTGTCATCGTGATGGATTAATGATATCGATCTACTTACTGTAACAAATTGCTGCTATTCCACTAAAACCAGTAAGCGTCAGACACTCCCCCACACAAAAGAATGGGTTTGGAAGGGGGAAAGATGTCCCCCTTCCCCTCCTCTGCCACAGTGCGTGGCTCCAGTCGCGCTGGTGCAGGGATAAGGTGGGGATCGCCCCGACTAGTGCTGCAGCCAGCGGCTAAGAGCTCGCTGCGAGCTCAAGCAGCTTTGTCAGGGCAGGGCTGCGTTCTGACTTGTCTGCTTTACTAAGAGGATCTGGGCTGCCCAGGTGGCACTTGGAAAACACCCTTTCCAACAGCACCCAGCCTCCTCCTTCTCCCAGGGCACTTTTGTGAGCAGCGTCAGGGTGAGCACCACATGGGATGAGCAGTGGTCAAAGCAAGCCGTGATCCATGGAGGGAAGGGCTGCCCAGTGAAACGGCGCCTGTCTGCTCCCTGCACCTCAGAGCATCCTCGGGAGCAGCAGCAGCCCCGTAGCCACGTCCCCATGCAGCCCCAGCTTTGCCCAACCCATCCCTGGAAACGCAGCATCAACTGTTAAGGGCTCATTAGAGATTTAATCACTTGCGCGGGGCTTAGTGCTGACCCCGGCACATGTTGCAGAGCAGAGCACAGCAGGGCAGGCAGCTTGGAGCAAGGCCAGGTCCAGGTTCAACAGCGATCTCCACCCTGCTCCCATTATCCATGGCCTCCCCGGCCCCCCAGCGCTGCACAGGACCAGAAGGCAAGAACAGCAGCTCCCTGTGAGCCCCCACCGCTTCGCACCACCTGCGTCGCCACGTGTGGCCCAGCCCTGCCAACAGGGCACACGATGACCCCTAGCGCTGGCTGCAGACTCAAGCCAAAGGGAGAAGCCTGGAGGTGAGGGCAGAGCTTTTGGGGATGGCAGGGTTTCAGCTGGTCACCAGCCAACCCAGGGCAGCGCTGCCTTCTGCTTGCCGAGTCCTACCCCGTGCAGGAGCCAGGCCAGCTCAGTCCCTTCGCCCCAGCCTTTGACAGAGGGGGAATGAAAATTATTGCTGTAGGGATACGCACACAAGAGCAAATAGATGTAGAAGGGAGAAGAAAAAAAAAGGGGGAAAAAAAAAACAAACAAACACCCATAAAAAGCTTGGAAAATTTTATTCTTTATTGAACTTTAATAGCTTTCGTTCATTTTAAACACAATAAATACTTCAGTAATAGCATTTAAGAGACGAATTCAAACTCACTTCAGTACCTAAACTCCCAGCCCGAGGACGGCTCCAGGGAAGGAATTGGAGTCCTGGGGCCCACAGCCATGCCAGGGCTGCTCATGGCCAGGCAGGCTGGGCTGAGGGACCCCCACCAAAACCAGCATCCACTTAACTAAAAGCTCGAGGGACAGAAGCAGGCCAGGCTCCCTGCATGAGGGGTAGAGGAAAATTTTGATCCGTGGGGTCTCAGACAAGGCTGCAATGCCACGCTGGTGCTGCAGATCTGCGTTAGAACAGCAAAAAGCAAACGAGCCTTCAGCTGGCCCAGCACTGCTGCGAGCCCACAGCACCGGAGCGGGACCGACACATCGCACTGGAAGATTTTGGGCTGGGGTGTGTAGGGGTTTGGGGTGTGCTGGAGGAACTCCTCCTGCATCTCAAGCAAGTGATGCACGCTAAGCAAAAAGGGACAACTGGAAACAAGAGAGCTTCAGGGAATTTCCTATAGGTTTCAGAAGGATACAAAAGCCCCGTGCACAGTTGTGCCATAAACTAAGGTGACTAGAGCTTCAGCTACAGCTCCCACGTGGGCACAAAGCAGCTGCACTCTTGGATCTGCGTGTATACACACAAATCTCTACCTCTTTCCCAGAGGCTTCTCAGATCTATCCCAAGCAGGCACAGATGCTCCCAGAGAAGATTTTAGGGGTCTTGCTAGAACTGACTGGCTCTTCAGGGGCACAGATCAAAGCTGCTCTCAGATTACAAACTGCAGGTACTCCCTGCACCCAGAGTAACACCAGGCCAGCTCTAAGAGTATGTGTTTTCAGTGCATTAGAAGCTCACACTTACAGCATCTTGCTCTCCTGGCCCTGGCTGCATCAGGTGACTGATGTTTGCGAGAGGAGAGGCTGCTGCTGAGCCATGCGAGCACTGCGGGACAGCCGGAGCCAACTGCGGCACAGACGCTGCGGGGAAGGAATGAGCTAAAAACCACAGTGCTCACGTCCATGATTTTCAGGCAGTGATTGCGCCTATAAAACATTTCTTAGTGTGAACACTGCTTTAATGTAAACTCCATGAGACCACAAAACCTGCACGCCAGCCTCAGCTGGGGAATTCCTGCGCTAGGTCCCTGTGTGGGTGCAGAGGCAGGAGCTCGGACACGAAGCCACACAATTGAGATAAAAAGGCTGCGTTAACCCAGCCTGCGAGGCTGCCCCAGCCAGGCGAGCCCAGCACCAGCCCACTAACGTGTCCCAGCTCCCCACTTCACCACGAAGGGTGACCAACTGCAGGAAGGAGCAGGAGCAGCAGCACCGGGACCCGCCTGGAGCCCGAGGCCAGGAGCCTGGCGGTCCTGTGGGTCCTGAAGGACTGCACCCTCCCTGAACAGGCTTTTTCCCCAGTAATACTCTGGATTGAGATAAACTGTGCAAAATAGATTTAGGGAAGCACATACCAGTCCTATCATCAACTCAGCAGGTCCACCAGTAATTAAGAAACTATGATCAACTCTATCCCTGGAAGAAGCGACAGCACAAACTGCAAGGACTGGCCCCGGGCAGGCCTGAGGACACAGCCCGGCCAGCAAGGGGAGCAACCAGCATGTAACACACTTACCCTCACATGCAGTTAGCAAGGAATAAATTTATTTTTAAGACTTAAAACCATTATTATTAATAAATAATTTGTTTCTCAGCATGCCCTACCCCACCATGGCGAGACGGTTTGGTCTTTCTGCTCAAGTGTTTCCGTTCCCCCAGAAGTTGGGATCAGAAATCACCCAAGTTACAACAGCCCAGACAGAAACCCACCCAGCTTCACAGCAGCATGAGTCAGAAACGGAGCTGGATGCCCACCGAGACCAGATCTGCTCTCACCTCGCTTTGCCACGAGCCTGGCAGCACTAGAGAGGAGCGAGCCTGCTTTCCAGCACTGATTTAAGATTTAAGCAGGTATTTTTCTAGCTTCAAGGTGCGATAAATTAAGGCACCAAAAATCCAGGACTCTTCAAAGATAAAGCCTGTGCAGATAGGAAGTGGTTCCAGTTTTTAAGAGACAGCTTTTTCCTACAGCACAAGTATTTGCAGGATTTTAGAGAGGAAGTCCTGCTTCCACATGTTTGTAGCTTTACAAAGGATTTTTTTTTCAGGTATACTCTTACGGGCTGCAAAAATCCACCAGCTCACAGCCAAGCAAGACAAGAAACTGTGTACTAAGGAGACAAAGGGACATCCCAAGGTTTAAGATCAGACATCCTCTCGCAGCACTGGTGAGCCCAGTCCTCAGGCCCAGCAGTGCTATGGGAAGAGCCAGGACAACACAAGCTCCAGGCTCGGGACCCCAGAGCTCAGCTGAAAGGCTGAGGGAACAGCTCAGTTGTTCCCTAGTCCTGTAGACGTCTAACTAGAAAATAAGTCATCTAACTGCCGCTTTTGCCAGTGCTGCTAGCGCAGTTTTGCTACCTGAACAGGCCCCACAGGTAAGCGTTGTGTTCTCTTTCAGAGATTCCCTGTAATTCCTGTGCGAGCGTGACTTACATTTACCTCCCTTCACAACTGCATTTCATTAAACAGCCAGAGTCAAAGATTCAAGCACAACCCAATTCCTTTGCACACTTCATTTTTTTCTGTACAACGTCAGTAAAATATATAGAGTAAGCTACTTTATTAAATAAATTCTGAAGACCATTTGCCCCCTCTCCCAGACAAGACACCGTTTGCAGACACGTGGCTGTACAGACACACGAACAGACAGACGAGCAGCCGAGCCCTCCGGTGGCGCCAGCCCAGACAACTGCCCCAGCCGACCCCACGCAGGACGTACCGTGACCGAGCAACCCCGATTCCACCCACGGCACCGCACAGAGCAGCGAACACTGCGAGCTGCCTTAGGATTTCAAGTCTCAGTCTGCATGACAATGATTCAAATTTACAAAAAAAAAAAGCAAACAAAAAAATCCCAAATCATTAAATAGTAGTTACAGCTTGAAGGTTTCCTAAAGCAGGAGGAGGAGTCTTCACCTGCGGAAGGAAAATGCCGTGACCAAGCTTCCATGACCCGCAATGATCAGTGTGTAAGAGACTTTGTTCCCATGGTAATTACATATGCACAATCTGCTGTGCTTGTCCACTTCCGGATGCAGCCTTTCCAGAACCTGGGTTTAAGCTACACTCTTCATTCAAGCACAGGTCTTCATTAAATAAAAGTGAACAGAAAAGAAAATCAGCATTCAGTCTTCACCACCCCACTCTCAACTAACTCAATTACAGAAATGTTTAAAAAAGAAAATCAATGCAAACATCTTTTACAAATGGACAGTAAACAAATGTATCCCTGGATGAGACACGCAGCCGCCGGGGACAGCGGTTTTGAAAACAAAGTGGGATTTGGGAAGGACCCCACCACACACACGCCTGTGAGCTTTCTGAAAGTGCACACGCAACCAACACAACATTATTAAGGTGCTTCTCCAAGCTGTGGATTTGCTGCTGTCGGTGGTCTGGTGGGAAGGGCGATGCGCAGGCTGAGCCTGGCTGCACCGCTGCAGAAGACGAGGCTCGGGCAGCACGCAGCGACCCAGCAGAGCCGACCTGGAACAGCAAGTTCATACCAGCAGGAAGGGGGGAGTTTGGCTCCGTGTTACAGAGGCTGGTGTGAGCCGTGTTTCACCACCGGTCAGGGCCCACGCGCCAGCCCGCAGGCAGGGAACGTCGAGATGTGGTCCCAGGTGCTCACCGCTCGGGCAGGGGCCGGGGAAGCTGCCTTCCCACTTCTACAAGAAATTGAGCCCTGATTCCTAAGCCCCCCCGCAAGTAGAATATTACTGCAAGTTTTGTGTGTTTACTTCTGCTTTAAAAAAAGGTGCAAGTATTTGCCCAAATGAATGAGTGCAGGAAGGCAGGACAGAATGTGGGAGAACTGTCACCATTTGCTCCTTAAGTACCAGCCCGGGAGAAGGGCTAACAGGATTAGGGACAGACAGGAACGCTTGACCACCAGGATGTTCCCTTGACCTCACAGAAATCAGCTGCTACGTTGGTTCTGGTGATGGGTCAAGGTGCTTTGCTCAGGTAAAGCCATCTGCATCCCCAACCAGCTTTATCTGAGCAACTGCTGGGGTTTGAGGTTTTACCGGGAACATTCAGCTGGTCTAAAATACAGTAATAGTGACCTGAAAGGCTACCCTCCTCGTCCAGTTTCACCCAAAACTGTAGGCTTGTGTTCGTTGAACAGCAGCAGAGGCTGTCCCGTACCAGTCCCAACCTGGCTGCACCAGATATCGCGCATACTTTGCCCTGATGTCTGTCCAGAGGATAGGTTTAGATCTGTGGTGATGGTTGAAGTATTTACAGGTAGTTGCAGCAGTTATTTACAGTACTTCTGCAGACTGCAAGCTGATTTTCTCTTCCTCCACTCCTAGTCAATCCGGCGTGGGCTTCTTTAGTGAGAAGGGTCGTATATTGAAGTGCCTGCTCAGCTGGCTCACCTGGGGACAAGGCAGGCAACAGGACAGGGTTAGCAAGGCTCAGGGGGACGAGGAAAAAAGCGGGCAGAGCGCCCAACCTGTTCCCTGCACGGCTGACAAAGCCCTGCCACCTCCTTGCACCCACTTTCCCCATCACTGTCCCAGCCACATGCCCCCCCTGGCGTAGCAGGGCTGGACTGCAGCATCTGCCCAGCACTGCCCCACTGCATTGAGGAGGGCAGATTTCTCCTTCCCCCTCCCTGGATGGTTTTATGCAGCAAGGCTTTACAGCAGCTGAATTAGAGCAGAAGCAACAGCTCAGCCTGCCCAGGAGCAGGCTTGCCTCCATCCTACCCTCCTCAGGCGTGGGAGTCAGAAACACCCTGCCCCGAGCACAGGCACTCATACTTTTACTCTGCAGTACTTCTTGGCTCTTCACAGCAATATTTTTAATATTTTCCTTCAATTAATTTGATAATCTCAGATAACCACAGGAAAAGTTGCTCCCTGAGTCCATTTCCAATTAAAACTGGGGGTCGAGTACTTTGCACTGGTGCAGGAAGGCTGCAGAGAGGAGCGTGCCCAATGCCAGGTTTGGGTAATTGGGTCCCTTTTACACCAGAATAAGGAAGCAAGCTTTCACCACCTCTTGTGAAGCAATGAGAAAACCAGGAAGGACTGAGAGCAGGACTGAGAGCTGCACCAGGAAAGGCTCTTTCAGGTGCTCACAGAGTCCTGCTAGCCTGGAAGCGCTGCTTACTCCTGCATGCCTGACAGCCAGCAGAGGAGCAGAACCATGGAGGATAAAACAGATGGTGGGGCACTGGCGGTGCTGACCATAGGTAGCAGTCACTGCAGATCCAACAGCGAGCGGTGCTGAGCAGCACCAGGTGCTGAGCCGGGCAGCAAGTCACGGCAGAGCATCTAGTCCACACTGGCGTTCCCAAGTTCTGAATAGTTGGCGATTACGTCCCAGTCACTGCCCTAAAAAGCTCTGCACCTCAGTATCAGTAAAGGCGCTTCTGTCCTGGGAGAGGAGACTGCAGATGGGCCCCTGGAAAGCTAGAAGGGGGCAACACGAACTCAGGGGAGCAGGGCACTGGAAACCTCCCTGACTGATGGGCAGGCCTGGGCAGAGAGGATTACCCCATCCTCTCAGTCTCCCATCTCCAGCTATGACTCCAAGACCAAATTTATTTAAGCTTCTTAGCTATTCAAATCCTTCTCGCATAGAAGCCTCATTACGCTAATTGGAAAGACAAGACAACCTGGGTATTACTTCCTCGCTGTAATTACAGCTCAAACTTGACTCTGGAGGCTCCACATTAGCGCTGGGTCTCCTGGGGCACAGGGCTTCCCAAGGAGGGTTTACACATGTGGTAGCAGCCAGCTCTGCAGGGAACATCTGGGTCCTTGCCCCACTTCCTCAGCAGCTTCCCAGGGCATTTCTAACAGGACTTGGTCTCCTCTGAGTTTGTTTTCTCTCTCAATCAAAATTCAGGCAGAGTTTGCAGAGAGCGAGGGGAGAAAACCAGCCCCGGGACCTCTGCACAGCCCCTGCAGCAGGCAGGAGGCAGGCAGCTGCAGTGCAAGGGACATGTCCCCAGCGCAGGGCACGTCAGCAGGGTCGCAGATTAACCACTGACAGCAGATTAACGTGTTACACTGAGACTCCCAAACCAGGCACTCCTTCCCAATGTGCAGACACCACAGCCACTGCTGTGAGTATCTCCAGGAGTGCCTCCTGCTGCCCAGGGGTGCGAGTCGCCCAGACTGGCTGACCTACGAGCTGGTCTCTAAGCTGCAGCCACAGCCAGTTAAACACAGCAGCAGGGACACACGAGCACTTGTTTCAAACCCATCTCTGGCACAAGAGCCCCTGAGAACATCGTGCGAGGCTCGTTTCAAATCCTATCAGCCTTCCAGAGCCTCTCACCTGGAAGGCAGCCCACGTTTCCCATGGTCACGGACAGCCCGACAGAGCTCGCAGCCCCAAGCTGTTTCACTGACATTCCCGTTTTTAAGCAGCAGCTCCCCAGCAGAGCCTGCAGCCGAGCCCGCTGCCCACGTGCCCGGTTCACCTACCACGACCACACCGTAGTGGATGTGCGCCAGGGTGAGGAAAGTGGTTAACAAGTAGAGGAGAAGAGTTTCACTGTTGGGTGCAAAGCCGGACACCACCACGAAGAGCACCAGCGCTATGGGGAGCAGCATCCAGTTCAGAGGCTGGCAGCGTGTGCTGCTCATCTGACAAACGATCAGCTGGCACTGCAGGGAGAGAAAGCTGTCAGAGCTTGCATCCTGCACGGGCTCTGCAAGCCCAGAGCTGTTCGCAGCATAGAGCACGGTCACACACGTACATGTACCGGTTACCTGCGCTTACAACTACCATCAGTCAGCTTCTCGCTTGGGATCTGCCTTTGCATTACAATTCCTGTGAGACACAGAGCAGAGCCCCGTGGCGCAGGTAATAGGGAAGCAGCCAGCAAGGGCATGTTCAAAGGAAAAAGGAGTTCCCCTGAGCTGACCGAGCCTTACCAGCAGCATTCTGCATGATCAGCAGCATGGGCTGCTGGCAGAGCGCAGACACAGAGCTGCACGGACACAGATCTGATAGAACGAGCACAGGTACCTTTGTTAAGGTCTCAAGCAGGCACAGACGCAACATGCAGCTAAATCAGGTTTGGACAACAGCTTCTGGCCCTCCAATTTTAAGTTTATTCCCCCAAAAGAAGGAAGAACTTCCTTGATATTAACAGTTTGCTACTGACACCACAGAGGATGCATGGGTGTGTAAACACTCAAGCTAACTATGTCTCTAGTTTCTCAGGAGTTGAGAGCTGCAGCACAGATGCCTGTGACATTTGCAGACCCCAAACCCTGTCTGCTTTCCTGCTCGTTCTTTCAGTCACAGCAAAATAGCAGAGCTGTCTTAAGTTAAACCTTCCCACCTCCCTTCCTTCCTCCCATTTGAACTGGCATTTTTCTTCATCCTGGGAGGCTGCGCACTTCCCAGGGGCTACACGGAAGCATAAAACAAAAGCCACTCACGGAAATGTTCGCAAAGGCTGTTCCAACCATGAAATAGAAGAGCCTGGGATGGACCTCCAGGATGTCCATGGGTGACACGAAGATCCACGTGGTGCAAAGCACAAAGAGCAACACTGGGGACACCAGTGGCAGCATGATTTCGTACAGAGAGTGGTGCTTCAAGGTGTTATTTTTATAGGCCCTGAAAGGCAAACAGAGAAATGAAAACTCCTGGAACCACAGCTGAGAAACACCTGGTCCCCGCCTCCAGAAATGCCCTGTAAAATCTCACTGGACATTCTGCCTCCCAAAACTGCCAACACCAGTCATAACCACAGTCAAACAAGGATGATGCACACCTTCATTGTTAACCTAAAACCCAAGAAAGCCCTGAATTACAAAGGCACCTGCACTCCTGGGTTGTGAACAACTGGACAAGCCTGCATAAGCTGGGCGCCCTTCAGCGAGCCCCTGCTGAGCAGGCTGCACCCCACAACTGGGACCTTCGGATACTCAGAAGCTGCTTTGTCACCCTGAAAACACCCATCTGAAAACTACTAGGGAAACCAGGTTGTATGAGGCTCTGGGGGTTCTTGCAAAGGTGCTAGTGCAGGTAGGGAGAGTTAAAAATGATAAAACTTACTTGTAGAAGTTGTACAGGCTCATCGGCAGCGTCACGGTGAGCGCACAAGCTGGAAGAGAAAGAGCTACGTTACTGCACCAAGTAGAAGAAGGCCATCGCGTCCACCCCACGGAGGGGCAGATGGTTGGGCTCCAGTTTAAGCTGCTTGCAACTAAAATAGCCCAGAGGTGCACCAAGAACAGCTCAGCAAGTTTAAAAGGAGGTGCTCAAGATTCTGGTTCAAGAGCTGTAATTACAAGTTAAGGTCTGCTATTCATTAAGGACATTTCAATTTTAAAAAGTTGCATTCACGAGCCCAATATTATGCTTTAAACAGTTACTAAATTTAATTACAATACTGTTTTTAATGGGACCCAAGGTGAGTTCAAACCCCACAAACGACATGGTTGCGCGCAGCAGAGGTTTCAGTCTTTATAATAAAGCCAATCTGCTGTTTCTCCCACCACGTGCAAGCATTTCCAGTTCCCATTGTGCAAAAAAACTCTTGTGATTTAGCTTGACAAATGGTACAAAAACTCTAAATAACTGAAAACCTAAATGGTAAGCATCACTTGCTACACCCAAATCCATGCAAGTCCATCACAACTCCTTCCATGTCTATATAGCAGTAGGTATTTTAACAGACCTGTAAATATTCCTGTTTTTAATAACCTAACTCCTATTCAAATGCACAAATACACTGAGTGTACGCATCATGCTCTACTTTCCACGAAGGAAAAGTACATTTATTATTCATATCTTAAATTCTGTGGCTGCCAAAAGAAAGCTCAAAATATCCACCTGGGTAAATCTGATGCTTGCACTTCTCTTAATGTAACAATTCAAGACACATTGACTTGAAATCAAGCAGCTATAATTAATCCCTAAAGAAAAGGGCATAAGTTAAGAAAATACAATCGAGGAAGAAGTTCTGAATAAACCAAATCACATCAAGCCACGCAGCTCCACCTGCATTACTCTCCCCTTTGCAGGGACTCATTCTGTCTGACCGCTGGAGAGAACAGCCAGCTTTTCTGGAGGAAGGCTACACACCCTTTTATTTAACTTTTGGACGGGTGCACGGAGGGCAGGACCCACAAAGGTGCTTTCCCCACCTCCACAGGCCTGACATCACTCCCTGAAGCAACCCAAGGCTGCTGGCGCAGCATTCAGGCAACAGCTCCTGCTCCCCGAGCGCTGCGTGGCCGGAGCCTCAGGCAGGGAACCAAGCTGCTCCGCAACCAGTACAAAAGCTCCCCAAACCAAGGGGCTCCCCGAACCCACACACCCCCTGGGCTGTGCTTCGTCACCTTTAAACCCGCAGATGACCGACACAACCCCCCCACCAGGGCTGGCCCCAGCGCAGCACTGCACCAGCCCCTTGGGATCAGCCTGAATATGCCTGAAGGCATGAGCACAGCGCGCCGCTTCCTCATCCTTTTGGTCACTTGCTGCAGCAAGTCAGCTTCTCCGAATTAACTGCCCCAGGAGACCTGGCAAGGGGCAGGCTGCACAAACACCCTGCGTTAGTCACCTGGGTGACGGCCTACGAGAGCCTTCATTACAGCAAACACAACAGCGGCATGAAATAATTAAGACATTGGGTGTTGGGAAAGAGGTTGCGTTTAAAAGACAGGCTTCAACATGGAGTTTCTTACCAATAATCATTGTAGTGAATAGGTCTCTATATAAGAAATTAAACAGGAAAGGTGCATACCAGGCCTCAACTCCCACAATGGCCGTCACTATGTAGACGATGGAAATGGTCTGAAAGAAAGCAGAAGAGAAGCGGGTGTCAGCAGCCTGGCCGCAGTCCGGCAGCACAACACATGCCAGGGAGCTTCAGGGAACGGCAGCTGGGCTCTGGAGGTTTGTCCAGGGTCTCCTATTATCCATCTGCTGAAGTTATTACAGGGAAAAAGCTAACAGGGAACACATGAATTGCGATGGAAGCCCTGAAGGTGCAGGGAGCACACTGCAGGATAGCTCAGCCCTCCAGCCCGGCTTTCTTTATCCATGGTCTGAATTTTTGGGTAGACCTGTGTGGTGCCAGGAGTTGGACTCGATGACCCTTATGGGTCCCCTCCAACTCAGGATATTCTACGATTCTGTGATTTCTGTGCTAGGCAAAGGTCTGAAAGCACCCAGGTCAAGCAACGCTTCTGGGGGAGGAGGTCAGAGTATAGTCAGATGGAACCAGCTACAGTCTTATTTTACCAGGAAAGACGATTATTGCAATTAGTCACTCTCCTTCCAGCTTGTTGCTTTTCCCACCCAGGATCTGACAAGCCAGAAGACACAAGTACGGTGCTCTGCTCGGTGCTGCGAGACTGCACCCTGACCAGGACGGGCAGCTGCGAGCACTAAAGCTGAATTTTACTCATCCAGAGCTTGCTCTCAGTACTGACAGGCCCTTCAGAAAGTGCTTCCTGCAGTGAAGTCCTTAACGAGAGAAGGAAGTGCCAACATCCCAACCGCTCCATCACTGTTAACCTCAACATCAACTGCCTCATTCCCCAGCCACAGGGGGGCACCTCCCTAGGAACCTTTGCTCCAGGCACAGCGATTAATATGCAAACTAGATACGCAGCTGCACTTTGGCACGCATCCTGCTAGTGCCAAAAGGCACCCCGAACTTCTAGGCTTGAATGCACCCGTGGGGTGTAATGCAGGAAACTAATTAGAGCAAGAATTTAGGTACCCGGGAGGTACCCAGGACACACAGAGCCCACGCAGAGGAAACAAGGCGATATCCGTTCCTCAAGCCTTGTTTCTCGTAGGAAGTCCATCTGCAAAAGCTACTATCAACAGAAAAACCCACGTAAACTTCCCTGGATTTAAGATTTGTGCAAAGCTGAACCCTACCGCCAGGTCTCAGAGCGTGGAGCGTGCACTGCGAGGGCTCCCAGCGCGCTGTGGCTCAGCACCACGGGCACGCGGCTCCGAGCCCTGCCCTGCTCCACGCTGCCGGGGCAGGCTGGGGACAGCCACCCTGGAGAGCACCTCAGGGCCTGATTTACAGGGGGCTGGACAGGCACCAGAGCTGCACGCAGCTCAGCAGGCAGCACTGCACCCCAGGCACGCCAGCACTTTGCCGAGCTCCTGCTGAAACCACGGCGGCACGTACTTACCACCTGGCTGATGTCATATCCCCAGGGCAGGAAGAGAATCCCCGTGTTGTACTTCTCCCAGTGGGAGAGGATGAATGAAAACAAGACCACCCATAAGAGGAGGTAGAGAACGAAGACACTGACACCCGTGGAGCCCCGTCCAAAGGTGGAGTAAACCGTCACGACGAAGTACACGCACGCCCAGCTGTCCAGGCCGTGATCAAAGAGCTCTCCCAGGGGCGTGCTGGAGTTGGTTCGGCGAGCCTGCTTCCCGTCAACGCCGTCTGGGAAGAGAGCGGGGAGAAACAGGGAGTTTTGACAGACATCCCCCAAAATGGGAAGCTCTGCTGGGCATCCCTACGCAGAGCAATGGGCCAGCTTGCAGCTGACAAGGCGTGCGCAGCCAGCGAGTGGCAGCTCCCACTGCCCTCATCCTCCAACGGTGAGCACGTCCCACTCCCCAGCTCCACCTGAGACCGAAAAATGCAACAGAGGAAAAACGTGGCAAGACTTTATTTGAAGCAGACCAGGGACAGAATTTCACAGAGCACCTCAAAGCCAGGTCCAGCATCCTCCTCCCACGTCAGCCGCTCCGGGCCACCTTCCTTCCATGCTCTTTGCCAAGCGGTTCCTGGAACTGCTCTAGCAGTACGAGCGGCAATCAGAGCAGGGCATGGCTGAAGCCCAGAATCAAAGATTTTTCAGCAGGCTCAGAGATAAGATGACACGCAGCTGCAGCATGAACAGATGACCGAGACAACCCCCCCGCAAGGCAGATAAACTCTTACCTAACGTATAGGCAATGAAGTTGAGGAGACCCACAATGACCCACACTCCGTTCGGAACATGCTGGTGGTCAGGAGCTGCAGAGATCAGAAAGACCCAGGAGAGGACAGCTCAGTATGTACACTCAGGGGGTTTATTTTGGCACAAGAGGCACAGCAACGGGGACCGGCAGCTCACCGAGACAAAGCACCCCCACAACTCACACAGTGAAACAGATGTTAGCTCTCCAGGGAGAGATGGCAGAGCTGTTTGCTCCACAGCTCCCCGTGGAAGCGGGTCACGGAGATGGGAATCCTAGGATTTTGCAAACCAGGACACATACTTGTCCTCTGTCCCCAGCTCCCCAGAGTCACAGGATCCAAGAGCTGGTGGTGGCAGCTAGCAACTGCAGCCCAAATGCATGGCATGGAAGTGTGTGCAGATCGGGCACTCCTCCTGCACTGCTCAGAGCATCACCAGAGCCTCTTGGCGAAGTGGCTGCACCCTGCCTCTGCAGGCACGTGGAGAATTCCCTCCCAGTCTCCAGACCTCGTCCCTGCCAATTGAAACCGAGTTCCTCCTTAATAACCTCTCCACCTCCGCCAGCGCTGTCTCGGCAGACAGCCAGCTTAGCTGCCTGCAACTCGGGGAGCCCAAAGCTGCATTTCAAAAAAGCAGGGAGCTGCTTCATGGTGGCAGCCTCGCATGAGGATGCACAGAGGTCTCCCATGGGGAGCAACAATGCCCCAAAACGTCACCTTCTTGTTTCCTTTGAGCAGCAGGATGGTGCCTTCCAGCAGCAGATGGAGAGCATCAAGTCACCAAACCAGCCAGCCACGAAGGAAGGCACAAGCTTCTGGAGGCCTCACCAGCAAAATGAAACCTTCTCCTTCCAAGCAGAAGACCCGTAACATGAACGTAAAAGGGTCCCACAGCATAAACTTTGCCACCCCTTTGGCAGAGCACAACTTTTTGAACATCTGATGTCCTGTCCTGGGGATTCTTGGGCTCCCGTGAGCTATGTCAGCTTTTCTTCCTAGGGCTCACGGACCAAAACACAGTCCAAATCTTAGCCAACAACCACTCACGTCACCCAAGCTTTTGAAAGCCTTGCGTATTGATAACAGTGCTTACCTATCTGTCAATGACGGCTATACCAAAAAAAAGAATTATTTTTCTCACTTAACTGTACTTTCCACTTAACTGTACTTTGATGATTGGCCCGGTTTTAGAAGAACGAGATGAACTGTTCTGAGCAGCCTAAACCAAACCTGGCAGGGGGAAAGGGAGGGAAAAATACTGAAAGGAAGCTATCAATAAGTGACTGAGAGTTACCATGCCACATTAATATTTTCCCTAGGACACTCCCACAAGCAAGGAGACAACTGAACTGATTCAGTAACAGACGAACACGGGTACTGTTTAAAAAGTGTAAAGCTGTGCACATCCTCGCATTATGCAAAATGGTGAAATGGAGGAAGAGGACTTTGCTTTTGTTAGTCTGAATGCGGTGCCAGCATGTTTCTGCAAGAGGGCAATTAGCTGGGATGCAAATAAAAAGGCTCTGCGTGCTGACTTCAGAAAGCAGAGTTTCCCACATTACCCTTTTCCCACACTTTCTGTTTCAAAAGGAGGGCACTCGCTCTTGTCCACTGCCAAGGCAGAGCTGAACCCTACTCGACTTTGGCTGTTTCGTCCTCCTTCGCCTGCACGCAGCCAGCCAGGAGCAAACGCACCCAGCGGCCGGACAGAAGGTGTCACCTGGACAAGGCCTCATCGAGAAGCCCGGTGACTTCAGGCCCTCAACTCCATCCCTCCCGACTGGACGGGCTCACCACCGAGCACCAGACGGCACAGGAGAGGAGGTGACACATCCAAACAGAAAAAGGCAGCCTTACCAGAAGCATAAAAGTCAGGGTCGAAGTATGCCATGAGGAAGAAGTTGAAGACAAGCAGCAGGAAGCCAGAAAACGTTATCAGATTTGGGGCCAGCCAGGTAGGGAAGATCTATGGGAAAGCAGCAAAAGAACACATGAACTCATTAAAATATGTAACAAGGACCACGCGCTGCTCCCAGCCACAGCAGAGGCCTGGTTACAGTCGTCTGGGCGCTGGACAGCACTGCCCGGGCGCACCCACCACCACGGGACAGCGCGAAGCTTTGGGCTGCGATGCAGTGAGCTCGGGGCAGCTGCCAGCTGGAAGGCCGTGCCCTTTGCAATTAGTCACACCGCAAACGAAGCAGGTCTGTTCAGCCAAGCAGGGCCCTGCAGCTGACACTTTTGCGCAGAAGACGTGGCGGTGACCGGCGTTTCGCTGTCCTGCTCAGGGCAGGACGAGGTCTCACCTTCACTATCGCGTTCCAGAAGGGATGCATGACGTACAGAGACAGGGGGTTGCTGTCCACCGCGCTGTACTGTGAACGAGAGGGGAAATAAAAGTCAAAACACAACAGTCAGGGCTCCAGCACCTCTCGCAGGAAGCCAGAGATCCTGAACATCAAGCTTTCCCTGAGGGCACCCGCTACCCAAGTCTTTGCATCGCACGAACACTCGAGCCAGGAACGGACTCATACCGGGGACGGTGCTGAGCAACCCCAAAAGCGCCCGCCAGCTCCGGCAACACCAGCCACCGGCCCACAAACAGCTCCCGGGCTCACCACGGAGGTTTTTGGACGGCTCCCTTCACGGGACAGGTAGAGGAGACCTCCGCAGGCACTGCGGGGAGCGCTCTCGGCAAGCCAGAGGAATTGCAGCCGCCCCGCGGTACGGCACGCGGAGGAGAGCTTGATGCACCCCGCTCTGCCTGTCTGAACCCTGCCGAGTCCAGGACCAGGGACCTCCTCGGCCCTAAAACAGGAGACAGTTCGCCGATGGACAGGGAGCTGGTGTGGTTCGGTGCGGAATAACCCATCGGGACGGCAGCTCTCGCTGTCTCCAGTCATTTGGAAGAGACCTTCCCCTTCCAGAAAGACGGAAGTTGTTTCTGAGCAAGACCTTCGGCCCCCTCCCTCGGCCTGCAGGACTCTGCAGATACCCCAAAACGCCGCAGACACCGCCCCACATCCATAAACATCTCCGAATCCTGCACGCCCTGCTGCAGTTCAAGCGGCAGAGGGCGATTTATTTGGCAGCAAGGAGCAGAGGGGCGCAGACCCCGGCTCCCAGAGCAGCAACGCAGGTGACTCGGGCTGGATGGAGACATGGGGCTCCCGGCAGAAGGCTCCTCTCCACCACGGAGCCGAGATTTCTGCAGAGGGAAGAGGGGAGCAGGAGGTCTTACCCCTCACCCCAAAGCTTTGTGATCCTCGGAGGTGGCTGGGTTGTGCACGTGGTGGGGGAGAAATACAAACCCAGACAACCACGGGACAGTTTCCAGCCAGAAAGTTAAAATTTGACATCATTTGGCTCCCAAGAGCGCCCCAGGTTACCTGCTGTGTAGCTCACAGCCATGTCCTAGCAGAGATCACGTTGTCTGCAGTCCTCCTCCCCCGACCCAAGCCTCCACCCCGCCTGCCCAGCCAGACCCAGCCGGAGATAAGGGGAACTGGGCTGACCATTTTATTCCCACGTTCCTAGCGGGGCCGATCCCTTCCTCAGCAGGCATTTCTGCTCCCATCAGCTCCTCCCTGCCCTCCCCGTGACGGCTCACTCCGTCTCGCCGGGGCTTGGCCGAACACCGCTGATGTGCCCACCCCGATCTCCCAGCACCAGTAACCCCGCGGGAGCTGCGGCGCAGCACCGAACCCCTGAGCTCCAGGCTGCGCGAGACGAGGTCTAAGCCACGAGGAATTTCCATCCCAGCTTAATTCAGCGGCGGAGGACAGAATTCCGAACGCCTTACGAGATAATAGGATTTGGACTCACCACCAGATAGGGGAGGAGGAGAGCTGGAGGCCGATTAAATCTCATTATCCCCGTCACAGCCTCGAACAAGAAAGCAAACGCCACACCAGGAGCGAGGCAGGGGAAGCGCCCTGGAGTTTGTCCGCCCGCGTTTGTCAGGGCTGTGCCCTGGGGAAGTTCCCAGGACGCTTTCCCCTTTCCCCTCTCCCCGCCGGGTCGCACGGAGAGGCAGCGAGCAGTTCTGCAGCCGGCGCTCCCCACCCGCACAGGGTGCCGGCGGTGCTGCTGGGGACACGGAGAGCGAGTGACAGAGGGCAGGGACGGGCAGCGTGGGCAAAGCTCATTTTTAGGGGGGTTTTCAGCCTTGCAGGCTCTGGTTTCCTTCCTGGAAGTTTTCATCCTCGAAGGAAAACCAAGAAGGGGCCCGAGAGCCCGCAAGAGCCCCAGGCTCCAGGCGCAGCGGTGCTTCAGCTCCCCGCGCACGGCTCCAGCGCCGTCCTTCAGCCAGCTCATCCTCCCTGAACGTCAGCATCACTTTTTCCGTTCCCTACGTCTGTCTGGTGACTAACGCGCTCGACGCGCCCTTCTCCAAGGCGTTTCTCTATCGCAGCCAATGACGGCCACCAGCCAGAGCTCTGATTTCTCCCTCGATTTCAGGGAGGGACGGAAGGAATCTCGTAGGCTCCAGAGGCTCCTTCTCAAAGCAGACAGAGACGTGTAACGGGCCCTGCTCTGAAACAGCACCGCGCAGAGACTCGGCTTCTCCTCATGACAACAGGAAGGAGCCGGCCCGGCCCGGCCCAGCCAGCCCCCAGGGATTTGGTTTTAAACTTTTTGAGAACAGAGCCCAGCCAACTTTGGAGCAACGATCCCGTGGCCAGCATCGTGCAGCGGCAGCCTCCCTGCGCCCCGTCCCTCCCGCGGAGCCACCCTGCGGCTCCCAGCCACGTCCCTCCGGCTAACCTGCATGTCCCCCAGGCCACGCGGACGGGATACATCCCATCAGCCCAAAGATTCGCCCCCAGGGAGGCTTTGTTCAAGCGGAGCACCACCATCTGCTTAAAAAACCCCTACCAGGACGAGGGGCCCTCCATCCAGCTCCGCCGCCCCCCATCTCCAGCCCCTGCTGGGTAACGTTTCCAAAAGCAGCTGCTCCTACGCACGCACACACAAAAAAAAAAAAGCCGTAAAGAGGCAATTTGACGAATCTCAGCATAATTTACACTCGGAAACTCTTTACCTGGACGCGTGAGCTCGCTGAGACGCGCCAGCTCATCGCAGGCTCTTGGCACAGCTGATGAGCACGGTCCCGAGGATGGCTGCGGTTCTGGGGAAGGGGCAGCACGAGCACCTAACACGGCACCGATAAACGCAGCAGGGAGCCCGGCGCTAAGCCGGAGCCCATCAGTTCGGTCACATCGCGTGCACCAAAGGCACCCAAGGAAGCCTTCAGCCCTCCTCCTCGCGCCAAGAAGCCAGATGGAGGTTTCTGAGAAGCACTCAGTGCCAGCACAGCCTGCAAGGGACAACTTGCAAGGGCCACGCCGTCTCCTGCACGGCAGCACCCCAGCGAGGGCACCATCGGGGTGTCCTGTGGACCAGCTGCCACGGTGCCGTCGTGGTGTTGAGCTGCCTGCCGTCGTTACGGGATTTAGAGACACGAGCGGCTCGTAGAGCTTAAAACCAACGTTAATCACGCAACCAGGACATTTCTGGAAGATCCAATTATGTGCGCAAGGAAGAAAACACAGATTTATAGCCCAGATTCTACTAATAGCTTTCCTGCCCAAAAAAACAACGCCGCTTTTAAGTAATCCCATTACCGGGAGCCAGCAGCAGACAGCACTCTGCCGGGCAGGCGCCCCGGTGTCAAACACCCAGAGGGGGCTGGGGGAGCCCCGAGGCAGGAGCAAGGCAGCGTGCGCCTCGGCAGAGCGGCCCCAGCACGTCCAGGAGGCCGTTTCCCACAAACCTCCTTAGGTACGAGGGTGACACGAGGCTGAGCGCCTTGTCCCACGGGGGCTGAGGCGAGGCAGCGAGCCCGGCAGCCCCCAGGGCCCGTAGCCGAGCAGAGCCGCGCCAGGGCAAACAAGTCCCCCTTGCACTATGCCCGCGCTCTGCCGACGCGTCAGGAGCGGCGCCGCGCTCTAAGGGCGTTTATCGACGTGAACCTGTTTGTCTTCTCTAAGGTCACTTCCCAGCTGGCACGAGGAGGGAGCACGCGGGCAACGTGCAGGGAAGGGCGCGAGGGACGGCCGGCGGCAGGGAGGACGCACGGGGCAGCGGGACGCCGCGGGGAGGAGAGAGGTGCCCGAGGCGTCCCCCAGCCCTGCCCAGCACCGCCAGCCTCGGCGCCTGCCCCGTTTCCCTCCTCTCCCCCGTTTTTCAGTCCCTGCTGCACACGTCGCAGACATCCACAAGCAGAGCCGAAGCCCCCCTGCTGCGAGAGGAGCTGCCACGGCGAGCAGAAGCCTCGTTCCGCTCCCCAAACCCCACGGGGCGCGGGAACTGTTTGGGAAAGCAGGATTTGTGCCTTGCCAACGCCCTCACATCCAAACCTTCAGCTCCCGTGGGTACCAGCTGGGAAATTATCCCTGCCTTCCTGCAGACGTGGGACTGCTCCCGCAGCAAAGCCGAGGCTCCTCCCTCCCCGGGGGCAGGAAAGGTGCTCGGAGCCAGCGACGAGCCTCTGGAGCGGGAATCGCGGGGTCGGAGCAGGGAGAGGGGAGGGAGAAAAAGCAGAAACAGAAGCGCACAAACAGGAACCTGATAGAACAGCCTTGTGACAGCCAAACAAACCTTTTACGCTTGTCTACAGCCCGCCAGGGCTCTGGAGGAGGGCTGCAGTGCCCAAAGGGGGATCGGCCCCGAGCAGGCAGCTCTGCTGGTGCCGAGGGAGAAGCAGGGGAGCAGGCGAGTCGGTGTGAAAGGAGAATTCATCGCAGTCCCCCCCAAGAGGAGGTCAGCCAAGCTTTCAAGCACACCTATCAGGGGAAGGCAAAGCCACGCATATCAGGAGACGACTGCCGAAGAAGAAGCAAGGCACCCCCGGGGAGGGGGGGACTACTGCCAAGTTTCAAGAGGCGATCTGAAAGAGAAAACTTCCCCCCCCCCCCCCCCCCAAAAAACCCACATAACCCTCTGGCTCTGTTTGCAGAGAGGAGGAACGAGGGCTGGAGGAGGTTCACAGCTAAGAGAATACAGCAAAAGGCGCGTTACTTCCCAAGCCCTGACAGCTGCTTCGCGCAGGGCGCGGAGCAGAGCGAGTCAGGTCAATCACACGAGCCCAAACAACGCAGCCAGCCACGGGAAGCGACGCTCCCATTTCCACGCGGTGCCCAGGTCCTCCCCCAGGCAGCCCCAGCAGCCAAGCACCGGCTGTTAATCAGCAGGCAGTGACTTTTTGGATGGAGCTCCTCGCGGCCAAGATCCAACCCGCAGCAACGAACAAAGCGGCAGGCTTTCAGTGCCGCTATTAAAAGAGCCGAGATGGGCCGATCGTCCCTTCGGTTTCTCCTACCCCACAGCAGAAGGGAAAGCCGCTCACGGCAGAGTTCGGGCCTCCCCGGGAAGCGACAAGCCCTCTGCCTCTCCGACAGCCCAAGGCTGGGGCACACAGCAGCACCCCTCTGCCCTGCCATCGCTTCCCTCTGCGTCCCCGCAGCCGCGATTCGGGACGAGATGCACCCGGCCATCCCAGCAGGCTCCGGAGGAAGGCGCACGCGAATATCTCAGATTTTTGCGGCAAAAACGCAAAGTGAAAGCCAGGGGGGTTTGGTTCTGTTTGCTTTAAAGGGAACCTGAAGAGCAAAACGCCGCCAAGAAGCGGCTCTGCTTTCCCACCCCTCCGTTGCACGCACCCAGGAGGAAGGCGCCCGGCTCTAGCAGCCGTCCCCAAGCCCTGCCTGGGGGCTGCAGCCGTCCCGCCCCTCTCTGTTGGGACAAAAGGCGCAGAGAGATGTGGGTGGCAGGCGGCTGAGCAAAGCTGGGAGGGCCCCTGCTGCAGGATGAGGCTACCGGCACCCCTCGCACCCAGTTCACACCTTTAACGGAAGGACTGCAGTGGAAAAAAAACAACACGAAACCACACAACCACCGCCGGCAAGCCCTCGAAGCTCCGCTCCCCAGACGGCAGGGGCAGGGGGGCGCTTGCAGCAGCACAACCATCGCCCGGGAGCTTTACCCACACCAGCGGGCAGAGGAACAGCCTTGGCCCGCCGGCTGCGCCGACGCGTCTGCTCCTTGGCAGCGAACGCGGCCGCACAGCTCGCCCCCGGGCGAGTCTTCTGCTCGTACGGGAGCCCTCGGAGGGTTTCGGGTTCCCCCAGGGAACCCTGCGGGAGCCACCGTGCGCTGGAGCAGCAGCAGATCCCCGACCACGAAGGGCTTCGTGGGTGGCCGGGAACGGAGATGCCTCCTGCAGCCACAGCAGCCGGGCGGTTTTTGACCAAAGAGGGGGCTTCCAGAGACGCAAGGGATGCTCTGAGCCGGGCAGAGGATCGAACCCCTGAGTTTAACTGCAGAGCAGGAGAAGAAAGAAGGAAGCAGCTCCGCCTTACAGCTGCTCACCTGGAAGGCGTGAAGGCCGGGAGGACGCTGAGCTTGCGGCTCCCCGTGCAAGCGGCGCCTTGGGAAGCAGATGTTTAAAGGCAGACACACAGCGAGCCTCAGAGCAATTAGGGAGCCCTTGGGGAAGGAGTTAAGTGATTCAAGATCAGGGCTCAAAGGCTTCTCCTCCTCCGCACCCTTCCAGTAAGGGCCCTGCAGGAGAAGACGAGCGATTTGCCCGGGGGCGGCGAGGACCGGCCTTTTCGTAGCCTCAAGCCTCCCATCCAGGTCGCTAACATCAAAAAGCTCCCCCGCCAGCTGCGTTGTTGCTCCCCTGGTCTGAAGAGCCCCTGGCACACACCGGTGTGTCTGCTCGCCAGAGCAAGCCCCGCGGAGATCTCTTTAGGGCTCGCATTTCCAGAGAAGCCTCTGCGAGGCCGCCAGGACAGCCTCCAGCCACCTGCTTCCCGCAGCGCGACATCTGCGGCCCTGCTCTCCGCGGCGCCTGGAGTCTGCAGGGAAAAGGATTTCCTGGGGGGGTGGGGGGGGAGAGGGCAACCGTGTGGGACCGGCAGTCCCACTTCACACCAACTGCTTAAGAGACCTACGGACGCCGTTCGACCGACAGCCGGAGCGCGGGATGCGCACAGGACATGGGATCCGCGGCGCCTGCTGCACCCAGCGTGCCAGGAGTCCCAGGCAAAGATCTCACCCGACCCCGTAGGGCCATCGTTCTTGATGCCCTACAGAGCTCCCTTCTCACCGGGACAACCACCCGGCACCTCCTGGCACAAAGCACCCGCCAGGCGCCAACCCGTACGGGGCTGCAGGGCGCGCTGCTCCGCACACGCACATCTCCGCGTGGACGGCCGTAGAGAGCAGCCTGGGGGCTCCTTCTGGCTGCTCCCCGGCCTCAGCCCTGCAGACACGTGAGAGGAGAACCACGAGGGCTTTGTTTCAGCGCCCACGCAGGTAACGAGACAAAGAGCCTCTCACGAGAGCCGTCCGTGAGCAGGCAGCTGCCCGCCAACCCCGCACCGCTGCCCGGGGGCTGCCTTCGCCGCCTCCCGCGCGGAAGCGAGGACCCGGCCACAGGATTTGAGGGTGCGGCAGTTTTGCTCCGAAAGGCCCTTCCCAAACCCCAATTCCCGCTCCCCTCGCTGAGCTCGTGAGGTGAGACAGCGTCCCGCCCCACCTTTGGACCCGAGCGGGACACGTGGCGGCGCCGCAGCTCGGTCCCTCCCGTGCCACGCGGAAGGCGCGGTGCCAGCGCCCTGCTCCGCTGGCGCTTCCCCCAGACCATTGCCTCCCTGCGCGGGGAGCCAAGGTCAGGTCCAGCAGCCAGCTGCGGCTCACAAGGTGAGGGCAACGCCGGTTACACCCGTGGCAAGAGCCCCGTGCACAGCTCTTACCGCTCGAGAGCTTCCCCTGCTCCTCCTGTACCAGCTGGATGAGAGCCACACCGTGACCCTGGGCACCGCGCGCAGCAGAGGCGGAGAACTCGCACGAGGGCAAGAAAAGAGAAAGCAAAAGGAAGAGCAGACACCTCCGTCAGCGTCCCGCACCCGTTTTCTCCCCTGACCACAGTTTTCTAGGAGAAGGTTGCCCAGAAGCCTGCCAGAAAGCCATTTGCAGACGGGCTTTTAAGAAGCAGCTCACGACTTCTGGCACCCGGCTGCAAGGTCCGCGCTCCTGAACAGCAGAGCCTGGCTGCATCCCTCTGGGCGCGGGGTGCTCCACGCTGAACAGCAACAGAGCGCCTGGGTTTGGCCGAAGACACTCAATACTCCGCGGCAGCCCGGTGTCCGCAAGGCCGACGCTCGCACCCTGCTCCCCAGCCTGGAAGCGAGAGCTTTATTTTTGCTACCAAGGCCTCCGCCCCGCCAGAAGCATCGATGGCGGGCGCTGAGCTGCCGAGCAGGAGGAGACGCCGGGGCAGACAGACGCAGGAGCTGCCCGGCTCCCCGACCCCCACGCAGGGCATCTCCCTGGGGAGCCGGGGATGGCTCTCCTCCCCCAGCCGGGAACAAAAGGAACGGACGGACTCCTGCTGCGCAGCGTCTGCTTCTGGCCGCGCGTCGCCTTTTTGGCTGGCCCCACCTCAGACCGGTCACCTGTCCCGAGCTGCGACGGCTTTGGGGACGTGCTCCGGTCCCCGGGCACGAACCACCTCCGCCGAGGCTGAACGCAGGCTGCTGCGGGGAGGAGGCAGAGGAAGCGGCACGGCGGGAGCTGAGTTGCTGGTCTGCTATTTCGCACCGCCACCCACGACACCCCGAGCTGCGCCCTCCTCCCTCCCTCTGTCAGGACCAGGGAGTGCCCTGCTGGAGTTTCCTGGGCCCCAGCAGCTCCTCGAACCAAGGGCCGGGCTCTGCATCAGCGGAGCAGTGACGGACCCAGGGCCAGCCAGGCAAGGAACGGCCCGGCCGACCGAACTGCGATGCCTCAGCATCGGCACGCACCAGAAACGTGCTCCGAGCCCGCCCGCCCCTATCACAGTCCCTACTGACTCAGGGAAACCACAGCCTCCCGAGCAAAGCGACTTCTGCCAGCGCGACCGCAGTCCTGCCCCGGGGGCACGCGCGGCCGGCGTCTCCGCGAGATGCGCTCGCGCCTCGGCCCTTTGCTGCCTCCCAGCAAGGCCGGTAAGCACAGCGCCGGTGTGCAACCGGTGCCAGTACGTGGCCAGCGCTGTAAGAACCGGGCAGGACCTTTCTCCTCACCCTGGTCCGCGCGTTCACGGACTCAGCTCCAACGGGGTTTGCATCAGGCACCTGCAGGAAGACCACGACCTGGGAGCCCCGCCTTTCTAACCACACTTACAAATCTACCCACGCGCCCCCATCCGATGCAAGCTGCCACATTGCTCAGACCCCCCCCCCTCCCACCCCCCCCACCCCCCAGCAAAGCGCGGACAGCGCTGCCCGGCCACACAAGCAAGCACGCCGCCGGCTTCGCTCCCCGAACACGTCACCGTCGCCCTAACGCTCCTGCAACGCTTACGTGACACCCCACGAGCCGCGGCTCCTCTCCGTGGGTCTGACGGCGCCCGGAGCAGGACGGGAGCAGCGTGGTCCTGTGCTGCGGGGGGGGGGGGGGGGGGACCCCGGACGACGGGGGCCAACCGCCCACGGGCACCCCCCGGACCCCCCGGCGGTGCCGGTGGCAGCCTTGTCCCCGGGGGGAAGCAGCCTGGGGATGGGCAGCCGGCAGGCGGGCAGCCCCCTCCCCGCCTGGAGCTGCTGGGGGTGGGGGGGGGGGGCAGTGGGGAGGGGAAAGGCGCTGCCCAACACGCATCCCCCCCCACAGCAGTATGGGGGGGGGGGGGGGGGGGCCACACAGTCACTGCGCTCCCCCACGGCAGCACCGGGCCCCCGGCAACACCAGGGCACCGTGCCTCATGGCATCAGGAGCTGACCCCCCCCCCCCCCACGAAGCACCAGGAACCCCCCCATACTGCACCAGGACCAGGACCCCCCCCTCACAGCACCAGGAGCCCTCCACAGCACCACGACCCATGGCACCAGGACCTGAACACCCCCCAGGCACCAGGACTCCCCCCCCTCACCCGCCACTGCACCAGGACCTCCCCCACAGGGAACCACGACCTCCCCCCCCAAGCACTAGGACCTGACCCCCCCACACACACACCACGAGGCCCCCTTCAGCACCAGATCCCACAGCACCAGGGCCTGACTTCCCCTAAACACCAGGACCCCCCCCCCAAGCACCAGGACCCCCCCCAAAGCACCAGGATCCATGCCACCAGGACCTGACCCCCCCCCCCGCACCAGGAACCACAGCACTAGGACCTGGCCCCCTCAAGCACCAGGACCCCTGGCACCAAGACCTGACCCCCCCCCAAAGACCAAGACCTCCCCCACTGCACCAAGACTCCTCCCCACCGCACCAGGACCCCTGGCACCAGGACCTGACCCCCCCACAAAGCACCAAGACCCCCCCAACCCCCCCACTGCACCAGGAGCCCCCCCCCCCCCCCGCACCAGGACCCCTGGCACCAAGACCTGACCCCCCCCCCACCAAAGACCAAGACTCCCCCCACTGCACCAAGACCCCCCCCCCGGCACCACAACCCATGGCACCAGCCCCCCCCCCCCCCACTGCACCAGGACCCCTGGCACCAGGACCCCCACCCCCCCAAGCACCAAGACCCCACCCCCCCGGCACCAGGACCTATGGCACCAGGACCTGACCCCCCCCACAAAGCACCAAGACCCCCTCCCCCCAACCCCCCCCACTGCACCAGGACCCCCTCCCGGCACCAGGACCTTACCCCAACCCCCCCCCCCCCCCCAAGGACCAGCACCCCCCCGTCCCCCCACAAAGCACCAAGACACCCCCCACCTCACAGCACCACGACCCCCCCCCCCCCCCCCGCACCTTGTACTTGCCGAAGCCGGCCAGCTGCTCGCCCGTCACGTACCCCATGGCGCCCCCGCCGCCCCCCCACGCCGCGCCCGCCGTAAGGAGCCGCCGCCTCGGCCCACCGGGCGTGCCCGTGGCGTCACCGCCCCCCCTCCCACCCCCACCCCACAGCGCCCCCTGCCGGGCGGGAGGACCCCGGTGAGGGGAGACACGAATATGGCTTCCCCCCCCCCCTGCCAGCCCAGGCTGCCCCCAGCCCCATCCAGCCCAACCTTGGGCACTGGCAGGGCTGGTGTGAGAAGCACTCCGTCGCCATTAACTTAGGCTCGGGCGAGGACCTCAGTGGAGTAGGAGTTGATTCGCCATTGCAATGGCGGGCGTCCCACAAGCAGGAGCGCGCCTACTGGTTCCATAACACGGTTTATATTCTCTCTTTCTCGAGGACCGGGACCCTCCCCTGTTTCCCCACCGAGTGGGTAATCCAGGCTCACAACCCACCCGACGCGTCACAGACAACGCATGGCCTTCAGTTGCCGGCCTGTTAAATTTCAAATTTCTTTCGACTTTTTTACTGTTTGAAGTGGTAATGTTTCTTCACTTATCTGACTTGACTTGACACCGTGATTTTCACCTAATTGCGCTAAGGAGTCTGGTTGTCTGCATTTTACAAGGTTGTCTGTTAAGCTTTCTTATCACTGCAAGCATAGCTCAATTCTTGCCTCTAAACAACGTAACTCTGTGCAAAAACAACATTTTTATTCCCACAATTCCCCCCCTTTCTTCTTTATAAATTGTTGATTTTTGCAAAAAAATCTTGCCAGGTTCCTTGAAGAGGAAGATGGTTCTGCAGTGTATTCCTACAACACATAATTCAGATTACAGATTAGTTTCTCCCAAGCCTAAATCTCCTTAAGACACACACCCAATAACCCCATCTGGTCACAACACCCACCAAATGCACCCAGGTCCTTGAGTGAAGACAATGCTACAAACGGGTTCGCCTTTTCCCAAGGTAGAAGCAACCCACGTTGCCTTCCTCAGCCACTTCCCTACATGCACTGCAGGGACTTTATCTCTTCCCACAGTGTGTAGGGGCTTTGTTTCAGCAGGGCCAGGATGGTTGTCAGCTCCTTTGGTATTAACTAGCCAAGTGGCTTCTGCTATATTTGCATCCCAGTGTTTCCATGCCCAGTGCCTGCAGCAAAGTCCTTAACAGTCCATTATATCTCTCAGCCTCTCCAGAGGCTTGTAGGTGATAGGGGATGTGATACACCCATTCAGCGTCATGCCTCTTGGCCCAGGAGGTTACAAGGTTATTTTGGAACTGACTCCCATTGTTTGACTCTATTCTCCCTAGTGTACCATGGCTCGCTTGATTGCAGCACGGGTTTCACGCTCTTGGGTGACCTGCGTGATGGTCTAAATGGTCAGGTCCACCCCTCAAACACGAGCCCATATGTATGTGGCATCTCTCCCTAGATGTCCTGATGTTTCATGGGCCCATCGAACTACAAACAGCTCACCCTTACATCCCCAGTCCAGATCCACCTGAGCTGCTCTAATTTTTGAAGCTTGGTCCACCTCTTCATTATTCTGATGTTCTTTGGTGGCGCAACACTTGGGCATGTGAGCCTCTACATGCTGTACTTTTACACTGATGTTTTCCACTCGGGTAGCAATGTCTTGCCACAGTGCAGAAGCCCAGGTGGGTTTACCTCTGCAGTGCCAGTTGCTCTGCTTCTATTGCTGTGACCACCCCACCCTCACCCCCTAGGCCATTTGCCACCATCCATGAGTCAGTATAAAGACAGAATACTGGTCACTTGTCTCTTTCCGCACTTTTTTTCAGCGGCCCATGGAGAGCCCCCGCAGGAGCAGGCCCCGGGCCGGAGCTGCAGCCCATGGAGAGGAGCCCACGCAGGAGCAGGGGTCTGGGGGGAGCTGCCACCCACCCGTGGGGGACCCATGCTGGAGCAGTTTGCTCCTGGAGGATGGACCCCGTAGTACGGAGCCGTGTGGGAGCAGTTCTTGAAGAGCTGCTGCCTGTGGGCAGCCCCCGCCGGCTCAGTTCGGGAAGGACGGCATCCCGTGGGAGGGACCCCACGTGGAGCAGGGACAGAGAGGGACCGAGAAGGAGCGGCAGAGACAATGTGTCAGGGACTGACCGCAGCCCCCATTCCCTGTTTCGCTTCGCTGCTTGTGGGGGAGAAGATAGAAGAGGGTGGGTGGGAGGAAGGTGTCCGTAGTTTGGTTTTAGTTTCTCAGTGCTCCAGTCTGCTAGGGCAATAAATTATATTTATCTCCCTGTGCTGAGATTGTTTTGCCCGTGACAATAATTATTGAGTGATCTCCCTGTCCTTATCTCAACCCTTGAGTCCTTTCCATCATATTTTTGCCCCTTTTTCCTTTGAAGAGAGGGAGTGAGAGAGCGGCTGTGGTGGAGCTGAGCAGCCTTGCAGGGTAGAACCACCACACCGTGCTCGCTAGGTGCAGTGTAAAGCGTGTTTTGCATAGCTGGCCCTGTACAGACAGCCCCAAGAGCTGTTGCACGAGCTGTTTCCTCTTTTGTCTGTTCAAAGGCTTGTTGATGCTCAGGGCTGCACTCAGCATAGTCCCTCTTGCGAGTCACTTAATACAGAGTCACAAACTGACTGTAGCCTGGAACATGCATTCTCCAGAATCCCACAAGATCTAGGAAAGTTTGTGTTTCTCTCTTGTTAGTTGGTGGGGACATAGCTGTTATCTAATTGATCACATCCATCCTGCCATTTTACTCACAAGAACTGGATCTCTTGTGTGAGTCCTTTGGCCTTGCTTTGCTTTACAGCAGAACCAGCTTTCAGAAGAATTTGGATTATTTTCTTCCCTTTCTCAAACAATTCCTCTGCTGTGTTACCCCACACAGTGATGGCATTAAGGTATTGCAGGTATCCAGGAGCTTCCCCCTATTCCAGTGCAGCCTGGATGAGTCCACGGCAAGCAGTAGGGCTGCCTTTCCACCCCTGGGGCAGTCGATTCCAGGTGGACTGGATGCCCCTGCAAGGGAAAGTAAACTGGGGCCTGCATGCCAATAGTCCACTGTCTTCATAATTCTGGAGTTAGCCAGATACCAAATCCACTGTTGGTCCCATCCCATCACTCCAGTTCACCACTGCCAGCATGCTGGCATACAACTGTGGCGCTCTGTATAAACTTCCACCACGTGGAACAGATTTCATCTGGATCTTTGGGTGCCTGGTCATCGTCCAGATCACTATAAAGCATCTTGAGCACAGCTGATTCCCTCAGGTACTGGAGACCTTTCTCCACGGTGGTTGACTTGCCTGGCTGATGTACAGTACCTTCCTTGAAGGGATGGATACCTTTCCTTCACGCCCGACATGGGACATCTCCAGATGCTGAGGACTTGTGCCCTTTCCCAATCACTTTGCAAGGACCCTTTTCCTAGAGAAGGATTCCAGCTGCTTGGCTTCCTTGCCTTCTGATTCCTAGCTACCAGCCCCAGTACCTCGGCATCAGAGTAGCCAGGTGAGAATGTGCTCACCTGGGTGACAGCTGAAATCCTTTTGCTATCTCACAGCTCACTCAGGGATAGGGTTCGGGTGGTTTCAGACTCTTCTGTGATTTCTGTCTTTTCTCCCTCCCATTTTTGTGATGGCTCTGCTTTAGAGCTGCCTGCCTCCTCCCTTCCGTGAAGGGGTGCCTTGGGGTGCAGCTGACCCAGCAGCCTGGCTCAGCCCCAGCACAGCCAGCAGCTGCCAAGTTTCACTTTCAGGCACTGCATCAGGTAATAGCCTGACTTCCAGGAAAGCAGAAATTATCTCCCCGCCATGCAAACAGGAAGCTGCAACCAGTGCAGAGGCTCGGGGCCCTACAAAGAGTGGGGTCAGAGCTGGGCTGCGGCTGTGCAGGAGCTGGGCTGAGATGCTGCCGGAGCTGGGCTAAGGCTGTGCAGGCGCTGCAGAGCACCAGGGAGGTCAGGTGGGTCCCTGCTGACAAGCGCTGGGCAGGGCAGGGGCCACACGCGGAGCCCCCTTGGCCTCCTGCTTGCTGTTTCACCCATCCCCTGCTGGGCTGCGAGATGCCAGGAGGGCAGCAGGGCTTTTCACACAGGGGAAATGGGCTCTGCTCGGGGGCACAGGATGGAGGAGCAGCTCGCTCTGGTCAGGCTGCTGCAGGAGGTGGGGGACCGTGCTGCAAGGGCTGCCCTGGAGGGCAGGGAGGATCTGGGGGCTGGGGTAGCAGCAGGCAGGGAAGCAGGAGGCCCCCTGGGACAGCCCAATGCCCTGCAGAGGTGCGAAGCCTGGTGGTGGGGCTGGATGGGGCGGTGATTGCTGCTGCTGCAGGAGCCAGCCCTGCAGAGCCAGTGCAGCCACAAGCCCAGCTGGGCTGGAGCTGGTTTTTCTCTCACATGGGGCAGCTGCTGGGCTCTGGGGAGCAGCAAACAAACTCCTTACATTGCTTTCCTATGTGCAGCTTTCCGTTCCTTCCTAAACTCTCTTTACCTCGACCCATGAGCTTGTCTTGCTTTTGTGTCTCCACTTCTCTCCCCGTCCTGTTGGTGGGGAGCGGGTGAGCAGCTGCTGGGTGCTCCTTGTTGGCCGGGGCCAACCCAGCACAGGGGTCCTCTCCCTGCCTTGGGGGCTGCAGCATCACCCACAGCAGGCAGAGGCACGGTTGGGATGGAGTAATTTTTTTCCTTGTAGCTGGTATGGGCTGTGGTTTTGATTTAGGATGAGAATGATGCTGACAGCACCAATGTGTTAGTTGTTGTGGAGCAGTGCTTGCACAGAGCCAAGGACTTTCCCGCTCCTCACGCTGCCCTGGCAGCGAGGAGCCCAGGGTGCACAAGGTGCCAGCAGGGGACAGAACCAGGACAGCTGACCCCAAGGAATCAAAGGGATGTCCCATCCCAGAGGGCATCCTGCTCAGCAATTATATCTAGGGGAGTTGGCTGGGCTGAGGGGTGGCCGCTGCTAAAGCAAGGCTTAGGCTTCAGTCAGTGGTTGGTGACCAATTGCACTGTGTATCACTTGCTTTGGATATTCATTGGTTCATTATTATTATTACCATCATCATCATTATCCCTTCCTTTTCTGTCCTATTAAACTGTCTTCTTTTCAACCCACAAGTTTTTAGCACTTCATAGTATCCTAGAATGGTTTGGATTGGAAGGGACTGCGGTGGTATTATTCTGCTGGGCAGCTGAGCTCCACCACAACTGCTCTCCCGCTCCCCATCCTCATAGGAAAAGTGGGAGAAAATGTAATGAAAAGGGCTCATGGATTGAGATAAGGACAGGGAGATCACTCAACAATTATTGTAACGGGAAAACAGACTCAGCATAGGGTGATTAGAGAAATTTATTACCTATAACTAACAAGCTAAAGCACTGAGAAACAAATAAAAACAAAACAAACAAACAAAAAAGACAACTTCCTCCCCCCGAGCAGCACAGAGGAACCAGGAATGGGGGCTGCGGTCAGTCCCTGACACATTGTCTCTGCCGTTCCTTCTCGGTCCCTCTCTGTCCCTGCTCCACGTGGGGTCCCTCCCACGGGATGCCGTCCTTCCCGAACTGAGCCGGCGGGGGCTGCCCACAGGCAGCAGCTCTTCAAGAACTGCTCCCACACAGCTCCGTACCACAGGTCCATCCTCCAGGAGCAAACTGCTCCAGCACGGGTCCCCCACGGGCAGCAGCTCCCCCCAGACCCCTGCTCTTGCGTGGGCTCCTCTCCATGGGCTGCAGCTCCGGCCCGGGGCCTGCTCCTGCGGGGGCTCTCCATGGGCCACAGCCTCCTCCAGGCTACATCCACCTGCTCCACCGGGGGCTCTTCCACGGGCTGCAGCATGGAGATCTGCTCCATGTGGGACCCATGGGCTGCAGGGGGACAGCCTGCTCCACCAGGGGCCTCTCCACAGGTCCCAGGGGTACTGCTGCTGTGTGCCTGGAGCACCTCCTGCCCTCCTGCTGCACTGGCCTATGGAAGCTGCATGGCCCTCCCTTATCTAACATGGGGGAGCTTCTGGATTCTTCTCACAGAGGCCACCCCTGCAGACCCCTGCTAACAAAATCTTGCCACATAAACCCAATATGGGGACCTTAAAGCTCATCCAGTTCCAACCCTCCTGCCATGGGCAGGGACACCTCCCACTAGACCAGGTTGCCCAAAGCCCCATCCAGCCTGGCCTTGAACACCACCAGGGATGGGGTGTCCACAGCTTCTCGGGGCAGCCTGCGCCAAGGCCTCGCTGCCCTTGGAGGGAAAGATTTCCTCCTTATACATAATCTAAACCTACCCTAAGTAGTTTAAACTCATTACCCCTTGTTCCATCACCCCACTCCCTGACAGAGTCCCTCCCCAGCTTTCCTGCAACCCCCTTTAGGTACTGGCAGGCCGCTGTAAGATCTCCCCAGAGCCTTCTCTTCTCCAGGCTGAACAACCCCAGCTCCCTCAGTTGGAGCCCTGGTCTCCCTCAGGAGAGGTGCTCCAGCCCCTGGATCATCTCCCTGGCCTCCTCTGGACTTGTTCTAATACTTCCATGTCCTTCTGGTGCTGGGGGCCCCAGAGCTGAGCGCAAGACTCCAGGTGGGGTCTCAGAAGAGCAGAGCAGAAGGGGACAATCCCCTCCCTCGTCCTGCTGGCCACGCTGCTTTTGGTGCAGCCCAGGGTACGGATGGCTTTCTGGGCTGCAAGCGCACATGCCAGCTCACACTGAGCTTCTTGTCAACCAGCATCTCCAGGTCCTTCTCCTCAGGGCTACTCTCAATCCGTTCTCTGCCCAGGCCTTGCCTCCAGCATGTAGAGTGCACCTCACAGATTGTCATCAGCAAACTTGCTGAAGGTGTGCTCAATCCCAGTGTCCATGTCACTGACAAAGATGTTAAACAGCTGTGGTCCCAATACTGACCCCTGAGGAACACCACTCATTGCTGGTCTCCACCTGGACATTAATGCTTTGACCACAACTCTTTCAGTGTGACCATCCAGCCAGTTCCTTACCCACTAAGTGGTCCCTCCGTCAAGTCTATTTCTCTGCAATGTACAGACAAGGCTATCATGGGGAATGTGAGAAAAATCTCAAATAATTTTCTTCAGACAGGATCTTCTGTGAAGCTATTTTATTCGTGATTGCAATGGCAGGCGTCCTATCAATCAGGAGTGCTTTTTAGTAAACAAATTATAACCTTTTATTCCCTATTACCCGACACTTGGTCACCTCCCCTGTTTCCTCATTGGCTGAGTACTACAGGTTCACAAGCTACTCGACGTTCCTCTATACCATATATGCACAATTTTTCTTTTTTCTTTTCAACCCTTTAATTTCTCCTTTTTCCCTTTTTTTTCCCCTTTCTTATGTTTTGAGAACTTGTGATCTTTGTTTTACTGTTCCCACACTGCTCATCCTGTTTTTCTCAAGCTTCCACCTTACTTTGGAACAGTGAGGCCTTCTACTGTCCACTTATCTACTTAGCATTTCTCCTTATTATGACTACACAACTACCTTGGAATACAGTAAATTAGTTCTCTACTGCAAAAATGCAACTTAGTTTCTTACAGGGAACCACGACAAATGTTTTGCACAAGTCCAGGTAGGTGATGTCAGTTGCTCTTCCCCTATCCACCAATGCTGTAACCCTGTTGTTGAGGGCCACCAAATTTGTCAGCCACGATCTGCCCTTAGTGAAGCCATGTTGGCTGTCACCAACCACCTTCCAATTTCCCATGTGCCTTAGATGAGCTTCTAAGAGGATCTGGATTTTTTTTTCCTTTTAACATTTTTTTTCTTCAGTTCTCTCCCCCATCCTGCTGTGGGGGTGGGGGGAGCCAGCGAAAGATTGTGTGGTGCTTGGCTGCCTGCTGGGTTAAACCACACCATCCTCCAACACCACCCCAAGTGGGCTTCATGCTCCTCTGGCAGCTCCCCCAGGGCCCTTCCACCACAGCCCTGGGCAGGCATCGGCTGCTCCCTGCATCATGCTCTGAAAACAGCCCCCAAGACATAGAGTCTGTGCATTCCCAGGTCATCTGCCTGACCATGAAAAACCAAGGCCCAAAATCCTAAAGAATCCTAGAATGGTTTGGGATGGAAGAGTATTATAGATCATCCAATTCCAACCAGCTGCCCTGGGCAGGGACACCTCCCACTAGATACATAAAATCATAAAGTATGCAAGTTAGAGGGAACCCACAAGGATCATCGAATCCAATGGGTCCATCGCATCCAATGGTTTATCCTGGGTCCCCAGAGAAACACCCAAAAATAAATAAAAATCAGACCGTGCATCTGAGAGCATTGTCCAAACGCTTCTTGAACTCTGGCAGGCTCGGTGACGTGACCACTTCCCTGGGGAGCCTGTTCCAGCGCCTGACCACCCCCTTGGGGAAGAACCTTTTCCTGAGATCCAGCCTGAACTTCCCCTGGCACAGCTTCAAGCCATTCCCTCGGGTCCTATCACTGGTCACCAGAGAGAAGAGAGCAGCGCCTGCCCTTCTGCTCCCCTCGTGAGGAAGTTGGAGGCCACCATGAGGTCTCCCCTCAGTGTCCTCTTCTCCAGGCTGAACAATCCAAGTGACTTCAGCCACTCCTCATATGTCTTCCCCTTTAGACGATTTACCATCTTTGATCACTTAGTTAGTAGTTTTGCATGACAAAAGTGTAAGGGTATGTGGATGGTGAGAGCATTGGCTTCATTAAGGTTATCCGGTCTCCGGTGGCTACTTGGTGGGCCAGAGATTGCCTCTCTCCAGGCAATCCCTTTCTCTACCTCGCGTGGGTGAGCGCTCTCATGACGAGGAGCTACTGACAGGTGAGACCAGTCCTGGTAGGTTATACATGGGTGCTGTTGAAGGCTGTGCCTTGTCCATGGCTATTTGTGTAGCCACGTCAGTGGTTGTGTGTGTGTCTGTCTGTGTCTGTCTTTCTCAGGAGTGCCCGAAGCTGGGTTCCAGCAGCAGGGCAGAAGAAATCTGTGGACCAGAAACTCTGGAGAGGCCTCTTCTAAGGGGTGGTGGCCTCCTCTAACCTGATGTAACAAAAGTCTGTTTTCCCCTTCCACAGCCATGGGGTCACAGGAGGAGAGAGCAGATGCTGGGGAAAAGGCACATCTTGCTAAGAAATTGCTGGCAGAAGCATTTGAGAAGGAAGGACTTGATGAAGAATACTGGCTCCCCAAACTGTCGGAGATATTGGGTGTTAAGTCAAGAGATGCTTTGAAACATCTGCAATATGAAGACTACCTTAAACTGGAGTGCAAAGTACAGTACCCCTGGGAGACCAAGGCACTCCGAAAGCTCCTGGGAATCACAGACAACAAAACAGCTGTTGATGAGCTGCAGAAGCAGCGCTTGGAGATGATGAAGCAGAGACAAGAAGCAGCCAAGTCAATCCTACAGGAGCTGGAAGAAATGCAGAAGAGCCGCAGCCACAGCAAGGAAATGATAAGACAGAAAGAGGAGGCACTATGGCAAGCCATGGACATTCCCAAGGAGTACTGGACACCACCAGAGAAGACATTGGTGAATGAGCTGGCGAGCATCCAGAAGCAACTGGAGCAGCAGGAGAAGTCCATGGGGAAGAGAGAGAATGTCTCCGATGAGGAGGTCCTGAGGCGGGCATCGGGAGGCCTGGCTCTGCAGGGTATTTACCGAACCAACAGCCTGGAGGATGTGCTGGCAAAGCGAGAGCAACTCATCAGGGTCCCCGATGGCTTCACGCTCACTGGTCCAGAGCAAGGGTCACTGCTTGAGAGGAAGGAGTTCTCCTCCTCTGCAGCAGAAGCCACTTTCACCAAGTCCATGGAGCAGCTGGGGTTCAGCATCAGCGCTTCAGCCAAAGCCGGGTTCTGGCGGTTCAGTCTTGAAACAGGTGTAGATTACAGCACGTCCTCACAGTCAGAGGACTGCCATCGGTCACGCTCGGAGCAGACATACATTTGCACCGCCAAGTACCAGTACAACCCTCTGGCCTCCTACTACTTCCAAAAGGACCAGCTTCGCCTCTCAGACGCGGCCCTGCGAGAGCTGCAAGACATTGAACAGCTTCTGAGCATCACCCAGGAGGCAGAGAGGTTCCACCTACTGAAGAGCAGGTGTGCCAGCTTCTTCAGCAGGTTTGGGTCCCACGTGAACCAGGGACCCCTCCACTTTGGGGGTATATTCTGGTGGAAAGCATCTGCCGAAGGTTTCAGGGCAGAGCAATGGGAAGAGATGAAGCAACAAACATCTGAAGCACTGAACGGCTACATCGGGGCTACCTTCAGCGGCTTTGGTAGAAATGCAGGATTGAAGGTGGATGCTTCAAACTCCAGCTCACAGGCATCATTTCAGGGAAGAGATAGAAGCAGCGCCCACACAGCAGTTCAGCTCTATGTGACCAAAACAGGGGGCCCATCAGAGACGGATTCCCCTCCCGAGTGGAAATGCGGGCTTGTGGCCAATAACACAACCTGGTGTGTGATCGACCGGGGCTTTCAGCTGATCCCAGTGTGGGACATAATCCTGTCCAACCACAGCAGCGATTTTAAATCCTCCTATCAAATGAGCAGCAACCTCAGGGCTGTGTATGAAGCGCTAACGAATCACAGCGTCAGCGTGATCTTTGGAGAGGAACTGGCCAGTGCTGTAGAAGAGGCCAGAGCTTTCCTGCAGCTCGTGAAGACCTGGGAGGTGACGGTGGATGAAAAGAAACTGCTCAAGTTGATAGATTTTAAACAGGGTCTGAATAACAGAACAAGAAATCACAGTGTCTGGATCAACATATGTCTGTCAGACAAAGCGTTGCAGGAGTTCCTGGTGAATACCGTTTCTTTTTGCCAGAAATCTTCTCCAGAAAACACCACCTATATCAAATCTCTGCTGCGGTGCCTGCTGGATCCTCACATCTATTCTGTCAAGGACTTCCCTGGGGCTTCCTTCATTATGCAATGGGTCTTCCACACGGAGCACATGCTTCCCGAAACTCCCAGTATTTGCAATCTTGAAGATCTTACTAAGACATTGCTGCAAATGAAGGAGTACATCCAGGAAGTCACCTACGCACCGGCAACTTCTGCATCCACCATTCATGAAGCAAAGATTAAAGTCACCTTCACTGTAAGCCTGGCTGTTTACTCTTTGCTCCAGTTTCTGCAGCAAAGCGCACAGGAAGACATAGAACTCTTAGTGCTCTTAGTTACAACCAGCACGGGATACCAAGTAGAAAGCAGCACTTTTCAGTACCTCCTTGGGTGTCCAGAAATTAATTTCATGATAAAGGAAATGCAAAAGGCACATAACGAATATCAGAGCCTGAAGGAACAGGATGTTTACAGAGCTCAGGCTTTCCTGCTGTTGACGGGCCTCACCATAACATCCGAACATAAGAAGGTGACCCCTGAGCAGAAGAATGACCGCTTAGTTTTCATGAAAGAAAAGATGAAAAATGCATGGTCTACAGAGATGAAAACTCTCCTTGAAAAGCACAATGCATTCAAAGACTGGGAGATGCTGGAAAGAGATTTGCAATCCTTCATTGCTGGGCAACTGGAAGACACATCTGACAACCTGAAGAAAGACAGTATAATCAAAGACATGGAAGATGCTTTTCAAGGCATGCAGCCTCCCAGTCAATGCAAACCCAAATCAGACAGCAGCACATCCAAAGCAAATCAAGCCACTGCAAACCCAGAGTTCCTCAACTTACTTAAGCGCCTCGGGCTGGAAAGGTACTATCCAAGAAAAATGGGCACGGAAGATTTCCACATAATATACCAGACATCTGTACACAACAGCCAGCCCAGCAAGGACAGCGAGCTACCATTTTACTTCCTGCAAAGGCTACTGACCGTGGATTATCGGGTGAGGTACCTGACTTGCAAGGAGGCGAGTAAGCCGGGAGTCGTGCCCACACCAAACACCTCGGTGGCGGACCACGAGCCCTCTGATTCCTTTGATGACTTTTTCAGTGACTTAGACGAAGGAGCCCCTGAATGTGCAAGCAGGGAGAGTCATGTGCACCCCATGGACCTCCAGATGGCAATTTTTCATTGTGCTGATGATTTCATGAGACAGTACCTTTCATCAAAGCTTGCTTTCTGCCAGTTTGCACTACCCCTCCTGGTACCAAACCCGTGCACTTCACAGATAGAGTTCCCTCTCTGGTCCCTCAGCCAAATCAAGAAGAGCTGGAAAGGGACGGTGAGATCGGGAGAGCAGACAAGGATTAGCAGTCACAACAACAAACTCATTTGTCAGGCAGAGACACCCATCGTGTCCTTCCTACGCATCGGCAGCTCTCCTTCCTCTTCCAAGTCTCAGCTCCTGAATGCCCTGCTGAGCAAGCAAAAACATGACACTTTTTTCCACCGACATTGCAAAGGCAGCACCAAAGACTGCTTCCTGATGAAAGGTGTTGTGGAGATCTCCTGGTACGTTCCCTGTGGTAGCGACGACGACAGCTTTAACGGCCCTGTTGCTTTCTGTAACCTGCACGGAGATGCGAGGGATCACGAACTCCAGCTGCAATTCTTACAGGAGATCTCTGACGTGAACGTGGTTCTTGTTTCTGAGTCTGATCAGAGCAACAAGAAAGGCAGGAAAATTTTACATGATCTGTGGCAGTCTCAGAAGCCTTTGGTTTGTCTTTTCACTGAGAAAGAGAGCATTGCAGCTGGCCCATCTAGCCAAAACATAAGAATAGGGATCAAGAACAGAAATGAAGCAGAATTAACGGGTGAGCTGACAAAGACCATCCGAGACCTAGTGGAAGGGTTGAGCACACTTGTTAGCCTCAATGCATGTCTGAGCACAGCTCGCCAGCATGGCTTCTTAGTCGATGAAGATGCAGAAGCGTGCGTGACAGCCAAAGAAAAGGCAATCACGCTGGTGAACCTGTTGAAGAAAGAGAAGTTGTCTGAGATCAAATCACAGCTACTGCCTCTTCAGGGAAAACTGTGGTACATGTGGTGTAAAAAGGACAAAGAACTCACTCGCTTGCAGGAAAAGAGGAACAAGAGCATAGAGCATCATCGGAGCCAAATTGAATTGGAGAAGTCTGCAATAAGAAAAAAGCAACTAGACAAAGCGTTCCCCCTCAATCAGCTGATGAAATCAGTCCTTGGCTTTCTCCAGTCACAGCCAGACAATATCAAGAAATTCTTTCTGCAGTGGATGAAGGTCTTCATGGACGACCTGTCCTCTGATCGCCTTGATGAGCTGAAGAGAGAGTATCATCAGTTATGGTCTCAAATCTTGGCATTAAAGAAAAGCAATGAAAAAAGCGACCTGAAAAGAATATTGATGAATAAGTTAGACGCCCTTTCCGATGAAATCAATGATTCGTCCATTGGCCTTGAGCATATTTTGAGAGAGGTAGGGCAGATTTATGAGGCGCTGGAATCAACAAACTCCAAAGAAAAATGCGTTATCACACTACCTGAAATTGCCGCCGATCTGATGGTTTCAGGGTATCCCGTTGAGCTGATGGATGGTGACGCTTCTTACATACCACTGCAATGGATTGGAGCAATCTTTGACAGGTTAATTGAGAAGCTAGGGGACAAGCGAGTATTCGTGCTTTCTGTGCTTGGCATCCAGAGTACAGGGAAGTCAACCCTGCTGAATGCCATGTTTGGTCTCCAGTTTAATGTCAGTGCAGGGAGGTGCACCTGGGGAGCGTTTATGCAGCTCGTTAAAGTGGACGAGAAGCTCCAACAGGATTTGAACTTTGATTACATGCTCGTTGTTGACACAGAAGGACTTCGTGCCGTAGAGATGGCCAATAAGCAGTCACTTAACCATGACAATGAGCTGGCCACCTTTGTCATTGGCATGGGCAACATGACTCTGATCAACATCTTTGGAGAAAATCCTTCGGAAATGCAAGACGTCCTTCAGATTGCTGTGCAGGCTTTCCTGAGGATGAAGCAAGTAAATCTTTCCCCAAGCTGCCTGTTTGTGCACCAAAACGTGGGCGAAATAACCGCAAAGGAACAGAACATGGAAGGACAAAGACGCCTGCAGGAGAAGCTGGATGAAATGACCGTGACAGCGGCCCAGCAGGAATTCTGTGACGTCACCTGCTTCAGCGACGTCATCCGCTTTGACGTGAACACCCACATTCATTACTTTGCTCACCTGTGGGAAGGAAACCCACCGATGGCACCGCCCAACCCCACCTACTCCCAGAACGTCCAGGAATTAAAGAGCAGAATTCTCCAAGCTGCCAAGAAGGAATCGCAGAGCAGCATTTTGAGGCTCTCCAGCTTGAAAGTTCGTATTAGTGACCTGTGGAATGCCTTGCTGAACGAAAACTTCGTTTTCAGCTTCAAGAATTCAGTGGAGATTGCCGCATACAAGAAACTGGAAACCGCATTTAGTCAGTGGACCTGGCAGCTGAGAAGTCACATCTTAGACTTGCAAATGAAACTGGAAAATAAGGTTCGGAATGGGGAGTTGAGGAAGGTCACCATGGAACACCTTGAAAAACTGGTGCATGAGACAAATGATGCCATCACCAAGAACATGGAAATGTTCTTCGGTGAAGACAGAGACCGTGAAATACTGATCCAGTGGAAAAGCAGCACGGAACTGAAGCTGAAAGAACTGAGAGAGTCCCTTCTTGTTGAAACAAGAAGGAAGTGTGAGAAACTTATAGAACTAAAGAAGAGCCGCAGTAAACTGGATGAGAGGAAGTCCAAATATGAAAAGGAGCTCCTGAAAAAGAGCAGACAGTTGGCCCTGTCTCTAAAAGGCCAGGAATTAAGCAAAAGTGAACTGAGAAAACAATTCATTTCTCTCTGGACGCGGTGGATTGCTGAAGTCTCTGTTGAAGTCTCTGCTGCTCCCGCTCTTGAACAGGTGGACATCGATGTGGACATAGAAGATGTCCTTCTAGATCACTTTAGGGAGCCTAATGTAGATAAACGAATCAGGAAGTTATACCAAAAGACTGTCTTTTCTCTTGACATAGAGAAACATGTGTCTAAGAAAAAACGGTTCGGCATCATTCCTAAGAGTTTTGACAATGCCGATGTGAGCAACATGCACCACATTACAGATAGCATCAAAACACATGTGAAGGCAAACATTGAGAAGAAGGAAAAGGACAAAATGGATTACAGTCGAACTTTTATCCATGAAATACTAAATGAAGTGGAGAAAGGTATGAACTCTGTTCCTAACACTGCAAATTACAGTTTTAATAAAGATTACAGAATAGATTTATCACTGTACCTGTGCAGAATGGCAGCAGAAAGGTTTAAAGACATGCATGCAGCATTCAGGAAAGCAAACGATCCAGTCGTCTACCTGGAGAGCAAGAGAGAAGACTTCTTTAAAAGTTTCCAGATTTCCTGCCAAGGAGCCTCTTGTATCACAACATTTGCCGATTTCCTGTGCAGCAAGATTGCCCCAGCTCTTCGACATGCCATCTATGAGAAGACAGCTCTTGGCATAGCTCGAGACATGAAGGATAAAATACCAGATTTCAGTGGCAATAGATCCACTCTGGAAACTTGCATACTGAAATACCTAGCAGAAGAAGAAAATTTTGAAAATTTCAAGCATTACCTTAATTCCCCAGGAGACTTTTTAAATAATTACATCAAGACAAAAGTTGAGACATACTGTTTAGATAAGAACAGAAGGCTGGAGATGTTTTTAAGAGACTCCCTCACTCATTACTATGAAAACATTCAGTCAGCTGTTTTTGCATCCACCACAGTTGTCAAAGACAGAAAAGACAGAAACGATAAAATCTCTCTTTGGCTGGATGAATTCTGCAGAGCACTTGGAGACGTGCTAAGCTTGCCCAGAAGTGACCTGAAGGATATTGAACACCAGGAGATAACAGACATAGAGTTCCTGAATAACGCCATGACAGAAGCACTGTCTCCCCTGATTGATGATCTCAGGAAAGAGTTTGCTAATGCTCGTATGAGCTCATTTGAAAGGCAGCCTCACACAATACTGGCTGAGCAGTTTGCAGGGTGCCAGGAGGAGTGTCCATTTTGTGGGGCTCTTTGCACTAACACTATGCCAAACCATGATGGAGACCACCAGGTTGTCTTCCATCGTCCACAAGTTTTGACAGGATACAGATGGTATTATACAGACAACCTAGTCCTTGATATTTGTTCTAGCAGTGTTTCAAGTGACTGCTTATTCAGGATTGGTAAAGACACATGGATCCCCTACAAGAAATACCGGGATGCAGGACATCCCTATTCCACTTGGAACATTTCTCCTGATCCATCCATGCAAGCATACTGGAAATGGTTTGTGTCTTATTTCAGGACACAGCTAGAGCAATACTACAATGGGAAATTTCACGGCAAAGGAGAAATCCCTGCTTCATGGGAGACAGTTACAAAGCAGAATGCACTTGATGAACTGGAGAAATATTAGGCTAAGTTGGCATGAAGGAAAAGCTGCAAGTGCTTTGCATTTTAGGAGAACATAACACGAGGATAACTACAAGATACTGTTGTAATGATTATGACCTTAAACCATGTCAAGAAAACAAAATGTAATTGCTTGCAAAGTTGGATGAAATAAGGAGTGCTTCTCATGCCACTGCTCAGCGATTCCCTTGCTTTGTGATAAAGTCAAAGTCCTCTTCCTTTCTTGCCATAAATATTTACATCAGCTTGGTCTTAAAGCAAACTAGAAAAATATTCCTGCAGCAAGCAGTCATGCCGCCAAGATTAAGACCAAGTGCCAGATGAAGAGCAAAGGCAGTATTAGAAAGTACCAATTTTACCAGCTGCTATGAGAAAAGAAATGACACTGGCAAAAGAGCAGTTTCCCTGCAGCAAATACTCGTCACACTTACAGAAAGGACAGTGGGGTCTGCAAGCAGGTGAACATTTGTGGGAAACTCTGCTATTTTGTTTTTTTGGGGGGGGCAGGGATTGTTTGACACATTCATAAACTCAGTACTCAGGTGCTGTTCTCTTTCTGATGCTGTTAAAGCAGTTAACGCAGCAGCCTGTGTGGATTTAGACAGCAATTTTAACTCCGTGGTTATTAGGTATATGTCCTAGGTTAAGATGTGCCCACACTTCCATGAGCCATTCTTACTCATGGGCTGGGCCTGGCAAACTTCCCTCCAGCTCCTAGCCAACCCAACTGCTTTTGCCAAGCACGTCTGTGTTGGGTAAAAGCCTTTTATAACCAATGTAGAGAATTAGACAGCTTTGCAGCTTCCTCAGCAACTGTCAGCAGTGCGTGATCTTAGTGTTTGTGCTGTCAAGACAGGCAGGTGGCAACTGAACAAAAATGGTCTGGAGAACATGTAAGTGGCTCTGCCTGCACCAGTGCAGTGGGAGAAGGTTTTTACTGTGCAGTTCTGCAATCCTGCTGGAAACCCAATGACCAGAGTCTCCTGGAGAGCTGGCAAAAGCGGTGATTCATTATAATTCTTTGTAGTCTTTGCTAATGAACTGTTTGAGTTGGACTGGACTGGTCTCTGCATGCTTTATTTCCAGGTGAGCCACAATTATCATAGAATCATAAAATCAGAATGGTTTGGGTTGGAAAGGACTTTGAAGGTCATCTCGTTCCAACCCCCCTGCTACGGGCAGGGCCACCTCCCACTAGATCAGGTTGCTCAAAGCCCCATCCAACCTGGCCTTGAACTACTCCAGGGATGGGCATCCACAGCATCTCTAGGAAACCTGTTCCAGTGCCTCACTGCCCTCATAGTAAAGATTTTCTCCTCATTTCTAATCTAAATCTCCCCTCTTTTAGTTTAAAGCCATTACCCCTTTTTCCTATCCCTACACTTCCTTATAAAAAGTCCCTCCCCAGCTTTCCTGTAGAATCCTAGAATCAGTAAGGTTGGAAAAGACCTCCAAGATCATCTGGTCCAACCATCCCCCTACCACCAATGTCACCCACTGAGCCATGTCCCTAACCACCACGTCCAACCTCTCCTTAAACACCCCCAGGGACGGTGATGCCACCACCTCCCTGGGCAACCCGTCCAAACACCTGACTGCTCTTTCTGAGAAGAAATGTCTCCTCATTTCCAACCTGAACCTCCTCTGGCACAACTCGAGGCCATTCCCTCTAGTCCTATCACTGGTTACCTGCGAGAAGAGGCCGACACCCAGCCCTCCACAACTTCCTTTCATGTAGTTTCAGAGAGCGATAAGGTCTCCCCTGAGCCTCCGCTGCTCCAGACTAAACAATCCCAGCTCCCTCAGCTGCTCCCCATAGGACTTGTGTTCCAGGCCCTTCATCAGCTTCGTAGCCCTTCTCTGGACACGCTCCAGGGCCTCGATGTCCTTCTTGTAGTGAGGGACTCAAAGCTGGACACCGTACTCGAGGTGCAGCCTTACCAGAGCAGAGTACAGGGGGACGATCACCTCCCTGGTCCTGCTGGCTGCACTATTCCTGACATAAGCCAGGATGCCATTGGCCTTCTTGGCCACGTGGGCACACTGCTGGCTCATGTTCAGGCGAGCATCAATCTGCACCCCCAGATCCTTTTCCTCTGCACAGCTTTCCAGCCACTCTCCCCAAGCCTGTAGCACTGCATGGGGTTGTTGTGGCCAAAGTGCAGGACCCGGCACTTAGCCATGCTGAATCTCATCCCACTGGCCTCTGTCCATTGACCCATCCTGTCCAGGTCCCTCTGCAGGGCCTTCCAACCCTCCAGCAGATCCACACTTCCCCCCAACTTGGTGTCATCCGCAAACTTACTGAGGGTGCTCTCAATTCCCTCATCCAAGTCATCAATAAAGATATAAAAGAGGATGGGCCCCAACATCGACCCCCAGGGAACACCACTGGTGACTGGTCGCCAGCTGGATTTCACCCCATTCACCACCACTCTCTGGGCCTGGCTGTCCAGCCAGTTTTTAACCCAGCAAAGAGTGTACCTGTCCAAGCCATGGGCTGCCAGCTTCCCCAGGAGAACGCTAGGGGAGATCGTGTCAAAGACCTTGTTGAAGTCTAGGCAGACTACGTCACCAGCATTTCCCTCATCTTGCAGGTGGGTCACCTGGTCATAGGGATGAGCTTGGTGGCACTGAGGTCATGCTGGCAGGCCTGTAGTTCCCCATGTCCTCCTTACGATCCTTCTTATAGATAGGCATCACATTTGCAAGTCTCCAGTCATCTGCGACCTCTCCAGTTGACCAGGACTGCTGATAGATGATAGAAAGTGTTTCAGCAATCACATCCACCAGCTCCCTCAGTACCCTCAGGTGGATCCCATCTGGCCCCATGGACTTGTGACAGTCCAGGTGGAGCAGCAAGTCACTTACTGTTTCCACCTGAACTGTGGGGGGTTATTCTGCTCCCCATCCCAGACTTCCAGGTCAGGAGGCTGAGTCCCTGAGGATAACTGGTCTGACTGTTGAAGACATGTAAAGAAGGCATTGAGAATCTCAGCCATTTCCTTATCCTTATCATGCTGGGCTTTAGCCTTTCACATTTTCTCTCTGCATATGCTAGCAAACTCCTTGTACTCTCCCTGAGTTGCCTGTCCCTTCTTCCATGGGAGGCAAACTCTTTTTCTCCCAAAGACTCAGCAAAAGTTCCCTGTTCAGCCATGTCAGTCTTCCTCCCCAGCGGCTATTCTTATGGCCCACGGAGACAGCCTGCTCCTGCAAGTTGAAGTCCCCTATGAGAGCAAGCACTGACGATTGCATGACTTCTGCCAGCTGCTTGTAGAATGCCTCTTAGAACCATAGAATCATAGAATGGCTTGGGTTGGAAAGGAGCTTAAAGACCATCTAGTTGCAACCCCCCCCCCGCCATAGGCAGGGATGCCACCCACTAGATCAGGTTTGCTGGGGCCTCATCCAGACTGGCCTTAAACACCTCCAGGGATGGGGCATCCACAGCCTCTCTGGGCAACCTGTGCCAGTACTTCACCACCCTCTGCGTGAAGAATTTCTTCCTAGCATCCAATCTAAATCTCCCCTCTTTCAGTTTAAAACCATTCCCCCTTGTCCTATCATTATCTACCCAAGTAAAGAGTCCCTCTCCACCCTTTTTATAAGAACTCTTTAAGTATTGAAAGGCCGCGATGAGGTCCCCACGGAGCCTTCACTTCTCCAGGCTGAACATCCCCAGCTCTCTCAGCCTTTCTTCCTAGGAGAGGTGCTCCAGCTCTCTGATCATCTTTGTGGCCCTCCTCTGAACTCCCTCTAATAGCCCCACATCTTTCTTGTGTTGGGGGCCCAGGACCTGGACGCAGCACTCCAAGTGGGGCCTCACAAGGGCAGAATAGAGGGAGACAATCACCTCCCTCCACCTGCTGGCCACGCCTCTGTTGATGCAGCTCAGGATGCAGTTGGCCTTCTGGGCTGCAAGTGCACACTGCCAGCTCATGTCGAGCTTCTCATCCACCGAAACCCCCAAATCCTTCTGCGCAGGGCTGCTCTCAATGAGTTCTTCTCTCAGGCTGTACTCATGCCTGGGATTGCCCCGTCTCAGGTTCAGCACCCTGCACTTGGACTTGTTGAACCTCATTCGGTTCACATGGGCCCTCTTCTCAAATTTATCCAGGTATCTTTGGATAGCATCCCTTCCTTCTGTTGTATCAACTGCACCACTCAGCTTGGTGTCATCTGCAAACTTGCTGAGGATGCACTCAATCCCATCATCTATGTCATTGATGAAGATATTGAAAAGCACCGGTCCCAAGACAGACCCCTGAGGGACACCGCTCGTCACTGGCCTCCACCTGGACATAGAACCATTGACCGCTACTCTGGGTGCATCCATCAAACCAATTCCTTATCCAACAAACGGTCCACCTTTCAAATCCATCTCTCTCTAATTTAGAAATCAGGATGTCACACAGAATTGTAGGGGTTGGAAGGGAGCAAATTTTAATGTGGGACCGTGTCAAAAGCCTTACAGAAGTCCAGGCAGATGACATTGGTTGGTCTTCCCTTGCCAACTGATGCAGTCACTCCATCATAGAAGGCCACCAGATTGGTCAGGCATGATTTGCCCTTGGTGAAGTCATGCTGGCTGCCTCGGATCACCTCCTTGTCTTGCATGTGCATTAACATTGCTTCCAGGAGGATCTGTTCCATGATGTTGCCAGGCACAGAGGTGAGGCTCAAGGGTCTGTAGTTCTCCAGGACTTCCTTTCTACCCTTTTTAAAAATGGGAGTGATCTTTCCCTTCTTCCAGTCACCAGGGACTTCACCTGACTGCCAGGACTTTCCAAATATGATGGAGAGTGGCTTGGCAGCTACATCAGCCAGTTCCCTCAGGACCCTAGGATGGATGTCATCAGGCCCCATAGGCTTGTAGCTGTTCAGCTGCATCAGGAGGTCCCAATCCTGCTCTTCGCTTACAGTGGGAGGGACTCTGCTCCCCCAGCCCCTGCCTAGAGATTCGGGGACTCGAGAGATGTGGGAAGCCTGACTACCAGTGAAGACTGAGGCAAAGCAGTTGTTAAGTTCCTCAGCCTTCTCCATGTCTGTTGTTACCAGTCTTCCATCTACATTTTTCAGAGGTGGTATACTCTCCTTAGTCTTTCTTTGCTGGCCAATATACCTGTAGAACCTCTTCTTGTTATTTTTTGCGTCCCTTGCCACGTTTAGCTCTGTCAGTGCCTTGGCTTTCCTGATCCCGTCCCTGCACATCTAGACAGCGTTTCTGTACTCTTCCCAGGGCACACAGCCCTGTTTCCATTGCCTGTGCAGTTCCTTCTTTTGCCTAACTTTTACCAGGAGGTCATTGCTTAGCCATACCAGTTTCCTGCCTTCCCTGCTTGATTTATTGCACATGGGGATGGAGAGCTCTTGCGCTCTACGAAAAATATCCTTAAAGAGTTGCCAGCTCTGATCAGATCCTCTGTCCGTAAGGACAGTGTCCCATGGGATCTCATCCACTAATTCTTTGAACAACTGGAAGTTTGCTCTTGTAAAGTTGAGGGTCCTGGCTTTGCTCTTTGCCAGGCCCACATCCCTCGAGATCACAAACTCAACCAGGGCATGGTCACTGTAACCCAGACTGCCTCCAATCTTAACCTCTTTAACGAGGTCATCCACATTGGTGAGGACCAGGTCCAGAAATGCTTCTCCTCTCGTTGGCTTGTCTGGTATCTGGACGAGGAAGTGGTCCTCAGTGCACTCAATGCACTCCAGGAGTCTCCTGGATTGCTTACTGCCTGCCGTGTAGCTTTCCCAGCAGACATCCAAATGGTTGAAATCCCCCAGCAGGATGAGAGCCCCTGAGCACGATGCTTTTTGTAGTTGGAGCAAGAAGGCTTCATCAAAAGGCTTCCCTTGTTCGGGTGGCCTGTAGTAGACCCCAACCACAAGGTGCCCTTTATTAAGGCCTTTATTAAAATTGCTTAATTTTTACCCACAGGCTCTCAACCTGCTTGTGGCTGTTTCTCAGCAGCAACTCTTCACAATGTATTTGCTTCCTAACATAGAGGGCAACACCCCTACCCTTCCTTCCCTGCCTATCTCTCCTGTAAATCTTGTAGCCCTCCATTCCAGTGTGGCAGTTGTGTGATTCGTCCCACCACGACTCCTTGATAGCAATTAGATCATAGTTTTCTAATTGCACCATGGCTTCCAACTCCTCCTGCTTATTCCCCATGCTGTGTGCATTGGTGTAGAGGCACTTCAGCTGGGCTATGGGCTACGGGCTATGGGCCGCATTACCTTTTTAGAGGAGTCATTCCCAATTCATATGGGACGATTCACAGGTCTCTCCCCGTTGTTTTCTAGAGTATTGGCATCCACTGGCTCTTTTGCATCTCTTACAGGTATATCCCCTTCCCCCACTGAGTCTAGTTTAAAGCCCTACTAATGAGTCCAGCCAGCTTGCTGCCCAGGACACTACTGTCCCACTTGGTCAGGTGTGCCCCATCTGGTGTCAGCATTCCTGGTCTCTCATCTGTCTCTTCATCCTGGTTTGGCAGTCTTTAACAGACACCCACCAGGATGCCTGCCTTGTTGGCCATGCCCCTGATCCTTATCCATAGGGACTCTATCTTATCATTCCCAACCCTGAGCTCAACAACATCAAAACACTCTCTAATATAGAGAGCCCCTCCACCACCCCTTCTTTGTTGCCTGTACCTTCTGAAGAGCTTGTAGCCATCTATTGCAGCACTCCAACTGTGGGAGGGGTCCCACCCTTGGCAGCATGATGGCATTAGGGTACATACACTGTGCGCCAGTGTCCACTAGAGCCTTGTGCTCTTGCAAGTCTGATGTGCCAGGCCATTGGAGCCACAGTCAGTAAATCAGGTTGTCCCTTTCCTCTGCATGGCCACAGGCAGAGCCTCTCTAACCCTGATCAGAGTATCCACCCCTTAAGTCTTGTAAAAACAAATCAGAAGTCCCTTTGTTAAGATCGGAAGTAAGATCAGCCCTTCTACTTCCTCTGGGGGACTACCCAACAGAAACTGGAGCAATAATTTTCCTAGGAGAACCCCTTTTGGCTGCTGTGTTTCCTTGCAGTTCACATTCTTGAGCTTCTAGGGTCGAGGTAGGTTCACCACCCCACTTCCACATGTCCTACCAATGGTCACACAGATGAAACCACAGGTTGCTATATGCTGTGTATCCATGGTACTCTCTCCCTTGCAGAGAAAAATGTTGACTCAATAGCTGAAATACCGGTCCATATGGATGAGCAGGAAGATATATGTTCTTCACCGTGCTGGACCTGTTAGGGCAGTTTCTCCACAGCCAAGATGCAGGCCCATAGGGGGAAAGAGATTTTCTTCAGAATGCTGGAGTTAGCTGGACACCAAATCCACTGTTGTTCCCATCCCATCACTCCAGTTCAGCACTGCCAGCATGCTGGCATACAACTGTGGCACTCTGTATAAACTTCCACCACATGGAACGGATTTCATCTGGATCTTTGGGTGCCTGGTTATCGTCCAGATCACTATAAACCATCTTGAGCACAGCTGATTCCCTCAGGTACTGGAGACCCTGAGGTGGGCTGGGGGACAGAATGGGAAAGGTAAAAGGGCAAGAACTCAGGGGCTGAGATAAGGACACGTCATCAGCCCAACAACAGCCACACGTGCAAGAAGAGCAAACCAAGGAGTTTGTTCCCTGCTTCCCATCAGCAGGCAGGAGTGCAGCCAGTGCCGAGAAGGCAGGGCTCGGCACACGTAGCGGCTGCTTGGGAAAACGCTGTCATCCCTACATCCCATCCTTTCTCCTCCTTTCCAGATTTTATTACTGAGCAGGACACCCTCTGGGATGGGACATCCCTTTGGTCCCTGGGGGTCAGCTGTCCTGGTTCTGTCCCCTCCCGGCTCCTTGTGCACCCCGGTCTCCTTGCTTGGCTCAGTTCAAGCACCGCTCTGCAGCAACCAAACCAGCTGTGCGTTACAACTGATGTTAGAACTAATTGCATCACAAATCCAGAACACATCCCAGCCAAAACAACAACACCTTTCCTTTGGGAATTTATAGACATTGATGAGATCCTCCTGAGACTCCTCTACTCCACTCTGAGGAGTCCCAGTTCCCTCTGCCTGTCCTCAGAGCAGAGGTGCTGCAGGCCCTGAAGCATCTTCTTGGCCATACATTGGACTCTTTCCAGTATGTCCAGGTCTCTCTTGCCCTGGGGAGTCCAGACCTGGTCCCAGTACTGCAGATGTGGCCTCACGGGTGCTGGGGAAGGATCCCCTCCCTTGACCTGCTGGCAACACTTTGCCCAGTGCAGCCCAACAGAGCAGCAGCCCTCTTTGTGGCGAGGGCCCTCTGCTGGCTCCTGTTCAGCTCGGTGCCCACCAGGACCCCAGGCCCTTCTCTGCCAGGCTGCTTCCCAGCTGGCTGCCCCCAGCACGTGTTGGTGCTGGGCTTGTTCCTCCCCAGGGGCAGGACCCTGCGCTTCTGCTTGTGCATGAGAAACACTCATTAGCCAACTATGCAGGCTCAGGCAAGGATCTCACTGAAGTAGCATTTTATTTGTGATTGCCATGGTGGGCATCTTGCAAGCAGGAGAGCGTTTGCAGAAGCAATTTTCACATCTTTTATGCCATTTCCCAACACTTACTCTCTCCACTGGTTCCTCATTGGTTGAGTACTACAGGTTCACAACCTATCCGACGCTTGTTACTAGTTTCATGCAAATGTTATCAACCTTTAATTCCTCCCTTTGCTTTTCTTATCTTTTGCAACCTTCTTACTGTTTTCAATGGCTTTTTAGCCTTTTGGTCTCGTACACCCAGTCAGTGCTTTTTCATTGAATATCAATCTAGTACTCGTTTCCCCCCCATACATTGTGCATTCCCAGAAAGCAACATGCCTTGATTTCCTGTGCTTACGTTAACTAATTCCAATGAAAACAATCAACTTTTTTTTCCACCAATTCCCCCCTTTTCTTCTTTATAAGTTGTTGAATTTGGTGAACTCTCTCTAAGGTGTAATTTTGTAGAAATCTTCCTCTTCTTCACTTTCTTCTCTTTCCTTCTCCTTTAATATCATCATCTTATCTGAGTAGGGTGGTGGCTCCATGGACATTTGTTTCAATAGTGCAGTTTCAACTAACTGCTGGACCAGTCCTCTCACACGGGGGATAAAGCAACAGCCGATGACTGTCAAAACTCCTGCTACTACCATAAAGGATGTAAATATGGACATCACCATCCCTTTCCATTTACCAAACCAAGATTCCAACCATCCTGTGATGACAGTGTCTACTCCTGAGTTTTCTGCGAATTCACCAGCAAGGGCGGTAAGCCCTGGCAATGCTCTAGTTACTGTGCCATCTGGGGCAGTATTGTTGGGGATAAAAGTGCAACAACAGTTGTCCAGCATCATGCACACACCTCCCTTCTCTGCAAGCATCATATTTAATGCTATTCTCTTTTCCCAAGCCATTCTGCTGGTGGCATCTAGTTGTTTAGCGATTCCTCTTATTTCATCCCTTGTATAATTTATGAATCTCTGCTGATTATAATAAATGTAATAAATCCTATCCCCATTCTTACTGATTGGTACCCAGCAGAACAGTGATGACTGATTTAGCAGTTTGATTTCTGGCTTTATGTTCATCAGAAACTCCTCTAGGCACCCCAGTAGAATCTAGGTACACTCTATCATCAAACGATACTCCTAAGCTTCTTCTGCTTCTTCCGGATACATGTGACATTTCCCTTTCAAGTGCCAGAGTGAAGGGTATAGCTAATTGAACAAGTGTGCAGGTGCCTCCCCAGTTAGATGGTAGGGTGGACCATAAGACCTTTCCTCCACAGTACCATCAGAGATCTGCCCTGGCGATCTCAAATCTTGAGTAATTTCCCATCAAATCCACGGTAACATTTTGGGTCCCAGTGCACAAGGCATATTCTCCTAGATGTGCGGCAGTATTCACACCTTGCTGTGAGAGGCAAGCTGTGTATGGTTACCTACAGCTGTAGAGAATACAGGGGGAACCCTGATGTCCCTGCCATGCAAGGAATGGAATAGCAGAGAGAGACACTTACAGGTCTCATTTCCCCAGGAAGTCCTTTTTTTGGTACAGTGCAATCATACATTGCATCCCCTGGGAATCCTTGGTCCATCCCAATGGAAAGGACACTATCTGGGCAATCGGTCATCCCGAGGTGCAAGCATATTCACCTATATCTTGACAGGGTGTCCTGTCGCTCCCCTTCTCTGCTCATCCTTTTTCCAAGCTGCCACTTGACCAAGGTCTTCTCTGAGGCATACAGTCACCAGGATCAAAACTAATAGTTGACCTCTGCCTGTCATTATTTGTAAATCTTAGGTTTCCAAATAATTATGAATATGAAGAATAAGATGCATGCTGCTACAAGAATAAAAACCCCTTGCGGGCACTCCAATCCTGTATAAGCCAGTCCTTTCTCCCAGTCACAAGTCACATTCATTAGCTACCTTTGAAAATAAAAAGTTGGTTTACAATTATACAAGTTTAGTCTCTAAAACCAGTTTTGACAGGTGTTTCTTTAATGTCCGATTCATTTGTTCCACTTTCCCAGAGGAGGAAGGATGCCATGGGGCATGAAACTACCATTTTATCCCCAAAGGTCTCATTAATCCGTGTAAAATATATGAAGGAAAGTTACTTCCTTGATCCGAGTCTATATTTTCAACAATCCCATATGTAGGGATTATTTGTTCTGGAATTACCTTTATCGCCACACTAGCTGTCACTGATACTGAAGGAAAAGCTTCTACCCATCCCGACAAATGGTCAATTAAGCTAGCAAGTACTTAAATCTGCCAACTTTACGTTATTCAGTAAAATCTACCTGGATGCTCTGAAAAGGTCAAAGTCCTGGCTCCCATCCACCCAGAGGCTGTTTCCGCAGAGCCTTCTTATTCACCCACTGGCACATTATGCAACTTTTACACACCTGCTTAGCTATGGTATACATTCCTACACATACATATTTTCTCAGTACAGCGTCACACATTGTCTGGACTCCCCAGTGGCCTCCTTGATGTAGAATAGATAAAATTTCCCTCATTATTTGTTTATTTACCATTTCTCTACCATCAGGGAGAGTCCACTGTCCTCCTGACTTCTTTGCTCCTAACTCCTTGAAGGTTTCTATCTCTTTTTCATTGAATATTTGCTTTTCAGGTGAAGGCTTTATTTCAGGTACAAGAAATAGCTTCATTTCTACTCCTAATGGCAAGGACGATTCTTCAGGCTTTTCATCTGCAATTCTGTTTCCCCATTTGACTAGGGAGTTTCCTTTTGAAGTCCTCTCACATGCACCACAGCAATCTCTTCAGGTAATAATAGGTTTTCCAAAATCTGTCTAATTAATTCTTCATGGACCAATTCTTTTCCGTTACTGTTTACTAAACCCCTTTCTTCCCAAATTTTTCCAAATGTATTTACCACCCCATATGTATATCACGAATCTGTATATATAGTTCCCTGTTTCCCTTGTAACAACTTAAATGCTTGATTTAATGCATATAATTCACAAGTTTGAGCTGACCAATTACTCGGCAGTCTTCCCATTTCCTCAATTTTCCCATCTGTCCCTTTGACAATGGCATAACCATTACATTGCCTTCCTTGCATCATCGTAGAAGATCCGTCTATAAACAATATTTCCCCTTCATCCAAGGGTACATCTTGTAAATCTAATCTTATCTTTGTTTGCTCATTTCTTAGATCTAAGTAGTTAGTTAGTAGTTAGTCCACACCAATTGGATCTTCAATTCCCTTTGACAAGAAGGAGGCAGGATTCAAAATAGATTCAGGAGTTATAGTTAAATCATCCTTTTCAGTCAGTATAGCTTCATATTTCAGTATTTTAGAGTCTATCAGCCACCTTCCTGCTTTCTGACTATGGATGGTCTTCACTTGGTGAGGGGTAACAACAATCAGTTGCCCTCCAAAGGTCAATTTCCTGCTCTCTTCCACCAGTAAGGCAGTTGTTGCCACTGCCTGAATACACTCGCCATTCCCGGGATACAGGATCTAATAATTTAGACAGATATGCTACAGGTTTTCTTTTCTCTTCCCATCCTTGGGTTAAGAACCCCAAAACAGCACCCTCACTTGCAGTTATGAAAAGATGAAATGATTTATTTAGGGCAGGAAGAGCTAAGACTGGTGCTGTAATCAGATCTTGTTTTAATTTTTCCTCTATTTCTTTTTCTTCTTCTGCCCTATTCAATACATTGAGGTTTTCCTCCAATAAGTTGAAATATAACTTCTTTGTTTTCTGCGCATATGCCTCTATCCAAAATCTGCTATATCCATTTAAACCTAAAAATTTTCTTAATTCTTTCTTTGTTCTAGATAGAGGAAGTTGCACAATTCCCTGAATCCTTTCAGGGTTTATTCTCCGTCTGCCCTCAGAGACTAACTGTTCCAAATCTCTGACCTCTTTTTCTACATTCTGTAATTTGACCTTAGATACTTTTAGCCCATGTTCTCTTAAAAAACTCAGGAGTTCTTTTGTGGCTTCTTTTACCTTTGATTTTTCTACCCCTAGATATCAACAAAACATCTACATATTGTAACAATGTCACCCCTTCTGGGATCTGAAATGTCTCTAAAATCTTTTCCAATACTTGGCCGAACAAATTGGGGATTCAGTGAATCCTTGAGGCAAAACAGTCCATCTATATTGCTGTTTATGGCCTGTTTCTGGGTCTTCCCTTTCAAATGCAAAAATATCCTGACTTTCAGGATCCAATGGGCAAGCCCAAAAGGCATCCTTGAAATATTTAACAGTGAACCATTCGTGCTCATAAGGAATTTTACTCATCAGGGTATAAGGGTTAGGAACCACAGGGCGGCTTTTTCACACTATCTCATTAACCTTTCTCAGGTCTTGCACCAACCAGTACAAATCGTCTGGCTTTCATACTGGTAAAACTGGAGCGTTATAAGTTGACATACAAGGCTCCAAAAGACTATCCCTAATTAAAATTTGCAATACAAGATTCAGGCCCATTTTTCCTTCAAAAGGCATAGGATACTGCCGTTGTTTCACTTTTCCACTCCCTTCTTGAACAGTTGTTTTAAAGGAGTTATATTAAGTGCCCCACAATTTTCTTCCCTTACCCTCTTCTAGTTAGATTCCAGGGGCTGAAGCAGATTGCTTCATCCCAGCAAGGATCAGACAACAGCTATATATACATATGTACATAAAGCAAGCAAGCTATTCGAGGATGTCAAATACACTCACACACACACTTGAGTAGCGATAGAAAGGCAAAGAATTTATTAATGAGTTAGCTTGTTAACATACCAACAATGCCTGTTTCACATCGGACCAACCTAACGGTTTTTAGTCCTAACACATGCCACCGCGTGGTCTGAGAGTGGAACAGGCTGGTACTCAGCTACACATGGTACATGGTTTCAATACAGCATGGTATCAAAATAATGATGCCATGAAACTGCGTAAAAAGGATAGCAAGCATGGGCTACAACATGCAGTACAGGCAGATATAGTGAGAACTAACAAAGTGTAGAGTAACAATTTTTGTTGTAACCAAGGCCACCTCCAATGCCAGGACAAGCTGTTCCACAACAGACCAAACAACTTACACATGCCACCGCGTGGTCCACCGTTGGAAGAGATCGATATTCCACAATCCGTACTACACGCTGTTGAAACAGAGAATCTATTACTGATATCAGCTGGGGCAATAGAAGTGGAACACAGAATGCAATGCATAGGAGAATTACACAATAACACTAGTTTTGTAGCCATGGCCCCCCCCGTGTCCAGTCTGTGAATGGGTTTCTGCTATCATATATCTACAGTTGTTTGCTTAATTTTTGTCATTCCTTCACTTGTACCAATTGGGTATGATCACTCAGGTTCGTACAACACATACCCTCAAAGTCCTCGCAACTGTGAGCATGGACAAGTAAAAAAAATCAATTGCAGTTCTATTTTGTAGCATACCATGCCTTATTATATTTACGTCAAGCAGTGTGGCGTAATTACCACACGGACACCAGGATTCTTTTAGGATCAGTAACTGCTGCTACCTTATTGATGACATAACTTCATTCTCCATGTCGCATCCCCGTATTGAGGACAGGCTCCCTTATACTATTGCCCCACAGCAGTACTTTTCCACTAACTATTCATTGGTCCACAACTTTGCCAGGCAACAGCAAACACCCAGCAACTTCCATGCCTTAATGGCTGGAGAAGAAGCAACCCGAGATGGCAAGGCATCTCCTGAATCACCCTTCTTTGTTCCCTCTAAACTCTTTACATTCCTGATGGCCTCATCGTTAAGAGTCCGATGTTATCACCAACCATGGGGCTTGTCAACCCCCATGGCCACACTCCCACAAAGCAGCAAGCCAGATAGCGCAGCCCTAGTGGCATTGCTAAATTTACTTAGACACAGACACAGACACAGATTTCTAGGTTGGAAGAGACCTCAAGATCATCGAGTCCAACCTCCGACCTAACACTAAGTACTCCACTAAACCATATCGCTAAGCTCTACATCTAAACGTCTTTTAAAGACCTCCAGGGATGGCGACTCCACCACCTCCCTGGGCAGCCCGTTCCAATGCTTAATAACCCTTTCGGTAAAGAAGTACTTCCTAACATCCAACCTAAAACTCCCCTGTCGCAACTTTCGCCCATTCCCCCTCGTCCTGTCACCAGGCACGTGGGAGAACAGACCAACCCCCACCTCACTACAGCTTCCTTTAAGGTAACTGTAGAGAGCGATAAGGTCGCCCCTGAGCCTCCTCTTCTCCAGGCTGAACAAGCCCAGCTCCCTCAGCCGCTCCTCGTAAGACTTGTTCTCCAGACCCCTCACCAGCTTGGTCGCCCTTCTCTGGACTCGCTCGAGCACCTCCATGTCCTTCCTGTAGCGAGGGGCCCAAAACTGAACACAGTACTCAAGGTGCGGCCTCACCAGAGCCGAGTACAGGGGGACAATCACCTCCCTAGACCTGCTGGCCACACTGCTTCTTATACAGGCCAGGATGCTGTTGGCCTTCTTGGCCACCTGAGCACACTGCTGGCTCATATTCAGCCGACTATCAACCAATACTCCCAGGTCCTTCTCGGCCAGGCAGCTTTCCAGCCACTCATCTCCCAGCCTGTAGCTCTGCTTGGGGTTGTTGCGCCCCAGGTGCAGGACCCGGCACTTGGCCTTGTTGAACTTCATACAGTTGACCTCAGCCCATCGCTCCAGCCTATCCAGATCCTCCTGCAGAGCCTTCCTGCCCTCGAGCAGATCGACACACGCACTTAGCTTGGTGTCATCTGCAAACTTACTGAGGGTGCACTGGACGCCCTCATCCAGATCATCGATAAAGATATTAAAGAGGACCGGCCCCAGTACCGAGCCCTGGGGGACACCACTTGTGACCAGCCTCCAACCAGATTTGACTCCATTCACCACAACTCTCTGGGCCCGGCTATCCAGCCAGTTTCTAACCCAGCGAAGCGTACGCCAGTCCAAGCCCCGAGCAGCCAGTTTCTTGAGGAGAATGTTGTGGGGAACGGTGTCAAAAGCCTTACTGAGGTCAAGGTAAACCACATCCACAGCCCTTCCCTCATCCACCAAGCGCGTCACTTTGTCATAGAAGGAGATCAGGTTCGTCAAGCAGGACCTGCCTTTCATAAACCCATGCTGACTGGGCCTGATCGCCTGCTCGCCCTGCAAGTGCCGCGTGATGACCCTCAAGATAATCTGCTCCATGAGCTTTCCTGGCACTGAGGTCAAACTGACAGGCCTATAGTTACCCGGGTCTGCCCTCCGGCCCTTCTTATAGATGGGTGTCACATTGGCTAGCCGCCAGTCAACTGGGACCTCCCCCGATAGCCAGGACTGCCGATAAATGATGGAAAGCGGCTCGGCCAGCTCCTCCGCCAGTTCTTTCAGTACCCTCGGGTGCATCCCATCCGGCCCCATCGACTTGTGCACATCCAAGCTCCTTAGCAGGTCGCCAACCATTTCCTCATGAATAGCGAAGGCCACATCCTGCTCCCCATCCCCTTCCGCCAGCTCAGGGCACTGAGCAGGGCACTTAGCCAGCACCTTAGGTGATTCAGGGTGGTTAACGCTCGAGCATTAGCCACGCCAGGTTTCATACTATTCACCCACCATGAAACTAAATGATTTTCCGTGTATCCGTGAAAAGTGAGCAATAGGTCACTGACAATGAGCCCAGGAAGCTCAGTCTTTGGGACGGGAGGTTTGGTGTCTCCCCAGTTCTGGATAACCAACCATTCCAGGAGTCACTCCAGGTCTCACAGATTGACGCTCAGGACACGTATTTGTCGCATAAGTGGCTAGTCATTCCCATCCTAACAGCGCTCTGACCAGACAGGTGGAAAAAGGTTCTGAGGTGTAGCAAGACAGGCACATAGTATCCTGGCCTGTGGCATTAGCCCAGGTTACCCATATATTCTTATATATTTCAGGCTGACATGAAAAACAACCAGGGGGGAAGACGGGGCGGGGGGGGGAGGGGGAAACAACATACATCCCTCTCCCATGCTATTCTCATCTACACACTGAAACATCCAGCCATCCGTCTGCCACTTACCTATCCAGTTCACTAAGCTTTGTGCCACCGCCCATGAATCTGTATTGGTTGGGGTAGCGTCAATTGCCTGCCAGGCCGCGATCAACTCTGCCAACTGACTACTGCCATTGTCTCCTTCTGTAACCAACCGTGTTTCAGTCTGTATAACCACATCTCCTCCCGGGAGTTTTATACTGTTTTTATACTGTCATACTACATAATGTAGTGGGTTTATGTGGCAAGGTTTTGGTAGCAGGGAGCCTTGGGGAGGCTTCTGTGAGAAGAATCCAGAAGCTGCCCCATGTTAGATAAGGGCCCCACTGCTGACCAGAGATAAGCCAATAAGCCATGTTGTTTGTGCCTCTGTGAGAGCATATTTAAGAAAGGGAGGGTGTGTGGGGGGAGTGGAATAAATAAAGCCTCGTGGGGAACAGCAGCTGGGAGAGAGAGAGAAGTGAGAAACAGCCTTAAAGACACCAAGGTCAGTGAAGGAGGAGGGGGAGGAGCTGCTCCAGGTGCCGGAGCTGGAGTTCCCCTGTGGCCTGTGGTAAGGACCATGGTGAGGCAGGCTGTCCCCCTACAGCCCATGGAGTACCACAGTGGAGCAGGGTTCCACGCTGCAGGCCATGGAGGAGACCACGGTGGAGCAGGTGGACCTGCACAGAACGAGGCTGCAGCCTGTGGAGGACCCCTGCTGGAGCAGATTCCAGGCCAGAGCTACAGCCCATGGAGAGAAGCCTATGCAGGAGCAGGTGACCTGGCAGGAGCTGCTGCCTGTGGGGGACCCAGGTTGGAGCAGTGTGCTCCTGAGGGATGGACCCCATAGTACGGACCCATATCTGGAGCAGTTCTTGAAGAGCTGCTGCCTGTGGGCAGCCCCCGCAGGCTCAGTTCGGGAAGGATGGCCTCCCGTGGGAGGGACCCCACGTGGAGCAGGGACAGAGAGTGACTGAGAAGGAGCGGCAGAGACGAAGTGCTATAGACTGACCACAACTCCCATTCCTCCGTTCCCCTGTGCTGCTTGGTGGGAGGAGGTGGAGGAAAGCGGAGGGGGGGAAGGCATTTTTGATTTCTTTCCTTTGTTTCTCACTTCTCTAGCCTCTTAGTAATAGGCAACAAATATTATTATCTCCCTATCTGAATCTATTTTGCCCATCACAATAACTGTTGAGCAATCTCCCTGTCCTTATCTCAGTCCTTGAGCCCTTTGCATTGTATTTTCTCCCCCTTTCCCTTCGAAGAGGAGGAGTGAGAAAGTGGCTGAGGCGGAGCTCGGCTGCCCACCCAAGTAAAACCACCACACATAACTACCTCAGTAGCAACTGGAATGTGAGCCTCCTCCGTTATTTTCCCTACCCGGACTGCTTGCATATGTAGCCACCGTGTGGTGCCGAATGCCCCTAGGGTGCCTCCTATTTCTAGTGTACCTCCTTGGAGTATATCCATGTCAATTATATACTCTTCAACTTCAGCAATCATGACCTGATAGTCACGAGGTAGCCAATCGCCTATTTGCAACTGGAGTTTTACGAGTTTCCCCATGACTGGTTGCTCCTCTAAACTCCGCACTGGGGTTGAAGTTCCTTTATGTTTTCCTGGGTTGCCACGTATAATACTGACCTCCGCCCCAGCATCCACTAATGCACTAATCAGTTGCTTGTTTGTTTGGGTCCACCATGTAGTACAAAGGATAAACGGCTGTGGGTGCTGTCCAGTCACATAACTGTCCATAAGTTCCAGGGTGATTAGGGTCCCAGTGGAGGTCGGTCAGGGGAACACAAAGAATTTATTTATGAGTTAGCTTGTTAACATACCGACCCCAGGGTGATGACAAGGGTACTGACATGCACAATGCTTTTCCCAGTCATTGATGGCATAGATACTTAGCCAGGTCATGGTCGGCATCCCGTCAGTGCAGTAGGTATCAGCGTCTTGCAGGTGTCCCTGTGGAGGCAACGTTGACCTCGGTTGATGTTCCTGCCCCCACCCCCCCTCCCCCCCCGATGCAGAGCAACTTGCTCTGTTTATAGGTTGTGCTCCTGCATACTCTCGAGCCCAGGGCAGCGCACAATTGGTGGCCCCAGCCTCAGAGAGCACTTGGCAAATCTTGACAGGCTACTGCGATAATGTGCAGCCGCATGCCCAGCGCGTGCTGTGCTGATGGCAATATTTTTTCAATCCGGATGACTTGCAGCCTGGTGCCATATTGCTGAACAAACAATGTGATAAATTAGCGGGTGTTTGTTCATTGTCTCTAAAAGGAATGCAGAGAATATACTGAGAAGATAAGGTTTCACAATTTATGGCCTTGTTAAGGGGGAGGATTAAGAAAGTAGATAGTGGGGAAGGGGGTGCTGGGCAAACATCCTTGATGAAATAAAGACTCTGTGATCGCAAGGCATCGCTTCACTACCCCCTTTCCTGAGCACGAGCATAACGCATGAACACTGAGAGAGGAGCGATGACCCCCCCCAACAACGGACTGCGCAGCCTCAAGAGATTCAACAGGAACTTGGATGCTATAAAACAGCGATGTGAAAAAAGGAAAGTTGCGTGCCGTGGCGGAGCGGAGACTCCCTGGCCGCCCAGCGCTGTTTTGCTTGTGCCTGCTTACTTAATTAATAAAATATTTTTGATAGACCAGAAAATTGCGTGGTCTCACTTATGACAAACAATATGTACTATCACACGGTTAGAGTTCTGCCTTGCTACTTTCACAACAATTCCTGTTTCACGTTGGACCAACCTAACTGTTCTTAGTCCTAACGCATACCCATACATTGGGATTTATTTCTTTTTCGTCCTTCTCTGTAAATAAATTCATTGAGACTGTTATTCCTTTTTCACAGGTCTTCAACTGCAATCCTAATTTGACTGTTCCATCTCCCCCTAATAAATTGGTTCCTGCTTCAGATGCATATAACAATTGCCACGTGACTCTATTAGTCTCCCAGTTTAATTCAGTAGTCTCAAAAAGTGACACCAACATTCCAGATCTGTCTACCCCTGTTACTCTTAAAGTATTACTAGTCAAATTAAGTCCTGGTATCTTATAAGCTATGGATGATCTGGCTGCCCCTCTATCTACTAAGAAGACAGACTCTTCTTTATTAGGCCCCACCTCCAAATTTATCAAGGGGACTTGGTGGGACCACTCTTCAGAGAACCTCTGACTGCCCTATTCAGAGATTATGATAGTGAACAATCTCTCTCTTCCCTTTTCATTTCAGGTCATTCTCCTTTAAAATGACCTATCTGCCCGCATTTAAAACATCTTCTCTGTACCTGTTCCTGCTGTGGCTGTGGAGGAGGTAGCCACTTTGATTTTCCATTCCTGTTTCCTTTTTCTTCTTGATTCTTCTTCCAAAAGTGGAGATTTGTTATTAACATATAAATTTAAGTCTTTGTAAGACCCGTATTCTGGCCAAACTACTGCAGGAGGCATTGTGGAACTGCAGGAGGCTCTTACTGACCCATTTCTCCAGGATGGCCGGGTCCCTTGGGTCGGATGCAGCACCCTCTGGTGTATCCCCCACTCCTCTTGGCTTTTTGCTATCTGCAGACCTGGTGAGGGCTCCCTTTGCCCCGTTATCCACATCATCAATGAGGATTAAAGTCAAACTGAACCAGACCCACTACTGACCCCAGAGTACTCTGCTGTTTACTGGCCTCCAGCTAAACCAGGCCATGGCCTTTCAGCCAGTTTTTGATCCACCTCATGCTGCACATCTAGCCCATATGCCGTCTGCTTGTGTATGAGGATCTTAGGTGAGGCAGGGTCAAAGTGCTGTCTGATAAAGCGTTCCCATTTCTTACCCAGTGTGCAATACTCCAGATACACACACTAGGCTGAGATATTGGTTTTTACAGTGTTATACAAATCTGAGTGCCAGGAGGTTTTTCTGCAAAGCTGGCCCAACTCTGGAATTTCCCTGTTGATTTTTATAAAATTCTACATAGTCATTATCATATTAATACATCCCACTAAAGCCTAACTGGTTAGTGATTTGCATACAGTTGCACAATCTTGTCTAGAAAATCTAGGCATGCTCAAGTGAAGGGTCTTCACCTGGGCTGGGGTCATCCCAAACCGTGGGTGTAGTTTTTAGCATTATAATGACATTATAATGAGCAAAACGTACCTTCACACAATACCGTTCCTCTCCTTTTGCCAACGTGGCCCTATTCCCCTTGGCATGTCAGTTACCACATCCATGTTCCTTATGTTCCATGCCATATGATGTAACACAGAGTAATAAAAGGGAGAAGAGGGGAACACTTCTGAATTCTGAACACTTCTGTCCTCCCAAATAACTGCTATGCATATTAAGGCCCTGCATCCTGGGATATAGCTGAACATCATTCGTTGATGGGAAGTAGACAGGAATTTCTTTTCTCTCTCACTGTGCTTCCGTGCGGCCTTCACTTGTCTGTTTTTTTCTTCTTTTCTTTTTCCTCTTCCTTTTCCCATTAATTAAATTATCCTTATCTCAGTCCATGAGGTGTTTTTTTTTGTTTTTTTTTTTCAGCATACTTTCTCCTCCCCATCTTCTTCAAAGGAGGGGGAGTGAGAGCACAGTCGTGGTGGAGTTCAGCTGCCCAGCAAAGTAAAACCACCATAATCACATGGCTGGGGCTCAGGGTGTGCCTTGGGATGCAGCTGCCCCAGCAGCCTGGCGCAGCCCCAGCACAGCCAGCAGCTGCCAAATTTCACTTTCAAGTGCTGTATCATATAATTGCCTGACTTCCAAGAAAGAAGAAAGCCTCTCCCTGCTGTGTAAACAGGAAACTTCAGCCAGTGCAGAGGCTCGGGGCTCTATAAAAGTGGGGTCAGAGCTGGGCTTAGGCTGTGTAGGAGCTGGGCTGAGGCGGTGCAGGAGCTGGGCTGAGAAGCTGCTGAATCTGGGCTGAGGCAGTGTAGAAGCTGCAGAGCACCAGGGAGGGCAGGTAGGTCCCCACTGACTTGCACTGGGCAGGGCAGGGGCCACACGGGGAGCCCTCTTGGCCCCCTTGGCCTCCGGTGCCCGACCACCCTCTTGGTGAAGAACCTTTTCCTGAGATCCAGCCTGAACCTCCCCTGGCACAGCTTCAAGCCATTCCCTTGGGTCCTATCACTGGTCACCAGAGAGAAGAGAGCAGCGCCTGCCCTTCTGCTCCCCTTGTGAGGAAGTTGGAGGCCACCATGAGGTCTCCTCTCAGTGTCCTCTTCTCCAGGCTGAATAATCCAAGTGACTTCAGCCACTCCTCATATGTCTTCCACTCTAGAAAATATACCATCTTTGATCACTTAGTTAGTAGTTTTGCATGAAAAACTGTAAGGGTATGTGGACGGAGAGAGTGTTGGCTTCATTAAGGTTATCCGGTCTCTGGTGGCTACTTGGTGGGCCAGAGATTGCCTCTCCCAGGCAATCCCTTTCTCTACCTCGCGTGGGTGAGCGCTCTCATGACGAGGAGACTACTGACAGGTGAGACCAGTCCTGGTAGGTTATACATGGGTGCTGTTGAAGGCTGTGCCTTGTCCATGGCTATTTGTGTAGCCACGTCAGTGGTTGTGTGTGTGTCTGTCTGTGTCTGTCTTTCTCAGGAGTGCCCGAAGCTGGGTTCCAGTGGCAGGGCAGAAGAAATCTGTGGGCTGGGAACTCTGGAGAGGCCTCTTCTAAGGGGTGGTGGCCTCCTCTAACCTGATGTAACAAAAGTCTGTTTTCCCCTTCCACAGCCATGGGGTCACAGGAGGAGAGAGCAGATGCTGGGGAAAAGGCACATCTTGCTAAGAAATTGCTGGCAGAAGCATTTGAGAAGGAAGGACTTGATGAAGAATACTGGCTCCCCAAACTGTCGGAGATATTGGGTGTTAAGTCAAGAGATGCTTTGAAACATCTGCAATATGAAGACTACCTTAAACTGGAGTGCAAAGTACAGTACCCCTGGGAGACCAAGGCACTCCGAAAGCTCCTGGGAATCACAGACAACAAAACAGCTGTTGATGAGCTGCAGAAGCAGCGCTTGGAGATGATGAAGCAGAGACAAGAAGCAGCCAAGTCAATCCTACAGGAGCTGGAAGAAATGCAGAAGAGCCGCAGCCACAGCAAGGAAATGATAAGACAGAAAGAGGAGGCACTATGGCAAGCCATGGACATTCCCAAGGAGTACTGGACACCACCAGAGAAGACATTGGTGAATGAGCTGGCGAGCATCCAGAAGCAACTGGAGCAGCAGGAGAAGTCCATGGGGAAGAGAGAGAATGTCTCCGATGAGGAGGTCCTGAGGCGGGCATCGGGAGGCCTGGCTCTGCAGGGTATTTACCGAACCAACAGCCTGGAGGATGTGCTGGCAAAGCGAGAGCAACTCATCAGGGTCCCCGATGGCTTCATGCTCACTGGTCCAGAGCAAGGGTCACTGCTTGAGAGGAAGGAGTTCTCCTCCTCTGCAGCAGAAGCCACTTTCACCAAGTCCATGGAGCAGCTGGGGTTCAGCATCAGCGCTTCAGCCAAAGCCGGGTTCTGGCGGTTCAGTCTTGAAACAGGTGTAGATTACAGCACGTCCTCACAGTCAGAGGACTGCCATCGGTCACGCTCGGAGCAGACATACATTTGCACCGCCAAGTACCAGTACAACCCTCTGGCCTCCTACTACTTCCAAAAGGACCAGCTTCGCCTCTCAGACGCGGCCCTGCGAGAGCTGCAAGACATTGAACAGCTTCTGAGCATCACCCAGGAGGCAGAGAGGTTCCACCTACTGAAGAGCAGGTGTGCCAGCTTCTTCAGCAGGTTTGGGTCCCACGTGAACCAGGGACCCCTCCACTTTGGGGGTATATTCTGGTGGAAAGCATCTGCCGAAGGTTTCAGGGCAGAGCAATGGGAAGAGATGAAGCAACAAACATCTGAAGCACTGAACGGCTACATCGGGGCTACCTTCAGCGGCTTTGGTAGAAATGCAGGATTGAAGGTGGATGCTTCAAACTCCAGCTCACAGGCATCATTTCAGGGAAGAGATAGAAGCAGCGCCCACACAGCAGTTCAGCTCTATGTGACCAAAACAGGGGGCCCATCAGAGACGGATTCCCCTCCCGAGTGGAAATGCGGGCTTGTGGCCAATAACACAACCTGGTGTGTGATCGACCGGGGCTTTCAGCTGATCCCAGTGTGGGACATAATCCTGTCCAACCACAGCAGCGATTTTAAATCCTCCTATCAAATGAGCAGCAACCTCAGGGCTGTGTATGAAGCGCTAACGAATCACAGCGTCAGCGTGATCTTTGGAGAGGAACTGGCCAGTGCTGTAGAAGAGGCCAGAGCTTTCCTGCAGCTCGTGAAGACCTGGGAGGTGACGGTGGATGAAAAGAAACTGCTCAAGTTGATAGATTTTAAACAGGGTCTGAATAACAGAACAAGAAATCACAGTGTCTGGATCAACATATGTCTGTCAGACAAAGCGTTGCAGGAGTTCCTGGTGAATACCGTTTCTTTTTGCCAGAAATCTTCTCCAGAAAACACCACCTATATCAAATCTCTGCTGCGGTGCCTGCTGGATCCTCACATCTATTCTGTCAAGGACTTCCCTGGGGCTTCCTTCATTATGCAATGGGTCTTCCACACGGAGCACATGCTTCCCGAAACTCCCAGTATTTGCAATCTTGAAGATCTTACTAAGACATTGCTGCAAATGAAGGAGTACATCCAGGAAGTCACCTACGCACCGGCAACTTCTGCATCCACCATTCATGAAGCAAAGATTAAAGTCACCTTCACTGTAAGCCTGGCTGTTTACTCTTTGCTCCAGTTTCTGCAGCAAAGCGCACAGGAAGACATAGAACTCTTAGTGCTCTTAGTTACAACCAGCACGGGATACCAAGTAGAAAGCAGCACTTTTCAGTACCTCCTTGGGTGTCCAGAAATTAATTTCATGATAAAGGAAATGCAAAAGGCACATAACGAATATCAGAGCCTGAAGGAACAGGATGTTTACAGAGCTCAGGCTTTCCTGCTGTTGACGGGCCTCACCATAACATCCGAACATAAGAAGGTGACCCCTGAGCAGAAGAATGACCGCTTAGTTTTCATGAAAGAAAAGATGAAAAATGCATGGTCTACAGAGATGAAAACTCTCCTTGAAAAGCACAATGCATTCAAAGACTGGGAGATGCTGGAAAGAGATTTGCAATCCTTCATTGCTGGGCAACTGGAAGACACATCTGACAACCTGAAGAAAGACAGTATAATCAAAGACATGGAAGATGCTTTTCAAGGCATGCAGCCTCCCAGTCAATGCAAACCCAAATCAGACAGCAGCACATCCAAAGCAAATCAAGCCACTGCAAACCCAGAGTTCCTCAACTTACTTAAGCGCCTCGGGCTGGAAAGGTACTATCCAAGAAAAATGGGCACGGAAGATTTCCACATAATATACCAGACATCTGTACACAACAGCCAGCCCAGCAAGGACAGCGAGCTACCATTTTACTTCCTGCAAAGGCTACTGACCGTGGATTATCGGGTGAGGTACCTGACTTGCAAGGAGGCGAGTAAGCCGGGAGTCGTGCCCACACCAAACACCTCGGTGGCGGACCACGAGCCCTCTGATTCCTTTGATGACTTTTTCAGTGACTTAGACGAAGGAGCCCCTGAATGTGCAAGCAGGGAGAGTCATGTGCACCCCATGGACCTCCAGATGGCAATTTTTCATTGTGCTGATGATTTCATGAGACAGTACCTTTCATCAAAGCTTGCTTTCTGCCAGTTTGCACTACCCCTCCTGGTACCAAACCCGTGCACTTCACAGATAGAGTTCCCTCTCTGGTCCCTCAGCCAAATCAAGAAGAGCTGGAAAGGGACGGTGAGATCGGGAGAGCAGACGAAGGATTAGCAGTCACAACAACAAACTCATTTGTCAGGCAGAGACACCCATCGTGTCCTTCCTACGCATCGGCAGCTCTCCTTCCTCTTCCAAGTCTCAGCTCCTGAATGCCCTGCTGAGCAAGCAAAAACATGACACTTTTTTCCACCGACATTGCAAAGGCAGCACCAAAGACTGCTTCCTGATGAAAGGTGTTGTGGAGATCTCCTGGTACGTTCCCCGTGGTAGCGACGACGACAGCTTTAACGGCCCTGTTGCTTTCTGTAACCTGCACGGAGATGCGAGGGATCACGAACTCCAGCTGCAATTCTTACAGGAGATCTCTGACGTGAACGTGGTTCTTGTTTCTGAGTCTGATCAGAGCAACAAGAAAGGCAGGAAAATTTTACATGATCTGTGGCAGTCTCAGAAGCCTTTGGTTTGTCTTTTCACTGAGAAAGAGAGCATTGCAGCTGGCCCATCTAGCCAAAACATAAGAATAGGGATCAAGAACAGAAATGAAGCAGAATTAACGGGTGAGCTGACAAAGACCATCCGAGACCTAGTGGAAGGGTTGAGCACACTTGTTAGCCTCAATGCATGTCTGAGCACAGCTCGCCAGCATGGCTTCTTAGTCGATGAAGATGCAGAAGCGTGCGTGACAGCCAAAGAAAAGGCAATCACGCTGGTGAACCTGTTGAAGAAAGAGAAGTTGTCTGAGATCAAATCACAGCTACTGCCTCTTCAGGGAAAACTGTGGTACATGTGGTGTAAAAAGGACAAAGAACTCACTCGCTTGCAGGAAAAGAGGAACAAGAGCATAGAGCATCATCGGAGCCAAATTGAATTGGAGAAGTCTGCAATAAGAAAAAAGCAACTAGACAAAGCGTTCCCCCTCAATCAGCTGATGAAATCAGTCCTTGGCTTTCTCCAGTCACAGCCAGACAATATCAAGAAATTCTTTCTGCAGTGGATGAAGGTCTTCATGGACGACCTGTCCTCTGATCGCCTTGATGAGCTGAAGAGAGAGTATCATCAGTTATGGTCTCAAATCTTGGCATTAAAGAAAAGCAATGAAAAAAGCGACCTGAAAAGAATATTGATGAATAAGTTAGACGCCCTTTCCGATGAAATCAATGATTCGTCCATTGGCCTTGAGCATATTTTGAGAGAGGTAGGGCAGATTTATGAGGCGCTGGAATCAACAAACTCCAAAGAAAAATGCTTTATCACACTACCTGAAATTGCCGCCGATCTGATGGTTTCAGGGTATCCCGTTGAGCTGATGGATGGTGACGCTTCTTACATACCACTGCAATGGATTGGAGCAATCTTTGACAGGTTAATTGAGAAGCTAGGGGACAAGCGAGTATTCGTGCTTTCTGTGCTTGGCATCCAGAGTACAGGGAAGTCAACCCTGCTGAATGCCATGTTTGGTCTCCAGTTTAATGTCAGTGCAGGGAGGTGCACCCGGGGAGCGTTTATGCAGCTCGTTAAAGTGGACGAGAAGCTCCAACAGGATTTGAACTTTGATTACATGCTCGTTGTTGACACAGAAGGACTTCGTGCCGTAGAGATGGCCAATAAGCAGTCACTTAACCATGACAATGAGCTGGCCACCTTTGTCATTGGCGTGGGCAACATGACTCTGATCAACATCTTTGGAGAAAATCCTTCGGAAATGCAAGACGTCCTTCAGATTGCTGTGCAGGCTTTCCTGAGGATGAAGGCAAGTAAATCTTTCCCCAAGCTGCCTGTTTGTGCACCAAAACGTGGGCGAAATAACCGCAAAGGAACAGAACATGGAAGGACAAAGACGCCTGCAGGAGAAGCTGGATGAAATGACCGTGACAGCGGCCCAGCAGGAATTCTGTGACGTCACCTGCTTCAGCGACGTCATCCGCTTTGACGTGAACACCCACATTCATTACTTTGCTCACCTGTGGGAAGGAAACCCACCGATGGCACCGCCCAACCCCACCTACTCCCAGAACGTCCAGGAATTAAAGAGCAGAATTCTCCAAGCTGCCAAGAAGGAATCGCAGAGCAGCATTTTGAGGCTCTCCAGCTTGAAAGTTCGTATTAGTGACCTGTGGAATGCCTTGCTGAACGAAAACTTCGTTTTCAGCTTCAAGAATTCAGTGGAGATTGCCGCATACAAGAAACTGGAAACCTGCATTTAGTCAGTGGACCTGGCAGCTGAGAAGTCACATCTTAGACTTGCAAATGAAACTGGAAAATAAGGTTCGGAATGGGGAGTTGAGGAAGGTCACCATGGAACACCTTGAAAAACTGGTGCATGAGACAAATGATGCCATCACCAAGAACATGGAAATGTTCTTCGGTGAAGACAGAGACCGTGAAATACTGATCCAGTGGAAAAGCAGCACGGAACTGAAGCTGAAAGAACTGAGAGAGTCCCTTCTTGTTGAAACAAGAAGGAAGTGTGAGAAACTTATAGAACTAAAGAAGAGCCGCAGTAAACTGGATGAGAGGAAGTCCAAATATGAAAAGGAGCTCCTGAAAAAGAGCAGACAGTTGGCCCTGTCTCTAAAAGGCCAGGAATTAAGCAAAAGTGAACTGAGAAAACAATTCATTTCTCTCTGGACGCGGTGGATTGCTGAAGTCTCTGTTGAAGTCTCTGCTGCTCCCGCTCTTGAACAGGTGGACATCGATGTGGACATAGAAGATGTCCTTCTAGATCACTTTAGGGAGCCTAATGTAGATAAACGAATCAGGAAGTTATACCAAAAGACTGTCTTTTCTCTTGACATAGAGAAACATGTGTCTAAGAAAAAACGGTTCGGCATCATTCCTAAGAGTTTTGACAATGCCGATGTGAGCAACATGCACCACATTACAGATAGCATCAAAACACATGTGAAGGCAAACATTGAGAAGAAGGAAAAGGACAAAATGGATTACAGTCGAACTTTTATCCATGAAATACTAAATGAAGTGGAGAAAGGTATGAACTCTGTTCCTAACACTGCAAATTACAGTTTTAATAAAGATTACAGAATAGATTTATCACTGTACCTGTGCAGAATGGCAGCAGAAAGGTTTAAAGACATGCATGCAGCATTCAGGAAAGCAAACGATCCAGTCGTCTACCTGGAGAGCAAGAGAGAAGACTTCTTTAAAAGTTTCCAGATTTCCTGCCAAGGAGCCTCTTGTATCACAACATTTGCCGATTTCCTGTGCAGCAAGATTGCCCCAGCTCTTCGACATGCCATCTATGAGAAGACAGCTCTTGGCATAGCTCGAGACATGAAGGATAAAATACCAGATTTCAGTGGCAATAGATCCACTCTGGAAACTTGCATACTGAAATACCTAGCAGAAGAAGAAAATTTTGAAAATTTCAAGCATTACCTTAATTCCCCAGGAGACTTTTTAAATAATTACATCAAGACAAAAGTTGAGACATACTGTTTAGATAAGAACAGAAGGCTGGAGATGTTTTTAAGAGACTCCCTCACTCATTACTATGAAAACATTCAGTCAGCTGTTTTTGCATCCACCACAGTTGTCAAAGACAGAAAAGACAGAAACGATAAAATCTCTCTTTGGCTGGATGAATTCTGCAGAGCACTTGGAGACGTGCTAAGCTTGCCCAGAAGTGACCTGAAGGATATTGAACACCAGGAGATAACAGACATAGAGTTCCTGAATAACGCCATGACAGAAGCACTGTCTCCCCTGATTGATGATCTCAGGAAAGAGTTTGCTAATGCTCGTATGAGCTCATTTGAAAGGCAGCCTCACACAATACTGGCTGAGCAGTTTGCAGGGTGCCAGGAGGAGTGTCCATTTTGTGGGGCTCTTTGCACTAACACTATGCCAAACCATGATGGAGACCACCAGGTTGTCTTCCATCGTCCACAAGTTTTGACAGGATACAGATGGTATTATACAGACAACCTAGTCCTTGATATTTGTTCTAGCAGTGTTTCAAGTGACTGCTTATTCAGGATTGGTAAAGACACATGGATCCCCTACAAGAAATACCGGGATGCAGGACATCCCTATTCCACTTGGAACATTTCTCCTGATCCATCCATGCAAGCATACTGGAAATGGTTTGTGTCTTATTTCAGGACACAGCTAGAGCAATACTACAATGGGAAATTTCACGGCAAAGGAGAAATCCCTGCTTCATGGGAGACAGTTACAAAGCAGAATGCACTTGATGAACTGGAGAAATATTAGGCTAAGTTGGCATGAAGGAAAAGCTGCAAGTGCTTTGCATTTTAGGAAGAACATAACACGAGGATAACTACAAGATACTGTTGTAATGATTATGACCTTAAACCATGTCAAGAAAACAAAATGTAATTGCTTGCAAAGTTGGATGAAATAAGGAGTGCTTCTCATGCCACTGCTCAGCGATTCCCTTGCTTTGTGATAAGAGTCAAAGTCCTCTTCCTTTCTTGCCATAAATATTTACATCAGCTTGGTCTTAAAGCAAACTAGAAAAATATTCCTGCAGCAAGCAGTCATGCCGCCAAGATTAAGACCAAGTGCCAGATGAAGAGCAAAGGCAGTATTAGAAAGTACCAATTTTACCAGCTGCTATGAGAAAAGAAATGACACTGGCAAAAGAGCAGTTTCCCTGCAGCAAATACTCGTCACACTTACAGAAAGGACAGTGGGGTCTGCAAGCAGGTGAACATTTGTGGGAAACTCTGCTATTTTGTTTTTTTTGGGGGGGCAGGGATTGTTTGACACATTCATAAACTCAGTACTCAGGTGCTGTTCTCTTTCTGATGCTGTTAAAGCAGTTAACGCAGCAGCCTGTGTGGATTTAGACAGCAATTTTAACTCCGTGGTTATTAGGTATATGTCCTAGGTTAAGATGTGCCCACACTTCCATGAGCCATTCTTACTCATGGGCTGGGCCTGGCAAACTTCCCTCCAGCTCCTAGCCAACCCAACTGCTTTTGCCAAGCACGTCTGTGTTGGGTAAAAGCCTTTTATAACCAATGTAGAGAATTAGACAGCTTTGCAGCTTCCTCAGCAACTGTCAGCAGTGCGTGATCTTAGTGTTTGTGCTGTCAAGACAGGCAGGTGGCAACTGAACAAAAATGGTCTGGAGAACATGTAAGTGGCTCTGCCTGCACCAGTGCAGTGGGAGGAGGTTTTTACTGTGCAGTTCTGCAATCCTGCTGGAAACCCAATGACCAGAGTCTCCTGGAGAGCTGGCAAAAGCGGTGATTCATTATAATTCTTTGTAGTCTTTGCTAATAAACTGTTTGAGTTGGACTGGACTGGTCTCTGCATGCTTTATTTCCAGGTGAGCCACAATTATCATAGAATCATAAAATCAGAATGGTTTGGGTTGGAAAGGACTTTGAAGGTCATCTCGTTCCAACCCCCCTGCTACGGGCAGGGCCACCTCCCACTAGATCAGGTTGCTCAAAGCCCCATCCAACCTGGCCTTGAACTACTCCAGGGATGGGCATCCACAGCATCTCTAGGAAACCTGTTCCAGTGCCTCACTGCCCTCATAGTAAAGATTTTCCTCCTCATTTCTAATCTAAATCTCCCCTCTTCTAGTTTAAGGCCATTACTGCTTGTCCTATCACTACACTCCCTGATAAAAAGTCCCTCCCCAGCTTTCCTGTAGAATCCTAGAATCATTAAGGTTGGAAAAGCCCTCCAGGATCATTTGGTGTGGGAAAGGAATTCGCAGGTGGCTTTGCGCTGTTTCACATGTCCCTGAATTAGAGATAATGAGGAACCAAGCAGTAGAAACAAAACTTGAGCAGGGTCAAGATAAAGTAAATTGGCTACAGTGTTAAAGAGGAGCTTTGGGCAGTGGCCAATTGCTGGCTGGCTCGAGGCACATGTCTGAGGGTCTCTAAGCAATTGTATGACAGATTCGGGCGCGTGGACAGTGCGTGGGGCTACAGGGAAAGTATATGTAGTCGTGAAAAAGGGCAATAAAGGTCTCCTGTTCAAGAGCCATCAGGAGTCCGTATCGTGCATCCCTTCAAACAGTGACCCCGACGTGATAGGGGAGGAGCAGCGCTGCACGAGCGTCCAAAGGGAACCCAGCCGAACGAGTCAAGCTCGCAGCTGGACTGCAGCTTCAACCCCGGGGCATCACCTGAAGGACAGGTGAGCGGCTGGGCATTGATCATGGCAGCTAGCCTTTGGGCAGAGGAAGAGGCCTACAGTGAAAGGTACTAACCCAGCTCCTAATAGACAGGGGAGTAAAATCTGATCCGTTTAAGATAAAGCTATTATTGACATTGTCGCAAGCGCCGCCGCCGCCCCCCCGCTCGCCGCCGACCGCCGCCGCTGCTGCCCGCCCCGGGTCGGCCCCCCCCGCCTTCAGCCCGCCGGCCCCTCTGCTGGCGCTGCGGGCCGCCGCTGGGAGCTCAGCCAAGGATGTGGGTGGATCCCCTGAAAAGGCAGCCACAGATCTCAGCAGTGAACACAAGCTCAATACATCCCAGCAGCTGAAAAAAGTTTTCAAAGAATGTGGTGCTGCAGGGGTTTCATTCCATGTCGGAATTTCATTAGTATCTCTAGGAATCTTCTACCTGGCTGTGTCAAGTGGTGTGGATATGACTGCAGTTCTCTTCAAACTTGGTTTCAGTGAATCATCGCTGCAATCTAAAGGGCTGCTGGTACAGGCACATTTCTGTTGGCATATGCTATTCACAAATTGTTTGCTCCAGTACGAGTAATTTGTGTGCCAGCGATATGGATGGCAATGTTTAACAACAGCAAAACATTCCATTGTTCCTTATCCAGCTAAATTAGACGGCTAAGTACCTAAACATGCTTTCTCACAAACCACCGTGTCCCCTGCTCACCACCTTTGGGTTTTTCCAACTAAAGCAGGAGATGCTGTTGTAACATCACAATTTGCATGAATAACAATCTGTGTAGCTCAAAAGATTACACTGTTTCTCTCTCTTGGGGTAGAATATTTGCATTGTGCCAAATGCTAGTAGATATTTTTGTATATTTTCTATGCTCTGTGATACCTTAATATATGCAGATTTTCAGACTTGTGTCCTCTTGTGTTAGAGATAAAACTATAAATGATGGAGAAATTACGTTGTGAATGCATCTTAGGCTGTTAAATATTTGTTTTTCAGATTTTTTTTAAATGTATGTGCTTAAGTAAATTTGTTACCATATTTTTGACAATTTATGTTCATAAATGTTTTGAAGTAATTGTTTCAGGGAAAGTATCTGTGCTGCACTCTCAACGAAAATGTGTTAAAAAAAGAAAAAAGAAAAAAGGAAAAAAAAAAGAAAAAAAGGAAAAAAAGAGAAGAATAAAAAAAGAAAAAAGATAAAAAAAAGAATAAAAGGAGAAAAAAAAAGAAAAAAGGAAAAAAAAAGAAAAAAAAGGAAAAAAAGAGAGAAGAATAAAAAAAGAAAAAAGACAAAAAAAGAATAAAAGGAGAAAAAAAAGAAAAAAGAAAAAGGAAAAAAAAGAAAAAAGAAAAAAAGACAAAAAAAAGAAAAAAGCGGAAAAAAAAGAAAAACCTAGTACCTTTGAATATTGTATCGGACTCGCAATATTCTGTAAGTGTTGCTCAGTGCATTGAGAGGGCACATTTGAGACATATCCCAAAGGAAAACTTGTTTCTAAAATTTAAAGAGCTGTTATTTTTGGTAGAGCAGCGAGTGCACCCATATTGTATTATTCACATGCAGAGCCACACCGTGTTACCTGGTATTTTTGCAGAGGGTAATGCATGTGCTGACCAGCAAACTAATATGACCCTGACTGCCCTGGTGCCTAATGTGCTGGAGCAAGCACGGTTATCTCATGCCTTTTTCCATCAATCTGCCAAAGTCTTGGCGAAACAATTCACTATATCGATCGCTGATGCCAAATTGATTGTCCAAACATGTCCTGACTGTCAACAACATGTTTCGACCCCATCTTTAAGGGTAAACCATAGAGGTCTATGGTCCTTACAGTTATGGCAGACCGACGTAACGCATATTCCAGAATTTGGTTGCTTGAAAAATGTTCGTGTATCTGGTAGATACTTTCTCTCATGCTATTTCGGCAACAGTTGCGGTGGGTGAAACAAGTCGTCATGTCCAGGCTCACTTCCATGTTGCTTTCATGGCGCTAGGCACCCTGAAAGAAATAAAACCCGACAGTGGCCCCACCTATGGTAGTCACTCCCTTCAAACCTTTTTCCAAACTTGGGGTATCCAACACATCACAGGCATTCCTCATTCCCCCATGGGTCAAGCCATTGTTGAGCGCACACATCACACCTTGAAAACACTGCTAAACAAACAAAAAGGGGGAGACACCAAGGAAACACCACAGAACAGGTTGGGAAAGGCACTTTACGTAATGAATCACCTATCATTACCCTTTCCTCAAAAGAGGTACTGCCCATAATAAAACATTACAAAAATATGAATTCCGCGCTGTCACAGGTGCCACAATCAGAGCAGGCCTTAGTAATGGTAAAAAATTTAAATACAGGTCTTTGGGAGGGACCCCAGCCTCTAATAACTTGGGGTCGAGGGTATGCTTGTGTCTCCACAGGTCACGGACCAAGATGGGTACCAGCAAGGGGGGTAAGGCCACGGTTGGCCTCCTCCTCACAATTGCCGCTGTCATCGGTTATTGCCAGCCCTGGGTCTCCATCCCACCACGCCGCAACATCTGGGTCACCCTCGCCAATATGACAGGACAAGAAGCGATGTGCCTGTCCCTGGCTAGTGCTAACGACCCATTTACGACATGTCTGGTGGGGAACCCGGCAGATAACAAAGACTGGACTGTCTACTTGCCACAAGCACCCCTAGAGCCACAGGAATTAGATATCCTGGGATGTGTAACAGCAACAGCATGTGTAAGGTTTAATTGCTTGGGCAAAAAAACAAATCATGAAACAAATGGTCAACACCACACTTGCTCCTTGTTGCTATGCCTCTCTTGGTGTAATTATACAAAACTATAATAGCATCATTCCTTGCACCAGGAGCCGCTCTGCTCGGCTGTGGGATCGACTGTGGAATGGACGCCCCTAGGTGCACCCCGAGCATTTTTCCTCGGAGGGGTCTCCACTCTCAGCTGCTCACCATGGGAGTAGACAAGGACCTTCTGAAGCTGCGGACAAATTATTTTAAGTGATATTTTCTTGTGGTATGAATGAGAAGTGCAAGAGGCCTCTTTGCGTGATTGTGTGATTGTGCTGTGCGAGTGAGACGCAGCATCGCTGCGAAGCAACATCCCTAGTGCTTAGTGGCTTGACCGATGTAGATTCTAGTAGGCACGCTACTTTACAATCATAATTCTGCATATGACTTTCACCCTGTTGCTTATTGTACCTTGCTTATTGCAATGTCTGCGGTGATTGATAGAAAAATCTATAGAAAGCGTTTGGTTGGTTGAAAATAAAAAAAGGGGAATTGTGGGAAAGGAATTCGCAGGTGGCTTTGCGCTGTTTCACATGTCCCTGAATTAGAGATAATGAGGAACCAAGCAGTAGAAACAAAACTTGAGCAAGGTCGAGATAAAGTAAATTGGCTACAGTGTTAAAGAGGAGCTTTGGGCAGTGGCCAATTGCTGGCTCGAGGCGCATGTCTGAGGGTCTCTAAGCTATTGTATGACAGATTCGGGTGCGTGGGGCTACAGGGAAAGTATATGTAGTCGTGAAAAAGGACAATAAAGGTCTCCTGTTCAAGAGCCATCAGGAGTCCGTGTCGTGCATCCCTTCAGTCTGGTCCAACCATCACCCTACCACCAATGTCACCCACTAAACCATGTCCCTAAGCACCACATCCAACTTCTCCTTGAACACCCCCAGGGACGGTGACGCCACCACTTCCCTGGGCAACCCGTTCCAATGCCTGACTGCTCTTTCTGAGCAGAAATGTCTCCTCATTTCCAACCTGAACCTCCCCTGGCACAACTTGAGCCCATTCCCTTCTTATCGATGGGTGTCACATTTGCAAGTCTCCAGTCATCTGCGACCTCTCCAGTTGACCAGGACCGCTGGTAGATGATGGAAAGTGGCTCAGCAATCTCATCTGCCACCTTCCTCAGTATCCTCGGGTGGATCCCATCTGGACCCATGAATTTGTGACAGTCCAGGTGGAGCAGCAAATCTGTAACTGTTTCCACCTGAACTGTGGGGGGGGTTATTCTGCTCCCCATCCCAGACTTCCAGGTCAGGAGGCTGAGATCCTGAGGATAACTGGTCTGACTGTTGAAGACAGATGTAAAGAAGGCATTGAGAATCTCAGCCTTTTCCTTATCCTCGGTAGTCATGTTCCAGTAAAAGATGGAGATTCTCCTTGGTCCTGCTCTTACTGTTAATATAGTTGTAAAAACATTTTTTGTTGTCTTCCACCACAGGTGCCAGATTGAGCTCATACTGAGCTTTAGCCTTTCTGATGTGGCCCAGCTCCCTCAGCTCCCCCAGACTGGAGCCCAACTCCCCCAGCGCCTCAAAATGGAGCCCAGTTCTCTGCAGCTTCCCAAAGCCAGGCCAAGACCCCTCTTCTCCCCCAAAAGGGGGTCCAGCTCCCTCAACTCACCCACAGCAGGGTCTAGCTCCCCTAGAATGGTGCCCAGTTCCCCTTGGTGTTGTGGAAACTCTTCAGCAAAAAAACTGCTGTCCACCTCGCAGCAGTTTATGTGTTGTCCAGACTGTTCAGGGATGCTGTGGGCACATACACATATTCCAGCCCAGGATCCTCCTGCCCAGCTGCTGGAGCCCACGACTCAGCACCAAGCACTGAAGCTGTGAACGTGGCCTCCCCACCCAGATGCTGGTGCTAAGCCCTGCACTCGCTCCACACACACTGCTCCCCCAGCAGCTGTTTTTGGGGACTGTGCTGGTTTTGACCAGGTGTCACAATCTAAAGGGTGTGCATCCTGCCCAACCTGTGGGTGCATGGAGATCACGGCTGTGAGTTCATGGGATTCCATCACACAGAACAACACAAAGGCTCTGTTTTCTAAAAAAAATGAAGTGTTTATTATAGATTACCACAAATCACCCCTAGCAATTATATTATAATCAACAAAGCTAATATATGCATATAAAATAAGCTATTACAGATATTACCAGGAAGCAAAAATCTATGTAATAAATATTGAGGCAATGGCACTAATTAATAGCTACAGCAATTAGAAGCAGAAGGAAGGTCATTAGATGTAGTAAAAATCATTAATATAGCAGCAAATATATACCAGCATTATAGGATCAACTAACTTATCAATAATACTATGACAGTGAAAATACTTACGGATTACAAATTTAGCTATAATATAACAGCAAATATAGTTATGGTAGGTTATACTTAGGAAGACTGTGCTTATGATAGGATATATTTATCAATATTGTATTTATGACAGATTCTGTACATATATATATATTTCTTAAATTGGTCAGGATTTAATACTGTGCTTGTCTCCTGCTGTATCCTTAAATTCCCAATAGAGGAAAAGAATACTTCTCACACTCCACATATCTTTACCAATTACTGCCACAGAGCAGTATTTTTCTTAGCATGACCTCCCTTACCACATGTCCAGTACTGTCTCTGTACATTCTTCTACGTGGCTCCTTTGACCAGATCCCATGAAAACAGCAGACACTCTCCTTCCACACGCCCTGACATCTCACTGAAAACACTGTGATTCAAGAGGATCCTTGGCAGGAAATCTGGAAACTTTTAAAGAAGTCTTCTCTCTTGCTCTTCAGGTAGACGACTGGATCGTTTGCTTTCCTGAATGCTGCATGCATGTCTTTAAACCTTTCTGCTGCCATTCTGCACAGGTACAGTGATAAATCTATTCTGTAATCTTTATTAAAACTATATTTTGCAGTGTTAAGGACAGAGTTCATACCTTCCCCCACTTCATTTAGTATTTCATGAATAAAAGTTCGACTGTAATCCATTTTGTCCTTTTCCTTCTTCTCAATGTTTGCCTTCACATGTGTTTTGATGCTATCTGTAATGTGGTGCATGTTGCTCACATCGGCATTGTCAAAACTCTTAGGAATGATGCCGAACCGTTTTTTCTTAGACACATGTTTCTCTATGTCAAGAGAAAAGACAGTCTTTTGGTATAACTTCCTGATTCGTTTATCTACATTAGGCTCCCTAAAGTGATCTAGAAGGACATCTTCTATGTCCACATCAATGTCCACCTGTTCAAGAGGGGGAGCAGCAGAGGAGACTTCAGTAACCCAGTACATCCAGAGGGAATTGAAGTGTTTTCTCAGTTCACTTTTGCTTAATTCCTGGCCTTTTAGAGACAGGGCCAACTGTCTGCTCTTTTTCAGGAGCTCCTTTTCATATTTGGACTTCCTCTGATCCAGTTTACTGCGGCTCTTCTTTAGTTCTATAAGTTTCTCACACTTCCTTCTTGTTTCAACAAGAAGGGACTCTCTCAGTTCTTTCAGCTTCAGTTCCGTGCTGCTTTTCCACTGGATCAGTATTTCACGGTCTCTGTCTTCACCGAAGAACATTTCCATGTTCTTGGTGATGGCATCATTTGTCTCTTGCACCAGTTTTTCAAGGTGTTCCATGGTGACCTTCCTCAACTCCCCATTCCGAACCTTATTTTCCAGTTTCATTTGCAAGTCTAAGATGTGACTTCTCAGCTGCCAGGTCCACTGACTAAATGCGGTTTCCAGTTTCTTGTATGCGGCAATCTCCACTGAATTCTTGAAGCTGAAAACGAAGTTTTCGTTCAGCAAGGCATTCCACAGGTCACTAATACGAACTTTCAAGCTGGAGAGCCTCAAAATGCTGCTCTGCGATTCCTTCTTGGCAGCTTGGAGAATTCTGCTCTTTAATTCCTGGACGTTCTGGGAGTAGGTGGGGTTGGGCGGTGCCATCGGTGGGTTTCCTTCCCACAGGTGAGCAAAGTAATGAATGTGGGTGTTCACGTCAAAGCGGATGACGTCGCTGAAGCAGGTGACGTCACAGAATTCCTGCTGGGCCGCTGTCACGGTCATTTCATCCAGCTTCTCCTGCAGGCGTCTTTGTCCTTCCATGTTCTGTTCCTTTGCGGTTATTTCGCCCACGTTTTGGTGCACAAACAGGCAGCTTGGGGAAAGATTTACTTGCCTCATCCTCAGGAAAGCCTGCACAGCAATCTGAAGGACGTCTTGCATTTCCGAAGGATTTTCTCCAAAGATGTTGATCAGAGTCATGTTGCCCATGCCAATGACAAAGGTGGCCAGCTCATTGTCATGGTTAAGTGACTGCTTATTGGCCATCTCTACGGCACGAAGTCCTTCTGTGTCAACAACGAGCATGTAATCAAAGTTCAAATCCTGTTGGAGCTTCTCGTCCACTTTAACGAGCTGCATAAACGCTCCCCGGGTGCACCTCCCTGCACTGACATTAAACTGGAGACCAAACATGGCATTCAGCAGGGTTGACTTCCCTGTACTCTGGATGCCAAGCACAGAAAGCACGAATACTCGCTTGTCCCCTAGCTTCTCAATTAACCTGTCAAAGATTGCTCCAATCCATTGCAGTGGTATGTAAGAAGCGTCACCATCCATCAGCTCAACGGGATACCCTGAAACCATCAGATCGGCGGCAATTTCAGGTAGTGTGATAAAGCATTTTTCTTTGGAGTTTGTTGATTCCAGCGCCTCATAAATCTGCCCTACCTCTCTCAAAATATGCTCAAGGCCAATGGACGAATCATTGATTTCATCGGAAAGGGCGTCTAACTTATTCATCAATATTCTTTTCAGGTCGCTTTTTTCATTGCTTTTCTTTAATGCCAAGATTTGAGACCATAACTGATGATACTCTCTCTTCAGCTCATCAAGGCGATCAGAGGACAGGTCGTCCATGAAGACCTTCATCCACTGCAGAAAGAATTTCTTGATATTGTCTGGCTGTGACTGGAGAAAGCCAAGGACTGATTTCATCAGCTGATTGAGGGGGAACGCTTTGTCTAGTTGCTTTTTTCTTATTGCAGACTTCTCCAATTCAATTTGGCTCCGATGATGCTCTATGCTCTTGTTCCTCTTTTCCTGCAAGCGAGTGAGTTCTTTGTCCTTTTTACACCACATGTACCACAGTTTTCCCTGAAGAGGCAGTAGCTGTGATTTGATCTCAGACAACTTCTCTTTCTTCAACAGGTTCACCAGCGTGATTGCCTTTTCTTTGGCTGTCACGCACGCTTCTGCATCTTCATCGACTAAGAAGCCATGCTGGCGAGCTGTGCTCAGACATGCATTGAGGCTAACAAGTGTGCTCAACCCTTCCACTAGGTCTCGGATGGTCTTTGTCAGCTCACCCATTAATTCTGCTTCATTTCTGTTCTTGATCCCTATTCTTATGTTTTGGCTAGATGGGCCAGCTGCAATGCTCTCTTTCTCAGTGAAAAGACAAACCAAAGGCTTCTGAGACTGCCACAGATCATGTAAAATTTTCCTGCCTTTCTTGTTGCTCTGATCAGACTCAGAAACAAGAACCACGTTCACGTCAGAGACCTCCTGTAAGAACTGCAGCTGGAGTTCGTGATCCCTCGCATCTCCGTGCAGGTTACAGAAAGCAACAGGGCCGTTAAAGCTGTCGTCGTCGCTACCACGGGGAATGTACCAGGAGATCTCCACAACACCTTTCATCAGGAAGCAGTCTTTGGTGCTGCCTTTGCAATGTCGGTGGAAAAAAGTGTCATGTTTTTGCTTGCTCAGCAGGGCATTCAGGAGCTGAGACTTGGAAGAGGAAGGAGAGCTGCCGATGCGTAGGAAGGACACGATGGGTGTCTCTGCCTGACAAATGAGTTTGTTGTTGTGACTGCTAATCCTCGTCTGCTCTCCCGATCCCACCGTCCCTTTCCAGCTCTTCTTGATTTGGCTGAGGGACCAGAGAGGGAACTCTATCTGTGAAGTGCACGGGTTTGGTACCAGGAGGGGTAGTGCAAACTGGCAGAAAGCAAGCTTTGATGAAAGGTACTGTCTCATGAAATCATCAGCACAATGAAAAATTGCCATCTGGAGGTCCATGGGGTGCACATGACTCTCCCTGCTTGCACATTCAGGGGCTCCTTCGTCTAAGTCACTGAAAAAGTCATCAAAGGAATCAGAGGGCTCGTGGTCCGCCACCGAGGTGTTTGGTGTGGGCACGACTCCCGGCTTACTCGCCTCCTTGCAAGTCAGGTACCTCACCCGATAATCCACGGTCAGTAGCCTTTGCAGGAAGTAAAATGGTAGCTCGCTGTCCTTGCTGGGCTGGCTGTTGTGTACAGATGTCTGGTATATTATGTGGAAATCTTCTGTGCCCATTTTTCTTGGATAGTACCTTTCCAGTCCGAGGCGGTGGTTGGACAGGATTATGTCCCATGCTGGGATCAGCTAAAAGCCCCAGTCAATCACACACCAAGGTTCGTTATTGGCCACAAGCCCGCATTTCCACTCGGGAGGGGAATCCGTCTCTGATGGGCCCCCTGTTTTGGTCACATAGAGCTGAACTGCTGTGTGGGCGCTGCTTCTATCTCTTCCCTGAAATGATGCCTGTGAGCTGGAGTTTGAAGCATCCACCTTCAATCCTGCATTTCTACCAAAGCCACTGAAGGTAGCCCCGATGTAGCCGTTCAGTGCTTCAGATGTTTGTTGCTTCATCTCTTCCCATTGCTCTGCCCTGAAACCTTCGGCAGATGCTTTCCACCAGAATATACCCCCAAAGTGGAGGGGTCCCTGGTTCACGTGGGACCCAAACCTGCTGAAGAAGCTGGCACACCTGCTCTTCAGTAGGTGGAACCTCTCTGCCTCCTGGGTGATGCTCAGAAGCTGTTCAATGTCTTGCAGCTCTCGCAGGGCCGCGTCTGAGAGGCGAAGCTGGTCCTTTTGGAAGTAGTAGGAGGCCAGAGGGATGTACTGGTACTTGGCGGTGCAAATGTATGTCTGCTCCGAGCGTGACCGATGGCAGTCCTCTGACTGTGAGGACGTGCTGTAATCTACACCTGTTTCAAGACTGAACCCCCAGAACCCGGCTTTGGCTGAAGCGCTGATGCTGAACCCCAGCTGCTCCGTGGACTTGGTGAAAGTGGCTTCTGCTGCAGAGGAGGAGAACTCCTTCCTCTCAAGCAGTGACCCTTGCTCTGGACCAGTGAGCATGAAGCCATCGGGGACCCTGATGAGTTGCTCTCGCTTTGCCAGCACATCCTCCAGGCTGTTGGTTTGGTAAATACCCTGCAGAGCCAGGCCTCCCGATGCCCGCCTCAGGACCTCCTCATCGGAGACATTCTCTCTCTTCCCCATGGACTTCTCCTGCTGCTCCAGTTGCTTCTGGATGCTCGCCAGCTCATTCACCAATGTCTTCTCTGGTGGTGTCCAGTATTCCTTGGGAATGTCCATGGCTTGCCATAGTGCCTCCTCTTTCTGTCTTATCATTTCCTTGCTGTGGCTGCGGCTCTTCTGCATTTCTTCCAGCTCCTGTAGGATTGACTTGGCTGCTTCTTGTCTCTGCTTCATCATCTCCAAGCGCTGCTTCTGCAGCTCATCAACAGCTGTTTTGTTGTCTGTGATTCCCAGGAGCTTTCGGAGTGCCTTGGTCTCCCAGGGGTACTGTACTTTGCACTCCAGTTTAAGGTAGTCTTCATATTGCAGATGTTTCAAAGCATCTCTTGACTTAACACCCAATATCTCCGACAGTTTGGGGAGCCAGTATTCTTCATCAAGTCCTTCCTTCTCAAATGCTTCTGCCAGCAATTTCTTAGCAAGATGTGCCTTTTCTCCAGCATCTGCTCTCTCCTCCTGTGACCCCATGGCTGTGGAAGGGGAAAACAGACTTTTGTTACATCAGGTTAGAGGAGGCCACCACCCCTTAGAAGAGGCCTCTCCAGAGTTTCTGGTCCACAGATTTCTTCTGCCCTGCTGCTGGAACCCAGCTTCGGGCGCTCCTGAGAAAGACAGACACAGACAGACACACACAACCACTGACATGGCTACACAAATAGCCATGGACAAGGCACAGCCTTCAACAGCACCCATGTATAACCTACCAGGACTGGTCTCACCCATCACTGGCTCCTCGTCCTTAGAGCGCTCACCCAGACAAGGTAGAGAAAGGGATTGCCTGGGAGAGGTGTTCAGCTGCCTAGCAAGGTAAAACCACCACAGGAAGGGACCTTAAAGATCATCTAAATCCATCCTCTGCTATGGGCAGAGACACTTCCCCCCAGACCAGGCTGCCCGAAGCCCCATCCAGCCTGGCCTTGAACACCTCCAGGGATGGGGCATCCACAGCTTCTCTGGGCAACCTGTGCCAGTGCCTCACCACCCTGTGAAGAATTTCTTCCTAATATCTAACGTAAATGAATCATCAATGCAATTCGTTCCAGGCAGCAGCGGAGGCCAACCCATCTTCACCAGTGACGACTGTTCAGACAGCAAAGACTCACCGGGGCATTTTCTGGGTGGTGAGCACACTAGTGCTTCATGTGGGACCTAGACCAACGTACCCATTGTGCTCATTAGCCTAGGGTGTCCTTGTGTATCATGGACTGCTGTGAACACCCAGCTGCAATTTCCATACACCCACGGGCCTGGTGACACAGGAAAGGCGTTGGGTGGCAGTGCCTGCAGGGTGGTAGGGGACATCCCTTGGCACAGATGTCCCTCGAGACGTTTTCCAGTGTTTGTTTTACCACCTCTACCAGGGTGCATTTCTCGAGTTTGGTGCCACTCAGCCCCAGTTTGGACCTGTTTGCCCTTTGGAGGATGCAGGACTGAGCAGCTCCAAGGGGCAGGAGCAGGACAGCAGCTCAGCTCAGTGCTGATGTCCCAGGCTCCCAGGACAGGAACAGACGGATAGACTTCCACGATGCCTAGGACATCCCGAATCAACAGCCCCAGGCTCTGATCCCATAACTAGGAAATCACCCCATGGCGCTTGATGGGGGCTGAGGAAAAGGAGACCACCATGAAAAATAACTGTGTTCCATTCAAGTGTGGAAAGGGAAGCAACCAGACCATGAGTGACACATGGAGGGACTTTCTAAAGGAGGTCATACAGCAGCCGAGAAGAGGAAGCCTCCAGCGAGCATCCTCTTGTGCATCCCTCTGGAGCCTGTGGTGCTGCAGGAGGTTACCAGCATGAAGGCAGGAGAGGCAAAGGCAGGGATGGGCAGCAGCTGGGGCACACCAGGAGATGTGCTGAAGTATGAGAAATCCAGATTCTAAAGGAGCAGGGGCAACAGGACAGGGGACACACAGAGGGTGTCATCTGCCTGGATGCCCAGAACAGCCCCGACAGGGTCCCTCACCACAATGGCTTAGAAAGATAAGGCTGGGATAAGAGGGAGGGTCCTAACATGGAAAATCAGTTACCGAAAAGGGAGAAAGAACAAATGGTGAATTGTCACCGTGGAGGGAAGTCTCCGGGGAACACCCCCTGACTGCTCAAGAGAAGATGGGAGCTGTAGTGGTGGCACTGACCGGTAGTAAGGGGCTGCAAACACCAAGCACGGCTGTCGCAGGATGGCAGGAGACCAGCTGCTGAAAGGGCAGACTGCACTGCAAAGCGACGCACACCCAAAAAGCAGGCTCAACGTCATGCCTCCAGGGATGGATATTATGCCAGCTACTGCTCCCCAGGCAAGACCTTGGGGTTGTAACAAGCAGGTCCACGATGGCAAAGATGTTCAAGCCAGGGAGCTGGGAAGAAACGTCTGCAGGGCAGGGGAAAATGTGCACATGGCGAGGGTTTGCTGGGCCAGGAGCACGCTCACTGGAAGCATCGCGCTTCGTAAAGCCTGGAGCAGACGGAGCTTTCTCCCACCTGAGGGTGGGAGCAGAAAGGAGCCACCAGCACAAGGAGCTCCTGCCCCAGCAGCACCCCCACCGCCAGCAGGAGCACTGATTCCCACTCTGTGCATTCACATCATTATCTTTAACATGTGCCACTATATTGGCAGTGTCTTCTGCTGGGGTCTGCTGCCCTCGGACTGGAGACTTCATTTACGTAACATTTCTATGCAAAAACCTGCTGGGCCCCAGTGCCGCTGCTTACTCCTTGAGATCAAACACGTGGGTTTCATCCGGACTGCAGCGAAACGCCAGCCTGCGCTAGCGACGCCCACGGCTCCTTCAGAACAGCGAGCAATAAAACGCACACCGCACTTTGCTCCATTGCTGAAGGCACCCAGCTGCTTTTAAAAGCCACAATTTCACCTGTCTTGTGTGTTGTTTTTTTTTTTTTTTCCCTAATGAAAATTAATTTAAGTGTATTAAAAGAGCCTCAATTAGATGACAAAACTGCAGAATATGCCAGCGGGCAGGGTTTGGCCTTGATGCTCCCCCAGCTCTCTCCTGTGGCTCTGCAGCCCCATACCCAAAATTTGGCCCTGGTGCTGCAGAGGTCACCTAGCACTGCAGAAAACAAACATGCACACATCTCCGTGAGTTTTGTCTTAAAAAGCCATCATCATTCCAGCTCCCAAGGAAAACAGGAATAGAAAAAAGAAAGAGATGAACAGAAGGGGAGGGAAAGAAAAGCCACTACAAGCTGCAGCTCAGCTGGCTCAAATTGAAATTGGGGCTTTTAATCCACGAAGTAAAACCTATAAGCAAATCCCCCTGCTCTAATTTTTGCCTTCCTGAAACCAGTGTTAGCCTTAGAGTTGGCAGAGCCATTAGTCGTTAAATAAGCAACCAGCTGCTGTGGCCACAGGGATGTTTCAAGCAGCCTTCTGGCAGGGTGCTGCAAACCAGCAGGGACACGGTAGGGTGGCAGCAAGTGGGGACGGGCATTGGGACGCCCTCGGGCACCCGCGCTCCAGCACAGCCTCCGTTACCGGTGCCAGGCTGCTGCTCACAGGTCAAAGTGGCAAGCAGGTGAATCTTTTCCCCAATACTATTTCTGGAGCAGAAGAGAAAAATATCAGTCTTATAAATAAACCCAGTAAATGCTCAGAGTTGTGCAAATACATCAAAGTTGCTCCCAACAAGAAACTCGCACCGAAAGCCCCCAGCTCCCCAGTGCCCTGAAGCTCCTGGAGCTCCCAGGGCTCAGGCAGCCCCACAGATGGAAAATCCAGGGGTGCTCGGGCAGCCCCAGGGTTGTGTGGGCAGTCCTGGTGAAGCTCAGGCAGTCGTAGGGATGCTCCAGAATGCCCCAGCAGCCCCCAGACGATGCTTGGACACAGGCTGCTTGGTGATGCTCACGCAAATCCAGCGATGCTCAGGCAGCCCCGGGGATGCTCAGCAGCTCTGAGTGTTTGGGCAGAGGGAGAGAAGAGGGCACAGGCACGAGGGGAGCGCCCTGCTGTGGTACCGTGCATGCAGAGAGCACAGCTGGCGTTTCCTCAGCACCTCTACCATAGCTTGGCACAGCCCCAGCTGCACACTGGGAGAGGCTGGGTGTGAGAGGGGTCAGCACGTCCTCCCAGGCTGTGCTCTCCAGCAGTTTCTGCATTCTCCACCCTCCCACGGTGACCAAATCCACTTTGCAGGGGAGCAGGGCAGTCCCCAGGCCAGGCAGACCCTCGGGGACATGCAGCCACCCTGCAGCCACACCACCCCTGCAGCACTGCCCCGGTCACTCCCATCACTGTGAAAAGGAGCTGCCAGAGCCCCGAAACAGCAACCACTGAGCTTGGGGCTTCTCCTGTGGGGAAACAGCCCCAAAGGGGCCTGGTGCTGCCGGGGCTGAGCAGAGTCCCTGTGGGGATTCTAGGAGGTGGGATTTGGGATTAGGAGAGGTGAGATTTGGGGATGTGAGATTTGGGATCTGGGGAGCCTTGCCAGCAAGGACTACAGGAGTAAAAGTACAAACGGGTGCAAAACCAGATGGCACGGCGTGAAACAAGCTGTGGTCCGTGCAGGGGAGCAGCAGGACCTGGCCCCGGCCAGTGCTCCACTGCCCTGTGAGCTCGGGGTCCCCTGGCCCTCTGCAAGCCCCAGCCCCCTGCAAACCCCAGCCCCTTGCTCCTCGCAGAACGGAATGGGCAAATTGGGAGTAAGCCCCCATCAACCGGTGACTCCCCTGTCACCCACCACGCTGGCACCCTCAGGCTGCCCTGGCTGTGCCCCGGACCACCAGGGGAGCCGGGCACACGAGGGGTGCATGAGCCATGCACGGGTGCGATGGGCTCCCAGCAAGGAGGGCAGTTCAGGAGTGGGGACCCTTCTTCCTCGTGCCCACAGCCCAGGCTGCCTCTCCTCGCCATCTGGGAGGTGGCAGGTCCCTCAAGCACAGCCACTCTGGTGGTTTCACGGCTCCAGACACGTTTATTGAGGCCCTCAGCCCTGCCCCGTTGCTCTGTGCATCCCGCCAGCCCCGGGGTCGGAGGCAGAGGGTGCCCTGGCACCTCCTTCGTGGGGGTCCCCCATCAATGCGCTGCTCCCACGCACAGCCAAGGAAGGTGTGACACCTCCGTGTCCCCTCTCTGTATCCCTGACACCCTGGGGTTGCAGCAGGATGCGGTGGCTGGGGACGGTCCCTGCTGCGTTATTGCCACACCCCGCAGGGCGCAGTGGCACCTTGTGGGAGCCGGTGTCACCCAGCAGCAGGTGGCTCACGAGGCGAGGGGCGAGGGCAGACACCTTCTCCTCATGCAGCCCTGCCCTGCCAGCCAGGTTTGGGCTTTTCTGGGGGACACGGTGGCCTCGGGACTCCTTCCAGCACCGTTGCCATGTTGCGTTCTTAATTAATTCCAGCCGCCGCTTTGTCATCCCATGGCATCTCCTCCCTGCCCACAAGCTCTCATCCACGTCACTCTGGGGACAGAGGTGACCACAGTCCATCTGGGGGGACCCCCCCGGCGTCGTCACAGCCGGTGCCCCCCGTGGATGCGCTACGGGGGATGCTCACCCCCGGCGATGCTCAGCAGCTCCTCCAGCTCCTGCTGCAGCCGCAGCCCCAGCAGCTCCCGCAGCAGCTCCCGGCGCCGGCTGCGGGGGGCGACCCCCATGCGCCGCAGGGTCCCCTCGGTCAGTCGCAGCAGGGCCCGGCCGGTGACCGCGTGCTCGGCCGCCAGCTGCGCCAGGTCCCCGTCCCTGTGCCGCACACCCAGCCAGGCGCACACCTCTGGCACCGTCCACTGTGCCGGGGGCCCCTCCGATACCTGCACCGGGAAGAGAAGGGTGAGCTGGGGTGTCCCCTCGCCCCCCCCCCCCCCAGCCTGTCCCTCCAGCCCCGTGGGAGATATGGGGTCAGGCTGGCTGCTCCATGCCCAAATTCCACCCCTCCCCGAAATGCGACCCTTCTGCCATCCCTGTGCCAATGCTGGTGCCGGCGCTCACATCCCCGTGGGGTCTCCCGCTCTCCCCCACGGAGGCTCCAGCCCCCAGCCCCTGCCCTCGCTCACCTCGGCCAGCGAACATCCCTCCGACAGTGCCTCAGCACCATCCTGCACCTCGGCGTCCATGTAGGGGTTCGGCAGGGCGTGGGGGCAGCTGGGGCTCCCTGCAAAGGGGGCTGCAAAAGCTGGGGTGAGCACAGCCCCCTGCACCCCTATTCCACACCGTCCCTGGGGTGTGGTGGCTGCCCTCCCTCCCTCCCCCGGTGCAGACCCCTCCTGCCCACCCAATTCATGCCCCCCTGGGCTGGCGCTGGGACAAGGCCCCAGCGCCTGTCCCGCCGTGTGGGCGCGCAGAGCCGGGCACACCCGGGAAGTGAGACCAGCCCTAGCTCCCCACCACCTCTGCAAGCCCGGGGGGGCTCCGGCGTGCCCTGGCACCCCCAACCCAGCCGGGACCCCTTCCCCAGCCCAACGTCCCCCTCCCCACCACCCTCTACCACACACCTCTGCCCTGGGTCGAGCAGGAACCCACCGCACGGAAAAGCAGGAGAGCAAAAGAAACCTTTGCCCGGGCCCTCCCTCTGCAGGCACAGCCGCACGCGGGCACCCCAACAGCACCGCAAGGCTGCCAGGGGCGCGGCTGCTCTGCAAGCTCGAATCGTGCCCCCCCCTTCCTCTTGGCTACCCCAGCCCTGGCCGCACCCTCCCCATGCAGCGCCAGGGGCCGGTGAGACCCCGGCCAGAGCCAGACACGACATTTCCCGGGGGTCAGAGGAGCGCAGAGCAGGGCAGCGGCCTTACCGCGACCAGGCGAAGGAGCTCTGCAAAGGCTCCCCCCTCTCCCGTCCCCGTCAGGTGCAGAATGGGCCCATCGCAGCCCGTCCCACGGGGTAAAAGCCCTCGTGTACCCGTACAGATCAACGTGGGACGCACCGGAGCAGCCTCACCTCCAGCGTGAGCTCCAGAACAGGGCGAGCCCCGAGGATGAGTCACATCCCGAAGGGCTGCAGCCCTGCCCGTACCTGCAACAGCCCCCGGCGCTTGTGCCCCCTTTCCATGCAGCCCCGGCGGGTTCCTGGGGACAGGTCAGTGCCCACGCAGGCAGGGCCAGCCTCGGTAACAAAGCAAGCACCCACACACTTCTGTTGCGTGGCGATACGTATCTTTACAGACTGTTTAACTCAACACATTCCGCGAAGTAGGAGTGCACCGAGTTATTAAGCAACTTCCAGCTGTGGGGGGGGGTGGGGGGAAAAAAAGGTCTTGTGCAGCCAGGTACACGCAGAGCTCCCAGGACTTCCTTGCTGACAGAGCCCTGGGAATATGCTCCTACGTGTGTGGGAACGTCAGGGATTGCAGTGGTGCTACTTTACACCGTCCTACCCCAATCAGCTCGGAAGCATGGGAAGGCCGGTGTGGATCAGCCCCTGTTCTCCAGCCATCGCGCCCCCCCCCAGACCCCAAAGGGACCTCTGCCCCGTGAAGCTCTTCGTGATGTGGACGCACCCAGCTACCCAAACGTGGGCAGAGGAATTGATTTTCAGCCACTCCGGCTGCCCAGCACGGTCCGACCGCAGCTCGGTGCCTGCACGCACCTCCCGGGGGGCCGCTGCGCAGAGCCCTTGCGAGCCACCTCCAGCTCAGCTCTGCAGAGCTTCCCTCTGCTGGGACACCAAGTCCACTGCTACCGGTGCTTGACTCCAAAGCACACGAGGTGCTTACAGAAAACCAAAGTGCTGCCCCTTCTCCTCAGGTTCTCTCCCACCCGCAGCCACCTCGCTGGGCAGCGCTCCCGTCAGCGCGGAGCAGCAACGTTGCACAAGATTTCCAGCCACCACCACGCAGGCACCGCCCGCCGTCCCACCCAGCTCTTATCTCAGCTTTGCCTCCACAATTGCAGCGCTGCTCAGCAGCAGGTGACTTGCTGAGGCGGTTCCTTCCATACAAGGGAGCCAAAGATTTTTAGAGGAAGATTCTGTATTGCCTGGCATGACCCAAGCCACCCTCATCACAACAAAAACATGAAAAGATGAGGGAGGAAAATAACTCAGAACATTAACCGAAGGGGCAAGAGCCATCTCATGTTCCCAAAATTCTGGGAGAAAGATGAGTCTGCAGAACTGATGTTTGTCACCAGCTTGCTTCTGCCCAAGTGTTATCCTGTCCCTATTTCTCAATTTTAAAAACACCAGACACCAAAAATGTGTAATTAGGGTGCCACAGAGAAGCATGAGTTATGTCTGAAAAAGCACATGTTACTTTGGTGACTCATTTGGGCACAGGAACTCGAGGTGGATTGTGGAAGCTGTCTCCCGTTTCAGAAAGCAAATACCTGGTTCAACCTTGGAACCCAAAGCCCACACCTTTCAGGCAAGGAGAAGGGAGAGAGGAAAAAAAAACACAAGCCAAACTTTTTTTCCTGGTTTATTGTGGCAAACATCAGTGACACTCAATTCTCAGAGGCAATTTGCTAACTCCATGCTGTTCAGACATCGTGCAGCAAACCTCCCCCTTTGAACCAGGTCAGCCACTTGAGTTTAAACCTGCTTCTGAAGAAGTTGTTACTCCCGACAACGGCACGTTACCTCACATCTCAGCCTGCCGACACTCAGCACTTTATGGATCTCCATCTCTGAGCTTCATTCTTTGTACATCACTTGGAAATCATTTTTTTTTCCAGGGAAAAAAAAAATAAATCTTGCTTACCAAAGAATTACAGTAGAAATCAGACTGGTTACAAGGACCTTGGAGACACTAAGAGCCACATTAACTTTTATTTTCCTCGACCTGGAATACATCTTAGAGTGCGTTTATTAGCTGAAAATTACCAGCAGTGTAGCTATAAGGTATTTACAAAGGCCACCAAAAATCCTTTCCAAGAAGGATTGTTTGTATGTTTTTATTAGTGCATTGAAATGGCATTGCCAGGCACAGGACACATGAATACTCGTTCAGCAGTCCCTTGTCCCATTACTGAGGGTAGAGTTCCACTAGCATTGCATGCCCCTAGAAATGGAGAGAGAGAGAGAGAGAGAGAGAGAACAGTCACAGAAAGGACTGGGTATTACGGGCAGGAGTCAACAGGAGATGCCCATCTCCCGCCCTTATTAAAATAAAGGTGAGGTAAGAGCCCAGAGCCGATTCACCACCAGGATTTGCTCTGGCAGCTCCGTGACAGCACAGGGCTGCTCCAAGTGCCGAGGCAGCAGCCCGGCTGATCAGCGCACCACGCTGCTCCCAAGGCAGCTCGTAAAGCACTCAGTGAGGAGAGAGCCAGGGGCAGGCCCTTGGGTTACCCACCCGGGCTGGGTTCCTACAGAACTACCTCCCGTCAGCACAATGCTGAACCAGGGCTCCCATCCACAGCCTCGACTGCTGACGGCAACCAGGCACAGCCCATCTCCCACCCATTTTTCTTGTAAAGATCTTTCTTCCCAAGATTTGAAAGGATGACCCTCGCAAGCCAAAATTTGGGAAGTTTTTGAGAGCCAGCACACAAACCCCTGAGAACATGGCAGAAACCTCTCCTTCCCCTGTGTATCTCACAGGCAGCAACACGCTGCATCCCCGGATGATTCTCCTGCTGGGCCAGAGGGGCTCGTAGGTGGTCAGGGCAGAGGAAGCTTCCAAGGGAACAGTGACAGACCCCACGGCATCATTACCTGCCCTCCTGCAGCACAGGCAGCAATCAGGCCATACTGCCCTCCCTCCTTCTTCAACCTGTGGGCAGCAGTAATTGCAAGGCGGCAGCCAGTGGCACCGAAAGGATGTCCCAGCGAGAGGGAGCCGCCCCAGGTGTTGAACTTCTCCAGAGGAGGGGCTCCAACCTGCAGGAACACGGAGGGACACAAGTAATAATCGCCTGTCTGGAAGGAGACTGCGACAATACCAAACCCCCACAGCCAGCCTTGACTGCTGGGAAGCGTTCCTTAGCATGCGCAAGTGCCTGATGGTGGCACAAAACTACACCAAAAGCTTTACTGCTTCACCCCCAGTCAGGCAGGTACAGTCTGTGCTGTCAGAAGGAATACAGGAGCTCTGAGCCCCAGCCACTGCTTTAATTCCTGCCTCGCCAGCAATCGCTGCTGCGGCTCTAGGTCTCCACCTGCTGGCAATGGGAACGCCTCCACTCCCACAGAAACTTCTCACGCTGGGGATTCACTGGCCCAGAGCTCAAGAAACGTTACTGCCCCTCACAGAACATTACAGCAGCTCTAGCCACGACGTGGAATCCAACAATGCTGAGTATAAACGAAATACAGAGACATCCTGGCTGTGTGCTTACCTTTGACTTCCTGCCCATGTAGTTTTGTGCAAACCAGTCTGAATCCATAGCTTTCAAGTTAGCCAGTATCTGCCCCTGAAAGGGAAGGGAGGGCAGACTTTAAGGAAAGCCTACAGACAGTGCTAGCAAACAGGAGATACCCCAAGATCAGCTCCAGCCACAAAACTAATACAGCCAACTGAAAAAAGCATTTTACAGGAGCAACTCTGTTAGCCAACATTAACTCAACCTTAGAATCACAGACCTTAAAGATCACCCAGTTCCAGCCCCCTGCCATGGGCACGACCCCTGCCCCCAGCCCAGGCTGCCCCCAGCCCCATCCAGCCTGGCCTTGGGCACTGCCAGGGATGGGGCACCCCCAGCTCCTCAGGGCAGCCTGCAACAGGGAGGGATTCCCTCCTCATGTCTGACCTAAACCTGCCCTCTTTTAGCTTAAAGTCGCCCCCCCCCCTTGTCTCAGCCTGTCTGTAGGAGAGGTGCTACAGCCCCTTGATCGCCTCCGTGCCCTCCTCTGGACTCGTTCTAATTCTTCTGTGTCCTTCTGGTGCTGGGGGCCCCAGAGCTGAGCGCAGGGCTCCAGGTGGGGTCTCACGAGAGCAGAGCAGAGGGGGACAATCCCCTCCCTCGTCCTGCTGGCCACGCTGCTTTTGGTGCAGCCCAGGGTACGGATGGCTTTCTGGGCTGCAAGCGCACATGCCAGCTCACATTGAGCTTCTTGTCAACCGACATCTCCAGGTCCTTCTCCTCAGGGCTACTCTCAATCCGTTCGTCACCCAGCCTGGATTTGTGCTTGGGATTGCCCCGGCCCAGGTGCAGGACCTTGCACTTGGCCTTGTTGACCCTCATGAGGTTCACTCAGGCCCACCTCTCAGCCTGTCCAGGTCCCTCTGGATGGCATCACTTCCCTCCAGCATGTGGACTGCACCAAAAAACTTGGTGTCATTTAGCTAGAAAAAGACACTGTCCAATTAACAAGCCATGTCACCAAATTAACACATCCTAACCTGTTAGTAGATGACCTGCAGAAGTGGTTTCCTTCATACAAGGATCTTGGTGACTTAAGATTTTTTTTTTTTTTTTTTTTACACGGTTTCTTGAAGAACCTGTACTCCCTTGGTGACCTCAAGCAACATAAGCCATCCTTCCAATGGATTGTGTCAGCGCATAAAATGTTGGTTATTAACTATATATATACTCCACTTACATATCTACATTCAGGGAAGACCTTAACAAGTGCTTTCACCAACACAGAAGTGCAAAAACAAAAGTCTGTCTACAGAACAGCATTTTACAGCTAGAGGGAGCCTTGGTGTTCAGAGATACTTACAGCAAAGGCTTCATGGAATTCAAACACATCGATATCAGCCATGGTTAGACCAGCCTTCTCCAGCACTTTGGGCGTTGCATATGTTGGACTGAAGAAGAGTTAAGAACCAGGAGTCGCACGTGAATACATTTCCTCCCATTATCATTCCCATTTTTCCGCAGGAAGCCACATTACATTCCGTCTCCCTAGGATGCACGGTACGGCTCTCTGCCTTTCCCACTCTGGCTGAAACAGCCCCAGGAACTACCACCAGCACCAACGTGCTGTGACGCCCCCCAGCAAACCAGGGTGGATATTTCTGCCACTGCTGCTCTCCCACGTTAGCCACCCGCCCTGCCAAGTCACACCTACCACACCAGCTCTCACACCTCCGTGAGAAGGCACGAAGAGAAAAAACAGAACCAAACATGCAACGGCAAGTCAAGGCCGTTGTACAAGTTCGGGCTGCTAGGGGAGGCTATTCGTCGTCGCCACCTACCCCAGCAGCAGCTGGTCCTTTGGGTCCTGGGACACATACACAAAGTCCCTGCAGAGGAGAAATGCTGTTAGTAACGGAAGGAGGAGAAGGAAACGAGAGCGGGCTTCAGACCCCACATACAGCAGCCCCTCTGTTACCTTAGGTAGGCCTTCGGCTTGTACCCCATCGCCAGAGCCTTCTCTTCAGACATGATCAGCATTGCCGAGGCGCCGTCTGTCTGCAACAGGCAGAAGAACCCAGTGAGGTCGCTGCCCGACGAGCGGGCGCACACCGGGCACAAAAGGAGCCTGACAACCCCACGGAGCAGCCCCTAAGAGAGACCCAAACATAGCCAGGGCCGCCAGGCTCTGCCACAGCGCTCCAAGATTTGCAAAGCTGGCTTGCTGTTACAGAATCGCAGAGTTGTAGGGGTTGGAAGGGACCTCCGGAGATCATCGAGTCCAACCCCCCTGCTAACAGCGGGTTCCCAACAGCAGGTTGAGCAGGAAAACGTCCAGGCCACTGCGTCCCCATTGCTTGCCTTGCCGAACTGAATCCCCAGGTTGCACTCCTGTTTGCCCGAGCTACACCCACAGGCCTCACGCAGGACGAGGATTTTATGAGGAATTATTTATCTTCCAGCGTGTGCAGGAGCCCTGTGATACAGGACAAGTCTGCCTGACTGAGCGGATGGACAGACAACCTCCGAATGATGCAAGCACACCCTGCTGGAGCACCTCCTTACAGTCCACGACTCCCTCTGGTTTCAAGCAGGACAGAGGTGCCCAGCTGCACTATCGGTCCTTAGGACCAAACACACCTGTTCATTCAGCCCCATCCCAAAACTGGGGTATAATTCTGGGATGCCAAAAGCCACAGGCTCAACACACTGCAAAAAGGAACATCATGGCCTTGGCAACATGATCACTCCTTTCTGGGATAATAGTCCAGCCTGGCCTACAGCTCTGCTGCGTGCAGCACACCAGCAGCGTTTCAAGTGTTCCTAATACCAAGGCTATGGCATTATCAGGCCTCTGCAAGTCCCCATGAACCTTAAGGAGTTGGTATCACTGCTGCTTTAGGAGCCCCAGCAGCAGTTGTGCTCATCGCAACCTGTGGGACAGCCTTTTAAACACACGAGAAACTGTCAGGGCTGCACGCAGAAACAAGACTGTGCCTTCAAGCTCTTTGTGGGAGACTGCCAGTGGCAATCACCTTATGTCGAGTCTCAGGAACTGGGACCCAGACACACCTCACCTAATTCACAAAAAAACTACTTTAGATTTCAGCATGGTTGATGGTTGGACTTGATGTCATCTTGAAGGTCTTTTCCAACCTAAATGATTCTATGAAAAGAGCTTAGCTTAAAAGCCTTAGAGAGAAGACAAGGAGCATACGTGGAAGAGGGCTCCATCACAGATGTGCTAGAGAAATCTCCTCTTCCACTCTGTGCGTTACAGGGTAAGCCTTAACGTGACGAGCTTAGTCCAAACCTACCAACTTCTAGACTTACAATGTGATTGATCTCATCCTGGAACAGAATTTCTACAAATCAACCCCAGGTTGCTTTTTCAAGAGAGACAGCTATGGAAAGGCAAACACGTAAAAAGAAACAATTTCAGGGGCTTAATTCTTGACTTGAAAACAAAACAATCCAGTCCCCAAGTTCACTACAAAAAAAAAATCTTATAGCAGGTGATACCACAAAGGAGACAACTCATTCCCACAGATTACACCAGCTGAGTCTACATGCCTGTGGAGGCTGAGGGCGAACCAGACAGTTTCCCCAGCTGGCTCACGAACACCTTACCAGGAAGGATGAGTTGGCAGCTGTGACAGTTCCATACGGTTTGACAAAAGCTGGCTTCAGCTTGCCCATCTGCTCCATTGAGGAAGGGCGGATCCCATTATCTTTGGTAACCGTATCTCTGCCTGTTGATGATTAAAAATAAAGTTCAGCAAACATGAATTTGTACACCAGGACTTCAGAAAAAAAAAATCAGAAAATTATGCTTTTTATGACAGATTGGAGGAAGAAAAAGGGAACATCCATTTGCAGTATCAAGCTAATTAACATGACCAAAAATATCACTTAAAAACTGAAGCAGCTTTACTTTCTCTTTAAAGACCAAAAAAAAATGAAGTGCTACAGTCTATTTACAATAAGGAAAAAATACCACACAGAAAGCCCAGTTGATAAAAAGACTTTAAATAGAGATTATAAAGCCTAAATTGGAGAGCTGAATCTAAATCAGTATATGCTTATGTGCCAAGTTTTGAGGAAGTGAGAGTGCTGGCAAGAACCAAATACATGCATCTTCAGCTATACTGACTGCTTAAACACACCAGCTAACAAAAAGCACCAATTCTAGTATAAAGACAGCATGAAACTGCAGAACTGTAAAACCAAGGTCTCATTAGGAAACTAAGTACAGAGTAAAAGTGCCCCAAATTAAAGCGCCCAGGCCGTTTCACATCCGAGCAATGACTGTGAGGCCTGGTGAACTGGGATCTACCAAGTGGATCATATTTTCGGTGTTCCTACCCAGCACCTGATTCATCAGACCAGCATGAATTTGTTGCTTATTTCTATTTGTTGTTGATAGCTTGGGGTATAAAAATCAGTCCTGATTTTCCTTGTTCTATCGTCACATTAGCAAGGATACAAGATGGATACTACAAAATTCAGATATGCAAGGATATGTTTATATATTCAGATATGCGTATTTAGAAACAAGCTCTTTTAGTAGTCTTCCAGGGAGCCAGAGAGGGCGTACCAAAGAGTTAAAACCTGTAACATACACGGAATGTTATGAATTGGTCCCCAGTGCTTCCTCTCCTCTTCTTAATAAAGCACTTCCTTATTTAACTGGTGTGTGCTAGCAGTGAAATACGTGCACTTTTACCTGGCACTTTGAAGGGTACCACATCGAGAAGCAAGCCTCCGTCCTGGGCTTTCTTGGCTAGCGTGTGAGAGCGGAGGGCATACTCATCTTGCTCCACACGGGAAACTGCAAAGGCAGCAGCCAAGCGATCAGCAGAGTGCCCCATGGTCTCGCTGGTGGAGAACTCGGCCACAGCTGGGAGCTACAAAAAAATAAAATAAAGTCAGCACACAGAAATGCCTCTCCCTGTAGCAGTTACAGGTGGTTTACGAAACACCACTAAGTTCAGACGCTGGTTAAGCCCCGCACTCAGTGAACGAGACCCTTCCACTCCTTCAGCTGAGCTGTCAATATTAGAGCTATGCAAATAACAGGCGGTACCGTATGTTTGACTGAGTCAGTTCTGGTATGAGAAGAATCGTCACTTTCAAAGCGTATGATTTCAGAAAAAATGGATAAAGTGAGATCCAGGCTGCTGCTAAATCCAGGAGTTCGAGAACCACGCTGGATATGCACACGGTGCTCTGTGAATGTAACAAGGGCTCCCCAGGAGGGGTGACTGGACTTTTTGGGCCAAGATTAAACAACCTATCCTGGGACCTTAAAAGCTTCTGCTAAACACCTCCACAAGCAAAGCCAGAGACAGCAGGTGAGTTCAGCTTAGCTTTTATTCTTACAGCAGCACCCAGGAAATCCCTGCATGCATTTAAGTCTGCAATTTTAATATATTATTTAGACTTTGGATCTCATCTCTGCTACATGTACACTGAGCTTCCCTGCGCTCCAGCTAAAGGTGACCAGCAGGAGAGACACGCAGTTTTCTTGTGAAGAGTTTGGTGGCGTTGGAGAGAAGTGCTCTTCCTTCCAACCTCCATCATGCCGTAGTTCACCTCCCTCATGACCTCAGAGAGAGGCAAGAGTGGCCCCCTCTACAGCAGGCTCCTGACATTAACCAGCAGGCTACCCGTTCTCATCGGGGCCCAAACACGGGAACTGAACACATTCGGCACCTGGCATGACGTGGCTGGGAACAGCAATCATAAGGCAATATTGAAGAGGCATTAATCAAACAGTAACTACATTATTATACTAAGGATGTGCCTTTCCTGAGCATGTCACTTCATTATTTAGGAAACAAGAATTCCTCTGATGCTTTATGACAATGGCACAAGCTATGAATTGATGGGAAAAAGCTTCCATTTTTTAGTCTCCAGCACACAGTTTGGCCAGGAGCCGCAGGAAGAGGGAGGAGGTTTGAAATGTTGAAGTACATTAGGTTTCCTGAAGACCAACATGTAAGAAGACAAAGTCAAAACACAGCAGAGAGTCACAAATGCTACAAGCTGCATCAGACAACTGTAGCTTTAACGTAAATCACAGAGATCCAATAAAGGAGAGCCATGGGAAGCTACCTTAGCCCTTTTTAAATCCATGTATGCTCTCCAGTGAAGCTAAAAAATAACCTGAGCCAACTTGTTTCACACCTCCTTATAAAACCGTTTAGTTTTTAGATTAGTAAGTTTTAATAGTTTTTAATAGCGTCTAAATGCCTGCAAGAAAAAAATACCTCAGGAGCAAAGTAGTCAGGGCGAATTTTGGAAATCAGAGCGAGCTTTTGGCCCAAGGTCTTGGCTCGGTTTAGAGTGAGCATAGTCTTCCTCATCTTCCTGCTGTGACGAATGGGAACATCCGACATTAACTCCACACCCCCTGCTACGACGACATCGCACTGTCCAGCTGCAATCAAGCCCACGCCTGCAGAAAGAGACAGTTTGCCATGAGGGCTGCAGGGAGAAGCAACGCTTACCTCATTAGTGCCTAGAACACTATATTTTATGTCCTTCTCCAGCCTCCGGCTTTGGCCAAGTGACACAGCACGTGTTTAACTGAGACAGAGCAGGACAAAGACATTTTATGAAGCACACTAGTTTTGTAATTTTGCTTCCTTTGTCACACACAGTGTGGGAGAAGAGCATTCCCAGTGATGCAGGATACCAATTTTTTTCTCTGCCCAGGCTTAACCAAAGATGACAGTAGCCTGAAAGGCAGCGACTTCCTTATCAAGATTTAGTCTTTACCTCCCAAGCTAACACGGATACTGAGCAGAGGCTGTGGCTGAATGCAAACAGAGCCAAGCTGCTGGCAGGCCTATCGCAGGTGCTCAATTTGCAGTGTATTTTGTTAGTTCACAGTCTTTCTTCTGTTCCAGAATTTCTTCGCCTGCTTAGTTATGTTCACTAAGCAGCATGAGCTAGCTGAGGGACGGAGAGGAATTGCCAAGCTCGGTTTCAAACCACAGCTTGTTCTTGCAGCCAACGTACCTGTGGTCATAGCCTGGTTTGAAGAAATGCAAGCCATGGTGACTGTATGGGCTGGAGTTTTGTCAGAGAAGCCAGCTCCCAAGGCAGCCTACGAGCGACAAAGAAGGACTGTTAAAACCTGCACCTGTTGCTCCACGGGGCCAGACCTGCCTCCTGCCCAGCAACACGCCTTTGCAGACTAAGTTGAAAACAAGCACCTAGAGGACTTGTTAGTGTTAGGTCAGAGGTTGGACTAGGTGATCTTGGAGGTCTCTACCAACCTAGATGATTCTGTGATTCTGAGTTCCCACTCAGCCAACTACTGCAGCAGCGATTCCCCTCCCTGGACTCTGGGAACTGGAGAAGGCAGCTGCCCCCCTCTCAGGGCTCTCAGTCAGGCTGTGCAATCACCAGGTACGAACTAATTGCACGCCTCATCACTTCGAGAGAGCTTTCAAGCACCTGACGTTGTCTTTGCTTCACATTATTTGCAAAGGTGGCACGTGAAAAGAGTTATTCAGAGCCCTTAGGACAAGGCGCTGTGAGTTGCTTCAACCAGAACAGAAAACATCTGCAGTTCAGCAAGCAGTCTCGTTTGACCCAGCACAGGAAAACTGCTCGCAACAAGACCTTCCCTAGTTGAGACGTGGCCAACTGGTTTAAAGTTCACCACTTGTTCCCAAGTTAAAATTAAACCGCAGCCTCATCTGACTGGCAGGTGACCAAAGCAAGTATTTGCATACACAAGGCTAAAGCTGCCGATGGAACTGGAGAGCCTCATAATCTCCTAAGCCTTTCCAGCACGTTACGTAATCATTTTGCCGGGTTGCAGAGAATAACAGAAAATCACATGCCACCCGCATCACATTCCTGTAGCAGACCAACCTCTTTGCGTGTATAACGCGCGAATTGGGTGTTCTGCCTGCCAGAAGAAAGGGCAACTAAGCTACTGCATTTCAAATCGTTCAAACTCTGCATCTGACCAGGCAACTGAAGTAAATAGATACAAAGCAATCCATCACAGCATGCTCTGGTCCTCCCAACTACTTTGGACATACCAGCCTTTGAGCCCGATCGGTAATTAGAGCTGAGTGATCAGCAGTCATCAACAAAAGCTTCCCTTTCAGGCAAGAATCAAGCAGAGGCTTCAGAGCATTAAAACGTGCTTGATATTGGGCAGATTTCAACAAGGGGCAGAGCCCCATACAGTTACTTGTCTGCCAATACTGGCCCAACTGGCTTATATTCCTAAAGCCAAGTTACACTGGACTTTTTTCGCGAGGGCTTGCTATCTTCATTCTAGAAGAATGAAGAAACAGAAGAAACAGTGCACGTAACCCACCTCTCTGGCAACGTTGCTCGTTTTCACTTCCTGGATCACCGTGCCGTAAACAATGTAATCAACAACATCCTTTGGGACACTGGTCCGGTTCAGCAAGCCCCTAGGGAGAAGACAGAAACAAGGAGAATTTGTACCGTGCAAGCAACGGCGTTGCCACAAGCCCTCAAACATCTATCTGCCACTAGCTTGGCTGGAGAACACAGCAACGACGGGGCTGTAGCTGCCAGAGGTCCAAAGGAAATCTTGTGTGTGGGGGTACTTAAGGACAAGTGCAACTGACCACAGACTGCAAATAATCGTAGCGGTATCACGCCGCTTTATTACCTAATTTCATGAAACCAGTCACTATCTCCCTCCAGAAGTGGCTGTCAGTATCCTCCCCAGTTTGGAGAATTGTGACATCCAAATTGTAGGAAGAAGGCCCCAGAGAAACCAAAGCCCATTACATTGGTGTAGGCACATGTAAAGCTTCCATAGAGATGCAGAAAACGAGCAGTGCATTTTCCCAGCTCACTAGGAAATATATTGCATTATTTGCTACAACATCCTGGCAAATACGGCAACACAGGAAATTCCGTTGTAGTGATTAAGGACAGTGGGATTCAGACAGCTTCACACACTGCAAACCATCAAATAAAGATGAAAATAGAGGCACTTCCATCAAGAATTTCTCTCCAGCAGCACTCTAGCCTCCCCCCACCCCAACGCCCAGGACACAGCCCCCAGGCAGCATTAGCACCCTGCCTGCCAACCACAGCAGCCTGCCCTGGCCAAACGCAGCACTCAGATTTGACATGACTGCACCCAGCCTCCCAACCCTTCCTCGGGCTTTGAAATCTCCTTTCCTCCGTGGTAATGCCTTCTTTCTTCTCAACAGCACTTTGCCCTGCGCCTGAACAACAAAAATCCCACTGCTAAGGACACGCAGCTCTTGTCAAATCGCTACAGAATGAAAGGGACAGGAAGGTGGCGGAATTAGCTGGCTGCTCTCATTGCCAGTTTTCTCTCAATTGCAGATGGTTTTTCCCTTGAATTTTAAGCACACCTCAAGAGTAGCCTCTGTATTTAGAAAACTACGCAGTCAGAATTCAAATTAACTAGTTGTTCAAGTGAGACAACAATGAAACTCCCTGTCACCACACTTTTACTCCTGCCCATTGCAAATCCTGCTGCTCCAGCCACCTACTACGGCAGCAGCTGACCAAGAAAAATGAAGTACTGCTCAGAGACAAGACCAGTCAGCTCTGCGCGTGCCACTGAGCCAACACCAGGACCCCAGCAGTTCTACGAGAGTTTTCTGGGCTCTTTTAGCATTCCGCGTACTTACTGCAGTGCTGCTCTGGCTAAGTCATGGGGCATAAGATCCGCGTATCTGGAAGATAAAGAAGAAAAGCAGAAAATTAAGGGCAATCTTCTTCAAACCGTACTTTTTCCATAAAGACGGGATAACCGTCAGCAATCTGTCATTTCTGGGCCTGCAGGCATAAAAAATAATTACATTAAGATGACAAGTAAGGCAACTTTTTTCAAAAAATGACTCTACTGTTAACCAAGTGAGCGGGCGTTTTCTTATTTTGTACTTACGAGGTGCCAGACTGCAAAAATGGAATACGGACGCCCTCCACCACAACAATGTTCTTCACACCACTTTTGGCTAAGGTCTTCTTACTCTTAGGCTGGACAGCTAAAAGAGAGGCATACCTAACTGTTAACGAGAACACGATCAAGCTTAAAGCTGTTAAAATTAATAGAAAAGTATGGAAAATGTTGTCTTTTAGTGCATAAGTCAAAAGCGCTGTAGGTAGGACCCCTGGGCTGTGAGATCTTGTCTCTGTCTGGTTAATTATATGATCTGTGAAAGTGCTTTAACAACTCAGTATTTCCCTCATCCGTCGAGAGACTCATCTACAGCTACACCGAGGCAACAGCACAGCAGAGAATCACGGCACAAACTCGTAGTCTCCGTTACCATCGGCAAGAGCAGTGCAAGAATAGACACCTCTAAAAACGCTGCACGGCTTCTGAAATGAGTGAGGCAGACCACACTCAAAGCCCTGCAGCCAGAATAAGGCCTCACGCAGGCTCTCACTGCAGTGCAGCAAGGAGCACAAACAACGATCCACAACTGCTTGCAGATGTGCTCTTACTGCACGGTGACGGGGAGATACTTCATGGTCAGTCAGCACAGCTCAGGAACTAACCAACTTGCACTTCCCTCGGAAAGCAGTGGCAAAGAGCGCGTACAGTTACTGCAGGTAACTTGCTACTTTTCTCTAAGGCCTCCCGTGATTCCAGGGTCAAGATAAAAGCAGTGTCCCGATGCAGTACCATTCAACAGGCCACTGCCAGAGCTCTTCCGAAGCGACGATTAAGAGTTCAATGACAATTTCCTAACACAATCAGGCCTGCAAATCTTAGCAAGCATTTACAACATGGGGCAGCTCCATTTACAGTCCATTAAAGCACAAAGATACTTTTTAAAAAAAGTGGATTAAATCCAGCTAAACACCGTGCTCAAGCAAGCAAAGGCACAAGTATGAAGCTCCGGCACTGTTCATGGGTTTTACAAGGCTCTCTGTACAAAGCCAAGGAGGTATGGGGAGCTACTGTTCAGGTTCCTTTCCAAAATCCAGGCAGCTCAAAGCATTACAGCCACCTGAGCCAGCCCATGGTGACTCCTAGAGCCCCAGATCACCCCAACTGCCCAGAGAAAGACAGAGCTAATAGCCCGTGTAACGGCGCAGTCAGCGGATCCACTAAGACCCGAGCCTCTTACTGGTCTCACTGGACATCAGAGCTAATCTCACAAGCTTCCCCTAGTCAGGGACAACCCCGTCCCATCCTGGGCAAGAGATGTGGTTACCCCTCGACAGCCTGTAACGTCCTGGCTTAGCTTTTCGGTTTAGACACCAGAAAGCATAATCCATCAGGTGAGGACACTGTGAGCTCTGCAATGGGCACAGCTGCTGGGGGCGAGGGGCATTCACGTGTTTGGGGGGACTCCACTGCAGTGCTCTGCCTGTAGTTTTACTTGTTGGCACCTTCCGGGGGGCACTCTTGATCTACTGCTGACTGCACTGTGCTTCTGATATCTGTGCAGGATGAGACACGTCTGGAACAGGGAGGCAGCTTCATGACCTGCCTGTTAGCACAGACCCACTGCGATGCCTGGTGCCATCACCTTACCTGCAGCCTGCAACTGTGGAGAGCAGCTGAGTGACCGAGCGACTGAAAAACAAGGAAAGGAAAAGAGGATCTGTCAAAACTTAAGTGTTAAAAACATTTCCAGCTTCTGTAAGAAATATAAAAAGTTAAAAAAAAGATAACATCACGGTAAGACAACTGCATGCACCTACACATCTGTGAGATATTTTTTATTTCACTCTGTTCAAAAAAGTGGCGTAGTTCATACTGCCAGGGTAACACAAGATTCCTCCCACACTAGAAGACGTGGGAAGGACAAACATGTCAGCAATGGAATCAGTTGTTTAAAAAACAGATGACAACGGAACAAAGATTCAGCTACAAGCATCTACTCCAACCCTAACACAGAAAACGGAACTTTGTGACCTCCCAGTTCAAGCTTTTAATAAATGCAAAGATACTTACAGACCCTGGCAGCCCATGCTGAAGAAGCAGGGAGGTTTCGGATGGTATGGGTCAGCATGGAAGTCATTTTGATATCTAGAGGAGGCAAAGACCGCTATTAGTCCAATCTGACCTCTTCAGAACAACTTCAGAAGAAGCAATCTGCCTGTTTCACGCAGCCAAAAAAGCCAAGAAAGGGAAGGTGATCCAAGGGCAGCTGAGAGCAGCACAGAGAACTACTTGCTGTTACTTTTCAAGCAGCATCTAACAGACAAGGAGACTGGGTTGTAACTGTGGCCTGCTATAACACTGCAAATAAACATCGCTCTCTCCGATGACCCAGCCTGGTACTACCAGCAGCCAGGGCAGCTTCAGGCTCCCCCCTCAATAACTGTTCCACCGCTTCCCCCTGGAAAATTGTCCCAGCGCCCAGCCAGTATCACTGTCTGCGTGACTCGCCAGACGCCCTCTCCTTGGCACCATTTCACGCCACTGCCCCTAATTTTAACTGCTGGTGCTAACCCAGTAACTCCTGCGGTGTTCTCCCTGGGGAGCAGAACGAGCTGGGATCCAGCACCCCAGGCTTCACCTGCAGCCCATCCCGAAACGGGATCCCCAGCCTTCCCCACTGACAAAGCCTCGTCTGCAGCTTTTCCTCCCCAGCGTGAATCCCAGAATCATTCAGGCTGGAAGAGACCTCCAAGATCACCTGGTCCAACCACCCCCCTACCACCAGCGTCACCCACTGCACTGTGTCCCCAAGCACCACATCCAGCCTCTCCTTCAACACCCCCAGGGACGGTGACGCCACCACCTCCCTGGGCAACCCGTCCCAACGCCTGACTGCTCTTTCTGAGCAGAAATGTCTCCTCATTTCCAACCTGAACCTCCCCTGGCACAACTCGAGGCCATTCCCTCTGGTCCTATCCCTATTTATCTGTGAGAAGAGGCCGACCCCCAGCTCCCTGCCCCTGCTGCCCCATTCCCTCACGCTCTCAGCAGGGCAGCACCGCTCCCTCCCCATAACACCCCTGCCCCAGAGGCCTCTCTCAGACCCCTCACAGACCCCCCATTTCCCCCCCCAGCTCCCCACAACCCCCAGGGCGCCCCCTAAGGAACCCCCCCACGGTCTGGCCCGGCCCTACCCGCCACCAAACCCCCCGGTACCCCCTCGCGTACCCCCTCAGAGATCCCAGAGCCCCCTCACGTACCCGAAAACCCCTCACGGGGCCGCCCCCTCCCCTCAGCAACCCCGCAGCCCTCCCCCGTCCCGGCCCCACCGCCCCCACCTGAGCCCACTCACCCCAGCGCCGCCACCACCTCCCCTCACGCAGGCCCCCGCTCCCGCCCCGCCCCCGGGGCTGCCCCGCCGCCCGCCTGATCAACGCGCCCCACCCCGCCCCTCTCCCGCCGCCCCCGCTCCGCTCTCGCCGCCCTTCTCGGTAGCTCCGACGACGATCGAGGCGCGGCGGGGCGCGGGGGCGGAGCGGGAGCGGCGGGAGGCGGCGGTTCTGCAAGCCCGGGGACGGGCAGCAGCGCGGGGCAGCCTCAGGGGAGGGTCGGGGCGGGGCGCCGGACGCGAGGCCCCCGCGCGGCCTCTCCCTCATTCGACCTCGCGCGCAGGAAGATGGCGGCGGCGGTGCGGGCCATCGGCAGCCTCGGGCGTTTCGCGGCCGCCGCCAAGCACTGCCCGGCCCGGAGACCGCCCCCCGACGGTCAGGGGGGGACCCGCGGGGGGATGGGGGGAGCGTGGGGGGGGCCGTGAGGGTCTGGGGGGAGACGTGACGGGCGTGGGGGGGGGGCTGCGAGGGGCGTGGGGGGGGGTTGTGGGGGGCTGGGGGGGGTTGTGAGGGGGTGGGGGGCTGTGAGGGGCGCGTGGGGGGGTGAGGCACGCGTAGGGGGGTCCCGGGAGAGCCGGGGGGGGGGGCACGGGGGGCGGTGTATGCACACAGGGGGGTGATATGAGGGGAGCTGTGTCCCCATGGGGGAAGGGGACGCAGGAGAGACGCGGGGATGTGCCCCCATGGGGGGGGTTGCGGATGGGGGGGGTGCCCACGCGGGGGAGGGGCACGAGGGGACGTGGGGGGGCTGTCCGCGCGTGGATGTGTCGCCCGGGGGGGCGGGGGGCTGCAAGGCACAGGGGTCTGAGAAAGGTGGAGCAGGGTTTGCCTGGGGAGCTGGCGGGGACCCCATGGTTGTGTGTGGCCCCCCCCCCATGGTTGTGTGTCCCCCCTCCCGCGGCCGTGGCCCCACTCGTGGTTGTGTCCCGCACGAGGGTGTGGGCTCCGGGTTCCCCCCAGGGAGGGTCTTTCGCATGTCCCCACCCACCCTCAGTTTCTCCTGGGGGGCTGTGGTGTCCCCGCGGGGCAGGGGCTGCTGCCCCGCGTGTTTTGGGGATCCCTGCGTGGTTGTGGGGGGGGAGGCCCTGTACTTGGGAGCAGCCACAGAACCACAGAGCTGTGGTTGGAAGGGACCTCCGGGATCATCCAGATCCGACCCCAGTGGGGGGGGGGGGGGGGGGCTGCGGGTGGGATTGTCCCCAGCCCCTGAGCTGATCCACAGGGGGAGGCTGTCCCCGTGTCCTTCCCGGTGTGCGTGGGGGTGTCCCCATGGGGGTGTCCCCGTGTCCTTGGGCATCTGGCTCCTGGTGCTGCTCTCCAGGCGTGGCCGTGGGAGGGGGCCGTGCGCCTGCCCCCGCCTTGGGTTTCTCCACCCCTGGGGGAGATCTTCATCCTCGGGGCCCCTTTCTCTGCACCTGAGGGCAAGGGGGCCCCGCGTGGCTGGGGACAGGTCCCGGGGCCCCGCGAGCTGCCTTCATGTTGGTGTACGGGCGTCTCCGCCAGTGACCGATGCTGCCCTGCGTTCACTCTGGGAGCTGGGACGTGATTCCTGCCGGGGAGGGCTCGGCCTGGTTGCAAACAGCCGATTTATTTCTGTGCCCCGAAGGCCTCGGGGGCCTTGTATGGGCGTGGAGCTGAAATCCAGCAGTGGTGCGGGGAGCCTAAAGCTTGTCCTGGAGACGTGTGCGTGCCCCGGGTGCTGCAGGAGCAGAGTGCCCCTGCTGCTAATGAGCAGGGCCGTGGAGCTCCGGGGGCTGCCCCCAGCAGCCTGGTCGTGTCTGCAAAGCGCTTCCTTACAAACAGTCCTGGGGCTACCGCGAGGCCCCCTGTAATTAACGTCGCTCACCGTAATTAACGGTGTTTTTCTTGCGCCTTGTTCTGCCCTAACAAAGCAAGGAGGCTGGATGCAGACCTGGCCAGGGCAGGCTGAAAACATGCGAACGGCAGTGGGTGGGCAGGAGGCAGGTGAGGCTCAGGAGCCAGCCGTACCTGCCGGGCCGCGTGCTGGCAGCTTCCCGGGGGGGAAAGAAGCTCAGCGTGTCGGGAGGTTCCCATCCACGGCTCCCGGCTGGGCGCTCGGTGCGGGCAGTCGTCATCCCGGGCCCCATCTCGGCGGCTCTGCAGGGCTCGGCGTGGCCCCGGCTGCACGGGGCGTTTCCTCCCCACCGCCCATGGACGCCGTTCCCAACGCCTCCCGGTGAGCGCAGGGGCGCAGGGGGGAGAGCTGGGCGAGGAGGAGAGGAGGTGGGAAGAAAGAGGCCCCGGCTCTTAGCCGCCGGGAAGGGGCTGGTTTTCGCTCTGTGCTGCGTCTGAAGGTCTCTGCTGATGCCACGAGGGATTTTCTGGAGCGTTGCGTGTCCCTTTCTCTAGACAGCCTTTCAGGTGGAGTGAATGAAGTAGCAAAAATCAGACCTTTATTCATGGGTTTTAGTCCTAGAGTAAACGTCAGTGAAAGGGCAGAAGCGTGCGTCTGGCCCGCTGCTGTGCCGTTCGCCTCACGATTACCAGGGAGGGTTTCTGGTCCTGGCAGGTTAGCAGTGCTGCTGGATGGGCTGTGACCGTACCAAGTAAACGTGCTTTTAGTTTGGGATGGGGAAGGTGTTAGTTCGGGATTTGGAAGATGCTTTCCCCAGGTGTTCTGGGACCGAAAATAAAACATTGTCACTCGAATAGTGAGCTGCTGTTGCCCTGCTGCCACTGCTGTTCCCAGAAGAGCTTGTATCTAAAATGTAGTGAGATTTGTCTCAGTCTCACCCTTATTTTCTTTTTTCCTGCCTTATACCTTCCGTTTTGCTAAACCTGAAAGCAGAGGGGAATTCAAGGTTTAAGGCCTTCGTGGGAGCAGTCTGTTCAGAAGTGACTTGGAAGAGGAGGGCGTGTTAGAGCACAGAAGGAGGAGTTTAATTCATCTGTTCACCTTTTTTGTTTTGAGCTGGGATCACTTTGTACACGACGTCATTCTGGACGCAGGAAGCACCCTGCTCTCGGTGGGCGTTGGGGAAAGCTGTCGCTGCCTCCCTTCCTCGTCCCAGCTTTGCCGGATCCTGCGTGTGGAAGGAGAACGTGGTCACCTCTTTGCAACTGAGCTTTGGCTGATCTCCTTCTCCTTCCGCTGCAGCGTGCAGCAACGCAGGATTAAAGCGAGTGAGCTCGGTAAGAAGTCACGTGCTCGTGTTCTCCTCGAAGCGGTGGAGCCGTGTGGCTTTTATTGGGTTAAAACGCTGCCGTTGAGTTAAAGGTGCATCGAATTCTGCTGGGGAGCATCTCTCAGCAGAGGAACTGTTGTCAGACCACCCTCAGCTCTGGGGAAAAGGAGCGCCTGGGTTCAGAAGCGCGTGGCTTGGGCGCACGCGAAGCTCAGGGAGGTGAGTGCTGAGCACGGGGGCTGCAGCCCGGGCCTGGCTGCAGCCTGCGACTGCTTGAGAGCAGCTTCGGAGCGGAGCCCAGCTCGCTCTTCGTTTGTACGGCGGTATTTGGGCACATGCCACCCCAGCCCACCTGCTGGGACCGACCGACGCGCAGTTTCCAGTCCCCGAGGCGTGGCGCCGCGTCTGCCGGGCTGGGGGAATGGAGCGCAAAGGTCGGTCCCCGCTGCCAGCGCTGGAGACGAGTGGAAGGAGGGTCGAAGTGCAGAGGAGCTGGCCCCGGGGCCGCGGGGAGGGAAGGTGCCTGCTGGTGAGACGTTGCAGGCTTTTTTTTCCCCTCTGCTGGACTTTCTGCCTTGCTGGGACAGGGTGGGTTTATTCCTGAGTGTTATCAGCGCCGAGCAGCGAGCCTCCGCCAGCTAACAGCTGGGTTCCAGTTGGCAGAGGAGCCGTACGCTGGTGGAGGAGCAGCGCTCCTGCTCCATTTCATGTTTCATGCGGCCCTGGCGGTGCTTCAGCCTAGGTCGGTGTTAGAGGGTCCTCTCGGGCAGGACCAAGGTCACTTGAACAGAGCTGACGCTCGTGATCCGTTTGTGTAGTGAGAGGTCACCGGGCGAAACAGAACTCAGCAGAACGAGGAGGTTTGGGATTTGTGAGTTCGGGTTTCACTTGCGGACAGGACTTGCTCGTCCTGTGGTCTGAGATCCCTGAGTGCTCTGAAACAGGACGAGTTTGTCCGGATGCTTCCGTCCTGTGATTAGTGGAGGTGGATTTAGCATCCAGCTGATAGGCAGCAGAGGAGAGAATAAATATTTTGTGTGCTCCGTCTTTGTTCCTTACCACCTGCTCCCTGCCATCTGGGGTGTCAGTGCCTGGGGTGGCACCGTTCGCTGCCACAGGAGCGTGTGTTTGCAGAGGGATTGTACAGCAATTACGTTTGGTTTGCGGTGAACTGAACTTGTAGACTTGAAACTCCCCCAAGTGCAGCAGGGTCGTTACTTCGTTGTGCCGAACTGCGGGTACTGGTGGCAGAACACCCCCGTGTGCCGCCCGCTTCATCTCTTGTCGGCTCTTCGGGGAGAAAGCTTTGACTTTTGGCCTCAGTTTGGCATTCCTGGTATTGGAAACTGCAGCGTGGAGGCTGTGCTCTGAAGGTCACTTCAACAGCGTGGAGTCTGCTGAACTCTGGTGGTGGCACGGGTCGAGCCTTCAGAGGGAGCTGGCTGCCGGTCAGGATTTTCTGTAGCACGTTCCTTGGCGGACGAGGGGAGGCCGGAGGGGACGTTAACAAAGGCCACGTACGCTGATATCGCTGAGAATTCCTTTAACATCTGCAACGTCTTTTCTTCAGGTTATGCTTGCCGCAACATTTCCACCTCCACCGCCCTTCAGGGTAAGCACGAAGCTCTTCTGTGCGAGTCCATCCCCTTCCCTAAAGGCAGCTGGCCGCCAGCTGATAACACGTTCCCATTTGTTTCCAGCTAGAACCCACGTTAACTACGATATCAAAGGAGATGTCGCTGTTGTACGCTTCAACACGCCGAATTCCAAGGTACTGTTTGAATTGGCTGTGGTTAATTGGTGATCAGCAGAAGTGGCAGGAGTAGTGGTAGTGCGGAGGAGGCCCTGAAAACGCCAGTTTCGGATTAAGGACGTTCCTAACCTGCAGCCGTCAAAAGTTGTGAACAAAGAAATTGGAGCATGAGCGTTTGGGTGTTTAAAGAGGTACCTGAAAATACCTGATGGAAAGATGTTGCACGTACCGAGATGAATTGTCTTAGCAGCAAAAGGTAGCCCTGAATGTAATTAAGTTCTTGGACTCGAGGTGGTTAAGGAGAGTGTCTGTTATACAGAAGAAAATAAAAGACCAGAAGCTTATAGGACCTGTGTTTGAGGACGCAAACCCACTGCTGGTGAGGTTAAGGAGGAAAGTGAGGTTACTTGAGGACCTGCTTCAGGGTTTCATCTCGGAGGTTTTTCCTGCCCTTATTTTGACACGGGATGAACCAACTTTTCTGTCAAATCTGGGCTCAGTGCGAGTGCCCCGGCAGCGTTGTAACTGTGCCAAGCAATGGTCTGGCTGTTGGGGGAACTCCTGGGTGGGCTGTTCCTTCCTTCTGCAGAAGGCAAAAAGGAAAAAAAGGCTGTGGAGCTGCTGTTCCTCCTAGCTTCAGACACATTGGAATGTGCATTCAGACTTGCCGTTGGCTTTGGCTTTTTGTTGTCGGTCTGTCTTCCGTGCGAGTTTTCTGATGATGGGTTGCTTGATTCCAGTGCTTAATCAGAGATTAAACTCCACCACGGGCTCCCTATTTACAGCGTGTGTTTGCTACCTTCAGGTGAACACTCTGTCCAAACAGCTGAGCGCGGAGTTTACTGAAGTAATGAATGAGATCTGGGCCAATGAAGCTGTCAAAAGTGCTGTCCTCATCTCTTCAAAGCCAGGCTCTTTCATTGCTGGAGCAGATATCGAGTAAGTTGGCGGGCGTTACAGGTTATGCCGATGGAGCTCCCTCTGAAGCCCGAAACCTGGGGGCAGTGGCCTGGCGAGCTGTGCACACCGAGCAGCTTGTCACGGCCATCTCCCCGGGGTGAGGCTGAGCATGAAATCCCTGCGCACGGGATGTGCAGCTTGCTCAGATGAGGTCAGGGCCTTGACAAAGCGGAGCATGGCTGGTCAAAAACTCGATTTGGTCGTAGCACTGGGTCGCTCCTTCCTGCGTGCTGGGGTGCAGCCAAGGAAAGTTCCCTTCCTGGCTCCAGGGTTAGCATTGTGCTTCGGTCTGGGGCACAACAAGAGCAGATAATTTACATGCAGAACTTCATTTAAGCCGGGTTTGAGTGCCTGGCAGCCTGCCGGCACGGCCCCTTGATTAGGCAGGATTTGGCTTTCTGCCACGCCGAGTATCTGAGCGGCCTCCGGGGCCATTCAGCGTGGGTAACTCACGCAGGGCGTTGGGGACCCGTGTGGGTGCTCTCCCTGGGACCTGGAGTGCCACTGGCTGCTAGTCCTGACCTCGGGCAGGGCAGAAAAGTAGTTTAAAGACACAAAAAGCCAGAAAGCTCTAAGCTTTCAGCAAGGCAAATTACAAATCGACTTTTCAAAAACTTACTACCTCTTCCTCTGCCCCAAAAAAGGCCAGACACTTGATGCAGGCGGGAAGGAGGTGGTAGCAATAGCAGAGCAAAAGGACAGGCTGCGTTTGCAGTGCTGCAAGCCTGCTGAATTGTGCCTGCCTGGCAAACACTGTCAGCTTCCATGGGAATAACTGGCGGAGGGAGTATCTAATTGGCAGAGTGCAGCATCAGAGCCTCGGCCATCTGCTTCTCTACAAAGTGATCCTGGGTTCCCCCTCCACCCTTCCTGGCAAATGCTTTGAGGCTTCCTATGACCCTTCCTCCTCTCCCCCAAAGGCTTTCAGAGCTCGGACACAAGGAAGCTCATTCACTGCCTGCAGGCACAGACCAGTGTCGGCGTGCAGTGACTTAACCCACTGAATTTAGTAGTCTTCCTGTGTCGTTCGTTAGTGTCAGGCTGTGGGACTAAATAGCTCTCGCCTGTCTGTCAGTCGCTGGAGCTTTGTGGGAAAAGGGGAGCAAACTCCTTAAAGCACTCTCCGTTTTACTGCTGTTTTCTCAGTGCTTTTCCAGTTCTGATCAGCCTTTCTGCCTCACTGCAGCATGATTGAAGCCTGCAAGACTTCTCAGGAAGTGACTCAGCTCTCTCAGGATGGACAGAAGATGCTAGAAAAAATTGAGCAGTCTCCAAAGCCCGTAGTTGCTGCCATCAGTGGCTCCTGCCTGGGAGGCGGACTGGAGGTATTGAGCAATTCTGGGTCTGCCAAGCAGCAGGGAGAGTTGGTAGCGCTGGTTCTCTGAACTATCCACGTGATGCCCAGAGGAGTACTGTGAGAGGGATTTGAGACCTGACGTGGATTCATTACATCCATTCAAATGAGTTTGTGGCAAGTTAATGGTTTGGTTGTGCTTCGGAGCTCTGCAATGCTGATTTTTCTGCTTCTGTTGAAAGAGCTAGTCACGTATGAATCCGTGTGGGCCAGGCTAATGCTTAGGTGAGAGCATCCCAGGGAGAGACAGGCTGTTTCCAGCAGGTGTTGAATCTGCATAGGTGCTGCTGGCAGAGTACATGCTGGAAACTATTTCTTTTCAAGTGAAATGAGTCTCACATCCCAGTGGTTTCTGTTCTTTTAAAGGCTCTTGGGAGAGGGATGAGTGTGGGGAACCTGGCCAGGCTCCACCCTGGCCTGCGTACCCTGCTCCATCACTTGCCCCTTCAGCTGAGTGCAGCGTCTGCTTCGTAATCTCCACTCAGTGTTTTGTAAACTGAAAGGCTCTGTGGTAATTCCTGGAGCAAAGTTGTTGTTAAAATAGAATAACTTTATGGGAATAGTCTCTCCAGTTGCATACTTATTTCTCAATCAGTCACAGCCTTTTAAAATCACAGTGGTGATTGATCTGGACTTGGTGATCCAGGGATAAAACAGTGTCACAGTTGTAAATGGGACCGTGCTATCCATGCAGCGAATGACTTTAGCCCTTAGTCTAGATGAGATTTAAATTAATGGACTAGATAAGGTTTGAAAATAGCTTGGTTCAGATTGCTGGTTTCACATTCACATCAGTAGCTGCTTGTTGCCATCGGCCCTGCATGCGTGCCTCTTGCTAGAAGAAGCTTTGAACGAGCACAGAGGGAATTTGGGCAGCTGAATTGGAGACTTGGGGTAGGATTAGGAGGAAAGCTGAAGCAGTGCGTACAAGAGACTTTTGTAATGGAAGCCCTATTCTTCTGTGGTCTTTCACAGGGAAACCTTTAGTTTTCCCTCCCTTTTTTAAGGTTGCCATTGCCTGCCACTACAGAATAGCAATAAAGGACAAGAAAACAATCTTGGGAACACCTGAAGTCTTACTGGGACTCCTGCCGGGAGCAGGGGGTACTCAGCGGCTGCCAAAGATGGTAAGTAGGAGAAAAAACTTACTCAGTAGTCCCTTGCGCTCATGGCATACTCGTTTGTTTAAAATCCCCTTTCTGCCCTTCCAGGTAGGACTTCCTGCTGCCTTTGATATGATGCTGACTGGGAGGAACATCCGCGCTGACAGAGCAAAGAAGATGGGTCTGGTTGACCAGCTGGTGGACCCGCTAGGTCAGACATGATGCCCCTCCGTTGCTTAGGAAGCCGATCTACTGCCTGTTGGTTAACCTCTCCACCTTGATGGGTGGAGAAGCCATTGATGCCACCCGCAGTCTAGGCAGGGCTGAGCATATGGGCTGTGAAGTCCTTGCCGTGCTCTGCAGGGTAACCTCCGTTCCCACCTCAGAAGCATGTGCGCAGGGACCTTGAAATGTCAGGCTGAAGCTAGGCGAACAGGGAAAGGTTAGCGCAGAGGCGGCGGGCCTGTTGGCTCTCTTGCATAAGCTAATTATACAGATCAGAACCTGCATTCCTCATTTATCATGTCAGAGGGACAGATTGCGACCCATAATGAAAGAATAGATGACCAATGCCTACAATTACGCAGCCTGCAGATGTTAATCTCAGTGACAAGATCTTGAAAAGAAGCCAACCCCCACGGCTTTAGGCTCTCTGAATAGCTGTAACTGACTTTCAGTTGGATGGAGAAATTCCTTGCAGACTGCAAACCAAATTGCCCTTGCAAGTGCACATGAATTTGAAGAAAATTATTTTTTAAAAAAGTGCTGCTGTCTGTGCTGAGAAATGCAAGGCAAGCTCCTGTGTGTGTTGTCTCACAGGCCAGTGTTCAGTTGGGCAAGATGTTTTTAGAGTAGGATGTATTCTTAGCTCTATTCTTGCTTATAAAATGGATCCGTGGTACCCAGGCTTGAGTTAAAATCTGCTGAGTAAACTTTACTGCTGTATACTTGCTTAATTGTGAGTTCATGGAATCATGAAGGTTGGAAAAGCCCTCCAGGGTCACCTGGTCCAACCACCCCCCTACCACCAGTGTCACCCATTGCACTGTGTCCCCAAGCACCACGTCCAACCTCTCCTTGATCGCCCCCAGGGACAGTGACGCCACCACCTCCCTGGGCAACCCGTCCCAATGCCTGACTGCTCTTTCTGAGCAGAAATGTCTCCTCATTTCCAACCTGAACCTCCCCTGGCACAACTTGAGGCCATTCCCTCTAGTCCTATCACTGGTTACCTGTGAGAAGAGGCCGACCCCCAGCTCCCCACACCTTCCTTTCAGGGAGTTGCAGAGAGCGATAAGGTCTCCCCGAGCCTCCTCTTCTCCAGACTAAACAACCCCAGCTTCCTCAGCCGCTCCTCACAGGACTTGTGTCCCAGGCCCTTCACCAGCTCCGTAGCCCTTCTCTGGACACGCTCCAGGGCCTCGATGTCCTTCTTGTAGTGAGGGGCCCAAAGCTGAACCCAGCACTCGAGGTGCGGCCTCAGCAGAGCAGAGCACAGGGGGACGATCACCTCCCTGGTCCTGCTGGCTGCACTGTTCCTGATACAGGCCAGGATGCCGTTGGCCTTCTTGGCCACCTGGGCACACTGCTGGCTCATGTTCAGGCGAGCATCAGTCAGCACCTGCAGATCCTTTTCCTCTGCATAGCTTCCAGCCACTCTGCCCCAAGCCTGTAGCACTGCATGGGGTTGTTGTGGCCAAAGTGCAGGACCCAGCACTGAGCCATGTTGAATCTCATCCCATTGGCCTCTGCCCATCAGCCCAACCTGTCCAGATCCCTCACCAGGGCCTGAATTGCCTTTTAAGAGCCAGCAAATTTGACTTTTTATATCAATGATTGCTTTGGCTTGCCTAAAGGAAACCTGATGTGGTCGATATGTTACAAATCCTGACTCAAACCAGATGAGGACATGGAAGAAACTCAAAAAACAAATGATATGCAAGCATTAGAGGCATCTCTTGTTCATTCAGACAGAACCCAGTGCCAGAAGGATTTCTGCTCCATATTCTCACGTTCGTTCTCAATGTCTGGGTGAAAGCAGCTTTAATTGAGGTGGTAATTTAGCTCATTATGGAAAGCTTTGAAGGAAAGAGACAGCATTAATCAGGAGGCAGTTTCATGAGGTGCAAGCGGTTTTCTTTCAGTAAGGGTATCCACAACATTCTCGTTTCATTTAATGGTGTGCCCAGATCTGATTCTGCTTTATTTTATGCCAGATATTAGTAGACAGCTGGAAGCTCCCCTGGTTAGGTTACTTCAGCAGTTACGATGCTGAGTCTGGCTAGGTGTTACTAGGTAAAGCAAGTGAGAGATTTCTTGTACTTGAGGTCATAGGTTGAGGTTTTATTGACCATTATCTACACTACAGGTAATTTTCAAGGACATGGTGTTGGGTAACTGTGTCTGTATGTTTAATAGCAACGGTGTTGTCACATCTCAGTTGTGCAGGCTTTTTATACTATGCAGGGACATAGAGGTGCAACAAGAGGGAGGGGTGGCAGAGCACTTTAGTTAGAGGTGGCACTGTCAGTTACGCATTTGGCATCTTGGTATTTCTGTATAACACCATGGATATTAAATGTCTTGTTCACCAGCATCAAGAAAAGTCAAGGGGGGGGGGGGGGGGGGCAGTTCAAAGGAGTGCCCTGTTGCTGACTCACCCTTGCTTCTCCACGTGAGCTATATCCACCAGCGATAATTTCTGCTGCGTTTCCTCAAGACTTTTCTTCTGTTCACAGGGCCAGGTGTGAAGACCCCAGAAGCACGAACAATTGAGTACTTGGAGGAGGTAGCAATTGGCTTTGCCAGAGGACTAGCCAACAGGACTGTGTCTGCCAAAAGATCAAAAGGGCTAGTACAGAGTAAGTCTGTGGGCACCACAGCCAAATCCCAAGGGACTGTAGTGGGTATAATCCAGCTGTGCTTCTCAGGGGTATGGGCATGCTCCTACTTAACTCCATCTTCAAAACAAAGTTATACGATGGTGCAGTTGTCTCTTGAGCTGGGTGAGCTGGTAGTTCAAACGTTGCTCTGCAGATCTGATCTTCAAGAGGCATGGCCAGAGCTCTACGTGGAGGCTTCTGAAGTGTAGTAGAAGGGATTCAGACCCGTGGGAAGACAGGAGCAGCTACCTCCAGAGGACTGTCCAGCCTCAAAGTTCTAGCAGCAAGCTCTGTACAAAGCTTGTGTAATCAAGCAGGGAGAGGCACATGGGTCTGCTCTGCACTAATCCTCTTTAGCAGTGACCTTCTGCAGTTAACAGAGCCCAGGAATTATGATATCTCTCTCTGAGTTCTGCACTGCAGAGCTGGTCTGATACCAATTGTATTAGGAGGACACCTTAGCCCAAAAGGGGCTTGTTCATGGAACAAGCCATCGATATTCTCCTGACCAGACCGTGCTACCTGTGGCTAGCTGAACTTCAGGTGCTTGTTTCCATTGCAAATATGTAACGTTCACAGCTATACTCTTCACCTGTCGGCTTAGTTATTTAAAGGCTGGTTGTGCATATAGCACTGCACTGAGACATGTTTTGTCACGTCTTACAGAGATAACAGACTATGCTATGGCTCTTCCATTTGTGAGGCAGCAAGTCTACAAGACAGTGGAGAGCAAAGTTCAGAAGCAAACCAAAGGACTGTACCCTGCTCCACTGAAAATCATTGAGGTAATGCCTGCTGTGAGGCATCAGAAACGGCAGAGAAGGAGGATATGTGGGATAACAGGGCGACAGACGGGGGATGCTGTTTCCTTCCTCTGAGTCGAGCCACGCGTAATGATCTTTACAGAAGATCGGTCTTGATGAAGGCTAGCCACGTGGTCTGTCAAGGAAGCGTGTTAAAATGCAGAATAGCTTCCCAGAGCTTGGTCACCAGTTTATGTTGTACTGGCACCAGTGAGGGGGAGATCAAGAATCCCAACTGAGGGAAGGTTTAGCTGAAATAGTTTGTCTTAAAATTTTCAGTCTTCAGTTCCCTGTACGGTTTTTAATGAGATAGGTTAACCTGTTTGAAGCCAGGAAAATATCAATTGCTGTGTTCATAGCACTAACCCCACAAAACTTTAAAACTTAGTTCTGTAAGTAGCTCAGGCATTGTATTACTTTCAGACGTTGTCCATGGTTGGATTTTTTCAAATGATTTTTCACTATTTAAGTTGTTGTCAAGACTTCCCTAAAACCTGTGAATGCCCCCCTCTGACTGTGAGAGCAATGACATTACAGGAGCACAGTCCTACTGAAACAATTCCTGAAACCACAAGGTATGTGTGAAAATTAACCTGACAGAAAACTCGCTGTCATGGTCGCTGCTCTGTGTTAGAAGGACAAGGCGATTCATAGCTCTGCTTTGAGCAGCATGGACAGGACCCAGCGAGTCTGAAGTCTCCCTTGAATATTGGGGAGGGGTCACTGGTGGAAACAGGAGGTGCAGCTAAACAAGCAGTCTCTTTAAAGCACAGCTGTTGACGGACATGCCTTTAACAGTGGGCTATCTTTATTGCTGTTCTTTGACTAGGTTGTAAAGGCTGGTCTTGATCAGGGACGTGATACTGGATACCTCACCGAATCCCAGGTAAGCAGATTAGATCCCTGGTAGCAATAAATAAGCTGTATAGTTGTGTGCTAAATGAGTTTAACCATGCATAATGGATAATATTCTTCACGGGCTGCTCTGAACAGTGCCTGGATCCTTGCCTGCTCTTCTGGGAGTGGGGCTGTAGAAAAGGCCTATCTTGAGCAACAGAACTGTTGTGTTTTTTTTCAAGGTTCTTCATCTGTGAAAACAGTTTGTGCCTTTTCTCATTCCTGTCTATTTAGGCTTTTTGAGTTGAGAATGACCAGACCGGGTTCACTGATCTGGGTTTCACATAACAGGACTTTGTATTTGATTTCTCTGTGTCTGAGCCCCGTTTGTTTTTTCTGATTGTCCCATGGGACAGGTAACCTGGAGGTGTAGGTATAGTGCTGTCGGTCTCGTGGGTGTCTCCAGGTGGTTTGGTGCAAACAAGTAATTTCTTCCATGAACAAACTTCCATTTCGGTTTACTCTGGCACCTCTTTTCACCATCATTTTTGTCGAGGGTATTGATTGCCCATTACTCATTTTGCCATTTGTCCAGTTTTCTAGTGCAGGTAGTGCAGGTCCTTTTTTGCTGATAGGTAACTTTCAGTACTCATGAAAATTAGATGTTTTTGTTGTGATGTTTGTTTTGTGGTGATGGTTTGGGGTTTGTTTTTTGGTTGTTTGTTTTCAGCAGTGGTTTCTTACCCAGAACAGGACTTCTCTCTCCTTATCCCTCAGTGAAAGTGACCTATTTGGTAACCACTGCAGTCAGAGTACTTGCTAGTGCTGGCCATTCAGACGGGACCCCCCAACAGGCTGGAGAACGGGGCAGGCAGGAACCTCATGAAGGGAAACGCCAGGGAAATGCCGAGTCCTGCCCCATGGGAGGAACAACTCCAGGCACTAGAACAGGCAGAGGGGCAGCTGCCTGGACTGAGTCCAGCACAGGCCTACAAAAATGAGTGAAGGCCTAGAGCATCTGACACCTGAGGAGAGGCTGGGCGAGCTGGAACTCTTCAGCCTGGAGAAGAGAAGACTGAGGGGGATCTTATCGGTGTATATAAATACCCGAAGGGAAGCAGTAAGGAAGGCATAGCTACATTCCGCTTGGTGGTATCCAGTGGCAGGATAGGAGGTGAAGGGCACAAACTGAAACCTGAGACATTAAACTTAAACATGGAAAAAAAAACTTTGTTACTCGTAAAAGTGACTGAACACTGGCACAAGTTGGCAAGAGAGGCTGTGGAGTCTCCCTCCATGGCGATATTCAGAACCCAGCTGGACACAGCAGCCTGCTCCAGGTAACCCTGCTTTGAGCAGTGGGGTTGGACAAGACAATCTCCTCAGGTCTCTTCTGACCTCAGCCGTTCTGTCTTCCTTTGATTCCGTGACATAAGCCTCTATATAGTTCTTCCTTTGCCTTTGGTTCTTTAGTTCCCTGGTACATAGGTTGAGTTTAAGGCCAATAAGGACTGTTAAGGGAAGTTAAATCTTTAGCTGTTTGAGGCCTGGGAGGTTTCGCTTCTTGGTATGCTGCTGCTTTTTTCCGTTCATAGGTCTAGCTTGTGGGAGGCTGAGCAGATGTTGCAAAGATGTCGATGATGTGCACACACGTTCACAAACACGTAGTATGCACACGGCTGCTGCATGGACAGCGCAGTGCCTTTACTGGTGACACCCACGTAAACACAAACCGTTCACACTGACGTGACCAGCTGGGACAGTCAGGGTTGTTGCTCCTGTTTGGCTGGTCCAAACTGAGGTTCACTTGTGGTCGTACGTGCGTGCTCACACACACAGCTTCAGTAGCTGGCCCGTAGGTGTTTGTTCTACCAAGTAGCTGGCCCCTCAGGCCCACTGTCTCCAGTTGCTGGCACCTAGACCTCATGTCCTAAACATTGTCCAGTCTTATTTGAAGTTTTCAGGTTACTAGAGAGACATGCAGAAAAATAGGAATTGAGTTTTATATGGAGGTAGGACATACTGGGTAGGTGCAGAGCTCGAGCAGACGAGCATACTGGCCAGTGGCTTGTTTATGTGTGACCCTTTTATTCCACTTCATTTTCCAGTGCTTGTTCTTCCCCCAGGCATCTTGATCCCTCCTGTTCTCTACCCTTGTCTCCTCTGTACTAAACAACTTGTCCTTAATTAGTTTTTCCTCTTGATCTCAATTTTGCTGTATCTGTCCTCAGTCTTGGTATTTCTGATAAAGAGGAAGTATGTGGTTACCTGAGCACTGCTGGCTTTGCATGACCCGAATCCCCATATTATCCACAACACTCCCATCTGTTCGTCTGTTTGGGACGTCTGTCCCGTCACTGCCCCTTAGCCACCGGTGAAATCCAGCCATCTCTCATAGCACTGTCTGCAGCCTTCACCACCTTCTCGCACTGTCTGTCACGTCCAGCAGTTTCTCTTGCCATGTCTTGTAGATCATTTTGTTCTCATCCAGTGATGAGGTCCTGGTCTGAGATAGAGCTGTCTGCCCCTAACCTTAACAGCGACCTGGATACACCCTGCCTGTTCTAGTTATTCATTCCACCCCCATTTGATCTGATGTCAAATGAAAGACTCAGGATGCTCTGTTCCTTGCAGAAAATAATTATTTTCGTTTCCTGAGAATAGCAGTGTAATGGAGATCTTACCAGGACCCCCTAAAGAATAAGTGCCTGTGTCATGCCTTTTCTAATGCCTCATTTCTTCCCCTAGAATAGGAGACTTGCAGATTCTCTTCCAGTCTTCGTGTTTCTGATATTTTAACAAGCCTCTAACTCACAGGACAGCGGTGAAGGAAGATACCGCCTGCTCTACACTACATTATATTAGTGGCTTTTCCTAGCTGATTTGGCTCAGACAACATCAATAGTTTGCTATCGCCCTATGCTGTCTTTTATCATCCTGTCTGCTTTCCCATTTCATGCCAAATGCTGAGGGGTTTGACAGGCCTTTAATTTTGTGGCCTCTCCGTGATCCTCTGAAAATAGCATCAGAGCACTGCTGGCAGTGAGAATTGGCCTGTTTAAAGATTTTCACAAAGTTGGGTGCAGGGCTCTTTCACTTGGAAGCAGGTGGGGCGATGGCCGTGGCTGGAGCAGGACGCTCGCGGGAGAGAAGGGTCACTCCTCGCTCAAGTCCAGTGTCGGTGAGCTGCGGTCCTGTCACTGGGGAAGCAGAAGCGGCTCCTGCTTTGGTCTGTAGGACCCCACAGCTGCTGGTTGACTGAGGCAGCAGGGTCACCTCTGGGTGACCAGCACACCAGGGAGCTGCCAGTGAGTGCTTCTCCCCAGGGCTGAGCTGGGAGGGTCCCAGGATGAGTGGAAATGAGCAAAGGGTGTGGTAGTGGGAAGGAAAGAGATGGACACACAAATATGGTGGCTTCTCTTGTTCCCTGGTAGACCTCTATCCCTGCAGACACTGTAGTGTGTTAGAGGTATATACTCTTTCAGATGCTTTAAATTATGTTTTTTTATGGAAAAGGATGTCGAACAAGCAATTCTTTACTGCTTCTGGCTGCCCATACGGGAGGTAATAGTGCAAAGTAGGCTGTGCCTAGCACAGAGGGTGCCCCTTGTGCAAAGAGGACACACATGTCCCCCCGTCTTTTCTTCCACTTCTTCCCGGATGCCTAGTCTGTGTAGCTGCACGGGTGGCTCTGCTGTCCCTGTGCCACATCTTTGATCTGTGCATGCTGGAACTGTGACAGCTGTTAAAGGCCAAACTGTCTCCCTCCCTCTTCCCTTTTTGCAGAGCTTCGGCCACCTCGCAATGACTAAGGAATCCAAGGCACTGATAGGACTTTACCACGGGCAGGTGCGCTGCAAGAAGAACAAGTTTGGAACACCTCAGCGAGAGGTCAAGTAAGTACGAGTGTGAGATGTCTGAAGGAGCAGTTGGAGGACCTCTGCTGACAGATTCTTGGAACTTTGTGGCCTAGAGTCCTGCAGTGTGGCAGAGCAGAGAGATTTCCTGCCTTGGGAATGCTAATCCTCTGCAGCTTGGAGGTCCCACCCACAAATGAAATCTTTTTGCATGACCTCACTAAAAATAGTGCCTGGATGGACAGGATCTGTGCGAGTCTGACAACAACAATGGCAATTCAGCTATTTCGAGCTCTGATTGTCTTCCCCCCTCACCACTTTCTGTGCAGGACCCTGGCAGTGCTGGGAGCAGGGCTCATGGGAGCTGGGATTGCACAGGTTTCCGTGGATAAGGGGCTGAAGACCATTCTGAAGGACACGACGCAGCAAGGCTTGGACAGAGGACAGCAGCAGGTCTTCAAGGGGTACGTGAGTTTACAGGAATTCACTTGGGATGGGATGGAGCTTCCATCAAAATAATCTTTTGCTTGCAGGCAGTCAGGAACTCGTGACACCGTAGTTTCTCTGGAGTATTCTTTGAGGTTGCCCTGTGCAGTGTGCCAGGCTATTGCTATGAAATAGGCGCAGTGTATTCAGCCTTAGCTCCTTAGGTGGGTAGAGCATCACAGATGATTGCTTCATCTTTAGATTTAGCAGTAGCTTATAGAGCTAAGGGGAGGGAGTAATCTTGGCTGCCTAGAGGCCCATGTCAGGGGAAGCATTGGGTCAGACTTCTGAAAAGTTGGATTTCTGTCCTCTTCCTCCTTAGCTCAGCAGTAACAGTGCTCGTGTCTATGATGGACCTTCAGACTGATGCACCGAGTTGTGTGAACAGGGCTCTCGTTTTTCCAGATGGCAGGATGGGCCAGTGATAGTCCTGCTGAATCACAGATGGTGTTTTGGGTCCCTGTTCCAGGAGGGGGGGGATATCCCTGGTGTCGTGGTGCTCCTCCAGCAGTCTGGGCTGGCCTGTGCAGGCGCTCTGACAGAGATTTCTTCCCTAGGCTGAATGGCAAGGTGAAGAAGAAGAGTCTGACATCGTTTGAGAGGGACTCTATTCTCAGCAACATGACGAGCCAGCTGGACTACAAGGGCTTTGATAAAGCAGACATGGTGATCGAGGCTGTGTTCGAGGACATTAACATCAAGCACAAAGTGCTGAAGGAAGTGGAGGCCGTGAGTATCAGTTCTGGTCAGCTATGCTAGACAAGATCGCTGTACGGTGGAGACTCGGGGTGTCCTGCCCCGCTGGGTTTCTCACGTTTGCTTATGCAGTAGTTTGATGCTTGGTGCAAATCATTCATTTCCGTACATGTGTGAGCGTCCAGGGCAGCCTGCCTGTTCCGCGATTAAGGAGTCGCTAGTTCTTAGCTGAACAGGGGCACTTTCAACACTCCCTGACTCCTGGGAGCCACACAGGAAAATTTCCATTTTTCTGAGCACATTGCTACGACAGTAATGTATCTCCACAACATACCCTGTACTTGCCATCCCTGGCTTGCTGCCTCTGCTCTTTTCTGTTCAAGAGAACACGTGAGGAAGTAACTGGTAAAGCAGCTGGCCTGTGCTTCTTTCTGATGTCCCTTGCTGCAGTATCTAATGTGGTTGCAGTGGACTGGCAGAATCAGGGCTCTGAGACTGTCTGATACTGCGGACCTAGAGGGGGGATCAGTAGAAGTTGTGCCTGGCTGACTTGCGCTGCTGCTTTAGGATAAATTTCTAACACTGCTCTAACGGAGAAGATCAGGTTTGCCTCGTTCTCAAGTAGGTGCTGGGAATGCTCTGTGCTAGCACTGCTCTCAGGTCCTGTACATCACGTCTGACTTTGGAGCCTGTGCATTTAAACTGCCTCTTCCACCCCCTGCCACAGGTGATCCCTCCTCACTGTATCTTCGCCAGTAACACGTCTGCCCTCCCGATCAACCAAATTGCTGCTGTTAGCAAGAGGCCAGAGAAGGTGAGTACCCAGTGCCAAAGAGCTTGTGAGTGTGCTGAGCTGCCTGTTAGTGGCAAAATGACTTTGCTGTAGGTGAGCGTTGGGATCTTCTGCTTCTTCCTCAGATCATGAAACAGCTCAGCCTCTGCCCCCAGAGCCAGCTTTGAACAAAGAGCTTGTGATCTTTGGGCAGGTAGGAAGGGGATGAAGGTGGATTCCCATCAAGTGTGATATTGGCAAGGCAGTGTGCGTTAGGGAGGTCAGCGTGCTTCAGGAAACACCGATGCATACAGGGGGGCAGGGAAGCTATGGAAGGACTCAAGCTAAGAAAATTCCAGCCAGGGAGATTTCGTTCATTTTGATAAGATGGTTAGACATAGGAGTGACTTACCACGATGGGAACTTGCCTTCTCAGGGAGAAGGCACTAGTCTAGCAGCAAAAAGGGAGGAAAAGTTGGTGGCTGGAAGCTGAACTCAGAAGCGCTGAAACTGAAGCCACAGTCAGCCGTAGAATCAAACTCCCGAAGGGCGTGGTGGGTTTTCTGCCTGGCTCCAAGTTGTCCATGTGAACAGAGCACTGAGTGCAGCGATACAGCTTGTAGCAGAGCGTTTGGAACAGAGGACTCCATCTGTTTGCTTGAAGTCTAAACAGCTGTATCTGTATAATAGCTGCATCCTCATCCCTTAGCCCAGGCAAGTGCAGCCAGGTAGGAGCTGGGGAGCGGCTCTTTATCAGGGAGTGTAGGGATGGGACAAGGGGGAATGGCTTTAAACTAAAGGAGGGGAGATTTAGATTAGATGTAAGGAGGAAATTGTTTACTGTGAGAGTGGTGAGGCACTGAACAGGCTGCCCATAGAAACTGTGGATGCCCCATCTCTGGAAGGCCAGGCTGGATGGGGCTTTGAGCCACCCGGTCTAGTGGGAGGTGTCCCTGCCCATGGCAGGGGGGTGGAACTGGATGATCTTCAAGGTCCCTTCCAACCCAAACCATTCTACGAACACCAGTTCCCATGGAGCAGCCTGCCCTGAGCGCCTTGTTTGATGGAGCGACCCTCTGAGGTGTGTGAATGCACTGCTCTGGAAGGAGTCCGCTATGCGCTTTTTTCAGTGCCCTCTTGATTTCCAAGGGTACCTGTGATTCTGTTAGCACGAGACTGGCAGATCTGACAGCGGCCCTGCAGGAGACCTGCACCCTTCAGGGAGGAGCAGCAGCAGGAGAGCAGACATGACAATGACACGGCAGCATCTGAAGTAGCGTGAGGAATCTGTAACCAGGTGGAGTCACCTCCTGTGGGCTAAGCCTCAGTCTAGGGCGGCGTTGATAGGAGAAGGGAGAAGTGTTTTCCCCTTACTTGAGGCGTTTGCTCTGCCTGCGTGGGGCTGCAGAAAACACAGGGTGGAGCAAGCAGTTCCCCTGCAGGGTAACAACACCGTGGCAAGAGCCAGGTTCTCTGAGATAGGTGGAGTGTGGAGGCAGTAGCCCCCAAGGAAACGGAAGCTCTAGAGCTCATCTGGGAATTGTTACACAAATGCAAAGGCAGAAGTGCCCATGGCTGGTTTCCTTAACTCCTACAAGTTTCTCAGATCTGCCCAGGGCAGTGCCTTGCCCCTGCTGCTTGTCTTACAGCACAAGTCGTGTACTGCTGTGCCTCCCTGCTGCTGGAGGTTCCTGTGACCCTGGAGAGCCTCTTCCTGCTTTGCTGTTCAGGCCTCAGTTGCATCAGAAATGCAAATTGTGTCTTACTTGTACATGCTTGCAAATAACATCCTCTTGCTGAATAAATTGCCTGTGTAATGACTCTTTATGGGGAAACTAATAGGAAATCAGTTAACTAATTAATGTATTTTCTTTAATTAGTTTTGCAGACTGTAGATGCCCTTCAAGGTGCCTCTAACTTAGGCAGAGCTTAGTGCCAAGTGTAGCTTCCAGGAGGCATGAAGGTGACATCCTGATTACATGGCCGTGTTAGCAGGATGAGGCACACAGACGAATAATCTCCGCTTCAGTGTTGCTCCCAGAGGAAGGCTGTGCTTACCTCTGTAATTAGGTTCTGGAAACATGCCTTCTTGTCCTTAGATTCACTTCATCACCCCCCCCCCAAAAAAAAAAATACAAGCAGAGCACAGGGATTCTGCTCAACATCTGTCTCTTTGCTGCTCCACTTTGAGCGTCCAGAAGAAGCACCACCCAGGCAGGCGGTTGCTCCCCCTGCTCAGCTAGCACCTGCACATCACACCGTGCACGTCATCCACCTGGGGACTGACCCCAGCTAAGATTCCCAGACAAGTTTTGCCGCCATATCATTAACAAGTACAGAGAGCTGAGCAGCGCTCTTGGTCCTGCAAGCGTAGTTACATGCGCACTGAGGCAAGAGCTGTGGGACAGGGGCTGCTTCCTGGGGAAAGCCAAGGGGAGAGAGGAGAACTTGGAGAGGGATGCCGTGGAGTACATGGCTGGATGACAATGCCGTATGGTGGTGGGTCTTGCAGCCTGGGCTGGCCTGCTTCCTTCTGCAGCTGGGACTTGATTTTCCCAGTAGTTTACCATGGGAGCCAGAATTTGTCTTAACCCTGAGCTCTTCTTCTGCCTAGGTGATCGGGATGCACTACTTCTCCCCCGTTGACAAAATGCAGCTGCTGGAAATCATCACCACAGACAAAACATCCCAGGACACGGCCGCCTCTGCTGTTGCTGTTGGCCTCAAACAGGGCAAGGTCGTCATCGTGGTAAAGGTGAGGGAACACTGCACAAAATACAAGCTGGGATAATAAAGGAAAGGGTGGGCTTGTGCGCTGAGAGGAGGCTGGAACTTGGCTGTGGATGAGATGGAATTAGCTACTCATGCTGAGGAGTAGAAGTGGAGATTAGAAAAGGGCAGGTGCCCAGGTGATGCTTCAGGTGTCCCTTGGAGCAGCCACAAAGGGTCAAAAGGCCCAGGTGCTGGCGTCCCTGCTCTAAGCAGCTTTCAGGAGGCTGCAGTCTGTAGTGGCATCCAAGATGGAACAGTCTTGGCGGGACTCCCACAGCCTCTTCTCCCTGGGGAAATGCAAGGACAGCGGGGCCTGTGAGCTGTAACTGCCCCCTTTCTGGATTTAAATCTTGTGCGAGAGGGAGGGTACAAATACGTGTGCAAATGTAGGGGAAGAGTTGTGCAAAGCAGAGGGAGAAGAGAGGCAGGGGCCGAGGACAGACAGCCGTGATCTCTAGGAGGAGAGCCTCAAAACGCTGCGGGGTTTCAGTTGCTCATTAGGCTGATAGCTGCTGCGTGCACAGCCCTCAGAACAGGTCTCGTGCTCGTGAAGCAGAAAGTGTCGGTGATGCTGTGTTGCTGCGTGGGGGGTTCACCCTGTAGGCTCGGGGCAGTTTGATAAGTGTCAGTAAGTGTTAATAAGTGTCACTTTGGGCCGGACTTTTCACTGATGTGTGAGGCTGCCAGCACTGCACAGCTGGTCTCAGGTGGTGCTGGGAAAACTGGACGGTCTAAAGGTGCTCTAGGCATCTCTGCAGGCCAGGGGGAGACAGTGCTGCTTCTGTAACCCTCACCGCCACATCAGATGGCAGTTTGTAGCCAGTCTGCTGCTTCCTGATGTTCCGAGCACTATCAGAGGTGAAACAACAGCTTAATGCCTGTTTCACTTGTGCTTTGCACCCTTTCACCCTGTCAGCCTGTCGGGCTTGGTGAAGCCAGGGGTCTTCTGCAGCCTGCTTGGGACCTTCAGGCACTATTTTAAATAAAAACACTCTCGCGGGGATTTCCAGGCAGTAAATTCTTAAGTCTTCAAACTCTGCTGAGCCCTACAGGTAAAAGCTGTTCTAGGAGTTGACTGCATACCATTAAAAATGGAGTTGCGTGTGTCTGAACTGCGGGCTGGGCTGTGAGACTCGGTTCTTGTGCTGCTGACAGGGGCCGTGTTCCTGCAGTTTGTTCTCACCGGCCTCCTGTCGCACTCTTCTCCCCTAGGATGGACCTGGTTTCTACACCACCAGGTGCCTGGGGCCGATGCTGGCAGAAGTGGTCCGAGTTCTCCAGGTGTGTATCCCGTCGGCTACAGGGTGTCCCCCAGCTCTGCTGCTTCCTTGCCCCGAACCAGGCTGGCCCTGGCCCTGGCCAAGGAGGGAAGCGGGTAAGGAAGCAGCCTGAGGGTGCAGCTCGTGGAAATGCTGGTGTAAGTTACACCTGCAGAGTGGCCGCCTTCCCACTGCATCCCCATGTGCAGCTGAAGCTGGGGAGCTGCACGTTACACTGCATGAGGCCAGATCTTTCCCGGTGTCTGCTAGGACAGGTTTCTCCCTAGATCCTGGCTTGAAGATGCTCGCCAAGTGTAAAAGCCCACTGAAGCCTGGTGACTAGCTGCCCCAAGTTCCAAACCCTTGGCCTAGCCCCTGCACTCAGGCTATGACTGGGTGTGTGTCCTCTCACCCAGAGCTGTTGGGAAGCTCATTTGGACAGCTGTTGTGGTACTGGACCTAGATTTCAAAGCATGTAAGGTACACGTGAGGCAGGGTGTGCATCGCAGATGCCCTTTTATCTGCGCTGTGCTCTGCTCGGTGCTGTGACAAGCAAGATGGAGATTCCTGCATCGCCTGCAAGGCAGCTCTCCCAAAGCGGCGACCTGCTCCCCCTGGATCAGCCACCCAGGGCTGCAGAGCAGAGGGCAGTGTAGCCCGTGCTGCATTCAAAACAGAGGCTGGGAGCGAGGCAGGGGTGCACAGGCAGGTTTCTCTTGGATCTGCGGCTGAGCAGAGCAGGCTTGAGAGAGCCTTTCTGGGCTAGGAGTCAGGCCGTCCTCATCGGGGTTTGACACAGCACACGGTGGCAGGTGGACCGTGAGCAAATCTGCCGCCAAGGGCAGGAACCCCTGCCCTGCTCAGTCTTTGAGGTGTGCAGGTTTTTGCCCTGCTGAAGGCACCTCGCAGAAGAAAGCCCTGTCCTGCACGGGACTTGGTGTCAGTCGTAAGGAATTTGCATCGCACTGTGTCAGTGAGTGGAAGCGAGGCCCCAGCCCCGGTGCCTGTGGTTACCTACAGCCTGTTCTTGGCTGCGCTGTGGTCTGATGAGACCTGGTGCAGGCAGTGCTGAGGGTTTGCCCTCTTTGCATAGTGGCAGGGGAGAGTGAGGAGTGGTACAAGCACAATTACGCTGCTCCTGCCTGTTCTCAAGCAGCCAGTGGGGCTGGTCGCAGCCTGCGGCCCCCGATGAGCCTTTCTGCCCCCGTGCTGGGTTCCCAGGGCCCTCGCCCAGAGATCTCCCTGCTTCCCCCTTCTGTTCCTGCAGGAGGGCGTTGACCCAAAGAAAATAGATGCCATCTCTACAGCCTTCGGCTTTCCGGTGGGTGCTGCCACGCTGATCGACGAGGTGGGTGTGGATGTGGCCACGCACGTGGCCGAGGACCTCGGCAAGGCCTTTGGCGAGCGCTTTGGAGGCGGCAGCATCGAGTTGTTCAAACTCATGGTGGAAAAAGGCTTCTTAGGTGAGACACCGGGCTGTTCTAATCCAATGTTTCCCCTTTGTTCGAGGGCAAGTAATAGCAGCCATCAGCCCCTTCTGCCTCAGGTGAGAGCAGTCAGAAGATAAACCCTCGGATGCAGCTGGACCTTCCTCTGCAGAAACGGCTGCAGCAGGCAGGGGTGCTGTGCAGAGCAAAGGCAGCAGGCAGGGGATCACAAAGTTCTCTCTAGCCCCTCCATTAAACCTGCACGTGCACTCTGGGAGGTAGGGAGCAAGAGGCTGGAAATGAATGTGCTGAAGTGAAGCAAGGCCCGAACTGAGGTTTAGAAGCTCCACGCGAGGGAGGATGATGGCTCTGTCCGTGTGGCAGAAGCTGCTCACTGGTGGCACTGAGTACAAGAGGTGCTGTTGCCGCCGAGCATGCCAGGACGGAGCAGTGTGCCCCAGGGGGCCCTGTGCTTGGTCAGTTCACCCTCCAAACACCACTTGCTGTGACCAGAAGCTGGCAGCGAGGGTTACTTAGCTGTTGTCGTCTCTCTCCCTTGCTCCCATGGCCAAAGGCTGTGTCTTTTTGCTGCTGTAGCCGTGGATTGTGACATTGACTGTCCTCTGGACCTAGCGAAGGCACTGGGGCCTGGCACGGGCGGCAGCATTTTGCCAAGGAGCCAGCTGGATGTGGGCCCCTTGCCTCCCTGCTTCATGAGGCAGGAAATGGGCTCGATCTGAAGTGCAGGGAAGCTGCCTGTGCTGGGGGGATTGCTCACGCTAACAGAAGGGGCAGTCACGAGATCAGAGGCAAAGGTGTCACCAACATAGGAGACGCGTGGCAGGATCTGACTCTGCTTTTTTTTTTTCCCCCGGCAGGCCGCAAGGCGGGGAAGGGCTTTTACGTTTACCAGGAGGGGGTGAAGAACAGGAGTGTGAATTCTGGCATGGATGAGATCTTGGCACGGTTCAAGGTGCCAGCCAAACCTGAAGTGTAAGTACCTGTGGTGGCGTGGGCTGGCTCAGCCCCTGCCCAGCTCCTCCTGGCTCCCAGCTCCAGGAGCCCAGGAAGACACCGTTGAACGTGGAGTCACTCTAGGTGGCATTTGGGTTCCCAGCCAGCGTGCAGGGGGCAGGCTGTTGGCTCTGGAGAGCCCGTGCTAGCAGGAGTGGAACACCTGTGGATTTAGCACCTTGCTTTAGCACCTCCTGCAGGAAGCTTTCCCAAGGTGGGGTTTGACCCAGCGGGAGGGTTGGTTTGAGCAGCTGCCCGCCCCGACCTTCACGGGGCAGACCTGTTGCAGAGCCTGACGCTGAAATGTCTCCTGGAGCAGTTCCCATCTGGCCAGATGGACTCCTTGCCATCCTCACATGCCTGCCTGGAGTCACAACGCAGAACTTGGCAGCTCTTAGCCTCACAAGGCTGGGGACCTTTCCAATGAGTTCCTCACCCCCCTCAAGGCCTGTCCCTGCCCCCCACCTCTGCTGGTCTCACGTACTCCTCCGTCCAGCTGCTGTGTAAGCCGCACAGCCCTTACAGACTCTTCTCTCCTGGTAGCTGCACCGAGGAGGACATCCAGATGCGCCTGGTGACGAGGTTTGTGAACGAGGCGGCCATGTGCCTGCAGGAAGGGATCCTCAGCAACCCCGTGGAGGGAGACATTGGTGCTGTGTTTGGCCTGGGCTTCCCGCCATGCCTGGGAGGTGAGCGTGGGAGCTGCGGAGTGGTGAGGCCTGCTTGGCTTGGCTCGAGAGCTTCGTAGGGGGCATTTCTGGTGGGCTCTGAGGCCAGGTCTCAGCTGCGGCATGAGTGTTGCTCTCCCATGTGAAGCCTGAGCCAGGGACGTTGCTTCAGCGTTCCCACCTGAGAGCTGGCAGCGGGCCTGAGAGCTGCTTAAAGCAGTGTGGGGCATTTCTGCCGTGGCCCTGGGGAGTTCCTTTGCTGGTACAGCTGTTTCACAGAGGTGGGGAGGATCAGGGGACAGGAACCAGGCCACTTGCTGTCTTCAGGTTTGAGCAAGAAGGCAGAGCCTTGCTGGCTCCAGCCTCATCAGCACTTCCCATCACTCAAAAGAGCTTTTCTGCCTGATAGTCATGGGGGCAGGTGGACTGGGAGCTTTGCAAAGGTCCTACATTTTTAAGTCCCTGGCTTTTGTGCAGCTGTATGGCCTTCAGTGAAAAATGAGGCTCTGATATAGAATCAGAGAATCATTAAGGTTGGAAAAGACCTTCAGGATCATCTGGTCCAACCACGTATCTCCTCTCTTGCCACCGTGACTGGCCTGGGCAGGCAGGCAGGCTTCTTGCAGCGTTGCTGGAAATGGTTTCCCGCTGCATGCGGGACTGGGAAACGGTGTCCAAGGACCCACCTCGCAGATAAAGATGAGCTGATGAGTGCTGTGCACCATGGCTGAGGTTTCCAGCGAGTACATTGGCCTGGTCCTAGCCAAGAGTGTGGGCAAAGTCCTCTTGGACCCATCCGCAGCCTGGCTGGGTGGTCGTGGCCACGGCCAGGGCACTGGGCAAGGCATGAGCTGAGGCTTGGGTCACAACTGAAAGACAGGGAGGGCTCTAAGCCACGTGGTAGTGCTTCTGCAGGGTCCCTGGTAATTCCCTCCTTGCAGCAAGCTCAGACTAGGAGAGGAATGAAAATAATTTGTCCCAGCTTGTGCTCGGCTTGTCCCAGCCTGCATTACCCCCAGCATATTCTGTGGCATGCAGGGACCCTCACAGCTTCGCTGCCAGTTTTAGGATGGGTATTTCAGACCAAGCAAAAGCACCAGCGAGGGCTGACACAAGGCACAAAGCCGGCAGCACCTTCCTGCTCCCCTCTGAGCTGGGCTCGCACAGGGGAAGGTCGGGTGCTGGCTCCACATGGCAGCAGCCAGGGCTCTCTTCTGGAGAAGGACAGGTCTGCCATACCCAGTGCTGTCACCCTTCCGGGAGCCTCGGTGTGGTGTTTTTCCCTTCTTTAGCACCTGTCCCGCTTTCCCCCTGTGCCCCGCAGGTCCCTTCAGGTACGCAGACTCCTACGGAGCCAAGCAGCTGGTGGACAAGCTGCGGAAGTACGAGGCCGTCTACGGCAGCCAGTTCACGCCCTGCCAGCTGCTGCTGGACTACGCCAACAGCCCGGGCAAGAAGTTCCACCAGTGAGCGGGGCCCGTGACGCCTGCCCGAGACGCACCAACAGCCTGAGCCGGGGGCACCGGCGCTCCAGCAACACCCAATTCTCTATAAGTTAATCTGCAAAGCACCCGGGGGAGAGGCAGGGAGAGGAAGGAGGGTGACAGCAGATTGCCTTGTGGCTTGCAGTCATTTCAAGTGCCTTATCAGCTACCGTGTGTCGGGCACATCCGTCCTGGGCCAGCGTGGGCCTGGTGGCTCCTTGCTGACAGAGAGCATTTCTTCTGTATCGGCTTTCGTATCGCAACCACCAGTGCTCCTGGGGCCTGGCAGGCAGCAGCATCCACGCGGCTGGCCCTGCGGCCTTGCCTTTCCATAAAGCACCAATAAATCCCCGTCTCCCGGGTTCGGACTCCATGCCTGCTTCTCATCCTGTCTCGCTGGGGCGCAGCCGCTTGGCACCGAGGAACGGAACCGCTCGGGGTGGAAATAAAGCGTTCAGGCAATCCTCCAGGGTCCTCTCGGTGTGTCGGGGGGCCGCCCACGCTTGCTGGCAGCCTGCTGAGCTGCGAGACTGACAAAGTGGGGGGGGGCACTGGTGGGGAGAGGCAGGGGAGGGCGGCAGTGCAGAACAAAGCCCTGCTCTGTCACCTCCGCCATCAATCAGTGCCTGCGAGGAGCCTCCGGCTCTTTTGTCTGGCCCTGAGCGCCGCCGCCGGGGTTATCCTGGCAGATGGACCCGCCTGTAATTGCAAATCAAGCAGCCAAAGGCCAGAAGGGTCCCCCCGTGGGGAGAGCTCAATTTAAACTAAAAGGCTTTAAATCTCCGCGCACCTGTCGCTAATTTCAGAGCCAGCCTGGCCTCCACCTCCCTGCCTCGCTGCGGTGCCCTGCCTGTCCCCCAGCACCAGCAGGGTGCTCGCGCGGCGATGCTGCTCTTTCCACGTTGCGTTTGTGCTCGTTTCTCAAAGCCAGCAGTGCAAAACTTGGCCGAGACATCCTCTCAGCCTGCCTCTGCTGTCCTGGGGGAGGCAGCTGCCTGCTTGCAGGGCTGGTGAGCAGCCTTCAGCCCTCCCTGGGGGGGAGGCAGCGGCCCCCAGGACCTGTGCCCTGCTCTGGGGGCTGCACAGGAGCTGTGTGCGTGGGCTCTGAGCCTTGCCCGGAGCGGCTCTGCTTTCCCTGTGCCACCCCTCTGGTCCCCACACCAAGCCCCTGTCCCCCTCCTCCCCGAGCAAGGGGCTTCTCCGGCAGCTTGTTCTCTCCCGTATGTTTATTACACTAATCCACAAGGATTAAGTTAAAGCAGTCAATGCAAACTCCGATATTTTCCAGCCTCTTGAGGCCAAAATTACTGTCCAGTGTTAAAACAGAAAGGGGGGAGCCCCAGGCAGTGGGGCTGAGCTCCCGGGGAGGAGGAAACCCCGCAGCCAAAGCGGGGAGAGGCACTGCGCGGCTGGGGCTGGGGGTACCCCATCACCTGGCTAGATCTTGGGGCGCCAGCCCTTGATGAACTGCATGATTTTCTTCACCTGGAGCTTGGTGAGGCGGAAGTCGTCGGCCAGGATCTCCTCGCTGAGCTGCACAAAGATGCTGCCGTCGATGCGTTCCCGCGCGAAGAAGCTGACGACGTCCTCGGAGAGGCCGATGAAGCGCAGGCACTTGGAGACCTCCTCCACCGAGAGGGCCGAGAGGTCGGAGGGGGGCAGCCAGGGCGAGCCGTCCCCGCTGGGCCGGGGGGCAGCCGGCGGGGCCCCCCCCTCGCCCCGCGCCGCCGGCGGCACCTCGATGACGCCCTGCGCCAGGTAGAGGCGGGCGATGCCGCCTTCGGCCCCGCGCAGGACGGCGGGCGAGAGCGGGGCCGCCCCGCGGATGACGATGCTGTCCCCCTCAAAACCCTTGGGGGGGCGGGGGGGGGCCGTCGGATCCGGCCCCTCGAAGGGGGCGAAGGGTTCGGGTGAGGAAGAGGAAGAGGGAGCAGCCGGGGCCGAAGGCGGTTTGGGCCACTCCGGGCTCTCTGGCCACTCAGCCGGGCCGGCGAAGGGATTGAGCGCCCCGAAGGGTGCGAAGCGTTTTTGGGGGTGCGGGGGCTTGAGGCGTGGGCAGCTGCGGAAAGGTTTCAGGGGGGGCTCGGCCGCCGGCAGCGGGGTGGAGCGGCCGCTGCCCCCCCCGGCCCCTGCCTCGGCGTAGGCCCAGGGGTCCGACCAGGCGGTGGGGCCGGGCTGGGCGGCGGGGGGCAGCGGGCGCCCGGGGGGGTCCCCAGCTTTGCAGTCGCCCCAGGCGCAGGGGTAGCAGTACAGGGAGTAGGCATCGGGCGAGGGCGAGCCGCTGCCGCTCCGCGGGACCGACCTGATGGAGGAAGGCGAGCGTCACCCCAGGGCCACGCCGTGTCCCCCCCCAAACCTCGCGGTGCGGGGGACATCCCGCCCCGGGGGGGCCACCCCACATCCCCGAGCCACTCACCCGTCGTGGAGCCCCGAGGAGTAGTAGGAGAGGCTGGGGCTGGGCGAGGGAGCCGGAGCCAGCTTCGGGAAGCGCAGGGGGGCTGGGGGGCTGCGGGGTGCTGGGGGGCGGCCGCCCCGGGGCGGCACGGGGGGCGCGTTCAGCAGCCGGCACTCCTCCTTCACCTGCAACGGGGCGAGCACCGTCAGGGCCCCGTCGTGGCGGGGCCGACACTGCCCCGGGACCCCCCAACCCAACAGCAGGTCGCGGTGGGTGCACCCGTGCCCCCAGCGTGGGGACACCGCTGGGTCCCCCCAGCAACGGGGGCATCCCACAGCTCTTACCGCCTCCGATTTGGGTGGCACCGGGGGTGGCGCGTCCCCCAGGGGCTCGTCCCTGGGCACGCCGGGGCGGCGCGGGGAGCCCAGCGGGGACGCGGCCCCGAAGGCGACGAGGTCCGGCCGCCCCGTGCCGCCGGGCGAGGAGAAGCTCTCCAGGCCCTGGTTGCTCCAGAGCTCCTCGTAGGGGATCTCCAGCGGCTCCTGAGTCCTGAACTCGGGCTCGGCCCAGTCGGGCGTCATGTATTCCCTCTCGGGGTCGGCGAAGTCGGGCAGCGGCGGCTGCTGGCGCGGTGTCCCCGTACCGGCACCCGGCGGGTCCTGGCAGCGGGCGGCCGCGTCCTGGGGGGCGCGGGGCAGGCCCCCGCCATAGAAGCAGAGCGAGAGGCGCTGCAGGGGCTGGCTGAGCTCCTCGCGGGCGCACCCCGGCAGGCAGAGCCTCAAGCGCCGGGGGCTGGCGCACTCCTCCGAAAAGTCGGGCTTGGCCTCCCGCACCGCCCGCGAGTACTCGTCGGGGTTGAAGCGCTCGTGGCAGTACGCGGCGCTGTCCCGCAGCAGCTTCTCCAGCTGGGGGTCCCCCCCGAGCAGCCCCTCGGGCAGCTGGAAGCGCGGCATGTCGGCCAGCAGGAGGAAGTGGAAGGGGACCAGCTGGTCCCGGCGGAGGATGCAGCACAGCACCACCGTCTTGGAGATGATGCTGACCAGCTTGTAGCAGTGCCCCTCGCGGATGGCGTGCAGGTCGTAGGGGTTGCGCGCCGGGCGGCTGGGCACGGCCACGTTGACGGGCAGCCGCACCTTCTCGATGATGCTGCGGATGGTGTGCTCGCCCTCCTGGAGCCGCAGCTCGAGGGGGCTGCGGGTGCTGAAGCGGCCCTTGCACTGGAAGGGCAGGCTGAGGCTCTCGTTGGTGCGGTGGTTCATGCAGATCAGGCAGGGCATCTTGCCCTTCACCTGCTTGGCCCCCGCCGCCGGCGCCGCCTTGCCCAGCTTCCGCAGGAGGGTGTTGAAGCGCGACTTCTCCTTCACCGTCTTGGCGCAGAGGATCTCCGCCTGGCCCATCAGCGTCAGCTCGTCCCCGGCGTGCAGCGTGAAGTTGTACACCTCGCTGTCCTCGCTGAACTCCCCCGACACCACCTGCACAGGGACGGACGGTGGCTGAGCAGGCGCCCAGTGCCCCGTCACCGTCCCCTGGTGTCCCACCACCAGCCACCCCCTGGTGTCCCGCTGCCTTCCCGTTACCTCCCGCCGCCAACCCTGAGGTCCCACCACCATCCTGTAGTGTTCCACCATCACCTCCTGGTGTCCCACCGCCACCTCCTGGTGTCCCACCGCCACCTCCTGTCCCACCACCACCCCTGCTGCCTCACCACCACGCTCTGATGTTCGGCTGCTGCCCCACCACGGTCTCCTGATGCCCCCGACGTCCCCCTACCATTCCCTGCTGCCCCACCACAGTCCCCCAATGCCCCCGACGTCCCCCTACCATTCCCTGCTGTCCCCCCACCCCACCCCACCCCACCCCGCAGTGACCACGCCAACCTTCACGCTGAAGGTGATGGCCTCCATGACGAAGACGCGGTCGGGGAAGATGCTGGCCACCTCCTCTACGCTGTTGAAATATTGCACGGGCTCGCGGATGTCCCGGTCCTGGTCCAGCAGCTTGAACTTCCCTGCAGGGGACACCCAGCCCCAGAGCAGTCAGAGATGCCCACAGGGCCCCCCCCCCCCCAGCCCTGCTGAGCCGCAGCCACCCTGGCACGGTTCATCGGGGCAGCTGCTGATGAGCCCAGCCTGGAGTCCCCATCCCATTTGGGGCCCATCCCGAGCTCCCTCCTCCCAAAGCAAACCTCCGGGGGCACCAAGTTCCCCAGCGGTGCCCCTGCAGCACCCCCATAGGGGCAGAGAACACCCCCCCCAAAGCGACCACAAAAATGCCCCAAGGATGGAGGGAGCGGCTCCCGGAGGCTTCCCGGCCCCCCCCCCCCCACCTCAGCTTCCCCCAGCCCCACAGCCAGCGGTGTGCGGGGGGCCAGGCGCAGCCAGGGAGCCGCAGGGCTGCATTCAGGAGCAAAACTCTGCCTTCATTAGCACGAGCGTGGCGGGGACGGGACCTGATGGGAATATTAACTCGGCGCCGCGGCGCGGGGCTGCTCTGCTCCGGGCCAGCACGGAGGGGACACAAAAAGCTGGGGGAGGACGGGGACGTGGCGCCCGAGCAGAGGGACAGGGACCGTGGCAGGAGCTGCCCTGTGCCCCACCGAGCCGGTTAACATGCTGCGTGCCCCCCCCACCCTGACCCCCCTTGGGATGGGCGATCTGCCCCTCCCCCGCTCCACTTCCCATTATTTATTTATTAGCAGGACTCGTTGCCGCCATGGCGAGCACTTAAGAGTGGTCATTAAGGCCCTCGCTACGGCGGCCGCGGTGAGCTCAGCACCTTCATCTGCTACAGCAGCCCCGGCCTGTCCCCATCCCCGTCCCGTCCCCGATCCTCACCAGTCCCCATCCTATCCCCGTCCCTGTCCCCACCCCAACCCGTCCCTGTCTCCATCCCCATCCTCATCGTCATCTGCATCCCTGTCCCCATCCCATCCCTGTCCCCATCCCATCCCATCCCATCCCATCCCTGTCCCCATCCCATCCCTGTCTCCATCCCCTGTCCCCATCCCCATCCCTCTGTCCCTGTCCCTCTGTCCCCAGCCCCTGCTCCCCATCCCTCTGTCCCCATCCCTGTCCCCATCCCCTGCCCCCCCGGCCCCTGTCCCTGTCCTTCTGTCCCTCTGTCCCCATCCCTGTCCCCATCCCCTGCCCCCCCCCGGCCCCTGTCCCTGTCCTTCTGTCCCTCTGTCCCCATCCCTGTCCCCATCCCACCCCTGTCCCCATCCCATCCCTGTCCCCATCCCATCCCTGTCTCCATCCCATCCCTGTCTCCATCCCCGTCCCTATTCCATCCCATCCCATCCCATCCCTGTCTCCAATCTCAACTCATCCCATCCCTGTCTCCATTCCCTTCTGTGTCCCATCCCCCTTCCCATCCCCATCCACGTCCCTGTCTCCATCCCCCCCCCCCCCTCCAGTCCCTCCCCCCATCCCTCCTCCCCCCCGTGCCGGGCTGGGTGCCCCCCGCACCGTCGGCAGCCCCAGCAGAGCAGCTCCTCGCCCCAACTGGTTCACGTCACCCCCATGTCGTGGGGACCCCAACTGGAGCCCCCCCCCCCCCAGCCCCAGTTCCTCCCGGCGGGGGCTCAGCCCACCCAGCCCCCTGCCTCGCGGCCCCTGTCCCCACCTGGGTACTGCAGGGGGATGTCGATTTTGGGGCCGACGACGTAGTGCCCTTCCTCCAGGCTGTGGGCCGTCACCGTCGTCCACTGGCGGCAGGAGTGGATCAGGAGCACGTCCTGGGCGCTCACCCCCTCCACCGACTCCCCTGCGGGGGGACGGGGACGGGCTGAGCCCCGGGGAAGGGGGGGGGGGGGGGGCCGGTGGGGGACACAGCTCTGGGGAGCCCACCCGTGGGTGCCAGCCCCCCCCCAGGACAGATGCACCTCCCTCCCCCCCCCTTGCTTTGCAGCACCCAGCACCGGTCCCCAGCCAGGTCCTGCTGGTGTCCCCCACACCCCATGTGCCACCAGCCCCGGGGGGGGGGGGGGGGGCCAGGCTGCCAGGACCCAGCTCTCCCCTTTGCCTCCGGCCTCCCCCAGGCTCCCCAGGGCCCTTTCCAGCCCCCAGCCCCTGTGTGCCCCCCCCCCCGCCCCCCGCCAGCCACCACCTCCCTCCCTGCCAGGGCCTGGGTGGGGAGCGCCTGTCCCAAAGCTGGGGGCCGAGCCCCCGGCCCCCGCGGGCTGCTCTCAAATCCGCCCCCCCCCCCTCCCCCTTTCCCTAGGCACGCAACAGGGCCCCCCCAAAAGAGAGAGCGGCAATGCCAAGGGCTAAAACACGCTCGCCCCCCCCCCCCCCCCCCCATTTTGCTCAGCTCCCCTTCGGGGGCCGTGGGGCCGGGGGACAGCACGGCCACGGGGACGGCGAGCCCCGGGCTTGGGGACGGCCGCGGGGGGAGCCCCGAGGGGGTGCGGGGGGGGGGAGCCCCGGGCGATGGGCGATGGGCGAGCAGGTGCCCGCTGCCAAGAGCCGCCGGTTGCCCTGGGAACAATTTCTTTGTCCCTCCTGAAAGGCTGCAGCAGCGGCCGAACAACAAGTTTATTGACACGGGGTCCGGGCTGCAGGCCGGGGCGAGGCGGCTCGGGGGGGGGGGGGGGGGGGGGGCCCGGCACCCCCCAGGCTGCAGCCGGCTCCGGAGGGGTGCAGCGAATCCTGGGGGGGACGCGTCCTGCTCCGGGGGGGGGGGGGGGGGGGGGCTCAGCCTGTCCCCCTGACACCCTGCTCTGCCCCTACACCGTGCAACAGGGCAGGGTGCTCCTGGCTGTGCCCCCCCCCCCCCCCACCGGCTGCATGCCCAACGTGGCTCCCCTGCGCACACCCGCAGCTGTGCACAGCCCTGCACCGCCGCGCTCACACCCAGGTGTCCCCGTCCCTGTCCCTGGTTGGGGTCAGCACAGCCAGGCCTGCCCCCCCCCCCCCCCCCCCCCCCAGCTCACTTTCAGCACCTCGCACCCGCACATCCCGAGGCGCTGACCCGAGCATCGGGCCGGCAGAAGCTGCCCTCCTGAGCCCCAGCCCCGCTGCGTCAACCCCTGGGCACCCCCCAGAGACCCCCCCCGCCCCGGAGACCCCCCCGGCCACCTTCACCCCTTAGAGCCCCCTCCCCAACTCGCAGGCCAGCAGGGCCAGAGCGAGGGGCGAGGAAAGCGTCTGAAAACGCAAGCCCGAGCTGGGGCCATCGCCAGCACCCCAGGGCAAGGTGGGGGGGGCGGGGGGGGGTCCGGGTCTGAGCCTGTTCCGTGTCTGGGGACCACCAGGGATGGGCTGGGGCGGGGGGTGGGGGGGGTGGGGGGTGTGCTGAGGGGCTCTGTGCCTCCATCCCCAAGCAGGGGGGTGCAGGCGGGGGGGGGGGGGGGGGGGGGGGGGCGCAGTCTGCGGCCGTGCCGGGCGCCTCCATCCCGAAATCTCAGCAACAGTTGCCAGGGAAATGGGCAAAGGCCGGCGCTGGCCCGGCAGCCCCGCACAGGCGGCCCCTTTGTGCCCCCCCCCCCCCCCCCGCCTGTGCCTGGGGAGGGGGGAGGCACTGCTGGGACCGCCCCCCCCCCCCCCCCCGGGCACCCCAAAAGGTGGGAGCCCCCCAAACCATGGGGCTGCAGGGGAGGAGGGAATTTGGGGGGTGCAGCGCGGGATCCCCACTGCCACTGATGGGGAGGGGGCGGTTGGTGGCAGCCCAGCGTGGACGGACAGACGGACGGGTGGACAGAAGGACGGACACACACACACACACACACCCCCGTGTCCTGCAGGGGACAGGGGTGACACCTGGCACCCCCCCCCCCCCCAGCAGGGGACCCTCACAGCCCCCCAGGCCACCCGGCCTCCAGCCGCCCTCCTCCTCCTCAAGCCTCCGGCCTTCATCTCCCCTCGTGCCCTTCGGCCCCGTCCCTGTCCCACCCCTCCCAGCCTTCCCCCCCCCCCAGCCCCCCCCAGCCCCCTGCCCTCCCCTCCTCCTCAGCCCCTCCATCGCCCGGTCTGCTCCATCCCTGTCCCTGTCTGTCCCAGTCCCTCTGTCCGTCCCCATCCGCTGCAGCCCTTCCTCCCTCCCAGCCCCTCTTTCTCCAGCCCCCCCCAGCCCCCCCAGCTCCCCATCCCGCTCTCCCTGCCCCCTCTGTCGCCCACCCCCGACCCCCCTCTCCCAGCCCTCCCCTGCTCCCCGTCCCCTCCATCCCTGCCTCACCTCCTTCCACCGCTCCGTCCCTCCTCCCTCTGTCCCTGTCCCCCCGTCCATCCCCAGCCCCTCCAGCCCTGCCTCACTCCCACCCCTGTTCCTGTCCCTCTGTCCCTGTCCCCATCCCTCTGTCCCTGTCCCCTGCACCCCTCATGCTTCCCATCCCTGTCCCCATCCCTCTGTCCCTGTCCCTCTTTCTGTGTCCCTGCCCTCTTCATCCCCCCATGCTTCCCATCCCAGTCCCTTCCCTCTGTCCCTGTCCCTCTGTCCCCATCCCTGTCCCCTGCACCCCCCCCCCACTCTTCCCATCCCTTTCCTGATCCCTGTCCCTGTCCCTCTGTCCCTGTCCCTCTGTCCCTGTCCCTGTCTCCATCCCCATCCCTCTGTCCCCATCCCTCTGCCTCCATCCCTTGCCCCCCCAGCCCCTCTCCCTGTCCATGTCCCTCTGTCCCCATCCCTCTGTCCCTGTCCCCATCCCCTGTCCCCATCCCCATCCCTCTGTCCCTGTCCCTCTGTCCCCGTCCCTGTCCCCATCCCCTGCCCCCCCCGGCCCCTGTCCCTGTCCTTCTGTCCCTCTGTCCCCATCCCTCTGCCCCCATCCCTCTGTCCCCGTCCCTCTGTCCCCGTCCCTGTCCCCATCCCCTGCCCCCCCCGGCCCCTGTCCCTGTCCTTCTGTCCCTCTGTCCCCATCCCTGTCCCCATCCCCTGCCCCCCCCCGGCCCCTGTCCCTGTCCCCCTCCCCGTCCCTCTGCCCCCATCCCTCTGCCCCCGTCCCTCTGCCCCCACCCCTCTGCCCCCACCCCTCGGTCCCTGCCCCTCTGCCCCCATCCCCACCCCTGCCCCCCCGCGCCCCCCGCGCTCACCCTGCCCCAGGCAGACCAACGTGGGCAGCCGGCACTTGCTGACGATCGCGTCCAGGGGCAGCGCCGCGGGGCTCCAGCGGAGCCGGGCCAGCCCCGCCGCCAGCTTCTCCATCGCCGCCGCATCGCCGCCGCCTCAGGCCGGCCCCGGGCCGCGGGGGGGGGGCGGCGGCAGCGCCGGGCTCCATCGCCGCCGCCACCGGCACCGGAGCCGGGGCAGGGGGCAGGGGAAAAGGGGGGGAAGAAAGGGGTGGAGGGGTGGGGGGGGGGGCAGCCGGGAGCCGCCCCCGCGGCGGGGCTCAGCCTTTGCCCGGCCCCTGAGGGCTCCCGGGGGGCTGCGGATCCCCCCCCCCCCCGGCCCGGTTCCCCCCCGGATTTGAGGGTGGTGGGGGGGGGGGGATGTGGGGTGAAGCCCCCCCCCCCCCCCCCCCCCCCCGAGCTGGGTGAGAAGGTGTGGGAGGAATGAGGTTCGGATATTTATTTTATTTACTGGGGGGGGGAGGTGCATGCAGGGTCCGGGCCGGGGGGGGGGGGGGTCAGGTCAGCACCCCCCCGGTGCCCCCGCAGCCGTGGGATGCAGCTGCAGGGGGGGCTCACAGAGGGGTTTGGGCGGGCGGGGTCCTCAGAGCCCCCCCGGTGCCACCCCTGCCACGGGCACGACCCCTGCCCCCAGCCCAGGCTGCCCCCAGCCCCATCCAGCCTGGCCTTGGGCACCCACAGGGCAGTTTTGGGGTGCCTGGGGGTGCTGCATCCTCCTGAGTCCGGCTGGGGATGTCCCAGAGGACCCCAAAAGCCACAGGAGCACCCCCCGGTCCTGTCCCCCCCCCCCCGGGCCCCTCTCCCCCGGGACACGTGTGGACGGCACCGACACCAAGTGGTGGCTCGTGGCCACCCCAGCTGGGGACACCAGGGGAAGGTCCCCGGGCGCTGGCGACGTGCTCATGGCCAACGTGGGGCAGGGGGGGCTCCTACAGCACCTCGTGGCTCAAGGCGCCGCTCCCCCAGCCCTTACCCTTGGGGATTTGGGACGGGGAGCCCGGAGGAGCAGAGGGAGCAGCGAGCACGGACGGGTCGGTGCCCGGTGCTGCGGCCACGCCACCGCGCGCTGGGCTCTGCCACCACATGTCCCCACTCATCACATCTGGCCCCACTGGGACACGAGGGGCTGGGCTGGGAGCTGCCACCTCCCTGTGGGTGGCACGGTGGTGGTGGCACCGACGGGCACCCGAGGCTGCGGCCCTGGCTGTGACGGCCTCGGCAGCAGCACAAAACCCCCTCCGGTTACCGACACCACGGCAGCGGGAAGCAACAAGGCCAAGTGCGGCCCCGCTGCGCCAGGGGGATGGGGACGGGGACAGGCAGTGTCCCCAACCTGGGCACAGCCCTAAGCCTGCAGGGGGCTTGGGGAACCTGCTCCCCGCAGCTCTGGGGACACAGAGCTGGTATCTGCTGGCAGAGATGGGGCTGGCGAACACAAAGAATCATAGAATCACAGAATATCCCGAGTTGGAAGGGACCCACAAGGATCATCGAGTCCAGCTCCTGGCACCACGTAGGTCTACCCAAAATTTTAGACGATGAGCATGGCCAGGTGCCTCCACCAGGACAGGGGATGTGGGTTAGTGGCGACACGGAGCACGGAGAAGCTGCAGCAAGCAGCTCCTGGGAGGCATGTGCAGCTCCCGCAAGGTGGAAACCCACCCGCACGGCCGCAGCCACAGGGGCAGGCAGGGAGGCTGCCCCCGTTCCACGGGTTTCCAAAAGCTCCCCGCCACCTCGCTGAGGAGTTGGGGGCCGCAGGCTTGCCCCCAGGACAGCCCCACCAGCCCGCCCCCAGCCTTGAGAAGCAGCTGACGCTTTCTACGTGAAAAACCAAGTAATGGCTGTGTCAAAACTCGGTTCCTTGCAGCAGGGACCAGCTCTGATCTGTTCGTTAACGCAGCCGAGTGGCCGCAGCCAGCACGGGTTGCGAAGCTCTGCGCACCCAGAGCCCCACGGGGACAGGGGGAAGGCGCCGGTAAGGGGCCCAGGAAGTAACCAGTGCAAGTTTATAAAAGCTTTTATTTGCTCTTGGTATGACCAAGAATGGGACAGTGATCTTTTATACAATTTGATACAGTAAGTGGTACAAAAGAATGTGTTTTAAATAAAAAGCCAGAGTGGAGTAGCAAAAATATTAAAAGATTAAGTAAAAAATTGTAGGCATGGGAATTAATCCTAGACCTGAAGTCGATGCTGTTTTTTTCCACCATCCAAGTCCGATCGTACGAAGCGCGGCTTTCACCTCGCCCCGCGCCGCCCCGCCCCGGCCACACCGACGTGCCAAGTACAAAGCAGGTAACACGCTTATACAATAGATCCAACCTCGGGGTTTAGTTCATCATTACCAATTTAATTAAGTTACATTTTGCCATGACAAAAGGTAGCACTGGGGGTTCCGCTGCCGGCCGGGGACGCGAGAGCCCGCGGCTGCTGGCACAGCCGGATCCAGCGCGACAGCGCCCGGGCGGCTCGAGGGGCTCCGGGGGGGTCCGGGCAGGATTCGGCTTCAATCCCCACCCGGGGGGGCTTCCACACGCAGGTGCCACAAGCAGTTAGTTGGCTAGCGAGCGGTAAATTTAGATACCAGCAGAAATAAAGTTACTGCAGATTCCTCCAACACGATTATTATTACTTTTTTAGCATCAGAATTGACTCTTGGTGCTCACTCCTCCTCAGCTGGGCCTTGCACTCCCAAAACAAAACAAAGCCACATGGTTAAAAGTCATGTTTTTATACGAACAGAAGAGGACCACCTAGACCTGTTTACGCGTGCTGACTGGGTAGGGAGGGGGCTGCGCTCCCCTGGCTGGGCACTACGAGCGCAGCGCCTACAGACGACCCCGACAGATTTGCACAGAAGGTGCCAAGCCCCCTGCAGCAAATAAAAAGCTCACGTTTTAAAACAAAGATCATACAGAAAAAAAAAGATGTCTATTTCTCCGTTTTCCCTTTTTGATAATGTTGAAAAGTGCAGGTTTAACCAGAAGGTGGCCGGACGCTACTTACAGTGCTGGCCACCAGGCACAGCGTGGGGGGACCGACCTGTGCCCGTCTGCCCACGGGGGTCCCGGGCCCGCCTGGCCAACAGCCACACGGCTGGGAAGGGCGAACACAGAGACAAAATGCCAAACCACGGGGAAAAGGGAGACACGCCGGCCGAGTTACTACACGGGAAGCGGTTCAAAACTAGAATTTCAATGTTAAAACACTGTCATTTCATTAAAATTAAATCAGCGTTAGTTACTACTTTATTTACTGGAGAAAGTCCAAAACCCAAGCGGACAAGAGTGAGGCGCGAGCTTGTCCAGCTTCAAAGAACGCGAGGCTCGGGGGAAGCGGCTGTTTGGAACATCTTTTTGTCCTTGGCTGGAGCAGCTCTCCTGCGCCGTGTTTTAAATGCAAGGCAAGTGAACGCACGACTGCTCCTGCAGCCCGAACGCCCAGTTCAGCGGGAGCAGCCTACAAAGTCAGGCTGGCAGTCGTTAACCCCCTTCCTTTCAAACCCGAAGCCACTGCAGTGCGCGAGCGCGGGTGCCTGGCGGGGACGCGGCGGCACAGCCCGCGAGCCCGTGCCCCGGGAGCGAGCCAAGACTGACCGCAGCACGAATGACTCAGAGCCTGTAACACTGGAAAGTGGAAAGTTTTCAGGGAGGTAATAAATTAAACTGCCGACTTTTTTTCTTCCTTTTTTTTTTCTTTTTTCTTTTTTAATCTAGTTTTACTCAGCCTCTTGCTAGGCTACCGAGCATCTTGTTGGAGCGGCTAACAGTGAGAGACAGAACTTAAAAGTTCATGTTAACTGCTGTCAGTTTGGGAATCGCATGTTATATTCATACACATAAAGTAGACAACCACATCACCCTCCATAGAAAACTAGTGCATGCAAATAACTCTTCCATATCATAAAACCCAATGGCTATGCAGGAGGAGAGAAGATATACTAGTGAACTGACATTGGCTAGAGGGAAATTAGTAGGTATCGTCAACATTTTACCTTGAAAGCTAAATCAGTGCTTTGTATTAAATTTTTGGCAAACATACCACGTTGCCATCCTTTTAATTAACACATCACACCATGAAGGAAAGCAAATAAAAGCAGCATGCAGGCAAAAGGAAAGAGCTGCGAGTGAGAAAAAAAATGGCAGCAGGAACAGTTCCGAATGGGTAGATCACCAAAAAGGAGACAGAGCAGATTAAATGCAGTATTTTTTGCACCACCCTTTGTCCTCGATGCATTACACCAACAATTACAGAAAGCAATCACAAAAGAGTTCAGTATTTTAAAACGATCAGGTATGGATGGTATGTCTCCTGCACATGCTTCCACCAGAAGAGAAACAAAAGTGAAAATAAAAGTTCCTTTCCACATAAGGCACAGGACAAAATAAACCCCATTCACATACTCAAGGCGAAAATGAGTGTTTTCCTGGCTCTTTTGCTGATGCTTCTAGAGAATATGGTGACTCAAGCACATTATCCATGACAGAAAATTCCACTGTTGTACAAAATAAATTGTTAATTCTAACTTTTATTCTTATACAATTTGCAGAGTAGAGTTGAATATGATTGCTATATGTTTTAATGTCAGGAGGAACGGGACTATAATACAACCAAAACGTAGTGGTAAGTTGAGCAGGTACATTAAAAAATGAAGTCGCGGAGATGATTTTCCTATACATGTTGAGGAAATTATAGTACGCAAGCTGTCCTAAACAGAAAAACAAAGGGAGACAGGAGCTTGTTAAGATGAGGAACAAAACATCGGTTTAAGGTTAAAAACGGGCAGAGTGGTTTGTTTTGCAGCGAGAAAAAAGGAGCGGTGGATGGCGATTGGTGATATAGGAGAACGTTCAGCAACACTTGCTCTTCCAGCCTGTCACCCCACCTCCACTGCTGATATCTACATTTTCACTGTTGGGCTCTTTTACAGGGGTCTGCAACGAAACAAGCAAGAAGGTTAGATAACTCCCGAGACTTTCGGAAAAAGAGCATTCAGAGCTGAAGAGGTAGAGGCTTACAGAAGGACTGACACCACCAAATAACATCCCAAATAAACTACGGACAAAGAGCTCTACAGAAATGTAGGGAATCCTCCTTTCCTCGCCAGCAAAAGCGTGCAAAACCAGTCTTAGGATTTTTTTGTGGCTGTTGTTTTAAATCAACAGCGATTAGAAATCTGGGAAAAGCTTTCAAACCAGGCACGCTCCAAAGTAAACATGAATTATTTCCAGATCCCGCTTTTAGAACTGACACTCGGACTTTGGTGGAGTAAATCACAGTGTGCAACTTACACAAGCTGAAGTTAAATTATGTGAACTAATGACCTTAAAAATGACAGAGTAATTTTATTTATGGATAAAGAAAAAAAAAGGCAAAGCAAAAAGCATCTGCCTTCCAGTTAATCAGGACACCAGATTCCGAGGCAGCGCACAAAACATCTCATCTGCACCACGGGATGTAAGCTTGGTCTGACCAAAACAAAACTTGAAGTCCAGTGGTTTTGATCAGATGCTCACATCTATTTTCAGCTGTTTAGAAACTAATCTAAACATTCGTGAGAATACAGCACTTTAGCCCCTGCATTCCTTTTCTTATTCTCTACTCCACAGCCTTGCAACAGCAAGCCATCGCCCACCCTGCCCCCTTCTGCAGACAAATGCACTGAGGCCCGAGGTAAAAATGTAAAGGTCAGGAGGCGCAGCAGGGCTCTTTAGGCTAGGAACCCTCCTGTTCACCAAAGGCCAACGATTTTCAGTCGCTTCCTCACATAAAGCTTGTCAAAAACCGATTAAGAAACAACTCCAAACTAGGGCTGCGACCAAGGCACGTTGAGCAGAGGCGTATTCAAAAGGGCTGAGGAAAGACTCAGCAGTGACCTTGCAGTAGATTTCCAACCAATTAACCCGGACGACGTTAGTGATAGCATTCATGTGGGGGAAGATAATCCCGTCCCTACTGCTAACCTGGAGCACAGAAAAAATATGTAAACATTTAGGAACAAAGCACACGTGCTGGAGTTGGCCAACCCATGCCTCTCGAGCTCTCAGTTTCAGTGCTGGAGACGTGACCTGATCGCACGCAGGGACATGCCAGCACAGGGTTTAATCAAGTCCTTGGTACAGGAGAACACAAACTAACTGAAAATCAGCCCTGGAGCCTCCTGAATGTCTGCTCAGCTCAATCCAGCAACAAAACAGTGGCAGCTATTGGAAGCCGATGCATTTCCAACTTATGACAGACACCAGGGATACAAGTACAGCGGTATCTCGTAGCTCTGGGCATACAAAGCTTTGGGTACATGACTCAGCAAAGACAGCCCTCTTCATGGTACATTTCAGGAGAGAGAACCAGCCACCAGGAAGCCCTGGTGATCCATGTTCTTCTCTCAGCTGCAATTTAACCTGCCAGTCAAGGCTTCCAATGAAACGCGGAGGCTTGGAGGGGCAATCACTGAAACAAGGTAGAAGTGACAGGTCTAGGCATTCAGAATCCCGGCAGAAACTTAAGACGTTTTACACAATACTGGGTACTGATAGAAATGGCTAAAGGCATAGCTGAAAAATACAGGCAAATGCTAACGTGGCAGGGCAGAAGAGGGGAAAAGACAGAATTCCTTTATTTGAGGAAAAAGGTCCTCACAGGATTCAACAACTATACAGTGAGCTACATTCTGGCACACCAGAAATAAAGTCCACGTTTTAAAACAGTAAGTTTGGAAGTACAGCCACCAGAAGAGTTCCGATGGATTCTCTGTTGCTGCAAGTTGTCAAATCCTTTGGCTGTAGTTTTACACAGGGACACAGTCTGCTTAAAAGAGAAATCTGAGGACACCCTGTGGCCCACCTCACACAGAGACTGGAGAGACAGTCAAAACAGAAAAGCAACACCAGGGCTCATCCCTGAATTCCAGTGACTTCGGTCTCCTCAGGATTAAAATAACTTCAGGCATCTGAGACAGGAAGTGATAAACATTCACGTTCCCTCTCCACAAAGCAGGAAAGAACGAAGGTGGCAGGGAAAGGACAATTCTCTTCCAAATTAATTCAAACGTTTTACTGCAAGCACGCGTGTGATACAAGTGAGTTTAAGGACCAAACTACTAGGAGTTCCTTGGTGCTTTGATGTATGCTACTCCCTCTAGATAGTACCAGTACCATAATGAAACATCAAACAAGCTTTAGAAGCTTTAGATGTACAAGTCTTCCTTCAGGGACTTGTTTGTCTTAGCATACCAAAGTAAAAAGCCACAACAATTCAGGTGAACATCAAAAGAAACAGACGCTGACATTTTAGGATTTTTTTCCCAAACAAATCCTGTAATCACCTACCTTTCGAAGAATGTCTTCTGCTAATGTGAGGAATGCCTTCTCAATGTTTATATTTGCTTTTGCACTAGTTTCGAAAAACCTAATACCATGCTCCCTAGCAATCTAAACCAAAAAAGAGAAAAGAAGGTTAGAGTTATTGTAGTGTTATGCAGTTGATGCTGCTGTAACTTTGGGATTAGTAACATTTATGAGCACGTAATATTCTTTCAGTGTGGCAGGCATCAGAAGAACTAGCTAAGCAAAATGTCACAAAAGAAGATTCAGAATTTAAATCAGAAACAGCAGTTAAAGTGTATTAATTACAAGCTGATGCCTGAACATGAGGACAGATACCACACAAATCAGTCACACAACAAGTAACTTAACAAAGGTTGCTTGCAGAATTTTTGCTATCCAAAAAAGAAGGAACTGCAGCTGAACTCACTCCATTCACGGCAGTCGTTCACAATTAAACTTCCAGGAAAACTTTTCTTAGGCTTACAAGGCAGCAAATCCAGCTATCTTGTTTGTTCCCTGGCATGCCCCGCCGTGGCATTTAAACCACCCGACAATGGCAGGAAGTCTTGGCACTGATTTGCTTACTCGGATAAGCAAGTTTTTGTCCACACCTACCTGTTCACCTTTTGCTTTAGGAACAACTCTTTTATCTTCCATGTCACACTTGTTTCCTAACAGCATCCTCTCCACATCTTCATTGGCATGCTAAAATGAGATAACAGACAGGTTTACACATCTCCCCCAGCAAGCAGCAAACAGCTACTGTACTTTTGGATTTCCACACTGTTTGAAGTCCAGGCTAACGCTTACACGTCTAGCTGACCAACTCTTTCCTGAGTCCTAACAAAGACTGTCAGAAATCATTCTTCAGACCCTACCCTTAAACTAAAGAGCTCATGTATCCAGGAAGTGGAATTAGACAACGACAACAGCACTGAGACAGGACTGCCACCATCCCAACGTCAGTTATTCTTCCCCTTCCTTTTTATTTGTGTAGTCTAAGTGTGAAGTCTTCCTTTCTGAAAAGGATTAAGTGCTGTTTTGCAACACGGATTCTTCCAGCTACCAGCATTCACCTAGCAAACCCTGGTTGGGTTGCATTCAGTGACATGAGAAAAGCAGCAGCTTCCTGCCTGGCACTTAGAAGCCTTAGGTTTTGCGTGTGCTAGACACACACACACACACAGAAACAATGCTACAAAGGCCAAAACACCGGAGGACAAAATGAATTCCAAAACTACAGCTGCCAACAATCAAGCTCCACGCACTGCAATGGCTCCAGCTGACACTATTGCTTTTTGGGGATTTAAGGGGTTGTCTGGATAGTTTTGCTGTAGACAAGTAAGTCTCCCTAACAACCACAACAGCGCTTTCAACCACTACAAAGCTAAACAACAGAAAAGGTGTTTATAAGTTACGAACAAATACTTTTTTTTGTTGTTTGTTTTTTTGAGGAGTTCCTGGGTTAAATAACAAAGGCCAATTTAAGCTCTCCAGCATCACGCTATCATGGGAGCACGACTGCATGTCAGCTTTGTGCTTTAGCTCTATCTGCTAAGTGTTTCATGCGGAAGTTGGCAAACTCATGCAGTGAAACGGCACTGACTCTCTACCAAGTGCACATACAACAGTACGTCACAAAGGGAAAACTGAAGTGAGCACCAGGCTAATGCTCAAGACCTGACGAGAAGCAGGACCCCATACACAGGGAATCAGCCTCATAAGGCAAAACAGACTACCAACGGGTTTCTCCAGGAATGCTGTATGAACAAAAATACTTCAGCTGTCCAGTCACTGAAATACTGCCAATATCCACCACAACAAGGCAAGAACACGCCAGGGATACCCATCAGACTAGCGGAGAAGCTCCAGCAGCCACAGCACGAAGCGTCACTTAAGTGGATAACTGAGGTACTTTGCAGCCTGACACGAGAAGCTGCTTGGAAAGTCTAATCTGAATTTACTTTCATTCCAACAGTCTTAATGCTATTTTACAGCAGAGTTACTAACACAACTACAGAGGGAAGAGCTTCATGCATCCAGCACTCCTGCTTATAGTAATAACCCATCTCACATTCCTCAGGAGAATCGCCCCCAGTTTTTTCCCTTCAGGTCATAAGGAGTAACAACAACCAGATGGCAAAGACACCGTGTAGATTAAGACACCAAAAACGTTGATTTTTCGTGCCCACAGAACTGCTTACCCAGCGGCAGACCTCTCAAATACAGCCAGCCCCGTGCATGAAACTGAGCACTCGGAACACCTCAATGGACTCCTGCTGGCCTGAAGCAGAAGTGCGTGGCGTGGTGCACCTCTGCAGAACTGGCCGCCTTTAAATACTTAATATTTCGCAAGGATGAAGGTGTGACATCGTTACACGTCTCTAGTTTTCCCAGTTATTTCAGAATCAGGGCTTACGTATCCTGAAGAAGCGCCTCTTTGCGCTGAACTGCAGCTCAGAACACCAGCCTTCTGACTGAAAGTTCTGGTTATTGAGAGAGTATCTTTGACAATATTAGGTCCTCGTAAAACAGAAGCACTTAGCTGCTTCATTTGCTGCTGTCACCTGCAGTAATCCTGCACACGAGGGGACAGCACCCGTCAGGCGTTTCAGCGAGCAGCCTGAGTGCTGGGGCTGAACCTCGGAGTTCAGGCGCACCTGAGCTGAGCCGCAGGGCTTGTGCTACACGGGTCTGAAAACGTGAGGCGAGCAAAAATACGCGCCACCTCACACACAATGGCACGAATGACATCCTTACTCAACATCCTGGACACTGTGACTTTTTTTAAACAAAGCAACAAATCTAAAGGCCTTGGCTTCAAGCTTACATTTGGCTTGCTGCTGAGTCCCTTCCTGTCCTACCCCACTCTTTTCCCTCTTCTTACTTCCACACCCACCTCAATCCATGCCTTTTCATAAACAGTGTAATTTCCCACTTCTCTGCTAGGAAAATTACAATCCCGAAGTAACATTTTTGCTCTGTAAGAGCCTTTCACCAGCCTCAGTGCTTCAAGCAGCAGGGCCTGGCAGCACCCACCTGCTGACACTCAGTTGTACGGGGCCATCTTCGTGCTTTCAAAAAAATAACAAAGCTGGAAGCCCAAACGTTTATTCCGTTAGAGGACACCATAACACAAGTTGAAACTAACAGTCGTGCTGCTCTCTAACAATTGGGAATTCCCTGAGAACAACCTCTTAGGGGTCCAGGCACTGAACGCTTCCGCATCAGTTTCTTCTGCTTCACTTGACCTTGCTTGAAATTTTACCAACTTTGTGTGGTAAAATGAGGTAAAACCATTTTGCCTTGTTCGGTACTCCCCTAACAAAACCAACAACTGGCTACGCAGGTTTCAGTAATTTGCTGGCATCCAACAAGAGCAGTTCGCAATGCTACCTGTAACAGCAATGACAAACCTGCAAATGCATCCGTACAACAGTTTTGGCGGAGACAACAGAGTGGAGGTGATCATATTTAATCATCTTTGAGGACTACACAGCCATCCTAATAAAACGGGTTAGTAACACGGGTGATACATCATTCCACAGCTGCTCTACAGCTTATGGCTTAGCGCAGTTCCTTTGCACACCACCTTGTCGTGGCTGCTCCTCCTGGAAACAGCACTGCCCAGTTACCAACAGATGTGTTCCTTACCTCCAGGTATCCTCCAGCACAAAGTTTGTTCGTGCACGGATTTAACACATCTGGACACCGCCAGCCTCCGTGTAGTGGTGCAACCCTCCCTGCTGCTGCGGGGAGAGCTGAGGGGGGGAAGGCAGGAGGTGGGCCAGGTTCAGAACAGCCTGAAGTGTTATTCCATTGATGGGCCAGGTTCAGGACAGCACCCAAACCCCACATTAAGTCGCGCACCACACCTTGTGCCAGTACAGAAGCATAAGGTGCACTCGGTGGGACTCATCAGATGCTCTGCAGGTCACCACAAACAGCTCGGGGCTGGGATCGTACGGCCTTTACTCACCTCATCTATGTTTCTGAGCCACTTGCTGATGTTTTCAAAGCTCTTGGCGTTGGTGATGTCATACACCAGCATGATTCCCATGGCACCTCTGTAGTAGGAGGTGGTGATGGTGTGAAATCGTTCCTGCCCTGCTGTGTCCCTGCAAAGAGAGCGCGTATCAGAGGCAAGCTCGAAAGGAACCAACGGGGTTTATCTATTAGACAGGTGTGCGTGGCCCAACCCGCCCTGTATTACAGCGCTACTGATGGACGTGCACTTTCCAACGAGTGGCAGGAGAGGCAGCAGCAGGAAGGCCCTTTCCCTCCCAGATGCAGCTGAACATTCAGAGAACAAAAAAGGCAAGCTTCGGTAAGCCACAGAAACTCAGGGCTTGAAGCTTCTCTTCTGGATTTTACTTTATACGAGATTTTTTTTTTAAAGAACACTTTTCAGAAAAAAACAGGACAGACGAAAGACATTGGACTGCTTAATGGGGCTCACATAGCTTCGTTTTCTGCCTTCTTAGTTATCTGTTGAACAGCAAAGCAGTAAGTCACAGCGGGCCTGGTATCTTACCCCAGCAAATAAACCCGATATCAAGCCACGGTAGGAATTTGTTAATTTTAAACTTTGCATTTTTATTGACAACTCCAAACTTTTGTCCAAAAGAAGAAGCTTTTATTTCCAAGTCTCATCTCAGGGCAGCGTCCCAAAGACTTCTGAGCCCCAGTGGAGCGCAGCAACGGGGAACAAGAAATGCTCTCACAGCACTTCGGCGGGACTGTGAGCAACAGCATCAGTGCCTGAACAACACGCTCTCCTTTTACTGACCAGATGTAATGTTTCCTGCAACGTTACATCAAAGTGTACAAGAAATAAATCTAGGAGATGTACTGTAAGTGCAACATTAAGTTGTCTATTTCTGTGAGAAAGATGCCGAAAATGGACCATGAAAGATCACTGAAGACATCTACTTTCCCATCCAATTCTGAGATCTTTGACGGGATGCACGAGATTTGGCTAACCAAACTTGCACACCATTGAAGTGAGAATTAGGATGTAACTGCACATTCTGGAAGTGTCTTTCAGAGGACACAGACCTAGCAGAGTACATGTTTACAGACATTTTCAGTGACGCTTTTTGCACCAGCTGCAGCCAAAGGTGTCTGTGAATCCAAACTGACCTAAGCTGATGCTGCCCAGCTGCCTTCAGCCGACGGCCCCCAGTTGACCCGCGTTTCCTTGCTCAGAAACCAGTGACCTCGGAGCAGATCCCCCAGTTACACCAGTTCAGCTCACTTCCCTTTCAGCTGTTTCTGAGGCTGCAGCGAACGCCTGGGTGGAAGGCAGGCACCGCCGGCCCCAAGCCTGGTGAAGACCCCGCTCGCCCACGGCCCTGTCACCAGGCGCTGGCTGTAGCTGCCCTCAGTTTGTTTGTTTAAGGACACGTCAGATTTCTGGCCACGGGTCAGCTGACGGACAGGGAGTCAGCCAAAAGCCCCCACGTCCCACAAAACCAGTGAAGAAAAGCTCCTGAGATGCAGGGCTTGCCAAGTTTCCTCTCGAGTCTCATCAGCTCCGTTGGGCTCGGAGCCCCGGCCTCTGGTCCAGCACTCCCTGAGGCCGGCTGCTCTGATCTCGTGTCTCCTCCTCGCAGGTGAAAACAGCGGGAAGAGGGCAAAGAGCAGAGCAGAAGGCCGAGGGGCAGGCCCTGTGCCGAGCAGCTCTGCTCAGGAGCGTTTCGCAGCCCCACGCAGAGCTCCGGCTGCCCTGCAGGAGCCCCGGTGCTGCAGAACCTCGGGGGTCCCGCGGCGCCCCGTGAAGACGCCTGGTGTTTCACGGCTGGCTTGGACGGTGCTGAATCCCTCTCAGTTCCTTTCTGTGCCATCTGGAAGTTCCTCCTGATGGCATCCCGAGGTTTCCCTTAGCACAGCTTAGGGCTGTCAATCCTCGACCCACTCTGGTTACCTCTGCAATGTGCATTTCCCTTCTTCCCCCAGTTACACACGCAAACACAGCTCCTGCACCTTCCCCGGACCGCCTCAAGCCACTCCAAGTTCTTTAGACTTTATTTGCTGGCCAAAGGTCTAAAACACAGCCTCACCTATCGCTCTGGACTACCCCTGATTTACCCGCGTGTAACCGGGGTGCAGAAGCCAGGCCAGTAATCCAGCGCCACACAGGAGAAGTCTCTAGAAGACTTCAGCGTGCCTGTTCCTGCATCCCACTGCATTCCCTCGTCATTAAGCAGGTTTTCCTGACATCTGGGTAATTGGTCACACACACTGAACTTCAGAACTTTGCTTTTGTCTCTCCTGAACTTCACGGGGCTTTTTCCAGTGACATTTCTCCAATCGGTCAGAAGCAAGACGAATGATAAGCCAGCCCTCTCTACTATTCGCACTTGGCAACTTCATCTTGTCCTGCTTAGCCTTAATACAATAACCACGCTCCCTCTCCCTTCATCGAACCCACTAAAGAAAACATCGCCTAGCACGAAACTCGGGACAGACTCCTGCAAAGCATCTCACGAGACTTCTTACATACACACAGTTTATTTTCTCTCCTCGGGTGCCTTGCATTCACTTGATAGCGCCTTCGCCCAATCCAGTTCTCCGTAGCTTGCTTTTATCGGGCAGGGACGTCTCAGAAGAGCCTTACCAAAACCACCAGGATTTATGGCACCTGCAGTTTCTCCCCGACTGACAAGGCCAGTAAGCACCCCACGAAGAACGCAGATTGATTTTTACACAGTTTGGCTTTGGCAGCGCTCAGCTGTTACTCATTGCCTGTCAAGTCCTACCCACCTACAACTAACTCGCTTAGCTACCTCCTACAGGATTTTTTCTGGCAATTGAAGCTAAGCTAATGGGTGAAAAGCAAGCTGGGAGGGAAAACGCAAAGAGCCTGGGATTTTTTTATTATTATTATTATATTTAAGTACTATCTTTGCCCTTTCCCCTCCTTAATGGATCTCTCCATTCATTATTCAAAGATAACTCTTAATGGCTGTGAGATTAGAGACCTGACTGAGGCAAACAGAGGAAGTGAGTTATGGTTTTCAAACCGCCTAGGACTGATGAATCCACCCTGAGTAAATGGCACGACGCAATCGGAGACCGCGCGCCTTGCTCACTGCCCTGCGTTTCCATTCTGTTGCTCATACCTCTAGGATGTAAGCGCATGCTCTGAAACGATGGGCGTGTATTAAATCCTCGGTGGAGGTAAAATATTTGTGGAAGCCAGCTAGCTCTCCGAGCTAAAATAAATGCAGACGAGGATTATGGAGACAGCCAAAGAAAATGAGGCCCTACTGCGCAAGAGGGAACAGAGAACTGGGTTTGTTTAGCTGCAAAAGGAAGACAAAGAAGGCTGTCCTGGGGGATCTGGGAAAGAAGAAGCACAAGGAAAGGGAAAAATCCATTTAAATTAGTCTCATGCCAACACTGAAGTATGCGTAAACTGTATCGTATTAGAAGTCTAACCAACAGAGAAAGGAATTTCTGGGACAGCTTTCCAGCTGACCTAGCAGAGACTAAGGGAACCTTAAAATGTACTATGATTTGTTTACCGAAGGTTTACGTGGATGCAACAATGAGAGATTGGATCTGATGATCTGTGAAGATCCCTCTCATCGGCACAGCTTGAAATCATGGTCTTCAACGTACCAAGCCAAGCAATTTCCCGCAGGATAATCCTAAGAATTTTATTACTGTCCCACTGTCTCTTCTTGCAGTATTTTGTAAACTACGCAGCAGAATATTGCATTGAACAAACTGTACCGCTGGTATCAGGCACACACTGAAAGCCTCAGCAACTGGGTCAAAGGCTTTCCTTCGCAAAGGAACATCTGTAAGACACCTCGTTACTGGAAATTTTGGGTTTTCTCAAGTAATATTCAGCCAGAAAAAAAATACAGATTTGTAATTAATGAAGTATCTGGTTGTTTTATAGGGAGTCAGACAAATGCCAAAATACGCTCTTCCACCTTGAGCTACGCACATGGTGAATGGCCTCAAAAGCTGTCAGCAGCAGGAGTTAACCTTTCGATGTTCCTAGGGTAATTGCAAGAATTAAGGAGACTGATCATGCACTAGCTAGCGGAGCTGTCTGCAGCTCTGGCTGGCCACCACCGTCCTCGTTATATGCAAATTCCTGTGTTTAATAGGGAATTTCCACATCTAACTGTTTCGGTTAGCTCTGCTGGTGCACATTTCCTTCACTTAAGAGAGGTGTTCCAAGCTGGACGGTTATTTTTGCAACAAGCTCGTTCCTGAACAAAACAAAATTCTGCAGAAACTTCCCCCGCCATAAATGTGTTCCCAGCGAAGATGCAGGGATGGAAAAAATATTTTATGCTCTAAACAATTTAGAACTTCACATTAAGAAAATATAGCTACTTCTAAAATTGGGAATCAGACAAAATACTGTAGGAAAGCCCACTGATAGACAAGTTTTAGGTCAAGACTGGAGGGATCAGAGGAGCCTCTACCTAAATACTGTGTTATGTTTTGAACCCTATCCCTCCAGCACTCCATGCCGTCAGCATCAGGGTGTTCGGTCTGCTGCTTTTTGCATTCACTCTCCCAATATCACCATCTTGTAAATCCACCCTTAGGATCAGCTCTTACAACGCACAGCTGTTTTCCCAGGCTCTGGAGTCTGAAGAGAGAGACCAGAAAGCGGTTGTATTTTCTGCAAGCAATTTTCTCAGAGTATTCTTGAATAACTGGAAAGAGGGCTCCTGGGCAAAATTCTTCTGCCACAGCAAAACAGGGTACATCATGATCCGCTTATTTATCAACTTCTGTTCAGAAATACCTGGTGGGTCTGGGTTTGTTTTTTTCCCTCCACGTTCTCCTTTCTCCACCTCCTCCCTGTTATGCTGAACAGGATCTTCTCCAAGTCTCTTGCTCCTGCTGGTGAATTTCCAGCAACTTTGATTTCCACCGTCCTTGACCTTACAGAGTCCTTCCTTCTCTTCAGCGTCTGCTACCACTTTGTATTTTTGGATGACAACAGTATTTCCTTTCAGCCTTCACTTCCTTCATTTCACCAGGATGAAAGGCGCAGATCCGGCCTGTGTGTGTTCTTACAGGCACAGAGGTGCCACGCCTGGCCAAGCCAGAGGTCTGACAGCACCCAGTCCTCTGTAGATCAAGGAATTCTGGAGCCAGAGATCACATTTGTGCACGTAACAGTTGAAAACAAGCTGCTCCTTCGTGAATTCCCTTGTGAACACGTGCACACCTGCAGCTACCACGACACCTTGTGATGAGCTTACCTTCACTTCTGACGTTTTGCACGTGCCTCCGTCCAGCCTTACGCTAGAGCTAACGCTTCTGTATTGGGAAAGGCACTAAGTTAGAGCGGTCTCAGCCTACCTTTTCCAGCATACCTACAATTTTATAATTGTGCTTTGGTCACTCCTCTCACAGCCCAAAGAATCCTAATTTTTCCCAGTTCTTAGAACAGCTGTAACACCCCTCTGTCATCCCACTTGCCTCTTTCTAAGGCATGCTGATCAAAAGCGTACCTTACGTTCGGCTGTGACGCTTCCTTCCCTGCCCACTGGAAACTACCTCACCCATGGGATCAGGAAAACCACATTTAATTTTTCAATTGCTACGTCCTGCTAATAAGTTTAGTGAATTACGGCACACCTCAGCCTTCCACTTTCCATTTCAAAGCAATTCTACCTGAGGCCTGGAGAACGTGATATTGCATTTTTAAAAGCTGAATTTTTAGCTCTGCTACTCTGTTCCTCAAAAGCGTTTTTCTCTCTTCTGCAACAGTAACACCAGCTTTTCCTAGAGCAGCGCTCCCTCTTATTTTGGCACCTCTGTTTTCCCTCCCTTCTCTGTACTTTGATAATTACTGAGAAAATTAACATTTTTCAAGACACTTACCAGCGTCACTCCTTCCAGGCCCCACCCAGCACCGCTCTACTCCCATCCTGCCTTAGGCCCACTGCCGGTGCCTTTCCACATGGCACTGTATCACAGACCAAGAGAGCAGTATTTCTAAACAATAGCCTAACCAAGACGATCCTGGATTCCTCCATCACATGCCAGCACGCAGAATTTGCCGTACCTCAGCTCCTCCTGTTGCACCTGCACTGCAGCAGCTCATTCCTTTGGAAGGCCAGTCCCGAGAGCCCTGTCCCCTCCCGTCCCAGTCCCGAGAGCCCTGCCCCATCCTCCTTGCTCGCAGCCCAAGCTCTCCTCCAGGCTTGCCCAGCCGAACCAAGGCTACCCAGAGGCTCCCAGCACACAGACGTATCCCCACGTGCTCCCCGGGCCCACCGTTTCCTGCCTCCCCTTGTCCCAGCCTCCCCATTTCAACGCTGTTTTGCAACAAAGACATTTTCCTTTGGAGCAATGTGAATACGCTTTAATCCTAGCTCGATCCTTACTGAACAGCAACCTCCCTTTTAATAGCAGTGAGCTATCACGTTACTTATCACCTCTGGCAAGGTTTAGCTCAGCTTGACCTTGCTATTCCTGCTTTACTCCTATATATGTATTTTAGAGGTCAAGGCATGACTGAGACACTGTCATGTCTGCTCATTTTCCATACCCGAGATGAGGAAGGCAGCTAGCCTGCCTCGTACAAAAAGGAACAGAGTTGTATTAGAAAATGCCATTTTTATCTGTGCGCTGTAAAACTAATTGCCCATTGAGACTGCACCTCTACCGCAAGGAGTGCAAAAGCCAGTATTAGTCACTTGTACTCCAGTGTCAAGGATTTTGAAGACATTGCAGGGCAGTAAAACACAATGGCCCAGCTTTGCAGGCAGGCAGAGAACAGCACAAGAAAGATTTAATACACGGGTGATGAAGGATTACATGCATCAGTGAGAGACAGGTTGATACAGTAATTTTGAACTGAGGAACAGCTTATTTCTATTGTTTTCTGCATGGGAAAAGAACCCCACTTCTCACCTACGTACATAACAAATGCTACCATCAAGTACTCGATCACTCCCGCTGATGCAGGATCCTTGTTCTGTTCGCTCTCGCCAGCGATGGCTCATTAAACACAGCGCCCTCGTAAACATCGAGCAACTTTATGTAAGGAAGTCCTTTGAATTTGGGAAGCAGCTAACATATCCTAAGCCCTCTAAGGTACAAAATGCTGTCACTATTGTCATTCTGCAAACAGCTCAATATCACCGTTCCGAGACAAAACTCACATTAGGTACCAGTCTGGATAAGCACCATTAGTAATAATGATGATGAAAATAGGAGTAACAAGATAAAGAGAGGCCAAACCTGCCTTTGCTACCCGAGACGTTTAAGAATAAAACGGGCGGTCAGCAAGCAAGAGAACAGCATCATGAAAGGCTGGAATCAGAGCTGGTGGCGCCTTGGAGAGCCACGGCTGGGCTTACAGCTGGCTGGGCCGACGGCACCAAACCCAGCAGCTGCAGCCACGCAGAGAGAAACAGGGCAAAGGGAAACAGGGCAACCACACAACGGGACGGCAGTTTTCAGGGAGGGGGAAAAGTCACAAATGAAGCAGTGGTTGTTCCCCCTCTAAGTTCTGAGGATGGACACGCTGCATGAAGCGTGCCTGACGCAGAAGCGCGTCTGCAACATAACACAAACTGAAAACCTCCAGGTGCTGAGCATCTCTTCTCCTGCCCTTAACTGAAACCGACCGCTTTCTTTTCGTGGTCAGTTCCTTATCTTCTGATGAGCTTATTCAAGCACGGAGCTGTGTCCCAGCGGAAGTTCCACCTATGGCTCAAAGACGAGTTTTGTTTTGATTCAGCTACGTTAGCTCCTGTGCCCTTACTTCAGGTACAAAAGCACGACCGTGCTCTGGGCGCAAGAAAAGCTCTGGGTACAGCCTCAAGTTCACGTGGGAAACGTTTGCATCCCTTGCAAGCTACGGTAGCGGGAGCGAGGTGTAATTCTGCAAACGTTACACAACCCCTACAAGTGCGGGGCGAGTTTAAGGACAGGAAGCGGTGGTTAAATATAGATGCGCTGCACAAAGCCTCCTCGCCAAAACACGCGGCTGTTCTCGCCAAATTAGCATTGGGCAAAGCTCCTCGTAAAGGCAAGGCTGGGCTGCGGTGGCTCGGGCAGAGCCTAGATGCCCTGCTGGCTTTGGTTGACGTCGTTTTGGAATCATAAGTGCATGCTACGGGAGCTTTATTTTCCGCTTTCCAAGTCTCATTTCAAATGTGAAATTTCAAACTAGCAGGAACAAGAAGCATGCCTCTGTAGGTGCAGACAGCACCCTCCCATCTTTGCAACATTGAAAGGGTGCAATTTCATAGAACTTGGCTCAACCAAAGCCCTCTTTTCCTTTCTCTAAGCCACTAAAACCCACAGTGCTCACAGCTTCATTACAGTTTGCTTCTCTCTCTGTACACACGTCCCACACCCCCAGTATTCCCTATTTTCTGTTTTTCCATTTCATAACAACCCCATCCAACGCTGAGTTTAAGGCTTCTTTTTAAGTCACTCCAATGTTTGGCTCTACCCACAGCAAAGCCGCGTAACTCGCAGCACCTAGGCTGTTGTGGGAACAAGTAAGGCGCGGTAATTGTTAGAAGCTGTGCTTTGATCTGGGTTGAAAATCTGAATGCAGTCTAATGAGCTGCTATCAGAGCGAGAGATGCCCGGCAAGTCGATCGATGAAGCTCTATTACACCTGAATGCCTCTTTAGCTAATGCTCTCAGTCCCTTCCTTTTCGCTGCTCTGCTTTCAGTTCCCAGTTGATCTATACCCATCTTCCTGCAGACATCTCCATCTCAAACGCTGCCCTTGTGGAGCTGGTTACCCTTTGTGGCTCCCTGATGGAGCGTTCCAGCGCAGAGCTGCTTCACCATCCACGTGCTTCTTTATCGACCCGCTGCGCAGTTCCTACAGCAAAATCAACTTGGGGAACTCGCTCCCTTGCGGGATACAAAGCAAAATAACCAAGTTGTCTGATTTCTTGCAGGACTGGGATATGAGAAACAGCTCAGAGAAGGTGCAGGAAGACAGATCCCTGAACGATCATCCTTCCCGATGAACAGTCCTCGGGCACTGCAGCGACTGCTCAGGCAGAGGAAGAACACGGCCAGAGCGCCGAGAGCTCTGCACCTACAGACACCCCACCATCAGGCAGGACAAGATTTTTTATTAGTGGGGGACAAAAGGAGCGAGTTCTGGACTCTCAGTGCAGCTGGAGAACACATCAGCAATACACATACTCGGCTGAAGAGGGAGTTTTAATTAAAACGCAGGCTAGGAGAAGCCATTAGCTTCCTGACCTGACTTGTCACGGGGCTATTAAAATGGGAATAAAGAAAATCACTAGTTGGACAGGCACAACAAGCTAAAGGAAAGCAGTGCAAGTTTTGCTTCGTGTCAGACTTTCCAACAGGACAGCAGTCACATTTTCAGCCAGCTGAGAAACTCTCTGGTTTACTACGGAAAACTATAAAGTAAGTGCTGAGTGACTGCACTTTCTTGCTGATGCAGAGGAAGGCTACTAGTCAATTTAAAGTCCAAGATTTGAGGCGACTCCTAATTTAAGGCTTCCAGTTTTAAACACCTCCCACTAAATCACACACTACGAGGATCCTGACTTGCCAACAGCCTGCCCAACAGAGCAGCCCCGCTGCAGTGCCTCTAAGTGCAACACTCAGATCTCTTCCCCATTTCTTGAACAGAGGTTAGGAGAGCTTTACTGCTTCCAAAAATACTCAACACCAGCACCGTTACATTCCTGCATGTAACCCCCAAAAAAGCAAACCCTTCTCCCAAAAACCTGCTGAAGGAGGCCGCCCAGCAGGATGCCACCGCGCAGCTTCGTGGGCCTGTTACTCACCAGATCTGCAGCTTGATCTTCTTTCCTTGTAATTCAACAGTTTTAATCTTGAAGTCTATCCCTAAAACAAACAAACAAATAAAAAAATTGGTATTTAATTACAAAACAAAGCAATTGCACATCAGCTCAGAACGGCTCCAGACACAAGAAGAGCTTTTCCTCCTGCTGGCCCTCCTGGTGAAGGCGGGGTGCCCGCGAGGCTGGACGCAGGCAGGCGCCCTCCAACGCCCCCAGGCCCCAAGGGTGGCCCCAAGTGGCCACGGGACACCGCCAGGTAACGCTCCTAAGGCAATCTGGTTTGCAAAACCTTTTACATTTCTTGCTTGTTTCTAAGAAAAACGTCATTTTTTTGCAAGTTTTTTGAGAACCTCCTAAAGAAGAAAATTTGGGAGTCTAGGTTTTAAAATGCTAACCAAAACAGCCAGCTTGCTTCTTGCTTTTTAAAAAGCGTCTTCCCCCAAACAACTAAGCCGCAATATTTTGTGTATGCTGAAAAATGACACGAAATGTTGTGGAGATTTTTTTTTTTTCCTTTTTACACTTTCACGTCTAACTCTCGTGCTACCGCCATTTCAACAAACTCCTCCAGAAAGCCTGGCTTTTTCCTGAGGTTCTCTCTCCTTTCTATTAATCTCGGTCGAGCAACCTACCTGTAAGAGCAACGCCAGCCACAGATCCCAGTGCTCGCGACCCGCTCAGCACAGCTCGGAGCGGTCAGCACGTGGCAGGGCCCCGCACGGCAGCAGGTTTGGGGGGCTGGCTGAGGAGGGGACAAAGGACCGCTGTCCTGAGAAGACTCGGGAGAGGAGAACCCATCACACTGACTAGGGGCCGCTAGCCACGATCAGTCCTGAAGCCAGCATTTGGGATTTTCATTACTAATTCTGGTGTCATGAACTGTCTACCAGAGCGAGAGGCACCGGGCAGAGGACGATCCAAATAAGAAATCAACGATCCTGAGGACAGAATAAAAACACGGGGCGGCTGTCAGCACTGCAACATGCAGCATTACAGCTGATGTAATGGTAGCTGATTATTTCCTGGTAGCTGATTATTTCTTCCGTGAGCGGGGCTGTTTCTGCGCAACAAAGAGAGGACAGACAGACGGCCAACGGGCGAGCATTTTACTTTCACAGAGTAACCAGGAACCCATGCAATATTTGAGAATATTGCCAAGAACCAAGAACCAACCTGCAATATGTGCTAGGACAAGCAAATACAGTCTTGTGTGCACCTTCTGTGAAATCTCCGTCCGGGACCGGGAAACACGCACGTTGCTGGGTAAGACGCTGGTGAAAGCTCCCTTTTGTACCCTCCTGTACTTTCTGCACGCTTGCAACGCGTGCGAACCGATGGCTCCCCCAGAGCGACGCAGCACCAGGCAGGCTGGGCCCGGGAGCCCGGCAGCTCCTGCGCAGCAGAAGGGCACAGCTCCCCGTTTCAGGGATGCAAGGCTGCGCAGCGACTCACGGCAGGAGCTGTACGCAAGGCAGGGGCTGTTCACCAGCCCTAGGACGTCAGCCTGGAGCCCGCACGCATCACTTTCGGGTACGTGTGCCATTTTCTTCCCCGTTAGCCGGGCAGCACAGCGTTACTCACACTAAGTTACAACTGCGAAGCAGTACAGCTGCCATCTTACGTACCTGGCTTGGGAAACAAGCCCGCCGAACGACCAGAAGCACCCTTTAGCCCGAGTTTTACCATCCCCACGCGGTGCCACGCGCAGCCAAGCTGCTTTGCTGCGATGTGGCGCTCCACAGCAACGCTATCGGCAGTACCAAACCAACGCCCAGGGCATTTGCCAAAAGATCTTAAATAAAGGTATTCTAGGCAGCGACACCTGCTCTCAGGTCCTGCCCAGATAAAGCAGGATGTTTGACAGCCACTTGGGGCGTGCGTTAAGATAAAGCGAGCGGCTGACCTACCCAAACAAGTCAATTCTCCTCCGCACCGAGAGGGATTTAGCTAGCTCTAACACCTGGGGATAAAACAAACCTCCGATTCCACGTTATGCTCAGCTCCCACTGCAATTACAAGGTAATACCGGCTCAGCCTTCAAAGCAGAAGAGATGCTATCAACAGAGAGGACTGCCCGCCTCCAACTGCCTGCCTGGTGGCTTTGGCAGACTGGAAGAACTGGCCGTCGGCGTGGCCGCGATGCTCGCCCCAGGCCTCCCCAGCGAAGCGCTCGGCTCCCTGGTGCTGCAGGAACAGAGGCTTCGGAGAAAGCTCCTTACAGGCACGGAGCTTCCAGGAACACTCAAGTTCAGGAAGGAGTTTAAGATGGTAACAGGCATAAAAATTGAATGGCATATTACTATCACAGGAGGGTAATGACAGACCTACTGAATTAAAGATGAGCACGAAATGAGTTCCTCATCAACTGTTGGTAAGGTATTCACCAAATTCAACAGGGGAAGCCGGAATCCACAGAAAAACCTGGACGTACACAGCCAGCCCACTGCGCCTTCAAGACGCCGCCGCCTTTCCAAACAAAAACCTGGAATTTGCTGTGTTCCGGTACAGCTCACGGGGTTCAGTAAGGGAGCCTCCTCGTGGCTCTCTGGCTCGCTCCTGGGAACTGCAAGCACCGGCCGCGTACAGCGACACCTACACGGGCCCAGGGCTGGCCAAGAGCTGACGGGTTTAAGAAGACAGAAGCTATATCTGGATTCTTCTGGTTCCTGGCCCTGCGGTACCAAGGCCTGAGCACCACCGCCAGCAGACCTCGCAGGACGTGCACAGCCTCTGCCGTCCCACAAACGCTGCCGGCCACCGCCACGCGCCTGCCTTAGGGGACGAGGAGCAGCACAGAGGCCAGGAGGAGATCTGGAAGCTGCAGCACCAGCCCTGTGCACCAGGCCACTGCAATCCAGCTCCTAAGTCTCTGTACCAGCAGCGGTTATCGCTGCCGCTCTCGAGAAGGCTCGCCTGCTTCATTTGGGTAAGGGCACCCACCCAAGGTCCGGTGAACGCAGAGCTATTTCCTCCTCCCTTCTGAGCTTCCGTTGCTTCCGATGAAAGACGTTAACGAAGACCCAGGACTTGCGACAGCAGAACAGAGGACGTTAAATTCACAATCACCGCACCCAGCTATGTATCGCTTTACACCTCCCCAGGCCCCTGCCAAGGTTCTGCAGAGAACCCTCTCCTCTCGCTAAATCACACTCCAATTATTCTTGAAAAGGGAAAGGCAGAATGCCATCAGCGCGAGAGGGAAGGGGAAAGTTATTTTGCAGTCCAGAGCGGCAGACGACGAGCTGGCCCTCTGCAGCCAGCGGGGGCTCTGCGGGCATTCTCTGCGAACAAAGCCACCATTGAGCCGGGGAGGCCGGGCAGCAGGAAGCGCAGCGCGGGGATGCTGCGGCACCGGGATGCTGACGGCGAACCTGCAGGGCAAGCGCCATCGACTTCCCATCGTAAGCACCCTTAGTTATGTGCTATTCTGTATTTCATTTCAGTATTTGACTCGCAGCTACACTGTAACAGCATCGTGTAATTGCAACTGGAAAAAGAAAAGCAAGCGTGTACCACTTCGTGCCCCAGTGTGTTCAAACCACCCACCTTTGTGCTCGCAGGCTCTGGCACCAAGCGTTTTTCTTACTTGAACTCCAGCCACAGTCACATTTTCCGATAAAGACCGGATGGCCTCTTCTGCTTGCATCCTTTTCCAGCCGGCAGCAACACTGCAGCCCCCAGCCCGAGCCCCAGCACCTTCCCCGGAGGCTCAGGGGTGCACCAAAACCCACCTCAGACAACCAGAGCGAGGAGAGCTCCGCCAAGCGCCTTAACAGCTGCAGGAGGACATAAACCTTACCTTCACTGCCAATGTTTCGGACATCCCAGCATAAGCAAAGCCGGGGTGACCATGCAGAAAGGCAGCTACCTGCTACGCCTCCTTGAAACGCTTTTGAATGCGTGAAGGAAGGAGGAAGCGCGGCCCTGCAGCCCTCAGATGTTCGTATTTAAATAGCGAAAAAAAGCAGTAAAAGACAGCTCAAGCAGGAAAATACAGCAGCGACGAAGCCTGCAAGTTTTTAAAATTACAAAGTTAGCTCTGGGGCAGAGACCTTTGCTGAGCTTGGCCTGGCTCCTTCGCGCAGAAGTTTTTGATTATGAGACCCCAGGATTCTCAAGGCAGACTTGATACAAGATGGTCTTAAGCAGAAGATGACTTCTGGAACGAACTCCAAAGCCAGACGCTGCTTTATTGAGTTTATTAACCTCTACAGCGCAACACAAATAAAAAGTGGGTCCTCCAACATCCCAGCGAGTAGCCTCCCAAGTACAGCTGAGAATTATAAACTCTGAGATCAATCTAAGCCTTGCGTACGAGCCTTAATACTTCAGAATGCTACTTTATTAGGAATACGCAGACATTGGCGTTTGTTAGCAGTTTGTTATCATACTTCAGATCGAATATCTCGTAAGAAAGCTTCAGATGCAGATACACCTTCTCCTTCCAAAGAAAGCCCAACACAGGCACATCGGACGAGACGCGGGAGTTCTGGTTTTAACTGAACTCTTGGGGATCTCGGTAGCTGCTTAGGTCTTTGAAAAGATTCACCCTACAAGGCAGAGTACTCTACCCACACAGGATGAACACAACCTCCCCAACCACACGCGACAGCGCCAGTACCAGCACTATTTCTCAGAGGCCTTGCCTGTATGAGTTTAGCGACTAAAATCCCCACCCCTCCTTCACAGCTTTGCCACAGAACAGCGTCAGTGCCCCGACACCGGGACCTGGGACTGTGCTGCAACAATCCTTCGCATTTGGTGCTAAAACAGGTGTTCTGGGCGCAAGATCCAGATAAAAAGACTAGTTCAGAGAACAACAGCACGCGCCACGCCAAGGATCGCTGTGTGCCCAGGTACACACGCACCACCCGACTCCAGCCCGGCAGAGACCCGTGGAAGCGCACGCACCAATCTCTCGCGAAGAACCTTATATCCAAAGACTTATTTCAAAATAATGTTTTTTATATGCTTCTTAGTAAAACTTCAGCTGAACTCTGCTTTGATACTGCAGTGCAAAGCAAAAAAACAAGCACCCACCATGCAGTGCCCCTGGTAAGATCTGCATCTTCTTAACCAAGTACGAGGAATCCTCAGCAGGTCTGCACGCTGATCGTGACTCAGACTGTTCTGGAAGAGAAACTCAAGGTGTTCACAGTCTCATCCCTTGGCAAAAGCTCGAGCGAAAGCAAAGTTTTATCATCGAGAGCAAAATTCAGCTGATGAGGTAAGCAACAGGCAGCTCTAGGCCAGCTGGGACAAGCCTCACAGCCTCACGGCAACTCCTCCTGGAGCAGAGATCTGCCACCTCTGGCAGAAAGCACGGCTTTCAGCTACGGAGGAGAGAAAGCTCTCGTAACCAGTCTCTAAGCAGAGCTGGAACCCACGTCCTCCTCCCCAGCTGCTCACAGCTTGCGTGGACTTCCCTATCTACCAGGTCAATCTCTTCAGCTCTTAATTCTTCGTGAAGTTTTCTTTCCCAGGAGATAATTGTAATGGAGCAATAAAAGGATTCGCTAGACAAAGTCTCGAGCTCCTGCTCACTCCAAGTCCGAATGAGATCACCGGAGACAATGCAGAAACCTGAACGTCAGGATGACTTTCAGCATGACTTGGTTTCTTTTGGGCGATATTGAGAAACTGCAGGTCCACGTAAAGAGCTTGTACTTCAGGTCACATCGAGTTTGTCTAGCGAGACATTTATTCCGCAGGAATCGAGATCTCTTGCATCTGAGCTGCTTCTCTTTGCCCCGATCACACCGAACACGTTCGGCTACGTGGGGAAGGGGCAGCGCGGCCACAACAGAAAACCAGTGGCCGAGCCAAAGCCATGGGGAGGGAATCGGCACCTCCGAGCCCGACAACCTGCACACGCACGGTGCTGAGTCCAGACCAAGCAGCAACACCGATTCTGCTCGTAGCTTTGTAGGAAGGCGTACAAAGAGCTGTCCTCTTGGTCTTACGGTGCTGCAGCTGCCCTCCTGCCCAGCTTTCAAAGGGATCTAACCTCAGGAGCCAAGCGCGTGAGGCTCGCTGCCTCTTCCAAGGGGAAGCTCACTTCAAAGACACACTTGCTGGTTTTCTGTTGTGCACGTGCGTACCTACAGACAGCACAGGCAGCTCCCAGGTACGCACGCATACACGGGAGGCCGCATCTCTTCCACACTCACACATGGCAATGAATTCTTTGAAGCAGCAGAAACCCTAGCACTGTTTAACACAAACCCACCAGCAACACGAACAGCTCCCACCTTGTTTTGGAACGGCGAAAACTAAGATCGCTGAAGGCACAGGTTGCAAAAATCACAATCCGCAGAGAGCCCTTAGTGTCACGGCCCCACCGAGCTCCGCTGTCACTCTCGAGGAGCGCTGCAGGTCCTCATGGATCACCTGCCGCAGGACACAAACGGGTCAGGCAGCCCTCGTGGGCTGGAGGCCTCGGGACAGGACGTGATGCAGCTCGTTTCAGAAGGAGAAAGAGGAACGAGGCACCTCTGGCCTCACTGTGGTGCTGGCCCAGGCTGTGCTCCCTGCCCGCAGATGGCGGAGCCGGGGAAGGATCAAAGGAAGGAGCTGCACGGCAGAAGAAAAGCTCCACGCAGGCAAAAGTTGTGGTTAGTACAGTCACAAGCACGATCCCAGTTCCTCCCCTTGAAAAGACTGGTGCAAGCTTCATCTCAAATCAACTTTCACATCTCCATTTCAATAAAAACAGCTACACCACCTGCAGACTAACGCACGGAGGAAGCCACGCTCTCCGGCAAAGTTTCTCTTGACCTCCCACTAAAACCTGCAAGCGCACCAAGCGCTGCGGGCACCTCCGAAAAGACAAAGCAAAAATGAGGCACCTGTATAAAAGAAAGGTAGTAATACATTTAGTAATTGATAGGGATTTCATGGCACCGTTCAGAACCTTTTTCAAAAGCTAACGAGGTGCTTCTGAACTTGCCTGCTCTGGTTAGGGGATGGAGCAGGTTGGGAGGAAAACAGGGAAAAGGAGAAGGAAACCACACCAGGTAGCAGCCACCAGTCAGTGGCTGTGTGTCACGGGTTTGCCTGGGATAAAGTTAATTTTCTTTGCAGGGGCTCATACGAAGCTGTGCTTTGGGTTTTTGATGCAAATAGTGGCGATAACGCACGGATGGATTGGTTGCTGCAGCTTGCGGGGAGCCAAGCGAGGAGCCCGGGGTGCACAAGGAGCCGGGAGGGGACAGAACCAGGACAGCTGACCCCCAGGGACCAAAGGGATGTCCCATCCCAGAGGGCGTCCTGCTCAGCAATAGAAGCGGGAGGAAAGGAGGAGGAAGGACGGGATGTAGGGATGACGGCGTTTTCCCAAGCAGCCGCTACGCGTGCCGAGCCCTGCCTTCACTCCTGCCTGCCGACGGGGAGCAGGGAACGAGCTCCTTGGTTTGCTCTTCTCGCACGTGCGGCTGTTGTTGGCCTGGTGAGCTGTCCTCACCTCAGCCCACGAGTTCCTGCCCTTTTACCTTCCCCGTTCTGTCCCCCAGCCCACCTCAGGGGGGAGCGAGGGGCTGGGTGGTGCTGAGCTGCCCGCCGGGTTAAACCACAACGCTGCGCTCTTGTCCTGCTCACAAGATAATTTTAGTTTCTCTGAAAAAAAACAGAATTTTAAGCCTTAACACAGCACGCAGCTTACTGTGCAATCAGAGCAACACAGCCAGAGGTGGATGGAGACCAGGGCAGGCCAACACAGATCTCTTACCAGCCAAATACCTGGGGTCCAGCAGCCTGATTTCTGCTGTTAGCCTACGATAACTCCAAACGACCTGCTGCAAATCAAACTAAGCTATAAATAACTCGGCGTACCCACTGCACACACGCTGTTAGGACAGAAGCACTCGATAACTGAACTTTCACCAGTGCCAGCCCCGCACCGTGTGCCAGCACCACGAGTGCCCGTCCCGAGCTAACCCTCGGGAGCGGTCAGCAGGGCTCGCAGGGCCCAGGGGACCGAGCTCACGCTGCAGCCGCCTCTGCTCCGGGCCCAGCAGCCCCAGCTCTCGCAGCCTCTCCTCACAGCACGGGGGCTCCGGGCCCGGCAGCACCCTGGGGGCCCCGGCCTGGGCTCTCCCCACCCCAGGTGCCCCCTGGGAATCCGCCGCCCCCTCGGGACCACCCCGCAGGCAGCGCCCAGAGCTGCGACACCGCTCTGAGCCGGGACCCAGCCGCTTTCCCATGCCTGTAGCATGGGACTGCAACGTCCCAGCTGGGTTACACGGATGCTCTTCCTGCCCACGCCAAAAGCCTCGGTAAGGTCAATGCCCGTTGCTGTCCGCTCACCCAGGGATCTAGCTGTTTCAGCAGAGATGACAATTCGGATGGTGAAGCACGATTGCCCTGGTAAATCCACGCTACGACTCCCAATCACCTGGGCCTTCACAAGCTCGGAAATGGCTTCCATGAGGACCCACCTCCTGTTGTTCAGGAAGACTCCTTGTACCTCTCGGCTGTCTTTGCCGTCCTTTCCTAAATCTTTGTTTCCAAGATTTTTGACATTCAGTGACCAGGAGCGTGACACAGGACTAAAGATATAACCAGACTATTTCACAGAATCACAGAATCCTGGAAAGGTTTGGGCTTCAGGGTCACTTCCAACCCAGCTAATGCCAACCCCCTGCCCCCAGCCCCATCCAGCCTGGCCTTGGGGCACCCCCAGCTCCTCGGGGCGGTTTCTGTGGCAGCAGCACCAAAGCAGTGAATTCATCGGTTTCATCTGCCCCGCACCAAGGCTTTGCAGCGCAGAGTGTGCAAACTAGAAGAGCAGCAAGGACTCACTCGTCCTGCTCTGCGAGGTTTCAAGTCATGACAACTTAGCACTCACTTAGTCACATCTGAACAAAGAAATACCCATCTCGTATGAAATCTCCGGAAACGTACCCTTGGTTAATTCCAGGAGTCTTAGAAAGCTCCACGCCGACTGGGCACAGGAAGACAGCCACGGCGGCAGCGCTCTGTTTGAGAGCTGAGTTCTCATCAAGCTGGACACGTGAGAACGGTAACGAGAAACCATCTTAATGGTTTAAACCACGATTCAATCAGTATAATTCCACCAGCCACAAACGATGAGATTAGGTTTAGACTTCTTTGCTCCTCTTTCCCCATGCATCCAGTCACTGCTGTCAGTCTTCCCGTCCTCGGATCTGGAACTCGGAGGCTTCTCCTTTCAGGAAGGACCTTCCCTCGTGCTCCGTGAGCCGCCCATTCATCAAGCAAGGCGCTATTTGCGTAACCAACAAATGCCTTGCCTTGGTTCCCTCCTTTCAGGGAGCGCTCACTCCTTTGTCATGGAGAGACCAGCCTCAATCCACACCACCTCGACAGCAAATTATACGGAGCAAGTTTGTCTCAGTGATGTTTGAACTAAGCACGAGCTATGGAGGAGACCAGCTGTACCTCCAACTGCTAAGGACCCACGGGAGAATCTCGGGTTTGTCTCCGTACATGAAGGACCCCCAAAACTGCTATTGCTGCAGAGCAGCTATCAAGAGAAGTCGTTACGACCAGACATCTTGCTCGCTGTGCATCTTAAACCGCTCGCTCACTTATAGCTTCTCCTTCGAGGAACGCAGTAGATTCTCAAAATCCAAAGAATCAACCTACCTTTAATGTTTAGAACCAGATCTGCTGAACTAGAGATCCTAAAAAAAAAGCCCAAAACATAAGAGCTTGCTTCCTTTCTCAGCGGACTGATGAAGTCCAACAGGACCTGAAACTCAGGCAGGAGTTGAGCTGAACGGGAGGTTTCCGTAAGTCTCCCTTGAAGCAGATTTTCAGTCCCTCCAAATCATTCCCACAGCTCTTTCCTGAACCCTCATTTTTTCAGGACGATTTTGTACTATCTTTATAAAACTCTCTACAGCCTCATTTTCACTATTACTGCATCAATACATTACCAACCCCGGAATGTATCCGTAAGGGAGACTGCAGGCCAGCAGCAGTAGTACTGCTGCCAGATCATCCCCTCCCAATTATTAATTCTTCACGAAGCAGATGACAATCCTGTGAGGCAGCAACTCTAGTGTGACCTACATTCTTCCAGCCCAGATGCCTGCGTTCGTTGTGCTTCCAGATGCTGCCTCACATTACAAACAAGCAACTGAAATGAGACCGGCGTTGCAGGGATGCTGGATTTATGCAAATCATCTTGACCTACCGATAAGGGGGACCCAGCCGAATATTCATTTGGGTGACAGATCCGCCCAAATGGCTTTTTATCATCCCCCCAAAACCACAGAAGGCCATTGTTATCCAGCCTGACCTCTTATCTGAGAAAGGCCGCATTCTTTGAATTCATTCACGTCTTCGTAGTTTTCAGGAGGAGGGGATCTTCGCTCTGCTGCGGCTTCACCAGAGCTTTCCAAGCTGGCTGCCCCACGGTACGGCCACAGCCCAGAGAGAAGCAGCAAAGTTCAGGTTTACAAGATCCGGAATGACATTTTCCTAACCTGAAATTCTTTTTGAAGTGCTCCCACTTCCCTTCAAAGCGGCAGACAAGCTGTAAGCATGCAAGCTTCCTTCGTGCATCAGTCAGTTCAAGGCTGAATATTAAATCTAGGTCAAGACGACAGCCTTCCAGCGCAGCGCGCCAGAAACTCTCTTCCCTCCTAGCCTCACTTGAAACCTCCTCAAAGATCAGAGATTTGTACGAAAACCACGGGTTAACATCTACATCTTAACTCTGGAGTAAACCACCACCAAAGTCAGTATCGCTACCAGAAACTCTTTACGAGCACTTGAGGGCAACATTCAAGTGAGAAACATCAAGTCGTCAAGGACAGAGGCAGAGGTGCTGTGAATTGTTTATTCCATATACCAGTCTTTTTTTTTTAAAATACAGATTGTATTCAAAAAATTGGCAATTGTCCACACGTTTAGGGCTCAGAAGGCTCTAAGGAAGCAAACGGCGTTAAGAAATCTGGGATTCCACGAGGCTGCTTCTCCTGAAGTGGCACTGTTCAGATGTTTAACGGATCGGTTACAACGAGAGGTGCTGTTCACCCCCGTACCTGGCATTAAAGCAGCCAACCCAAGCAAGCAGCGGGTCAGGCAGGCAGCGTCACCGTTCGGCTCACAGCTGTAGCTGAGGTCCCACCCCGTGCATCCGCTTGGGAGATGTTCTAAAACATCACTGCCACGCTCAACAGCGAAAGGGACAGTGACTTCTAGGAACCGCGCACATCTCGGCTCCCTTACTGTATTTATCCGCTGCGTACACCTAAATACTGACCCGCAAACCAAAAGCTAATAACGAGGTTTACTTGCAAAGATCACTACACAATACACCATTCCTGTAAAATTAGGATAACGACATCTCCAAGGGAGGAACTAAGACACATGAGCCTAAAAACACCAATCAGAGGTGCCTCGCTGCAGGTCTGTAGGGAGAGGTACTTAACGAAGCAAGGCTGCATCTACAGGAGCTCCAAACAAGCCCGTTCCCGGCGCTGAGAGGTGTGATGGCCCCCACGTCCAAAGGGTGGGGGAAGCAGCACGTGCATTCATGCCTCAGCACTTCAAGCCACAATTTGGGCGATTAACAAACGCACCACCGGTGGTTTAAGGTGACAGAGACAGCTGAGGAGGTATGGAAGCAGCACCTGCCTTTCCATCCCCGGCAAAGCAACCTGGGGGGAGCGCTCGGCTGCTGCAGCCGTACCCACCAGCACCGGCCCCGCAGCGCCTCCGGAGCACGAAGCGCCGAGCAGCACGGCACGGCCACGTCTAACAGCCAGCCGGGGGACGGCAAGCGAAGTTCACGGGGCCACAACTGCAACCAGCTGAGTGTTGGTGGCACAGTTCTGATCTCTTGGTTCTCATCTGAGAGCCCGGGCAAGGTTCAGGAGAGAAGGAGGTAACCGGGGCAAGGAGCGTTTCCCGAAATGGATGCAGGCCCCGGGCCTCAATCCCAGAATCATCTAGGTTGGAAGAGACCTCCAGGATCACCCAGTCCAACCTCTGACCTAACGCTAACAAGTCCTCCTCTACACCGTATCACTGAGCTCTACACCTAACCATCTTTTAAAGACCTCCAGGGGTGGTGAACCAAGTCCTCCCCTCAACCATGTCACTAAGCGGCAGCTGCTGCCAGCACTTGAAATCTGGCCCATTTAACTTGTAAGCACCACTCCGGTTTATAACGTGTCGGCACCACTCCGGTTTATAACGTGTCGGCACCACTCCGGTTTATAACGTGTCGGCACCACTCCGGCTTATAACGTGTCGGCACCACTCCGGCTTATAACGTGTCGGCACCACTCCGGTTTATAACGTGTCGGCACCACTCCGGTTTATAACGTGTCGGCACCACTCCGGTTTATAACGTGTCAGCACGACAGCCATGAATTTCGGGTGCAGCAAGTCTCCCTTATGCTCACACCCAGCACACTGAGGTTGAGATCCCAGAAAACGGTTCGGTCTCACCTTGGTGCCAGTAACCTGCCACAGAAGATGGGGACAGAAGCCATTTTCAAGGCAGGACCGGTTATGAAGCCTTCTCAGCCTCTCCTCCCTCACTCATTAATAAGCATTAATTCGATTTTTGTCTAACGGAGTCCAAGTGTACGCAGCCTCTAACGCTCGGTGATGGTCCTTGGCGGGGCACACGGTGCAGAAGGAGGGGAGGGGGGCACAGAAAGCAGGCAGCTCAGCCCGCCAGGGTCCCACAGGCCAGCATTCACTTCAGCATTTTCCTCCTGGGGACGGAGTTCCAAGAAGTCACGTGGAAGTACAGTTCCAATGCCCATGGAAAGAAAATCTCTGCTCAGAAAGAAAACTGAAGCTTCCTGTTGACACCACCTACACTGCCGCTTATGTCTGTGAAACCCCCAACAGTTTCAGTTTCGGCACAAGCCGTTACTTCTTCCAGAAGAAAGAAACTTTCTCATTTTGTTATTCCAGAGGCTAAACCTTACACAAGGCTCCCACAACCAAAACAAAAGAAAATGAACAAAGGAGCTATTTTAGTGATCTTTTATGCATACCAAGAGACAAGAGAGACAATAAGGTTTTTATTCGCAAGGTAGTAAGGAAAAAAAGGCAAAGCTCTAGCAAGAACCACTACTCCAGAGCTGTTCCGTGCAGCAGTAACCTCTGCTGAGTGTCACTTAATTCCACGTTTGCAGGCTGATTGCCCCCACAGGACGTAGCAACCACGGGTCCTAAACCACCAGGCACATGCGCTAGGGATGTTCAGGTTCGATTGCATCTGATTAGATCACTTTTCATGGGCGCCTTAGCCTACTCACGCTATATTCGTCAGCTCGAAAATAAACACGGCACACGAATCTGCTTTCGTGCACGCTGCTGCTATTTGTGAAGCAGAAAATTTGTCACTCCTTGCTGTAACAGTAATTCTGTCCTCAACTACATAAACATAAAACTCAAGTCAACACCTACCCTGGCTACTTTCTACTCACCAGCTTGAGGAGAAGGCTAGCACAGAAAGAAGGCGAGCGGATCCATTCTGTCTGCTTGAGCAGCAGCACTAGCTCCGCCAGAGCAGCACCTACGGGTCTTGGAGGTCAGCAGAAGATTCAGCCCCTGGATGAGAGACAAATACCTCCAAGCTCTCTGCAGCTACGCCTCACTGCCACGCCCAAGCTAAGGCCGGTTACCTTTTGTTTGGGGAATTAAAGCTCCGTACTGCTAACCTCACGGAGGAGAGGCCACCGCTGCCGCTTGCAGCCCAGGCACGGTGCTGGGACGCGCGCTTGCAGTCCCTCAGCCGTGCCGACAGCTGAAGGCACCGAGCACCGAAGCAAAGCACGGGACTGCGCGACCGCCTCCAGCTTCCAGCAGCAGAACTGGAGGGTCAGGAACTCCTCCGTCATTTCCAGACAGGTTCGGGAGTCTGTCTGCATGCCACAGTCATCACCGCTACCTGAGACCTGAGTCTGCGATGCTTCACGTGCTTCCCAGGATGGGTGAAGTTTTCAGAAGCGCATTTTTCTGAGGGCCAGGCAGTTACTGCGTTTGAACTTTTATCTATTTTCTCTGGTGAAACAGTCCGGGAAGCTGCCTTTTCCAGCCCACGAGAAGGAACGCACGTACTTGTGACTTATTGCTGGAAACACGGGTTTCTTTCCCTAAAAGCAGTGAATGCTGCCACCATTCATGAACTTACCCCGCTGACTCCAGCTACCTGGAGCACACCACGGCGGCCGGCACGGGGCTTTCACTGCTGGCAGCCGGAGGCACCGCCGCCAGGAGCAGCAGCCCCGTCCCCCAGGGCTGGCGAGGGGCTGTGACCCAGGCCCTTCTGCCAGAGGCTTTCAATGCAGAGCTGCTGGGTAAGGCCGCGCCTACGATTTCCTACAGGGACGCCGAAGAACGGCATTGTGTGCGGTGTTAAAGATAGCGTGCGCAAACCGGAGCTTCGTGGCTTGCACGACACGGGCGCAGGTCGGTCTGCACGTGCCTGAAGCAGCCGCCGTGTGATTTAGGGTGCTCTCCGTTACCGAGCATCAGCACGTACGTTCACTCCAACACCCAGGTTTCAGAAAAAGCTTTACTTTAGGAACGCTTCAGCATCAAGAATCAGAAGCCTTCACAGAGGCGAAGCAGTGCAGGTTTTCATCTCTGGTTTAAACCAATTCCCAGGACTCCAAGACCATTTCCACGCTGCGAGCAGCTGGTGACGCCACCTCGCTCACCCCATGGAGACCAAGTTCTACGCCTGCAGACGTTTCCACCCAGCCTCCTGAAGTTCTCCAGTGAGCACAAAGATGAGCAGCAACGTTCCCAGGCTATTTAGCAGGAAACCTGAAGCAAAGGAGGAAAAAAAACCGCCCACTGCTGCAATACTGCCCAGAAGCATCGCATTTGTCAGGAAGTTTTTATCGCCTTCGGTAATTATTACTGATCCTGCTACACTCCAATTGAACTCGTGGAAAGAGCCCGAGAAACAGGGATCGCGTACCTTTGAGGAGGGTGGAAAGAACTGGGAGAACGCCATCAGCACTGCCTAGAATCACAAGTTCCTGCTACCCAACACCGTGGCCTCTCTCCCAAGGCAGCACCGGAGGCCACGAGACTCGCTCGGATGCTTCCAGTTTGCTGCACGCTGCAACAAGGCCGGTTACACCTCGTCTGCAGGAGGAAAAAAGCCCCAGGCTGGCACCGCGCAAACCCTCAGCCCCAGCGGAGGGGCGCCGTGTGCCAACCGACGAGAGAAGACGTGCGCTCACAAGACAGCTCCAGAGATCCCCGCTTTCCACTCCCACGGAGTAAATCCCTTTCCCCTTGCCCTGCAGGGAGCCAGCGGAGGTCGCACCGTCAGCTGTCCTGTCCCAGCACGGGGCTGCTGCAGCTCCCGACGGCACCTATCCTGCGGCTCAGCATCCCGCTGCAACACCGAATGGGGCTGCGTTGGAAAACAACGTCAGGACATACACAAAGAGTTCAGGTTAAAGGAGAATTTTAGCGACAGCCGGACCAGCAGCACCACAAGTCTCAGGGGCTGAAACCGAGGGTGACAACAGCGCTGGCCACAGCGGGAACGCTGAAGGTCCCCCAAAAGCTAGGTGAGGAGCACTGGAAGCGGCTCTGAGCAAGACGTCACTGCCTTCTTCATCCGTCGGCTCTTCCACCTCTTAAACTTTGTCAGGAGCTCTTCACAAAGCTGGGGCCATTTCCTAACGCCCAAAGACCAAAGGGAGCTCTTCAGACCTCCAAGGGGAATCTCTCCAGACCGCAGCGCTCCTGATCGCAGCCAGCAGCGGCTCAAACACGGCAAGTTCAGCCCCCCCCCAGGCCCCGTCCTGGCAGCCAGGACCGACGGCCACAGGCGTGGAGCAGGGAGCGAGTGCTTCTGACACAGCACCTCGGGCAGGGACACGTTAACTCGGGATGCTCAGCGTCCCTTCCGGAGAGATCTTCCTTACCCCGAGGGCAGCAGTCCCCTCGGCTCTGCCCTTCTCGTCCAGCCGCACAACAGCGCTCCCGTGTCCGCTGCTCCTTGCCCCCGTGCCCGAACTGGGGGCCGCATCCTCCTGGCTGGATCAAGGCAAGCAGCTCGCCAGTGCAGGCAACGCAGCCCGCACTGGGACACACGTCCTGTGCCACACGGCCACCACCAGCAGCCACCAGCAGCCTCGCGCTGTCACAGGGGGAGTTCCTGAGACGCCTCTGTGCAAGCCACCAGCCCTGGTCACCAAACCAGGAACGAGAAGCGCAGATGTTCCGGAGAACTCACACCTGGGCCGTGCTGTGCCGCGCGCCAGCAGTAAGCACAGAGCCGCGGAGCTAGCAGCGCTACCTCTGTTTTTGCCAGAAACTCCGGCAGTTTAAAAAAAAAAAAGTGTTCTGTCGTTTATTGGCAAGATCAAAAAGCTGGGCTGAGATGAAAGCACAGCACGCCTCCCGAAACAGACGTGGTGGTGGGATCCCCCGAACCAACAATTAGACAGCTATACTGACACCGCGCTTCTGAGCTTCCCCTGAAGTGAGGGAGAGGCGTACGTGCTGCCACGTTCGGGTGGATGCCATTTCTGATTTCGCCTCGCCCCAGTCGCAGGAGCCCCGACAGCCAGCCCGTGCGGACAGCTCAGCCTCTAACGAGCCAGTCACGCTGCAAGAAACCCCCTTCAGAAACAGGAGCGAGAGGGTAAGACGCAGGCTGCAGCAGGTTTGGGAGCACAGAAAACTAAGACCGCTACCTGAGGAGCTGGTAGCGCCTCAGTACTGCTGCCAGCACGTTCAGCTTTCTTCTTACTCGCGGAAGTTCAGACATTTACTATAGAGTTCAGACATTTACTATAGATCCGCAATGCTTCTAGAAGTGCAGCCAAGTCGGTTAGCCACAGGGAAGTCAGCTGCCACGGGGTTCGGTGGGGAGGAAGGACCCGGAGCGTGGCGACATCAGGAGGGCAGGAGGCAGGGGAGAGGACACGAGGCACTGTCCGAGCTCGGCACGGTAACTCGCGTGTCCAGACGCCTCAAGTCAATAACCGACCATCTCGAGTACAGACGATTCATCGTCAGAAGACAGGCGTGCTGGTGGGACCAGGGGAAGCCAAACCCACCTCAGAAGCAGGGACAGCCTCTGGTCAGGACCAGGCGCGTGCTGCCGAGGGCACGCTGCCGCAACGGAACAGAAACCAGTCCGATCTCATCAGCCACAGAGGAGACGAAGGCTCGACAAACCAGCTCCAGCGAACCTCCTGAGACCCTCGTGAAGCCAAGGATGGGCAAGGACCTCGCCCTGACCTCAAGCAGAGGAACGGTGCCGCCCACCCGGGCGCTCAGACCTTCTGAGGGCTCTGAAGCTCAGCTCCGGGGCCAAGGCCCACTCGGGGAGGTGCCGATCGCAGCCCCGTCAGACTTCTGCGCTGCAGAACTCCCACCACAGCGCAGCACGCCACCCGACTCACGTCACCTGGAAGAGATGTTTCCGGCACACCCCTCTTCCAACGAATGCTTCGGCGTATCTGGGACCTGGAGAGCTAGCCGGCAGTCTGGACGCACAAGGTGCCAGTCAGGACAGCATCCTCGAGGAAGGGGTTGTACAAGCAGAGATGTTGGCGTAGACATTCGGCACGTAGCAGCGGCCACGCTAGCAGGCCTCTCTCGGGGAGCGCCAAGCCACACTGAGGAAGCGCAAGACACGAACGGGCGTCTCTCCACACAACACAGCACGGAGCAGTCACAATCCCAGCGGGAAAAAGCCTCGAGCTGTTTCAGCTACAGAAAGGAGCAAAACCACGCAGAGCCTTCAACTTCGACCCACGCAAGGCTTCTAGTCACGCCCACGCGGCGCAGAAAGCCCCACACGGCTACGCGGTCCTGGAGCGCTGGAGGCGACGTGCAGCGGCCCCGCTCGCTCTGCAGCCCCCGCGCCACCGCACAGGGAACTCCCACGGCGCCGGGCTCTGACGGGCCCCTGGCGCAGGGCGGCGTTTGAGGCACCCCGCGTTACGCAGACCCGACGCTTCCACGTCTCATCGGGTCCCTCAGCCGAAGGGCCGCAGGGCACTGCCGCGGGGGGAGCGCGTGCGAGCGGCTCCCGGCCCATCTCCCTGCCGGGCAGGGCTCAGCCCCAGGCAGGACGAGGCTCCCCCAGCCGCCGTCCTTCCCCGGGACCCCCGGCTCTTCCTCCGCTACGCGGCCAACGCGCAGAAGTCGCTGCCCTTCCCCGGCTCCGGGATGGAGGCCGAGGGCGAGCTGCCGCCAGGGCAAAGCCCTGTGTTGCTGCCGCCTCGGCACTCGGGGCAGCAGGGGCTAAGGCAGAGACCCTCCGAGTCAGGATTTCTTTTTCCCTGTCCCCCAGTTAAGTGTTTATCGACGGACTCTCAGTCGGTTCTCTAATTAATTACCAATGCTAACTTCAAGGACAGGAAGAGATGAGGCGTTTTCTCATCTGCGGTTTAAAGACAGGAGAAACGCTTTCTTTTGGGAAGAGGTAGATCGGGAAGTCGAGGGGAAAGCACTCCCCTGCCCCCCCGGCCGTGCCCAGCGCCAAGCAAGGCGCTACAGAACAGCCCTTGGTTTGTGAATCACGGAGGGGCCGAGGTTGGAGGGGACGCCGGAGATCATCTAGCCCAAGTGACCGGCACCTACACCCCCGCCTACCTGCTCCCGAGCGAGTTTCCTTCCAACCTCACCAGGCATTTCACTCGGTCTTGTACAACCCAAGAACGGACTACGGACTACGAAGACAGCCTGCCAAATTCAGCCTGCCCTCTGAACCCGAAACCTGCTTTTACCCTAGGAAACATTACTGACTCCGTTCGCTCTTCAGCTGCGCCTCTTAGCGCTGATGCGACCCTTCAGCCTGGACGCGGTGCTGCCCTACCTGCAGCCGCCGCCACCCGCACCCCTTCCCAATCCCCCCCATCTCCCGGCACTCAGCACGCCCAGGAACCAGCTGCCTGTTGCCTGCGGGCAAGCACAACCAGCCGTCAGCGCAAGGACAGACGGACGGAGGAGCAGCCGGGCCGCGTGCACGTCACTGAGGAGCTGAGCAGCACTCTCACCCTTCGCCCAGGGTTTCCGCCCCGGGGCAGGGACAGCAGCAGCGCAGGAAAGCAGCGGGCGCAGCCGAGGGCTCCGTCCTGCTTCGTAGCAGGGGCCGGGAGGGGAAGGGCGCGGGGAACACGCTGGCACGGCCACCAAAGGCCGTCAATCACGCGACAGCCGCCATAAAATCAGTTTGCCCGAGTAACCTCTCGGCGTGACTTCTACCCCCCCGGGTGTCCCCACACCCCCAGCACACCTCTACGTGGTGACGTTAAGCAGCCAGATCGGGGAACGGCCGCAGCCCAGCTGAAAAACGGCGATGGCGGAAAGCTTCAGGCAGCTCCGTCCCTCGGCTCTTCCCCACACAGCCGTCCTCGTGTCCCCGACCGGCGGCGCCAGGCACACGCCACCAAAGCTGCTGTTTGTTATCCGTGGCCCCAGGAGCTGCCCCGCATCCCGCCCGGAGCCCCCCCAGCTCGGCAGCCCTCCCAGGGGGCACCCAGGAGGAGCACCCCTACGGTAGGTGCGCGGCAGCCCCGACGCGCCCACTGCCACTTTCTGCTTCCACGCTGAACCCATCCACGTCCTGCCCTCCAAGGGCTGCTGCGGCAGCAAGCTTTGCCGTTCGGTTATTCACCGTTCGGTTACACGTGCAGGAATTGCCTTTGCACCTCTGCCCGTCTGGTGACTTCTGCGCCCCAGGCCACGGAAGTGACTGGAGAGGAGTTCGGGGCGTGGGGGTGCTTGCTTTGGGGGCTGCTCGCTTTGGGGGCTGCTCTTCGCTCTGGGGGCTTTTTTCTTACCTCGCCCGCTGCATGCGAGGAGTCGGGTACGGACTGAGCACAGCCTCGGCGCGACATGAACAGAACCCGAGGCTGGTTGCTGCCACAAGTACAGAAAACAGAAAAGGAACGCGGGGCAGAAGCCAGCCAGCGCTTCCTACTGCTGCAGAAATACTGCGATTTTTTTTTTTTTTTGGACCCTAGAAGTTGGGAATCCAGGTCGGTTCATTACAACCGCCACGGAGCTAAGAGCGCTTTGGCAATCCAAAACAATTTCTGACTGATTTGTTTCCCTACGGCCTACCAAGTTTTTCCCTCCGTTTGCTGTCTGGGTCTCCTTCCTTCCTAATATTAATATATTACAGTAACAGGCAGACAAACCTCACAAGATATAAGCAGAAACTCGTTAGTTATATTTTTGATATCTGAGGACTTCTTTAAATTTGACTATCTAAACATACCATTATACAACGATTCCAAAGCAAGCGCTCAAAATCACTTCTAATAAAGGCCAAAGAAATTACAAAATGAAAACAAGCTGAGAGAAAAACCAATTTCATCAGCAAGCAGTTTTCATATACCTTTGCCCTTAAAAGAACGCGGTGTTGCACGCTCCTAGCACAGCTCCAGCACCAAGACCTCCCCGTATTCAGAATAAAACACGCAGCGATCAAACCTCAAAATCTTGCTGCTTTTTCTCCATCTCTTTGTATCTGTAGAATCGCTCAAACGCTGACTTGCAGCCCTCGCAAGTAAAGAACAGACAGGGAGAACACCCGGATCTCCAGCGTGGGCTACGACCCACCAAAGTTTTACCAAAACCACTGGTTTCCAGAGGGGCTCTCACAAGGACTACACGCTCTTTGTCCCCCGGAGTACATCACTAGAAGCATTCAGGTTTCATGGGAAAACATTTCTTGTGACTCACCTTAATTTGCATTTTACTTCGTCAAACAAGTCAAACAATAGCAATTACGTGCTTGAGCTCATTCTGACATTGAACTCTTCAGGCAGCCAGCCCTCCCCACCCGCTCACAGCGCCGGCAGCCCAGGCTGGCGCTTTACCTGCTGACCCCCCCCGCACGGCTTCGCCGCGCGCCTGCGGAGCTGCCGGACCCTTTCCAACGGTTCACTTCCAGCCGTCACCAGCCTGACGCGCTGGGTGCCAAGAAAAATCGACTGCGAGAAATTAAGCACGTATCGACTGGAAGCTACTTACGCTGCCGGTCCTAGAGCAAAGGACCTCAGGAGGTGGCTGGGGACAGGGGCAGGCGGCGGGGGCCCCCCCCACACCGCGCTCGCGGGCGGCCGCAGGAGCAGCTTCCACCGACAGACCCGACCCGGCGGCGGAGCGCCCCTGAAGCGGAACTGCCCAGTCACCGCCGCTTCTTACAAAGAAACATCAAAGCCATTTTCGCAGCCCGGAATTGCTGTTTTGCCAGACCCAGAAACGGCTCGCGACAGGCCGAGCCCTCTCTCGTTCGGTCGCTCTCCACCTGCGAGCAGCAGCGCCGGAGGAGAAGGGCCCTGCTCTCCGCGGGGAGGTTGCGATGACTTAGGGATTCTTGCAGAAGGGCCACGGGGATTATTTATAGCGCCTCCAGACGGGGTAATGAAATCACTCACACGCGCACCTCGTCACATCAGCAGCCTAACTGCTGTCTTAGCAGGAAATATTAGATTGAAGCGATGCAAAGTCCAAGAGAGCCTCCCCGACCACACGGGCAGCAAACACCCGAGCTGCCGCCGTGCATCGTGCCTACCCCATTCCTGAAACGCGCGAGGGCGAAAGTCAGGGCATGCAAGTTGCTAACGTGAAGTAGGAACGCACATTCCTGCGTCTGCATTTACATACGCAGAGGAGCCTTTGCTTTGACAGAGCTGACCCCCCCCCCACACACACACACACACCCTTCACGCACACGGACAAGTTCCGGCAGTCTCCGAGACCCATCTCCTACGCGGGCCGGCCCCGTCCCTGCCCCCAGCCACCCGTGCAGCAGCACACCTTACGTGCTTCGCTATCTCAGGTTCTTGGTGGAGCTCCGGGTAAACACAGAGGCATGAATCAGAGCTAACAAGCTCCTAAGGTGGCTTCCCTCTCTCTCTCTCTTTTTTTTTTCTTTAATAGAAGGAGAGATTCAGCCAATAAGCCAGTCGCCTTCAATGTCACCTGCTGCGTACACAAGCGATTTGGAAACGGCATTTCCTTGTTGCTACAGGTCAAAGACTCGTCTGAGCTCTTTCCTGAACGTCTCCTGTTCGGCTGCGAAACCCGCCCGGCCCGGGCAGCTGCCGCAGCAGGGGTCAGGCTATCGCAGCAGTCACCTCCACGGGCCACGTGCCCCTCCTGGATCGCCCGTATTCCTGCCGCTGCTGCACCAGGAAAACCTGAGAGCGTTTGAGAAAGCTCACTTTGAGGCAGATTGCTGGATTGCTTTGTTGTAACGATGCCGACAACAACTGGGCAGGTGTCTGAGCCCGCTGCAAAAGCTGAGGATTTTTCCCTCGTGGCTGGGCTGCGCTTAAAGGCGTTTGCGAACAGTCCCCATTTCACTTGGCATTGCTTGCACAGACGCACACCTCCCCACCAGGTTTCCTCATTAAGCAATTGCAGACAGAAGAACTCAGGAAACAACGCACTGAAGCCACCTTCATGCAGTTAAGCGCCTGAAATTCAGCACCACACGGAAAACCCCAAATCTGTCAAATTCCCCTGCGAAGACGAAAGCCTGACACCCTCTGACCCAGCAACCCACCTCGAGTGGTGCCTGCTGCTGCCATACCTAGACATTCAGCTCAAAATTTAGGAAATGAAACTTGTCTTGTAGTGTATACGCGCTACACTTTACCTACTCCAGAGATACCCGCTGGTCTAGCTCGGTCCGACCGCTCAGGAACACCCTCAGCCTCCGCTCGTGCGCGTTTGCTGCTAAACCTGGTGATACTCTACCAGAAACCTCAAAACCTGCCGAACGATGAAGCCCGAGAACTCATTATTAAAATCACTGGTCACTAAAACACAAGCCCTCTGGAGCAAGAGCCACCATATATATATATATATTTATATATATATATATAAATACCTGCTGCCTTCTTAACCAAGACGTTGGCTGCTTCTAACTTTGCCAATGGCAAGGAGCCTTCCCAGCACCCTCCGACAGCGCCGGAGCCATGTGATCCACGGCACAACTTGCCAAGCAGCACAGAACCACGCCGCGGCCCCAGCAGCAAAATAAACACAGCCTCCAGTAGCCAAGGCATGGGATGGTAAAAGTTGACATTAAGCAACCTTCACCGCCCCCACCCCCACCGACCAAGAACTCCTCAGCAAAACCGCGAGCTGAAGCCCCAACAGCTTCCAGACGACTGCTCCCTGGCGCTTCGCTGCCCTCCAAGCCCAGACATCCTTCCTTTCGCTTCAGATTACCAAGGCCTTGCTTGCGAGCGTCTGCTTTACGTCTCAAATTCTGAGCTATGATTTTCAGGGTAAAGTTGGGGCACTGAGGAGGAAGCACGCAGGCGTGTGCTCGCACCTAGCGCTGAGGTTCACGCTGGCACCGTGTTCTCCTACCCTTGGTCAACAGCTGCATTGCCAATGGTTTAAGGGACTTCCATCGGCCACAAAAAGCCGGATCCAACTCATTTTTTTCCCCGACGTGCGGCCGGTGCCCGCACACATTACACCACAAGGTGCGGTGGAAGCATTAATTCCCTTAAATCGCCGCCGAGGCCAGAAGGTTTGAAGCCGCCGACCTCAACGCTCGATCTGCAAAAACAAGGCGGCGGCGAGGAGAGGGAAAGCAAAACCCCTCGCGGGGCCACGGAGGGAGGGCGTCGGGCAGGCGAGGGGAAAGCGGGGCGAAGGCACGGCCCTCGCCCACGGTGAGGGAGCTGGGACCGGGGGCTGGGGAGGGGACATGGGGCGGGGATCCGGCCCCTGGCGTGAGACACTGGGGACACGGCTGGGGATGGAAGGGGGCAGGGGGGTGACAGGGGGATATGGGGGCAGGGGGATACGGGGATATGGAGGCAGGAGGACAGGGGGACATGGGGACATTTTGGGGACGGGGGGGGGGGGGGGGCGGGGGTGTCGGCGGGCACTGACCGATGGTGGAGATGAAGGTGGTGTTGAAGGCATCGTCGGAGAAGCGGAAGAGCACGCAGGTCTTGCCGACGCCCGAGTCGCCGATGAGCAGCAGCTTGAAGAGCAGGTCGTACGTTTTCTTCGCCATGGGGAGGAGGCGCGGCGGCCGCCGCCGCCCGCTCCGGCCCGCTGCAGGCCCCCCGCCGCCCTCACCACCGGGCCCGCCCCTGCCGGCAGCACCGGCGACGAGGAGGAGGAGGAGGAGGAAGGAGGAGGAAGGAGGAGGAACGGCGGAGGAAGGAGCCGACGAGGAGGGGGCCCACAAAATGGCTTCCTGCCGCGCTCCCCGCGCCGCCGCGGGCCTTCGCTGCTCCTCACCGGGAGGCAGCGGCGGAGCCCGGCCTCATAACCCCGGCCCCGCTCGGCCCTGCCCGGCCCGGTTCGGTTCGGTTCGGTTCGGTTCGGTTCGGCCCGGCCCGGCCCTGCCCGGAGCTCCCGGCTCGGTAACGGCGCAGGCCGCCAGGAGCGGGGGGGGGCGGCGGGGGGGGGGCGGCACTGAGGGAGGCGGAGGCGCGCACGCCGTGACGTCATCGCGCACGCCCGCCCCTGCCGGGCAGCAGGCTGCAGGCTGCACCGCGGTGACGTCACGCGGAGGGAGGGGGGGAGCGCAGCGCGGGGGGGGGGTAAGGGCGCGGCGCTGCCTCCCCTTCGCCGCCCGCCCCAGGCGGAAGTCCCGCCCCTCCCCGCGGCGCCGATTGGGCGCGGGCGCTGCCTGTCTCTCCCGGGGGGTGACGTCGCGCGGGGAGCCCCTGGGGAGGGGAGGGGCTGCCCCCGTGAGGTGATCGTGGGGCGCGGCTCCCTCCGAGCCGTTTCCGGGAGCCCTGAGCTTTGAGGAGTTTGTGCCACTTTTAATAAATATTAATAAATAAAGGTTTATTTTCGGTGCCTTGCTGGACGCCCCACAGGATGTCCTGCCGTGGAAGGGGCCGTCGTTGAGCCCAACTCCTGCCCACACACAGGAGTTAAACCATGTGTCCAACAGCTCGTGCATCCCCAAGCACCAAACCATGTACCTAAAAGCATTATCCGGACATTTCTTGAACCCCAACAGGTTCCGGGCCGTGTCCACCTCCCCAAGGAGCTCATCCCGGCGCTCCACAACCCTCCTTCCAGTGACAAACCCCTGCCTAACGCCCAGCCCGAGCTTCCCCTGACTCAGCTTTAAGCCCTTCCCTCGTCTCCTACCACCAGTCACCACGTAATTCACCTAATTCCAAAGATCTACTAGAAAAAAAATAGAATTGTGCCTCAAAAGTAGCCTCACTTCACTGACAGAGAGGCAAACTGGGGCAATTACAAAACATTTTTACCTCTCCCCTACGTACAAGTGCACCTTGCAGGTCTTTATTGAAAATGTCTCCTAGGTATGAATGAAAATATTTTCTTAGTATGCACATAAATGAGTATTTAAACCTCGGCATGTAAATATTTAGGTCATGCAATAAATGTGACTGTCTCACCCTCTGTGAAATACTTGTGTACAGCTGAAATGGTTGGAGGGGAAAATGACAGTGCCAACGGAGAGCTCCACCGTGAAGAGACCGCCACAGGTACAAACGGGGTCCACAGGCAGCTGGTCCCCAAAGGTTCATCAGCACAAGCACATCGCTAGAGGTTTTCACAGATTTTTATAATAAACGTTGGCCCTAGAGAGCTTTGTTTGCAATGGAGTCCAAAGAAGCTTATCTTTTAGGCTTCTGGATAGGAAGTAACAGAACATCTTGCATATTGCACTGCAAACAAGGAGTATTTTCTGCTTGGGTGTAGCCCCCGAGTGCCGCAGAAGACGCCCTGCCAAGGACAAGGACAGCCGTGCCCTGCGGTCCTGCTCCAGAGACCATCACCACAAGGCTGGCACATTTGGGGTGTCCGGAGAGGGGCAGAACAGTTCTCACAGCTCTCCCCACCACGTCTTCCCAAGGATCTTCCTTCCTGACGTCAGGAGGGCACCGATCCCATGTGACGAGGGCTAATTACTGAATTAGGAGGAACAGAGCCAGCGAGGACCCGCGGGCCTCTCCTCGGCTCAACAGCTGAGGTTGCAACACCAGGCTGAAGATGCATGCCCTTCAGATCTTGCAGCGGGGAGGGAAAAAGTGAATCACACGCCAGTTGTGCAACAGTATTTGAGTTTGGGGAGGTTTGCTTGAGGAGAGCTGCAACACGCTGGGTTTGCTGGTTAGTCAAATCCTCTCACAAAGCAGGGCCCAGCCCTGGGTGTACGCAGGGCTGGGAAAGGTCTTTGTCATCCGCGAGGCATCACCAGCCCCACGGCCTCAGCAAACAGCTTTGTTGTCGGCAGGCAGGGCAGGGACGTGACCTGCGCTGCTCTGCCCCAGGCACGGGCTGGGCTGGCAGGCGGGGGTCTGGCTCCTGGCCCCACTCCTTGCCTCGAGGGATGAGCTCTGGGAGCCCTCTGGGACAGGCTCCACGGCCCCACAGTCGCCTGCAGCTCCCACCATTTCGGGAACTGCTGGAACCCGAAACCTCGGCAAGGACAGGGTCCCTCGTGGGGCTGGCAGTACAGCCCCAGATGCTCAGCACGTTGTCTGAGGAGGAATGGAAAAGGAGCTGAAAGGACTGTGCGTGCTGCCACGCAGCGCTGTGCTCTTCTCAGAGCATGGCCATGCTGCCGAGCACCCCGGTCCCTGAGCACCGAAATCTGGCCTGCGGGTGCCAGGAACCCTTCTGGTGGCAGACAAATGCAGCGTTCAGCTGCCCTCTTGAATTTGGTGTTGTTGTGGAGGCAAGGGTCTCAAAATAAATCTATATTGAACTATACCTAGGAGCTGGTCGAATTTTTTGAGACACTCTTGTGTCTCAAAATGTAAGAAATGTAAGAAGTGAGCTTCATCAGAACGATGAATTCCTGAGAAGGGAAAGTAAAAGTGATACAAATCCAGGAGGGTCCCCGCACTGCTTTTCTTTTGCAAGTACTTGCAGGCGTTGCATTAGGTTTCACTGGCCTTTCCAGCCACCCTTCAGCCTTCAGGGGATCTGTGCAGCAAGATACAAGCAAGCCTCCTAAAAGTGCAACCTGCCGTGTCTGGAGGATGGGTCAGCGTCTGGAGAGGCTCCTACCACGGCTGCTGGCAGGGCCGGGGGTTCTCCAGCTTGGTTTGTGCTTCCCTGCCTCTTCCTACATCTGTCCCCCAGCCCAGCTGCAGCGGAAAGCCAGAGAATAAGAGGAACAAGAAAGCCAGCCCCACGCCTCTGAAGCAGGGACCGTCTCTTCCCAGATTCTGTCCTTGCAGCCACCCTGGCATCGAGAGCAGAAGTACAGAAGTACTTCATCAGCACTTGAAGGCGGCAGGAAGGTCACGCAGAGCCCGGTCAGCCTTCAGCAGAGGGGCTCGGTGTGCCAGGGACGTATTTAGCCCCGCGTGCTCCCAGCTCGGCCGCTGGTGCCCAGTGCGGGCGGCTCGGCCAGGCTCAGCCCCATGGCAGGCAGCGAGGAGCTTTCTGCCCTCTTGTCTGCACACGTATGGGGCACACGTATGAGGAGCCCTTCCCCAAATTTAAGGCTTCGGGGTCTTGTTTCTCAGCACCCCAACCTGTTCCAGACATTCTCCCCCGTGAGAGTCCATCTGCTGACAAAGCTCCTGCCCTCTCCTCGCAGCACCGCTCGCCTGTGGTAATGCTGGGTCACGATCCCGCGCTGCCCGCGAGCGGAGGAGAAAGCCCGGCATTGTTGTCACTAGTGCTTTGCAGAGCCAGTCACCGCCTTGTTTTCTGGGGTTTTCACCAGGGAGGGAAGCAGCAACGAGAACAAGGGGCTGCGTGGCGGTGGGGTCGGTGCCATGAGGGGCAGCTCATGAGCAAAAGGCTCTGCAGGAGCACAATAACAATTAGTCATCGGTCACCCAAAAAGGAAGATAAAATGTTAGCCCCCGGGACAGTGTAGAGAAGCACCCCACCCCTGCACCAGAGGTTTTTTCTGTTTGAAGGAAGGTTTGGGTGGATTTGGGGAAGGGTGGGAACTCCTCGCTGCAGATTTAGCGCAGTAAAACCAGAGCTCTGCGTCTTTAAATTACATCTTGCCAGCAGATTATTAAATCCTTTAATCTCTGGGCATCGATGTTGATCTAGTTGCCTTACAGATATTGCTCACACCACATCTGTTGAAACTCCATTCCGAGATAAACGCCCAGCACCTCCCACCTGGCTGCCAGCACTCCCTCTTCCCCTCTCTCCGCTCCCCCTGGGTGACAGCAGAGATGGGAAGAGGGACGTGGGACACAGCCCGGGACGCTTGCTTGCTTTTCCTGCACAAATCCCACCAGGGCAAGGCCACTGAGCGTGGTCTGGGTGCGAATCGGGGCAGAGCTGGGACCCTCTTTATCCCATGTCCCGGTGGTTCTCCAGCCGGGGGGTCCTGGTGGAGCCCTGGGGCCACCTCAGAGGGCCTTCTCTGAGCACACCCAAGGCCAAGAAGCCACGCTTTGCAGGGTCTTTGCTGCTCGTCTCCCCTTCCTCAGGAGATGCAGCTCATCGTTCGTCCCGCTGCCGTGAGCATCTGGGGTCATGCTGGAAACGGGCGGTTTCCTTTAATTACACGCCTGCGGACTGGAAGGGGCTGGAGCTCGGCGCTCCAACTTGGCTCCCTTACCGAAGCCGCCGTCTAATTATAGAAGAGTCAGCTGCCAGCAAACTGATCCGTCCTAAATCCAGGCTTCCGTTAAGCTGCACTTGCCCCTCCGACTGCCCCCCCTTGGGATATGGGGTAAATCTACCCGAACAATTCCCTTGTTGCCCCCGGGGTGGGCTGCGGGAGCCCTGCTTTCACTGCCCAGCCTGAGCCCAGCCTCGCTGCCTGTTGGGTGCCCTGCAAATGCCCAGGCTGCAGTGGGAAAATTCACCCAAAGAAGTAATCTCAGCCTGACGGGGTGGGCTTGAGCACCAAGAGCCCAAACCACGGCCCCAGAGGCTGGTGGAGGAGATCCATGGGCAGAAATCCACCGGAGCTCAGCAGGGAGGAGCTGCGAGCGCCTGGGAGCGAGATGGGATGCCCTCGGGCTGCGGGCTCGGCTGCCAGGAGCGGGGAGGTCCCCTGGGGTTGCTCTTTCAGCAGCTTCTGCACCTTGCCTGCTGGACGAGGGGCGTTTGGGAGGCGTTTATAGCACAGTCAGAAGGACTTGGCAGTAACTGGAGACTAATTCCCCAGGTATCTTTTGCAGAAACAGCATGTCAGGACACAGTCTCTCAAGTTCATAGGGAACAGAAAGCGTCTGACACCGAGATGGGAGATGCCCCCTGTCCTCTGTGTTGCTGCTGGACAAGGACAGCAGGCGGTGCTGGGGTGCTGCCCACCTGGGATTTAGGATCAGAGGCCCCTGGGGGCTGCTCCCCGTGTCCCCCACAGCTACCATGGCAGAGGGCTGAGGCCACCCCAGGGACCACGCTGGCTGCAGAGGGTGCTCCTGGTGCTTCTCCTGAGCTCGGCACAGGTTCCAGCAGCCTAGGAGTGCTGCCGGGGCAGTGGTTGTTCCAGGGCTTTCTCCAGCTTATTTTCCCACTTATTTCTCCAGATTATTTTCCTGCCATGTCCCTGATGGGTCTCTCCAGGGCACTGGGAGGCCTCAGGGGCCATAAAAGCACCAGGGTGGGAGGAAACCAAAGGGAAACCGTCCCCGGAGCCCCACTGCCAAACACCCAGGGGCTGGGGAACTGGCTGCTGTCAGGACAGGGCAGAGCAGGAGTGGGCACGGTGTCCCGGGGGTGCCCACAGCGTCCCAGGGGTGCTGAGGTGTGCCAGAGGTGGCTGTGGTGTCCTAGGATCCTAGGATCAGCCTTGGTGTCCCAGGGATAGCCACAGCATCCCAGAGGTGACTGATGTCCCTGGGGTGACCATGATGTGACCGTGGTGTCCTAGGGATGGCAGAGGTGTCCACAGTACCCAAAGCCAGCCAGATTTCTTGGGGCTGTCCCATTAGCAGATGCCCTGGGGATGGCTGCGATGTCCCAGGGTGGCTGTGACACACAGGGACACTTCTATGGGGACACTTTTATGATACGAGGAAATGGTCTCCAGTTGCACTAGGAGAGGTGTGGATGGGACATCAGCAGATTTTCTTCATGGAGAGAGGGTGGCGGGACCCAGGGCAGCAGGGGAGTCCCCATCCCTGGAGGCTTTTAAAAGACGCGAGGACGTGGCACTAAGGGACATGGCTCAGTGGTGGGACTTGGTAGGTCAGGCTGATGGTTGGACGTGGTGGCCCTGAAGGCCCTTTCCAACCGAGGTGACTCCTTGACTGTGGTGGGGAGAAGAGGCAACGCCGAGCAGTGCCCGAGGCCGCGGGAAGCCCATGCAGCATTTTGGGACTGGTGAGTGCAGCAGGAGGGCAGGAGGTGCTCCAGGCACACAGCAGCAGTTCCCCTGGGGCCTGTGGAGAGGCCCCTGGTGGAGCAGGCTGTCCCCCTGCACCCATGGGTCCCACATGGAGCAGATCTCCACGCTGCAGCCCGTGGAGGAGCCCCGGGTGGAGCAGGTGGATGTGGCCTGGAGGAGGCTGTGGCCCATGGAGAGCCCCCGCAGGAGCAGGCCCCGGGCCGGAGCTGGGAGCGTTTTGCCCGTGACAATAATTGTGGAGTGATCTCCCTGTCCTCATCTCAACCCTTGAGCCCTTTCCATGGAATTTCGCCCCCTTTTTAGTTTGAGGAGGGGGAGTGAGAGCGGCTGTGGTGGAGCTCAGCTGCCCAGCAGCATAAAACCAGCCCACAGGCCCTGTCCCCACCACGCTGGGGGCAGCCCTGAGCTCGGCCACCAGCCGGCCCCCTGCTGACACCTGCAGGCGAGCGAGTGTCCCTGCATGTCACCCTGTCGCTGTGTGCCACCCTGCCCCTGCATGTCACCCTGTCCCTTAATGTCACCCTGCCCCTGCGTGTCACCTTGTCCCAACAGATGGCCCCAACCCACTGTGTCGCACTGCCCCTGCCATCACCTTCTCCCTGCGTGTCACCCCTCCTGCCACGTCACCCTGTCCCTCTGTGTCACTTTGTCCTCATGTCCTGCCCTCCCGAAATATCACTCCCTCCCGTGTGTCGCCCTCCCACATGTCACCACAGCCCCCTTGCACTATTTGCCTTGGGGACACCTTGGGGACACCAGGGACCAGGCTCCCTGCCCCATGGCACAGGGGCTGGGACCTTGGGGGTGACACGGGGATGGGACACGCAGCCTGTGCCACCCCATGGGGGGGGCTGACCCCACCTGGCTGCTGTGCCCCAAGGGGTGGACCCCTGCCCTGGGCCTGGTGCAGAACGGTGACATCCCAGCGGTGTCCCCATCCGTGTTCCCATCCGTGTCCCCAGTACTGTCCCCAGAGCCCATGGCGGTGCCACTGAGCGACGCCAGGAGCTGCTGGGGGTTGAGACGAGGGGGCTGGAGCTGGTGGGCAGCGGGGGGGGGACTCGTCCCCATCTCCATCCCCACCTGCCCCCCCCCAGCTTGCTGCCCCGGTGCATAGGGGCCCCGAATGCCCACGGGGAGAAGTGGCATCGCAGCCCATGGGGACCCCCCCGGGCCCACGTGTGGGGTACGGAGCTGCCCAGCCCTGCTTTGCAGTCTGGGGGGGGCACCCAGGGGGCACCCCGGGCCCCAGCCACCACCCCCTCCATCTCCCCATCATCTCCTCCATCCCCTCCATCCTCCCTCAACCACCCCCTGCACCCCCCAAAAACATCTCCCCACCCCCATCCCTTCCTCCACCCCCCCCACTGCCCCCCAGCCCCCCCATCACTCCCTGCCGTGCCCCCCCAGCCCCTTCAATCTCCCCCCATCCCTGATCCTTCCCCTCTCCCCCACCTCGAAGCCCCCCACCGGGGCTGTGCCCCCGGGGACCGTCCCCCTCCCCAGGGACTGGGATGGCACCGGGCAGTCCTGCATGGTAGCAAATGCCCTCGTTAGTTAATTACGGGATAATCTCTGCTTCCGGCTGCCGGGCTCCATTAACCACCAGGACGGTTCAGCCCCCACCCAGTCGCCGGCTGCCGGGGATGGTTCCTGATGGTTCCTGACCCTGGGGGACCGGGACCAAAGGGGGGGTCACTGTGGGGTGTGGGGGGAGCGCAGCGACCCCAGGCAGAGGGTGAGGGGAGCGGGACCCGGTCCCTGCACAGGCTGGGGGGCCGAGGCCAGCACCTCCCACAGCCCCGTCCTGCATCTCCCGTCCCCCACCCCGCTCCTTGTGTCCCACACCCGGTACCCTGCATCCCACATCCCAGTCCCGCACCCTGCACCCCATATCCAGCACCTCCATCCCAATCCTGCATCACGTCCTGCACCCTGCATCCCATGTCCCAAGTCCCATACCCTACGTCCTGCATCCCACACCCCCGTCCTGTGTCTGTGTCCTACACGATGTGCCCTGCATCCTGCACCCCATCTACTTCTTCTTGCACCCTGCACCCCACATTCCAATCCTGCGTCGTGTCCTGCATCCTGCATCCCACAACCTGCATCCCATATCCTGAATCATGTACCACCCCCCCCACATCATGTATCCCAGTCCTGCATCCCACGACCTGCATCCCATAACCCAAATCCTGCACCTGGCATCCTGCGTCCCAGTCCTACATTCTGCATCCCACATCAGGCACCCTGCATCCTGCATCCCACATCCCGAATCCCGCGTCTTGCATCCCAGTCCTGAATCTTGCATCTCGCACCAGGAAGCCTGCACCCCACATCACATCCCAATCCTGCATCCCCTATCCCAAATCCTGCATCCCAGTCCTACATCGTGTCCTGCATCCCACACCCTGCCTCCTACACCTTGCATCCTGCACCCCTCACCCCACACCCCACACCAGGTACCCTGCAACCCACATCCCACTCCTGCATCATGCCCTGCACCCCTCAACCCACATCCCATACTGTGCACCCCACATCACATTCCCAGCACCCTGCATCCCAATCTAACACCACACCCTGCACCTCATACCCTGAATCCCACATCCTGCACCCCACATCAGGCACACTGAGCCCTGCATCCCAATCCCAAATCCCATCCTGCATCCCACTCCTGCATCCCAATCCTGAGTCATGCCCCACATCCCAGTCCTGAATCACATCCCACATCCCAATCCTGCATCCCAATCCTGCATCATGTCCCACATCCCAATCCCGCATCCCAATCCCGAATCCTGTCCTGCATCTCAATCCTGAGTCATGTCACACATCCCATTTCTGAATCTCATCCTGCATCCCAATCCTGAATTGTCCTGCATCCCAATCCTGCATCCCAGTCCTGAGTCATGTCCCACATCCCAATCCCGAATCCCATTCCACATCCCAATCCCAAATCCTGTTCCCACTCTTGCATCCCAATCCCGAATCCTATCCCACATCCCAATCCCGCATCCCAATCCTGAGTCATGTCCCACATCCCAATCCTGAATCCCGTCCTGCATCCCAATCCTGCATCCCAATCCTGCATCTACATCCCACATCCCAATCCTGAGTCATGCCCCACATCCCAGTCCCAAATCCCATTCCACATCCCAATCCCACATCCCAATCCTGTATCCCAATCCTGCATCCCAGTCCCGAATCCAGTCCTGCATCCCAATCCCGCATCCCAATCCTGAGTCATGCCCCACATCCCAATCCCGAATCCCATCCCACATCCCAGTCCTGCATCCCAATCCCAAACCCCATCCCACATCCCACTCCTGCATCCGGATCCTGCATCACATCCCACATCCCAACCCCGAGTCATGTCCTGCATCCCAATCCCGCATCCCAATCCTGAGTCACGTCCCACATCCCAATCCCGAATCCCATCCCGCATCCCAGTCCTGCATCCCAACCCCGAATCCTGCCCTGCGTCCCACTCCTGCATCGGAATCCTGAGTCACGCCCCGCATCCCGACCCCAAATCCCGTCCCCCGTCCCGCCCCCGCCCCCCACTCCCGAATCCCACCCCGCACCCCAACCCCGCACCCCAATTCCTCCCCCCCCCCCCGCCCCCACCCCTTCCCCGCCCCCCCATCCCCATCCCCATCCCCATGCCCGGCACCCTCCCCGCGCGCCCCCGCACCTGCGTGCCCGCGCGTGTGCGCGCCCCCGCGCCCGCGCAGCCAATGAGCCGCGCGCCCGCCCCCCTCCCCCCCCCCCCCCCCATAGCCCGGCCCCGCCCGGCCCCGCGCCGCCGCCGCCGCCGCCCCTCGCCCGCCCCCGGCCCGGGGCCGCGGCTGGCAGCGGCAGGGCAGCGGCAGCGCCGGGCGGGGCCGGACGGGTCCGAACGGGTCCGAACGGGTCCGAACGGGGCCGGACGGGGCCGGACGGGGCCGGACGGGGTTGAGCGGGGCCGAACGGGGCCGAACGGGGCCGAACGGGGCGCCATGGCCGGCAGGGCCCGCGGTGGCGGCGGCGAGGCGCTGCGGGTGGTGGCGCGGTGCCGGCCGCTGAGCCGGCGGGAGGAGGCGGCGGGCTGCGAGCGCATCGTGGAGCTGGAGGCCGGGCTGGGCCGCGTGAGCATCCGCAACCCCCGCGCGGCGCCCGGCGAGCCGCCCAAGACCTTCACGTTCGACGCCGTCTACGACGCCGGGTCGCGGCAGGCCGAGCTGTACGACGAGAGCGTGCGGCCGCTGGTGGACGCGGTGCTGCGGGGCTTCAACGGCACCGTGCTGGCCTACGGGCAGACGGGCACCGGCAAGACCTACACCATGCAGGGCTCGTGGGCCGAGCCGGAGAAGCGCGGCGTCATCCCCAGCGCCTTCGAGCACATCTTCACGCACATCTCGCGCTCGCAGAACCAGCAGTACCTGGTGCGCGCCTCCTACCTGGAGATCTACCAGGAGGAGATCCGCGACCTGCTGGCCAAGGACCCCGGCAAGAAGCTGGAGCTGAAGGAGAGCCCCGAGACGGGGGTGTACATCAAGGACCTCTCCTCCTTCGTCACCAAGAACGTCAAGGAGATCGAGCACGTGATGAACCTGGGCAGCCAGGCGCGCGCCGTGGGCAGCACCAACATGAACGAGTACAGCTCGCGCTCCCACGCCATCTTCCTCATCACCGTCGAGTGCAGCGAGACGGGGCCCGACGGCGAGGAGCACATCCGCGTGGGCAAGCTCAACCTGGTGGACCTGGCCGGCAGCGAGCGCCAGGGCAAAATGGGCGCCCACGGCGAGCGCCCCAAGGAGGCGTCCAAGATCAACCTCTCCCTCTCCGCCCTGGGCAACGTCATCTCCGCCCTCGTGGACGGCCGGAGCACGCACATCCCCTACAGGGACTCCAAGCTCACCCGCCTGCTGCAGGACTCCCTGGGGGGCAACGCCAAGACCATCATGGTGGCCACCCTGGGCCCGGCCTCCCACAGCTACGACGAGAGCCTCTCCACCCTCAGGTTCGCCAACAGGGCCAAGAACATCAAGAACAAGCCCCGGGTGAACGAGGACCCCAAGGACACGTTGCTGCGGGAGTTTCAGGAGGAGATCGTCCGGCTGAAGGCCCAGCTGGAGAAACGCGGCATGCTTGGCAAGAAGCGGAGAAGGAGCAGTCGGAGGAAGAAGGCGGTGGACGGAGAAAGCGCCACGGAGAACGAAGGGGAGGACGACAACGAGGACGGCCTGGAGAAGAACATGGAGAACTACCTGAAGGAGCAGAAGGAGAGGCTGGAAGAGGAGAAGGCCGCTATCCAGGACGACCACAGCCTGGTGAGCGAGGAGAAGCAGAAGGTGCTGGAGGAGAAGGAGAAGATGATAGAGGACCTGCGGAAGGAGCAGGAGGCCACGGAGCTGCTGGCCACCAAGTACAAGGTACGTGTCGCCACGTGGGGGGCACGTCTGAGCAATGCTGGGGTGCAGCCTGCTTTGCTTGTGGGCACTTTTGGGGTGTCCATGCTGGGTGTCCCAAGTTGGGTGTCCACGTTGAGTGTCCCAAGTTGGGTGTCCATTCTGGGTGCCCAAGTTGGGTGTCCATGCTGGGTGTCCGTGCTTGGTGTCCCAAGTTGGGTTCCCAAGCAAGGTGCCCAAACTGGGTGCCCCAGCGAGGTGCCCCAGCGAGGTGCCCAAGGGGACCCCGATGCCGCTGGGCAGTGGTGGGCCGGGGTTGCCCTCAGGCACGGACCCCCACGGTGCTGCTGGGGGCGCGGGGCCACTCGTCCGGGCCCGCTGGTGGCACGAGCGCGCCGTGCTCCGCGCCGACCCTCGGCACAACAAAGCAGCTCGCGGCGGGGCGGGGGAGATGCTGCGGATCCGTACCCGCTGCCCCGAGGTGGCCTCAGGAACATGCCCAGGGCTGGGGCCGGGGCTCTGCCGGCTCAGGGATGCTCGGGGATTTGGGGCCGAGCGGGAGAGGGGCGGCAGCAGCCCCAGCCCAGCCCCGGGGCCGTGCCCCTCTCCAGCTCCTGGCCCTGCCGTGGCGGTGCCGGCAGCACCGGCCCTGTCTCAGCCGCTTGGGGCTGCTGCGGGCCCCGCCTGGGCGCAGGGATGGGATGAAGGCGGCCCCTGGATGCGGGTGCTGAGGTGGGGAAGGAGCCCGGGTGCTGAGCCACAGCACCACCGCCCCTCTGTCAACAGCATCGCGCCTGGCTGGGAGTTTGGGGGATTTGGGGAGGGGATGCCCCCGTGCCACCCCCGTGGCCAGCGCGGCGCCTGCTGCAGCCCCAGCGCGCGGTGCCGAGCCCCCAGGGCTGCTTGCAGCAGGCTCCCGGGGTGGCCGTGATGTCTGCTCCTCCGGGACGTGTGGGACACGGGTGTGCCTGGGGGGCTCACGGGGGCGGGGGGAGCCCCTTCCCTTGGTCCCTGCTGGGGCAGGGCTCTGGGCAGGTGCTGGGCTCCCCGGTACGCCCCGGTGCCGGAGGGGTCCCCGCCATGCAGGGACGGTCACAGCAGCGCCCCGAGGCAGGGACCGGCCAGCCCGGTGTCACCAGGGGCACGCGGCCTTGTGCCCGGCTGCGTGACACGGCCAGGGATGCGTGGCCCTGCCCGGTCACCTGCATGGCACGGGGACCCGCGGGCTCGCACGGGGCCGTGCCACCGGGGCAGAGCTGCGTGGGGCCAGCGCGGCGCTGGCCGTGGCCCGCTCGGGGCCGGGGGCTCGGTGCCAGGCGGCTCGCGGGGCCGGGATGCCGGGCGCGGGGGCCGCCTCCCGCAGCGGTGCCGTGCCGCAGGTTCTGGCTGGCAGCCGTCCCGCCGCGTCTCCTGGTCCGGCGCGGCGCAGCGGGTCTGGCTCGGGGCCACGGCGTGCCCTGTAATTGCTGAGTAACGAGGCAGGGCCGGAGGCCAGGATGATGCTGCAGCCCCTTCGGTGGCCTCCGCAGCCTCCAGCCGTGGGGGCCCGGTTCAGCAAACCGGCCGGCAGCGGAGGGGCTGAGCCTCCTGCGGTGCCCTCCCCGATGGGCGCAGGGGGGTTTCTTGGTGCCCCCGGGCAGCCTGGCCCCGCAGCGGTGTGAAAAGACACGTTGGACGGCACGGCACGGACCCTCGCGGGCGCTTCGTCCCCGCGGCCGCAACGGGGCTGGCACAAAGGCAGCCCCTGTGCTGGGGGGGGGGACGACACCGGCACGCGTGGGAGCGAGCACGGGGCACGCAGGGCGCCCTGCCCACGCGTGGGCGACGTGCGCTGGACCCACGCACGTCTGTACGGGCACGGGGCCCCGCGCGCCATCCTGCTTACATACATGTGCAGCAGACAGACGGGCACTGCTCCCCCCAGACAGACGTGCCCCAGGCAGGTGTGCGCCGTCCCACGCAGAGAGGTGTGCACCGCGGCACGGGGACAGCCGCGGTGTCCCGCTCGGACAGACGCGCAGCAGGCGGCCTCTTCCCTCCCCGGGTTGCGGGGTCGGGGCACCGGTTGCCAGCACGGCTGAGGCGGGGTCCTGGGCCACAGAGCGGTGCTGGGCTCAGGTGCTGCAGATCTGAGCAATAAAATGCAAATCTGCGCGCGTAGAGCGGGGCGCCCGGCATCTGCCACGTGCATCCTGCAGCCGCGGGGCAGTGGGCGCTGCGGGGTCGGCGCTGCGATCCCGCTCCCTGCTCAGGGCCGGGGCGCATCGGGGCACGGGCGGGCGCCGGAGGAGTTATCTGGGGGGGCAGGAAGCGGGCTGCAGCGAGAGGCTTGGAGTTCAGCCGCATTAAGGCAGAGTGAGAGCCGTCTCCGCTGCGGTAAATAAACGCTGCTGCGGGGAGACAGCACCGGGACTGAAATACCCTCCCGTGCAGCAGCACCCCTGGCAGCGAGGGCCCGCGCTGCATCGCGTGGGTCCCGGCCTCTCCACCCCGGGGGCAGCTCCCCGGCGTCCCCGTGCCGCGGCCTCGGGTGCCCCACGAGCCCGTGCAACGGCTGGGAAGGGGAAAAAAAAAAAAAAAACACAGGGAAAAAATGGGGAACGAGCGGTCCTGCCCCAGAAACCTGCGTGCCCGGGGAAATGCCGGTCCCCTTCGCGTGGCGTCACCGCCCTCGTGCCTCGCAGTTGCTTGGAGACGGCGGCGAGGGGGGTCCCGGGGGGGCCGGGGGGGCGCAGCCTTTGTCACGGCCCGCCCTCGGGGCGCTCACACGAGTGTGCAAACGTTGGTGTGCAGGGGGTAAACGGGAGGGCACGCGTGCACGAAGGCCTGCACACGTGGGCGTGCAGAGCTGTGTGCATGCGTGTGTACACGGGCGTGTGTAGGGGTGTGCGTGTGCACGCAGGGTGTGCGTGTGCTCACCGGTGTGTGCGTGGGTGTGCACAGCCGTGTGACGGGGAGCCCCTCGCCCTGGGGGGGTGTCGGGAAGCACAGCTGGGAGGGGTGGGGTGGGGTGGGGTGGGATCGGTTTGGAGGGATAGGATGGGATGGGGTGGGTGGGATGGAATAGGATGGGGTGGGATGGGGTGAGGTTGAAGGGATAGGGTGGATGAAATGGGGTGGGATAGGATGGAGTAGGATGGGATGGATGGGGTGGGGCTGGAGGGGTGGGATGGGATGGGATGGACAGAACAGGATGGGATGGGTTGGGTGGGTTTGGAGGGCTGGGGTGTGGTGGGATGGATGGGATGGGGTGCGTGGGGTGGGGTAGGATAGGATGGGAGGGACAAGATGGGACGTGGTGGGAGGGGTGGATGGGCTGTGGGGGTCAGGATGGGACCATCCCAGGGGAAACGGTGGCAGAGCTGGGTGCCCAGCTCTGTGCCTGGCGGGGCTGGAGCGGGGAGCTCGGGTCCTGCCCCGGGACCCGCTGCAGCCCCGGGTTACCGGCTGCTCCGAGCGCCGCAGGGCCCAAACCGTGCTCGTGGCGCTCGGCTTGGCTCGGCCGGACCCCGCTGCCGGCAGCTGCCGCACGCCCGCGGCGCCCCGGGGCTCGCAGCTGGGCGGGAGGAAGCGGGACTGAAGCAGCCCCGGCCCCGTGCCCGGCCCCGTCCCTGCGTCCCCTGCGTCCCGCGGACGGGCACCGCTGCGGCGCCGAGCTGGGTGCCGGGGGTGCTGAGCTCCCCTGTGCCCCTGGGGAGGGGTGCTGGGGGTGCTGAGCTCCTTCCCCGGGCGCTCGGGCCGCAGGTGGACCAGGTCCCGCAGCCCCAGCTTTGTTTAACGAGGGTCGGCCCAACGAGCAGCGCGTGGCTCGTGGAGCCACGGAACGGCCCGGGCTGGGGGGGCCGTCGAGTCCAGCTCCCGGCTCCGCACAGCACCACCCCAAAAGCAGACCACCCTATGTCTGAGAGCGTCGTCCCAGCGCTGCTCGAGCCCCGGCAGCTCGGTGCTGTGCCCACGTCCCTGGGGGCCCCGTCCCGGCGCCCGACCACCTCTGGGTGCAGAACCTGCCCCTAACACCACCCTGCCCCTCCCCTGTCCCGGCCCCGTGCCGTCCCCTCGGGTCCTGTCCCCAGAGAGCAGAGCTCAGCGCCTGCCCCTCCCGGAGATGCGCTGCCCCCCAGCCCCTCTCTGCCCCCCCCCCCCAGGCCATGGAGAGCAAGCTGCTGATCGGCGGCAGGACCATCATGGACCACACCAACGAGCAGCAGAAGATGCTGGAGCTGAAGCGGCAGGAGATAGCCGAGCAGGTACCGCGGGGCCCTGCCCTCCACACGGAGACCGTCCCTGGGGCTGGGGGGGGGGGGGGGGCAGCGTGCCTGGGGAGGGGGGGGGGGGGGGGCCGGTGCCCGAGCCGGCCCTCAGCCTCTTCCCCCCGGCCGCAGAAACGCCGCGAGAGGGAGATGCAGCAGGAGATGCTGCTGCGGGACGAGGAGACCATGGAGCTGCGGGAGACGTACACGTCGCTGCAGCAGGAGGTGGAGATCAAAACCAAGAAGCTGAAGAAGGTGAGAGAGCTGGGGGGACGGGGGGGGGGGGACACACACGGACGTGCCCCCGGTCCTTGTCTCAAGGGGGGTACATCCACCCTGCCTTGTCTGCGGCCCCCCCGGGACCTGCTGGCCCGGAGGAGGCTCCGAGCACGGCCCTGGGGGGGGGCACCGTGCCGGGGGCTGGGGGCTGACGGCGCCCCCCCCGGCCCAGCTGTACGCCAAGCTGCAGGCGGTGAAGGCGGAGATCCAGGACCAGCACGACGAGTACATCCGCGTGCGGCAGGACCTGGAGGAGGCGCAGAACGAGCAGACGCGGGAGCTGAAGCTCAAGTAGGTGTCCCCGAGCCCACGGGGGGGGACGGAGCGCGGACCCCCCCCCAGCAGTGGCAGCCGTTCGGGTGTGGGCACGGTGATGGGGCTGGGTGTCACGGGGTGTCCCCCCCTGCCCCATCAGCCCCCCACGCGGGGAGCTCAGCCCCACGTCAGCAGCTCGGGGAGCTCTCCAAGGAGGAGCCCCCGGCCCCTTTGGGGGCTTCTGACCCCAAACGGCAGCGCCGGGGTGGGTGCAGAGCAGCGACCCCATGGGCACTGCCCGGAGGCTGTGGGCATGGAGGTGTCAGAGGCCACGGGCACAGAGGGCACCAGGACACCGAGCTGGAAATCGCCGCTCCCCCCAAGCCCCGTTCGTGCCCCCGGGTGGGCGCAGCGAGGCGCGGGGGCCCCCGGTTCCCTCCAGAGCACCCCGGAAACGCAGGTTCAGCCCCACCACCCCCAATGGGTCTGTTTTCACTGCAAGCAATTATTTTATCCAATATCTTAAAATAACAACCCAGACACGTATAAATATTTTAGCATTTTCGTGATAAAATATTCAGAATTTTACTCCGAGCAGAATTTCATTTCAGTTTTACTACCCGGCCTTTTGAACACGATTAAAACGTTTTAAGAGCCGGCAAACTCAAGTAAGCAATTCATCCACTCAGAACGGCCTTCTGCAGCTTCCCAATTTACCCAAAAAACAACGTGGGAAAACAAAAAGTCCCTCAGGGGTCAATTTGATTGAGTTCTCCCTTACTTTCCGGTCTGGCGGCTGCGCGGCGGGCTGGAGCAGGGAGCGGACATCCCGTCTGCATTTCGCGTGGGGAAGCTGCGCTGCTGCGACAGCGTGGCTTTGGATTTCCATCCTCCGAAGGGATTTTCAAAATGAATTAAGGCTTTAACAACAAAAAAAAAAAGGCAAAAAAAAAAAAAGCGACAAGAATAATCCGGGGCTGAGAGGAAATGCTCTTAGCGAGGCCGACGGGGCTGGCGGGACACCGGCAGGGGGCTGTAATCCCGGCCTGCCCACGGCCGGGGGGCCACGGGGGGCAGCGAGTGCTGTGCAAGGGCCCAAGGGGGGGCAGAGGGGTCGGGGTGGGGGGAGCAGCTGGCTCCTGGCTGGGTTTGGGGTGTCCCCAGGGGGTTCCTGGTCCTTCGGTGGGCCGCAGGGTGCTGCGAGGGCTCGGCAGCGGGGGCTGCGCTGCAGACTGTGCGTTGCAAACTGCACGGTGCAGGCTGCATTGCAAATCGTGCACTGCAAGCTGCACGGTGCAACCCGCACAATGCAAACTGCACGGCGCAGAATGCACGATGCAGACTGCTTTGCAAATTGCGCGTTGCGAACTGCACGTTGCAAACTGTGTGTTGCAAGTTGAACGTTGCAGACTGCATTCAGCATGTGCATTGCAAATTGTGCGTTGCAGGCTGCACATTGCAAACTGCATGTTGCAGACTGCCTTGCAAACTGCGCATCGCACACTGCATTGCAATCTGCACGTTGCAGACTGCCTTGCAAATTGGGCGCTCCAAACTGCACATCACAGGCTGCATTGCAAATGGTGCGTTGCAAATTGCACCTTGCAAACTGCAAATCACAGGCTGCATTGCAAACTGCATGTTACAAACCGTGCATTGCAAACTGCACATCGCAGGCTGCATTGCAAATGGTGCATTGCAAACTGCACGTTGTAAACGGCACATCGCAGGCTGCATTGCAAAGTGCGTTGCAAACTGCACGTTGCAAACTGCACATCTGCACGTTGCAGACCGTGCGTTGCAGACCGTGCCTGGGGACCCGCAGGGGAGCGGGCGGTGGGGTTACGGCCCGGAGGCAGCGCGCGGAGCTGACGATGTTTCTTCGCTCCTCTCTGAATGACAGTCTTCCTCTGCCCTTTCTCTCCTGCCTCGCCCACCCCTGCCGGATCCCACCCTGCGGACCCTCTCTGCCCCCCTGTGCCCCCCATGTCCTCCCCTGCCCTGCTCCCCCCTCCCTGCCCCCCACCTCCGCTCTCCCTCCTGTCCCCTTAACCCCTTCCTCTCCTGCTCCTTCCCCCCCCGTCTCTCCCCGCTCTCCTGGCCTGTGCCTCGCGCAGGTACCTGATCATCGAGAACTTCATCCCGCCGGAGGAGAAGAACAAGATCGTGAACCGCCTGTACTTCGACTGCGAGGAGGACCAGTGGAAGTTCCAGCCGCTGGTGCCGGCCGGCGGGTGCGTGCGGCTCCCCGCCAGCTGGGGCGAGGAGCGGGGGTGAGCTGGGCCCGGCGGTGCCACCGCTGTGGGATGGGGACCTGGGGACGCGACGGAGGTGTCGCGGGCGGAAGCCTCCCCTCCGCCTGCTGGGGTCCGTCCTGCGCTCGGGGCTGTGCCCAGCGCAGTTCTGCACCCTTTGGGCTGGCAGCGTTGGTGCTCCCTGAGGGACCTTCCTCGCCTCGCTTCCTTTTCAGAAGCAGCAGCCAGATGAAGAAGAGGCCCACCTCTGCCGTGGGGTACAAGAGACCCATCAGCCAGTACGCCCGCGTGGCCATGGCCATGGGCTCTCATCCGCGGTACCGGGTAAGGGGGGGAAGTGGGGGGCGCAGAGGGGACAGGGCATCCTTGGGTGGGTGGGGGGTGGGTGGATGGGTGGATGGGTGGGGTGGAGGGATGGATGGGTGGATGGGTGGATGGGTGGGGTGGAGGGATGGATGGGTGGATGGACGGGTGGAGGGATGGATGGATGGATGGATGGATGGGTGGATGAAGGGATGGATGGATGGGTGGATGGATGGATGGGTGGGGTGGATGGATGGATGGGTGGATGGGTGGATGGACGGGTGGAGGGATGGATGGATGGATGGATGGATGGGTGGATGAAGGGATGGATGGATGGATGGATGGATGGATGGGTGGATGGATGGATAGGTGGATGGATGGATGACAGCTCCAGATAGCTGGAGAGAGGATGGAGTAAATAAGACTTGATGACTTGAGATACGTGAGATAAAGCTCCCAGCTTTGAGAGCCTTGGCCCCATTTTTCGGGTCAGTGGCTGTGCCCATCAGCCAGTCCTTGAGCTGCTGGCTCACTGCCTCTGCCGGCTCCTGCTGCTTGTCTCAGGGGACAAGGACATTCAGCCTTGTCTGCTGGTGCCATGAAAGAGCAGAAAGAGCCTGAGCAGAGCAAGGCGCAGCAGCAGCCAGAAGAGGGTCCCTGTTCCCTGCGAGGGTTCAGCCTCTCTCGGCGATGCGGACCTGCCCGAGGTGGTGCCTCGCTGCTTTGCCGTGCGGTGACTCCCTGCGTTGTCTTTCCCTTCTCCCTGTCCTGCTGCAGGCTGAGAACATCATGTTCTTGGAGCTGGACCTCTCCCCTCCGGCCGTGTTTGAGTTTGAGCGGAGCAGGGACCCGGCCGAGCAGGACCCGCGGGCTCTGCACCTGGAGAGGCTGATGCACCTCGACAGCCTCCTGGAGCGGCCGGCGGCCTCCCGGGTGAGGAAGTCCCGCTCCTGGTGAGTGCACGGGCACCGTGGCTGGGATGTGCTGTGTGGGGCTGCACAGGGCCCAAGGGGGAGCTGCAAAGCCGAGGGCATGGAGCAGCCTGGAAATGTTTCCTGCCTCTAGTTGGAGGCAGCTTTGGGGTCCAAGGGGAGCCCAACACCCAATTCACCTTCACCCCGCTGAGCTGCTGCCCCGCAGGGCCTCCTATGCCCCCCGTTGCTTTGGGGTTTAAATCTAGCTGTGAATTGCTAGCGTGCAATAATATTTAAAAGCGTGGATAACGTTGCTTTTGTAATGGCTGTTAAATGAGTGTTGAATTGTGAAATGAGAAGGCTCTGGGAGACCTCACAGCAGCCTGCCCGTGCCTGAAGGGGGCTGCAGGAGAGATGGGGAGGGACTCTGTCAGGGGGTGTAGGGATAGGACAAGGGGTAAGGGCTTTAAACTCAGAAAGGGGAGGTTTAGATCAGACGTTAGGGAGAAATTGTTCAATACGGGGGCGGCAAGGCCCTGGTGCAGGCTGCCCCGAGGAGCTGTGGGTGCCCCGTCCCTGGCAGTGCCCAAGGCCAGGCTGGATGGGGCTGGGGGCAGCCTGGGCTGGGGGCAGGGGTCGTGCCCGTGGCAGGGGTGGCACCGGGGGGGCTCTGAGGGCTCTGCCAGCCCGAACCTTTCCAGGATTCTGTGAATCTGTGAAAAATAGGGATGATGACAGCAATACATCATCGTATACACACACCCAGGATGACCATGCACAAGGCGCAGCGCTGTCCAGCGCTGGGTGTCCTTGGGCGCTGCCTGCATAGGAAACCACAGAGAAAACAGCAGGATCTGGGGGAGGAGACGGGGGAAGAGGAAGCAGAAGGGAGACAGTTTTCTGCTCGTGCCACCCCCTCCAGGTGCCAGACGCCGCGGTCGCTGCCGTCCTCCACCACGCACGTCGCCCTCGCCGCCGGTTCCCCGCGCGCCTCCACGACGCCGGCGCAGGAGTGACCGCCCCGACCGCCCACCCCCCGCGAGGACTGTGCCCGTCGGCGGCTGCCTCCAGCGCCGGGGCCCAGGAACGGCCCCGCCGGCAGCACCTCCACCGCTCCCAGTTCGTCTTTGTCTTCAGCTACTTTGGTGTGCGCCTGTGTTTGTGTGAGACGCTCGTGAGCAGCCCCCTCCCACCCCGGGGCGATGGGAGCTGCCCCTTTCCTTCCTCCCCCCCACCCCCCGCCCCCCCAGTCTGGATCTGTCACTTTATTTATTTAACGTATTTATTTATGGAGTGGTTGGTGAGCAGAGTCAGGAGGCGCGTTGGCGCTGCGGGACGCCTGAGGCTGGCACCGTGCGGGTCCCTTCGCTGGGACGCGGGGCCCCGAGCCCCCCGAGCCCCCCGCCCCGCGGCCCCCACGGCTTTGGCACGGGGCGAGGCAGCTCCGGACCCTCCCCGCTGCGCTCGCTGGATCCCACGGAGCTTGCCCTACGGTCTGTGCTGCGGGTCGTGGCAACGTCTGCAAGGTTTCGGAGACTTCCCGGTGGCAGACCCTTACGCTGGGCTTTCCGGAGACCACGGGGGACTCTCCAGGCTGCATCGACACCGGTGGCAGCGGCAATGTCTCGCTGACTTCTGCACGTGGCTGTCCCTCCACGATGCCAGCTCCATCCACCACGAAGGCCTACGAGCTGACCAAAGCAAGTCAGTCCCGGCTTTGTCCGCCTGTGCCACCCTCCGGAGCTGGCTGGCCCGGTCCTGCGTGGTTGTCTGACACCCGGCTTGCTCCAGTCCCTGACCCTGTGCGTGAGTAACTCCTCAGAGCAAGGACAGGAGGTGGGAAGCTCCGTCCCCTTCCACCCAGCTCTCCCCAGGAGCCACGTAGTCTGAGGAGCGGTATTGCCTGAGTGAAACCCACGCGACGGTGCCCACTGTCCTGGCAACTAAAGGCGACGCAGCCCAAAATGGTGATGCCTGCAGGAGTGACTTCAGCACAGCTCTCCTCTGGGCTGGAAATGCTGCATGGGGGCCTGGGGAACGCTTCTGGTCGTTCTGTGGGTGGTGGAGGGAGAGCTAATGGATGTGAGACGGGTAATGGATGGGTAAGTGAGCAGCGAGCAGCAGGGCTCCTCCGCCCGGCACAGCAATCTGAAACCCATCCCAGGCAGCAGCACGGAGTTGCCAGGACGTCATTCGGTGTCCCTGAATGGTTCAGCTTTGGGCAGTAGGATTGGAGACGGGTCCGGGACCATTTCTGTGCCAGGGCAGCAGCTTGGGCACAGAAAACCGTGGTTTATCCGGGACGGCTTTCAGATGTGCAGAGGTGGGGGAGGTGGAGCTGAGTTACAGGGTCCCGATGGACGGGGCAGCGACCCCCTGGCGCACCAGGAGGATGTGGGTTGGCTGAAGCCAGTCCTGAAGCCAGAAGGGATGGGGCACTGGCATGGAGGGGAAACCTCAGCTGCAGCTGCTTGGGACCAAGTGCCACCCCTCGGGAGAGGCCCCGCAGCCGCGCGGCCAGGCTGGGGTGCGCGAACCTTCGTGCTCTTCCCCCGACCCGTCCTCTGCTCTGCTGCGGGGCCTTCTCCCGTTGCCCCATGGCACTGTCCTGCTTTGTGTTAACTGATCCGTGCTTCTGCTGCCGTCATCCCTTCTCTGCCTGTGTCCCATGACGCCCCTCGGGAGTCTTGGCCCCTCTCTGCCAGCCCGCAGGGCAGTCACCGTGCTCTTTGGGGAAGCCGAGAGGGCTGGCGAGTCCTGGCTCCTGCAGACGCCCACGGTATTTAGAAGAACCACACGATGCTGCTTGGGGCAGGATGGTGAAATGCCTTCTTTCAGTTTGAATACAAACTTGCCTTGAAGTCCTGCGTGTGGATGGGAATTGAACAGCGAAGGCTGCACGGTTGGGTAGGGAAAAAAATCCCAGGGAGGGGAGCGAGTGCGCGGAGCTGCTGAGCGCAGGACAGGGCTGCCCCCGTGCCCGGCCTCCTGCCCTCGGGAGCAGGGCGTGCAAGGAAGGATCTTTGGTGGTGGAAGATGGGTCTCTGGGTCTCCCATGGCTGGTGGCGAGTTCTTCAGCCTGCTGCTAGCACCGTGGCAGGGTGGCGTCCCCGGGCCTCACCTGGAGCAAAGTGGAACTGTGGAACCAGTGGGTGGGGGACCCAGCTCCATCCTCCATTTCCAGGGTGGCCTCGGGGAGTAAAGGTCAGAAAGCAGAGACCTAGGAAAGGAAGAAGCTGTCTGCACGGCATCCTGCGGGAGTATTTTCTCTTCCCTTCTTCCTTGCCTTCCAGTTGCCCCAAGTTCATTTTCAGCCATGTCAGCAGCTCGTTGAGGCCCCAGGTGGGGAACCAGGGCACAGGAGGCGAGGCTGGGGGCTGGCAGCTCTCGTTGCTGACCCCAACCATGGCACACCGTGAGGCTGGTGGGAAGCCTGAGGAGCGTCTTCCCGGGGGGAGGCTGATCTGTGGGCTCACCCTGCACCCCAGGGCCTCCCACAGCACCTGCTGGGCCTCCAGGGGGCCTCTGCTGTGCCACGGCAGCGGACAGGTCCGTCGGGACGGGGCTCACCGTGGGCTCTGCCAGGAGACCCCCAGCACCCCAGCGGACACCACAGCGAGCCGGTGGCAGGGGCCAGCAACGTGCCGCCACCCACGGGCTCCATCACCCGCCCTGCTCCTGGCTTGGCTTTTGGAGCGCGTCTGTCGTGGGACGGCCCCGCAGCGAGGTGTCCCCCCCGCGTGACAAAGCCACCGTCCCTGTGTCCCCATCCAGGGCTGCCGGCCCCGCGGCCTGCTAGCCGAAACGCCGCCAGGCCGTGGGCCGGGGACGCTGCTGCCCCTGCCTTGCAACGCCGGGCTGGGCCGCTCGCAGCCTCCCTGCATTGCTGCAACAACCTCGGATGTATATTTGTAATGTTCTTTGTTCTTCGTATGTTGGTGCGTGTGTATTTACATAGGAATGTGTGTAGGCGTGTGTGGGTGCGCGCGCGCGTGTGTAGCCAAGGGATCTCTTTACCTTCGATGTGAGTGACTGTACAGGGGCAAGTTCCAGAGGGGGTCAGTGGGCTGTGGTGGGGCCCTTTTTTAATTTTAATTGGTTATTTAGTTATTTTTGGTTTCAGGTTCGGATTTTATTTTATTTTATTTTTGCAAGGGGTGGGCTGGGGTCTGTTTCAGATTGATTGACAAGGTGAGGGCCTTGATTAGGACCAAATTTTTGTGCCTGTTGCTATGGTGATCTATTTAGAAATCAAAAGTTTACTGTACGGTGGCCCATCCTTGTCACTCTATACATAATGAATATACAGGACATATTATAAATATATATATATTATACATACTGTATGGAGAGAGGTCACGAATCTCACACCCCCTCTGGCTTTGGATGGACACCTCTTCAATATTCTGTAATGTAGCTTTGACTCAGTGCTGGACGTGCTCAGAAGGCGTCGGCACTCCTCAAAAACTGGCAATGACACCAATAAAGGAATGAGCATCATCGCGCAGAGCGTCCGTCGTCTCCTTCCTCGCGGTGCCGGGGCTCCCCGCAGAGGGTTTGGGATGAGGGCGGCTGCTGCTGCACGAGCCGGGGCAAGGTCACTTGCTGGCCTTCATTTCTCCGCATATTTTTTCCTGTTTCATTTAAGACAGCATTTGCACCAAAACAGCTGTCATCTGCAGGAAGCCTCACCAGGACAAGAGCTAGGAGCTGGCCTCGGTGAGCTTTGTGGGTCCCTTCCAAGGGGAGTTATTCTATGACCTAAGCAGCAAAGCTAGGGTTTTGCTACCTACGAGCACTCTATAAAAGGCTAAGCACAAGCTCTAAGAGTACAGAGAGGCGCATGTAAGTCAGAACCTTGATTTTGAGGGATTTTGTTTTACATGCCCAGTTCCTTCCAGCGCTGTGATGATGACATCGGGAACGGGAACTTGTGCAGGTCTGAGACATGGCCCTTCCTTACACGCTGCTGCTGGGAGCTGTTCCCAGGGCTGTCCAGGGCAGGGACGGGGCAAAATCAGGGACGAGACACACACTGAGGTGGGAAAGAAAGAAAGGGGAGCAAGGAGGCAGTCCGTCGGTGCATGAGCAGTAAGAGAAAGATGGCTCACTGTACACCAGGGAACAAATTATAACATCAGAGAAAAAAAAAGCATGTGATGATTTTTATTTATTTATTTATTTATTGCTTCGCTGTTCTTTAAAAGGTCAGCTGCGATCAGATGGCTCAAAATAAATGTCAGTGAAGAAGGGCTGAGGACTCAGGTTAAACCAAGGAAACGGTGGGTTAGAGACTGAGGCTGGGTGCTTCCAAATCAGCTGGGTCTGGTTAAACTCAGGCTGAGGTATGGGGGGGGGAGCTGGTAAAGCAACCTGTGAGCTGCCAGTGAGGACTTTAGAGACCTCATAAAGACCAGGCAAGGTGTCCAACCAGGGGCAGGACAAACATCAAGAACATCTTTTAAATAGGGGATGGGAGGACTCGGGGAGTTACATTCCCAACCAACTTCAACTCCTGAAAAGATACTGAACGGGTGAACAAAATCCACTTGGAGGCATCCACAAGGTGAAAAGCAACAGCCAACATGGTTTGGTGCAAACCACGCCAAACCAGCTTAGTTTTATTCTAGTTTTCTTCTAATGAGACTTCAGTAAAACTTCCGAGACTGGCCAGTGTGGCATGTTGAAAAGGGAGAAGAGAAGCACGTCCTCTGCCAGCAGTTGTCAGACGATTGCATTTTCTGCAGATTTGGTACAGCTCCGTGTTTTCACTGGCAATTTGAGTGTGAGAGCAGAAAATCTGCGTACTACATTTGCAGAAAACACCCCATGAAAAGATCAAAATAAGGTTCAGAAAGGTTGCAGCAAGGTAAGGAACTTGTGGGTGAGCTCCAGTGGTCCCAGAGCACCAGCCCCGGGTGGCACGAAGCACCACGCTGTCGGGAGGTGAGCACGTCTGAGCCCCCGTTCAGGGGGAGCAGGGGCAGGTTTTTCCAAAAGAAAAGGTTTTTCCATCACCGGGACGCAGAGACAGAAACGCGATCTGCAGCCATCCCTCCCAGCACTCGCAGAGCCTTTGCTTCCTGCGTGGGCGATGCTGGGCATCGCTTTCCAACCCAGAACAGGACTCCTTGGAAAGATTTTGCAGAAAATCAATGGGGATGATGTGGAAACAAAAAAGGTTGAAAGAAAAAGTGTGGGTTCCATCCAGGGCTAGCAGGCTGTGGGGAGAGGTAGTAGTGATCTTCAGATACTGAAAAGGACTGCTGCGAAAGGAGGGGACTGGCCTATTTTATACAGCAAAAGGAGGCAGGACAAGAATTTCTGGTCCTAAAACGCTAAACCATAAAGATTTAGATTAGAACTTAGGAAAGCCATTGTAAGACCTCAAGGACAATAAAGCACTAAAATGATTTATGTGTGTATGATACAGAATTGCTTCCGCTGGAGATTTCTGAGAACAGATGAGAGCAACATCTGCCCAGAGCAGTTTACGAGCGGTTAATCACGCCGCCGCACCGAGGATGCCTGGGTAGCCCCTGACCACCTTTTCCCGAGCTGTTTGCTATGATCCCGTGGTCTGAAATTCCTGCAGAGCTGCAGCCTGAGCCCTGGGAGGGCAGCCGAGCCCCGGGCAGCACTGGAGGAGCTGCAGAAGGGCCGAGATGAGGAAGAGGCAAGGTCCAGGCTCACCGTGCTCCGTTTCTCTCTGCAGTGCTGCCCGTGAGCAGACCAGGAGGGCAGAGTGCCTGGAGAAAATACAAGGGGAAAATGATCAACTGTAAGCATTGCCATGCTTCATTTACTCCAAACGGTTTTGGAAATCATGTGTGAAAGGTGCAGAGAAGGTCAAAGGAGTTTTCCATACCAAGCATAACTGCCAAAAATATCCTGAAATGTCAGGTTTGGCAATGCACATGATGTATCCCACGGGGCAAAAAAAAACAAATGTGACTTGAGGCAGGAAAAAAGTGCTCCAGTCACCGAGAGTATTCTTCCCTTGCAAATTCCCCATTGCCTGGTTAAAACAAAGTCCCAGGGAAGTTTGATTTTCCCTACAGCAGAGCCCAGGCCAGAGGAGCAGCTGCTGGTTTGGCTTAACAAAGATGAACGTTTCCTCAGCCTTTGTTTCCCTTCCCTGTCCCACCCCTTCCACACACACGCGATGGCAGCGGGACTCGAGCGCCCAGAGAGCCCCGCAAGGTTTTGTGCAGCACTGGGATGCCCTCAGCTACTGCGCTTCATGAATATTGATGCTTCGAGTCCGCACCATTTGCAATGCAGAAAACACCCAGGAGTGTCCTCGTTCTCTGGCTTAGCTCGATTCTGTTTGGTGATTTGTTTGCTGGTTGTTTTGGGTTGTTTTGTTTTTTTACAAATGACTACTGCGATTTATTGAACAACAACATGTAGTGGATTTAGCAGCAAAGAAAATCTTCTCTCTGATTCAAGGTCTGATTCACTTCCCTGGAACCATCCTTTATAGCCCTATAGGATCACACAGACCCATGCAGCATTTACACGAATATTGACCGGGTTATAGAGACATCGTTTTAAAGAGCTAGATCCCTTCTACTGACAGGTCAAAAGAAAATTTATTTTTTCACTGAAGTCTATACAGTTTAGGGTAAATTCCATATAACAATTTTGGTTTCTTTCTTATTACATTTTGTAGGCCTTTTCCTGTCATAAATCTAAAATTTATTCCTAAGGTTTGCAGGGCTCTATACGCAGGCATTTACATTTCCAATGACAAGTATAATTTCCTATAAATGAAAATTTTGCAAAGGGGCCAAACATCTGCAGCCCACCTGTGAAGACAAACGCCCGCAGGTCTCTGTGACTGTTGTGGCCATACACTGCAGAGAAGTTCAAGTACCACAGACGTGCAGTGGGTACGTGTAACTCAAAATAAACCCCAGAACCCCAGAATGGTGGAGGTTGGCTGGGGCCTCTGGGGGGCCACCCGGTGCAGCCCCACCAGCACCTCTCTGGGCAGAGTCTCCTCCTTGGAGAGCTCCCCGAGCCCAGGGACGTGGGGCTGAGGCAGGGGGGTACAGGGGCACCCTGGGGTGCCCCCAGCCAGCCGGGGGGGCTGGGATTTCCTGATGTTAGAGGTAATTCTGCGCTGCTGTGGGTCCCTGACCTTCACCACAACAAGCGGCCACCCAAGTGTCTGCCATGTGTGTGCCTCTGCTCAGTCAGCTCTCATTAAATCCTGGCGTAGCGTTCAGATTCTCTCACGGATGGAAACCCCTCCAAAGGCACAGGCTGAAGCAGCTGCAGGAGAGCCAGCAGGAAGCGTGAGTGCCTCCAGCACAGAGCAGGGGGCGAGCGCGACGCGCTGAGGGCAGATGGCTGCGAAGGCCGGGCCTGCGTCCTGCAGCCGCTGCAACAACCGCCTCTCCCTGGGGAGCCTCTGGCGCTACTTTCAGGCTGCTACAAGCTGGTTTTAGTGTCCTGGGCCCAGACCCTTGACCAGGCACAAGAGCATCAGCCCCCCAGGCAGGGATAATTGCTCACAGAGCCGTAGCTAATGCCTGCGGTGTAGGATGCGGTGAGATGTCTGGGGGTGGCACTGTAAGAAATACACGGGGTCACCCCACGGCTGGCGGCCAGCTGCAGAGCAGTTCCAGCAGTGCTGGTCCCCGGACCAGAGCCACTCTTGGAGGAGCAACATTCATGTGGCCAGTGGTGGGAAGTGAGACCACTGCGTGTGGGGTAGGACTGGGTGTGAGAACCATGGTCACTGGTGTGACCTCTGTGCTGTGACAGACAGGGCACTGACAGTGACAGGGGGGATTTCAGCCTTGAGAAGAGAAGACTGAGAGGGGATCTTATCAATGTTTACAAATATCTTAAGTGTGGGAGACAAAGGGATTTGGCTGACCTCTTGTCAGTGGTCTGTGGGGACAGGACAAGGGGCAATGGCCACAAAATGGAGCCCAGGCAGTTCCGCACCAACATACGAAAGAACTTCTTCCCGGTGAGGGTGACGGAGCACTGGGACAGGCTGCCCAGGGAGGCTGTGGGGTCTCCTTCTCTGCAGATATTCAGGGCCCGTCTGGACGCCCGCCTGGGCAGCCTGCTCCAGGGAACTGCTTCGGCAGGGGGGTTGGACCCGATGGTCTCTCGGGGTCCCTTCCAACCCCTACAGTGCTGTGATTCTGTGTGATTCTGTGACGTGGACAACCCTTCGGTGTCCCCAAGGAGGGGGCTGAAGCGTGCTGGGGAAGCCCCTACAGCCGCTGGTTCCTCAGCTGCTTGCTCTCCCACATGTGTAAAGAAAAGAGCCCAGATGCACAGACAGGGACTGGTCTCTGGGCCCCAAACCTTTGGAGCTGTGGCAAAGACACTCAAGGGCAGCTCAAAGCGAGCCTTACCAAATGTTTCCTATTGCAGCCTCATTGAAGAAAACCAGTAACCTTTGCTGCCCCAGAGCCCTGCTTCTCTTGCAGCCCTCCCTGGAGGTGGTGGAGCTGCTGCTGCTCTCTTGGGGGCTCCAGGAGCACTGAGAGGGCACAGAGGGCACAGAGCTCCCCTGGGCTCCCAGGACAGCGCTCCCCTGGTGCCGTCCCTGAGTCACCATGAGCTGGCTGCTTTGTGTCCTGAGTCACGATGAGCAAGCTACTCTGTCCCAGTTTGCCTGCCGCTAAAATAGCACTGAGGCTTATTATCATCAGTGTAAAGTACCTCGAGATCTGCTTTTTATAAGGGATTGCAAGAGCTAGAAGGTTTTTACTGCTTAGTGGACGTTAAAGCATTTCAGCACAAAGGTGGCTGCAGCCGCTGTGACGATGGTGCGTGGCCTTCCCAGGACAAAAGCTGTGCACAAAACCTTGCTATCAGAGAGGTTTGGGAGGGTTTCGTTTTGTTTCTTCTTTCCCGTTCCTTGATGCTCTGATGACACCCTGTGGACTGTTCCCTGCACTACGGTAGCTGTGCAAAGACCCCAAAACTTCCTTTTTCTCCCCGATGGCATTTCTCATCTTTCCCTACACCTTTCTCTAGTGACCACTTTTTCTTCAGGCTGTTAAATCACTCGTTAACAGCTTTTAGCAAGGAAGCCACGTCACTAGTATTATTTGGCACGTACTGTTTTATGCATCGCTGTCTTGCTGGTATTTGTTGGTTTGGAAGTAGATGGAGCAGTGACTTGGACCTCTCTGTGAGTGAGCATGCACATCCTGACACGGAGCTGTGGGCTTCAGATGTCCCACGTGAGCTGGCCACAAGGACCGTGGTGCTTTGTGACCTCCTCCACAATGACATTTCCCCAAATCTACGCTCCGCCTGGCAGAATATGCTTCTCCTTCATCCCTTCAGTCCCAACTTCTATGCCAGCAGAAGGATATATAAATTATTTATGACTGTTCTGCCTCTAAATACGTTGCCTGTTTGCTCATTTGCTTTGTGGGTATATCCGCAACCAAGCGCCGATTCTTGCAGAGCGGCGTAGGCGGGGGCCAGCCCCAGCCACTGGCTTCCTACGCCATTCCACACTCATCTGGAGCTGGGACGTGCTTCCCCTCGTAGCAGTCTCCAAAGAAGTGTTAGGAGCAGGAAGGAAGTAGGAAAAAAACATTCTTTTTCCTCTGAGTGCTCTGCGTGCTTTTCTCCATTTGAATTCACACTGTGAATGCAAGCAAAGCCACCCCAAAACCACCAACCAGCTCGGTGAGAGCACTGGAGGTTTCAGTGGCAAAAGAGCTTTCTGCCAGCAGCAGCAATATTCCTGGAGACCTCCTGAACGGCATTAGGTTCGGTTAGCATGTGGATGGAGTTTGGGGTGGCCGTGCTACAGAACAGTGACAACACCTGCAAGGCTTATCGGGAAAACGCCAGACCTAGGTGTACTCAGTTTGGGGAAGAAAAAGCACAGTCAGTATTCTGACAAGGTGATATTGAGACAAAACCTTGGTTTAAAACGTAGGCTGAATTTCATTAGTAATAAAGGGTAGTGACAGACAAATAGCTTTGGATCGCCCCCTTCAACTTGTCAGTGGCAAGAGCCACCAAACGGTCTGTCCTTACTGGAAGATGAAGACAGTGGGCGGATAGCTGAAGGTTTGTGTGACAGCTCCACTGAGGTGAGGCTGGACTCAGCCACCACCAAGGAATTTTATGTCTGCAGAGGGGAAACCTTGGAAGGCACGCCGAAGTTGTAGGCACGGAAGAAAGAGCTATGCGTTCCTCCTGGGGGTGGAGGCAGCTACAACCACCAGAAGTACTGCAAGAGGCTAGTGAAGTTCTCAGAGTGCCGCAGCCCCAGCAGTAATATAAAACGTTATGTGAAATACATTGAATGGAGGCCGCTGGGGTGGCTGTTCATTGGCAAATAAATCCAGCCCCCTTGGTTGCATGTCCACCGGAATGTTTTCTGCTCAGAAGAGCACGTGGTCCCCCGCTGCGAGCTGTCAGAAGACATTGCTGAACGCGGCGTGATGAGCTGAGCTGGGCACAGGACTAGAGCTTTGCACAAAAGTCAGCGGCGTGTCGGGTTCAGTGAGGGTTTCAGACCAACAGAGACCAAAGGGATTACTCACGTTGCTCACGGCCTTATCCTTCAGCTAAGTTCGGGACAGAAGAGAAAAGCAGTACAGCGACTTCCCCTACAAAGGGAGAAACAATACCTGGGAGGCCTGGACCTGGCTCTGGGGGCTGCCCTTCCTCTTTCCGTGCACGGCGAAGGCGCGGGAGGAGAACTCCAGCTGCCGAGGAGCGGTCCCATAGTGCAGCTGCACAGAATGGCCCGTCGCTAACGTGGTCCAGGATCCGGACTGGTCGGCTGCAGAAACTCACACCTGGTGCTTCGTGCATCACTTCCCAAGGAAAGGGAAATGGAGTTTGCATCCTCTTTATGGAAATAGAACAAAGCGGTCTTATTGTTCGTTGTTATCGTGCACGGCGATCTTGTATGCATGAGTGAAAAGCCAGACCTGCTCTCATCACTCCTTGATTTCTAGGCTGCTGATGCAACTTGTATTACAGGTGGGATCACCGCTCTGAGCTTTACGTTGGAAATGAACTCACACCCAAGGCTTACTTCTCTGTCGTTTTGGATAGCAGAAGTACACTGAAAATTGTTTCAATGCTTATCTTGCTCTGGACTTGTGCTCAGCAAAGACCGCTGTGATTGTTGAGAGGAACATGTGGTTACCAAATGACATTTAGATTATTACACTAAACAGAGAGCAAAGCGGAGATTTCAGGTAAAACCTCTCATGAGGAATCATACGGTTACGGCCAGTTCAATGACTCTGGACTTCTAAGCAGCCTTTGTCACTTAGAGCCTGTCAGAGACCAGCACTCTCTGAACAAGGTCTCACAGATATTCCACACCTGGGGACTTCAATGTTTAATGCCAAATTTACTTATTTGAAGATAATCGATATTGCATGGGATTTTGATTGAGCAGAGTGACACAGCAATGAACCAAAATCATAGTACACGTGATGGGAGACTACATACAGCAATGGCAACATGCCACTGACGGACAACACAGGCGGGATTCCCATTACCAGCCCCAACAATGTGCCCACCATCACGGCACCAAGCATCCCTCATTCTCGCAGAGGAACACATAGGTTGAAACCAGCTCAGGCCCACTGCTCTCTTCACAGCTCTTGCTGTTTGTTGTCCAGTTTTTATGCTCTCTGTTGGGCTGAGCCATGCACACACTTTTCCCTTGCTGGCCTGGCTAGCTCGGGAAGACATTCAAACTCTTTTGATTAACTCGGTGGCAAAAATTTAGGCAACCAGCTGATCCACTCAGCTGATAGCGCCAGCTGATCTAAAGCAAAGGCCACGCTCTGAAACAGAGATACCACTTTACAACTTCTTGGGATAAAATGACTTTTGCCTGAAATAGGTGTTGTGGAAACAATCACTGGCAGAGGTCCTTAGGAGCTTCTGGTTCGTGCTGAGAGGCAGTCAGGGGAAGTTATATGGAGGTGTGTGAACAATCAAGATATGGTAAGATATCTTCAAGGTAAAGGAGGATCCCAAGGGATCATAAGACAGCTGGAGAGTTCAAAGCTGAGTTAACAAACTCTCCCTTGTCAGTACTACACATTAAGTCCTTCCTTCAAAGGGAATGTTCTCCTTTTCTCTGTACCTATCTCCAGGAAAACACGAGGACTGAAGCAAAAAAAAGCCACTGACAGCCTCATGAGGCAACGTATGGTGCTAAGTTACCTCTGTAGGCACTGCTCAGGGGAGACAGAAAGTAGCTGGCTGAGCAGCTGCTGAGGCAGAAGAACTGGTGGAAAACCATTGCTGGTTTTGTGTGTCTTTGTCCTGAATACTCTGCAGTAGAGCAAGCTTCAGGAGTGCATCATGCACCGAGGACACCGGAGCTTCCCCAGTGTCTCGCCCCACAGATAAGGAGGGGTATCTACTAGGAAAAAAATGGCAAAGGAGCCTTAAGGGATACAGGTGACCCACAAAAGTCTTACAGGACTGAGTGTGGGTGCTCACAGGGGTGCTCTGAAGACAGCAGGAGAGCTGGCCATAGATGCCAAGACAACAGGCTGGGATTCGCTGAGCAAAGCAAATGTGGGGTGAAGGTCCAGGCTTCAGGAGCTCGTCTTTTGCTCTACCCTTGTGCAGGTGGCATACGGGCTGTAATATACCCAAAGCATATCTCAGAGCTCTGAGGAGCCTCTCTTGAAGGGGCTTGTGGACATGCCTGGGGCCAGGGCCACTGGAAGGACCCAAGGACTTTGCCTCCCCACCACCTTCAGACTGTGGTTCTTGGTGGTTCAAGACTCCATCCTGCTCAAGCAAGAAGCAGAGTTTGGCTGATATGGTTGTGTCTGTGCTGGGAGCTCTGCAGGCATCCCTTACACCAGTGAGGAGTCACCCCTGGTCTCATCGCTGACCAGGGGAAGGCTGCCAGGAATCTTTGTTTGGGCCTGAGATGGGCAATCAGTTCTCCACTGTCAGGAGTGCTGGGAGGTAAGGGCATGAACTGTGAATGAATCGAACTAGTGCAGCTATTGCTGCTCCTGCAGCTGAACTGGCTCAAAAGTACTGAGCTTGATTGTCACTGTACCACATTCCCCACTGTTTTGTTTTCCAGAAAATCCAAATCACATACCAAGTGTCAACCCAAGTCCAGAAGCAGTACATGGTTTGAAGCAATGTGGTCCACCTAACACCACATCAGGTTTAATAAGCTTTGCTGAAAACTGTTGAGGAGCGTGTGGAGATTTTTGAGCTGATTCTGCAAAAAGCCTGCCTGGATTCCCCTGGGTAATGCTTTGCCTAACCAGGGAAGTCCTACTGGACCTGAGCTGGTTCTGTATCAGGCATTTGCATTCCTGGCAACACAGACATCCTGCCAATGGATAACAAGAGTCAAGAAGACAAAACACCACTCCTGTGAAGTGTCCACCTCATATTTCTCATGTTCATTCAAGGTTGCAGTCACTGTTTTGCACAAAGATTTGGGTTCCTGGTTTTTGTATCACTTTCAGAACTTAAAATAACTATTGCAAAGCCATAGCCACATAACCATCCCCCACGACAAAAAGCCATCTGCTCGGTGTTTTCACTGAGCAGCCTGACATTTGCATGTTCTTTTTCCTGGCTGGAAGTATCTACCTGAAATCAGCTCACTGCCTGCTTTGAATCCGAGTTTAGAAATAGTATTTAAACAGTTTTATCAATTCCACTTTAATATTAATTCCTGTTTAATACATACAAATTATTTAAGCTTAAAGCTAAATGATCATAATAACCTCGTTCCTGATTTTTACAAAGTGGGATAGTGCTGGGTTCATCTATGGTAAGGCCAGGCCAGTCTTTCCTGTCACCATCGTCGATGAACCCATGGACTTAAAATGAACTGTGCCTCACTTCCTCATGTACAGCTTCAAGAGATAAAATTAGATCCGAGGAGAATGACCTCTGAGAGCAGCTGGCCAACCAAGCTACTTGCTCGGAAACATCTCTGATAAGCTGTAATTTGCACTTCAGCTGTGATACTTTCTGCCACACGGAGATAAATAATCAATTAAAAGAAGACAGAGGAATATTAAAAAAAAAAATAAAATACCAACAGCTCAGTTCTGTGGCTTGTGCAGCTGCTTTTAAAAGACAGACGTGTTGAGAGCACGGGTCCTTGAAGGCGCCAGCAGTGTGTCCTCTCCAGAAAGAGCATTAGTTGAGTGCAGCTCCCGCTTGGCTTCCAGGGCTTTGCTGCTTTTCCTGACACACCAGGACTACAGAAGAGTCCTTGCATTGTCAGACAAGCTTCTTGGGTGGGGGATTCGGCATTCTGCCATGCAGGGACTTCTCGCTGTAGGGCTCTGCCTGTGCGGGAAGGAAAATACAGGCAGTAACATTGGGAACAGCACAAAGAAACCTGCTTGTCCCTGGTAAGGATCTCGGCGGGTCTCCCAGAGGCTCTCAGCTGTTCCTGCCATGTGCAGAGACGTGGTGCGGCGTTCCCTGCGCTCAGTTACTGTGCCCGGTTTGGAACAGGACAGCCGTGCTGACAAAGCGCTGCCCCGAGCTCCCGACACTGCCCATGAGGCTGCCTTGCGCTTGGGTCCAACTCCTGCTGGTCGCAGGGCCCGTTTGGGAAATGCAGAATGGGGCTGTCCTTCGCAGGGCATCTTTATTGCCAAACTGATTTTTTTTTTTTTTTGCTGCAGAGGAAAATAAGCAAATATCTTCAAGAACATAATGTCTTCTGAACTTTGAGATCACCACCTTGTTATTGCTTCAGCAGGCATAATCATGGCAGGGAGAGCAGGGCAGTGTATGTGCCAATTGGGGTCTCTGTAGGCTCTCTCTGCTAAGCAGGCTGAAGCAAGGAAAAATGGATTAAAAAAAAAAAAAAGATTCTTTATTTCTACTGTCCAGTTTCGTTAACAGCTGAGAAGAAGAGACTTTAGAAAATTAATGTTAACTTGCTAATCTCACAACTTGATTTTAAGTCTTACGACATTCAGATGTACCTTTAAGGCCCATGATGATGAAGAATATGATTGGATTAGAAATTGAGCTTCAATATTTTAATTTTGTATATGTAAATAAGTTCCATATAAAATAACCCCTGAAATCAAGGTTGAAAAATGCCCAAAGCATGTCCTAAAACTTCACAAAGAATAAACTAGCCTTGTTTCATTTTTGCTGATTATTTGGTTGGTTCTTTTTCTGTAGTTTTGTTTGTTGGTTTTTGCAAATAATCCTGCTGGTAAAACGTTTATCTCTAAATAGGCAAACCCCTGTGCTGGCAGCATTTTGCACTTAGCTTGGCAGGACAAGTCAAGCTTTCAGCTGAGAGCATCGTGCGCAAAGTTACTGATGAACGCTGTCAGAGAGGGCTTTTGCAGCAGGTAGAACTGGTCATTAAAGGCAGGGGGAGGCCAAGGGAGACTGAGAGGGAAAGCAAGTGTGAATTGCGTGCATGGTGTGGCTGTTCCTGGAAAAGTCTGTGTGTACAGCACAAGTCATACCTGCAAACTTGTAGGATGCAGATATTCAAGGTAAAAAAGACAGAATAACTTATACTGGTTCTCTGAAATGCAGTATCAGGTGAGGCCTCCTGCCAAGCTATATGCGTGCCTAATGCCATAATGAGCTGTCAGGGAAATGCGATTCTGATCTTTGGGTAAAAACAAAGAGAAAGAGCGTTATTTGGAATATAATTTGTCAGACTGGCAGATCTGGGGTGTCTGAGCATGTTTTGGGTCAGCACAAAGCACAGGCAGCGTTCAGCTGGCTGAGCTGATGCTGTTGCTCCAGACACAGCTGTGGGAGGCAGAGAGGGTTTTCTGGCAAGGGATAAAAGTGGTGGGCTTCACCGCATACTTACACGCACTGGGGTACAAACGAGGCAAGGAATGGCGAATGCTGGCCTGTGGTGTTCTGTCGGCTACTCCAGCTGTAAGAAGATGGCAAAGACTGAGCCCCATCCAAGATACCTCGGGGGGACAGAATTTCTCTAATAGGTCCCAAGCTGGATCAATGCATCATTTCTTCTGGCTAGGTTTTTTTTTTTTTTTTTTTCTATAAATCCTCATCTTAATTTCTCCTGTGTGGAAAGTGAGAGGGAAGTCTTGCCTGTTAACAAAGCCCATGGAGTACATGATTTTCGTAGAATCATAGAATTCTGGAATGGTTTGGGTTGGAAAGGACCTCAAAGATCATCTAATTCCAACCCCCCACCATAGGCAGGGACACCTCCCACTAGATCAGGTTGCCCAAAGCCCCATCCAGCCTGACCTTGCACATTTCCAGGGATGGGGCATCCACAGCTTCTCTGGGCAACATGTTGCAGTGCCTCACCACCCTCTGAGTAAAGAATTTCTTCCTTCTATCTAAATTAAATCTACACCCTTTTAGTTTAAAGCCATTACTCCTGGTCCTATCACTCGGACAAGGTTTTCCCCAGGTTTCACAGGCAAGGCTCAGGTAGTTTCCTTTACCCCACAGTGGAAACATTTGCAGAGGGCGGAGATGAGTTTTGCTGCTGTCAGGGCTTGGTGCCAGCCACGAGGCAGGGGTGCACGAGGTCCTGTGTGCGGCACAAGGAGCAGTGGCTCTGCTGCGATGGTGGCACCGCCGCTCCCACTGTGGCTGCTGATGACCAGGATATTTTTATTTTTATTTTTATTTTTAATTTTATTTTTATTTTTATTTTTTTATTTTTATTTTTATTTTTATTTTTATTTTTATTATTTTTATTTTTATTTTTATTTTTTATTTATTTTTATTTTTATTTTTATTTGTTTATCTACTGGCTGCAGTTCTAAAATTAGCTTTATGCGCCTTGGCTTTGTGTGCTTTCCATGGTCATCCGGACGAGGAAACCATGCTACGGTACATGTAGCAGTAATAATAAGAACAAAATACATGCCGTGGTGACTCATGCCTGTTTATGTTTGTTTTTCCTCTGGAAGATGAGCTTTCAGGCTCCAGAGTGCAAACCAGACAGTGGCCACTGACTTGTACAGGGGCTTCTCTTCCTGGAGGTGCCAAAACTGAGTTTGCTAAAAGCAAGCCAGATGCAGGCTGAAGAAACACATCCCAGCCTGGCTTTGCTTCATTTCACATGCACCACTGGGTGCCAGTGCAGGGGGGATGGTATGGAGAGCAATACAAAAACTTATTTTTGATTTCAGACTTAGAATAGGGAATGTGGTAGACAACAGCTGTAGGAATCGTGCTTTGGTGACACGAGCAGAAAGAGTCTTCTGAAAGGAATTTTGATGCCTACTCCCATCAGTCCTGGTGTTTGAAAAATGTAGATTTGTTCCATCACAGGAACTGGCTGGGACGAAGGAAGGTCATGAGAACGGCACGGACCTGGGCTGGAGCTGGGAGTGCAGCTGGCTGACCGCGGGGAGATGAATGCCCTGGATATGGCCACTGAGAAACATGAACTAAGGGCTGCCTTCCTAACAGCCAGTCTCAAATACCAAGAACTTGCTACTTGCATGGCAGAATTCAGACCTCTTAGTCAAAGAGCAAAACTGTCCTGTGACCTCGGAGCTGCAGCACACGTTTGGGAAGCAAAGATTATCTAAGCACAAAAGAAGAGACAACAGATAATTATAGGAGAGAAAGTTAAGATTTTTAAGGCATAGAAATAAGTTCATGTGACAAATCAGTCAAATGGACAGTGGAGGCTGATGTTACTGGTTGAGTGGATTTGGGAATATATTTTCATCTCAGATGATAAGTGTGATAGGATGTGAAAGCTGCTGAAAATGAAGATCTCCTTTTTAACATGATAAGTGTCTATGAGGAGCTACATGGGGAAGAGCAATTTTGGATTAGAAAGTGATGGAAATAGTACGGATGGATATAATCAGGGCATGACTGCATTGTTCGCGGCTTCAGAGAGAGATTTTGCAGTACCTGAGGTTGGGTATGTGACAGCCTGGGAGAGATTTATGTTCGACTGAGAGGAAAGCTGCTACACTGGATATTTCACACAATCAAAATCTACAGGCTTTAGATGTCGCCTGGCTGTGCAGGCCCAAGTAAATAGCCAGATTGAAGGCTTTCCTGAATTTATGGTCAAGACACTGGTGATATCCACGGTGATCAAAACAGATGGCAGGGCGGAGAGCCTGAGGGTGTGTTTTAGCTGCATTGGGCCTGGTTGTTGACTTCTTACCCATGAGGAGATGCATGACCTGGACCAAGGCCCGAGTTATCAGATTTATGGCACAGTCTGCATGTCTGTGATGCCTAAGGAGCTGGATTCAGCAAAAGGCGGTCAGCACAGAAATCTAGCCGTGGAGAACAAACTGCCACTGCCACGCCTGCAGGCAGCACACCCGCACACACCACCAGCCTTCCCGAGGAAGGTGGTAAGTTCTGCGGTGTAATTCTGCTGTGCCTGAAATCTGCTGATGTAAGGTCTCTGCATCAGTGGGTCCTTACACCAAAGGCACAAATTAAACTCTGCGCTGCCCAAGCAGAAGCCATTTTTGACCTTCTGCGTGGTCACCTTTATTTTCTTTTCCCTGAGGAAGTTCAAATGAGGAGAGAACTCAGGCCGAGGCTCCATGCTCCGGTGTGCATATAGATTCATCCCGCGCAGAGGCTGGCTGTACTGGCTGATGCACTATATGTGAACAATTCGATAGCGTGGGGGAGTCAGCTCCAGGAAATAGGGAATTCAGTGACACAGTAAGTTGCAAAGGACAAATTGTTGCTAGACTTCTCGCCAACCAGCACCCCCAGGCCCTTCTCCTCAGGGCTGGAAGATCTTTATGACAGCAGGCTGACTTGTAGCGGACATTGGACCAGACTGCCCTACACTTAAAGATGTTGTCAAAGATGAGGCAATGTGGCAGTGAGACTGGAGTTAACTTGTTCATTAATCTGTTCATTGAATCTGACCTCTTTGTCAGGGCAGAGAAAGCCCTAAATGGGATTGTGATTTAGCTCTCAGTTTCTGAGAGACATTTGGTACCTGAACCTTGCTTGTATCTTCAATTGCCGGATGCTTTGCAGCTGCTGTGTGCACTGACAAGGGTAACCTCTGCTTCTTGCTGGCAGCTCCCAGCTACTGAACTGTGGAAAGAGTGTAATGGTCATAAGGTAAAATCTCTTAGATAAAGATTTTTAAATTCAATTTACATATCTGGGGGTAAGTGCTCAACTGTCCTCTTAAAAACTCCAGGCTTTGTGTAAATTTTTGCAGAAAATATTTTTGCTCCTGCTCTGTCCTTTCCTGCACTCAGGTGCTGTTAGGGTTGCTTGCTGCCACTGCTGTCATTTGTCAATCAAAAAGACAGTGATTAATAACTTCCAGGTTGTCTGGCGTCCAGTTTGGAAATGAAAAGTCCTTCATCTGGTAAGTTAAGATTCAGAACTCCAGGCTTTATATAAACACTGAGCGAAATAACATGATGGATCACATCCTAAACTGAAACAATTGATGGATGGTTACATTACTGCACAAATATATATGTCCTTAGCTCACTGGATGAACGACCTATTTTTATTTTACCCAAAATGTAAGCTTTTCCTTCTTTAAGACCCTGGAAGCTATTATTAGATAAGTGAGAGTGAAGAACAGACAGCAGCATGCAGAAAGGTGCTGCATTAACATGGTCCACCTCCTAACCACCTCCGGGCCATTGCACAGTTACAGATAACACTGAGCCACTAGAGATGACAAAGGCAGCTCACCCGGTTCATGGGGACATGAGGAGCCCAGATAAAAAGGACAGACGGTTGGGTATGAGCCGACAGTGCGATCTCGTCACAGATCAGACAAGTGGCATGCTGCCCATGGTAGGAGGAGGAGCATCAGCAGAGAGAGAAACGACTGATCTCCCTATGTGTGGCACTGTTGGGCCATCATGGGGAATAAAGTTTTAATTTGGTGTCCCCCCAATTAAAGAGGACTGTGGAGAAACTGGAGAGAGCCATCACAGAGCTACAGAGATGTTGCAGGCCCTGGGGCAGATGGCCCACGAGGAGAGGCTGTGGCAGCAGGGCTGGTTTGGCCAGGGAAAGGGGGCATGTGGCAGCAGCCTGAAAATTCACATATTTATAGAATATCCCGAGTTGGAAGGGACCCACAAGGATCATCAAGTCCAAGCCCTGGGTCCCCAGAGGACCACCCAAAAATCAGACCATGTGTCTGAGAGCGTTGTCCAAACGCTTCCTGAGGGGGTGTAAAGGGATGGGGCGAAACTGTTTGTGGTCTTGGGAGGTGTGGAACCGGGGCAGTGGCTGGACTGCAGTTTGGAGGTTCAGGATGGACATCAGGAAAACCTCTTCCAGAAAGTGCAGCTGAGCTGGGAATTTGTAGCTCACTACATAAATCCTGAGGGCCGCTATATCATCCCACGTTGGCACATAAACCATATTGCAATTCAGAAAAATAAGCGAGCTGTAATTCTTGCAGTCAGTTTTAGATTCGCTTAAGAGGTGGAAAGGTCTGGTTTGGCTTGGCCCTCTCACAGCCTCTGTAAGCGATTTTCTTCAAGGAGTTCAAAATGTAAACTCGCTCATTTCACTCAGTGCTCCTTGTAGGACCACTTGTGCCTTCACATTTGTGCTCACTGCTGTGTTTTGGCTTCGTTATACAACTGCTGCATACAAGCCTGTGGCTCACTAAGCGTGAAGGTGTGCAGGCACCGTCGGGGACGCGGGCCTTGACTTTTGTCTCTGGCACAGTGTTCCTCAGCAGTGTCTTTCCCACACAGACACACACCGCAGCTTCCCACCTTCCCTTCCCACAGAGACAGGGACACACGATGCTGCACGCTGAGCGAAGCCGCTCGTTTCCCTGTGAAACCACGGGGCTGACAGGGCAGCCATTTTGAGATGCTGCGCAGACGCATGTCCTTGGCAGGTATGTGACAAGGGCTGGCTTTCAAACAGCGTGATTATATAATTATATAAAGATTTATATAAAGATTTTCTATCCAGTCGCCATTAAGGTGGAAATAAATGTGGAAGACTGCGTGTGTTGGAAATGCCACATGGGGCTTCCAAGGGCAAAAACGCTTCGTGTTGGTTGAGAGAAGATGGTGGCGGGTTGCTGCGCTGGAGGAAGGGATGGGATGGGGGCACTACAAGCACATGGAGCAAGAAGGGAACGGGCAAGGGCCTTGAGAGCCTGCAGAAGGGCACGGGTGATGGCGGCGGTGAGGGCAGGGTGGCCGGGAGGCACCAGCAGAGGTCCGGGGAGCCTGGGATGATGGCGGCCACCGCGGGGGGAGGGAGGTGGGCTGCAGACACGGGGGCAGCTCTGAGGACAGCTGTGACTCCTCATGCTGCGGGCCTTGGCCATGGGGACACAGGGCTGTGGTGGCCGCTGGAGGCTGGGAATGGGGAAGGTTGGCGCTCGGTGGGGTTGGGGGGCGGTGGGGGCTGCATGGGGCAGTTGGCATGGCGAGGGGACGTGAGTGGTGGTGGCTGTGGGGACACGGTGGTGGTGGTGGGGACATGGTGGTGGTTGTGGTGGTGGGGACGTGGTGGTGGTGGTGGTGACTGTGGGGACATGGTGGTGGCTGTGGGGACATGGTGGCAGTGATGGCAGTGGGGACACGGTGGTGGCTACCGGGAGTGGGGACCTGGTGGCCAAAGGGGGGGGTGGGCTGATGGTGGTGGTGGGGGAGGGGAGCTGGGGGGTTAATGGTGGTGGGGGAGGGGGGTTGGTGGCACTTGGTGGCAGTGGGGGAGGGGAGCTGGGGGGGTCAATGGCGGCGGTGGGGGAGGGGAGCTGATGACAGTTGGTGGCTGGGGGGGGGGAGGGGAGCCGGAAGCCGTTGGTGGCGGTGGGGGAGGGGACCGGGGGGGGCGCCGTGGGTGGCAGTGGGTGGCAGTGTGGGGGAGGGGGAACGGTGGCGGTTGGTGGCGGTGGGGGAGGGGCGGCCGGGACGGGCGGGGGGGGGCGGCTGGGGCCGCGGCCATTGGCGGGAGGCGGGGCGCGGCGGGGCGGGCAGCGCGCAGGCGCAGGGCGAGGCTCCACCCCTCCACAAGCCCCACCCCTACCCACAGAAGCCACGCCTGGAGAAAGCCACGCCCCCGAAAAAGCCGCGCCCCTGTCCATAAAAAGCTCCGCTCCCTCTCTTTAAAACCTCCACAGAAGCCCCGCCCCCTCCCACAGCGTCCCTCAGAAACCCCGCCCCCTGCTGAAAGCCCCGCCCCCTGCTGAAGCCCCGCCCCCTGCTGAAGCCCCGCCCCCAGAAGCCCCGCCCCTCACAAGCCCCCTCCCTGTCCAACCCACCCCTCGACACGCCCCGCCCCTCGACGAGCCCCGCCCCTCCTCTAAGCCCCGCCCCCCGCCGCCGCGCGGCGGCGCAAGAGGAGGCGGAGCCCCGCGGCGGGTCACATGACCGCGGCCCCTCCGAGCCGGGCCCAACATGGCAGCGGCGGCGGGCGCAGGGGCCGGCAGCGCTCAGCCCTAGGGCGGCCGCCGCGCCCCGCCGGGCGGCCCCGGCACCCCCCGCAGGAACCCCCCACAGCCCGCCCGCAGCCCGCCGCCGCGTCCGACATGAGGGAGAAGGGCCGCCGCAAGAAGGGCAGGACCTGGGCCGAGGCCGCCCGCACGGTACGGGGGGGGAGGAGGAGGAGGAGGGGGGGGGCGGCGGCGGCGGGGCCGGGCCGCGGGGCGGGGGCCGGGGCCTGGCGGAGGGGGGAGGAGGGGTCGGGGTCGGGGTTAAACCAGGCGCGTCCCGGCGGGGGTGGGTGTTAAAACGGGGCCGGAGGAGTCTGGCGGGGAAGTAAATGGGAACGGGCACCTGCGGGTGGGGCCTGCGAGCGCGAAATCCGCGTAAACGGCGATTTACGGGGGCCTCGCGCGTGCCCTTCGGGGCCCGGTGCGCGCAGTTTGCCAGGCACCGGAGTGGGCGCCCCTCGGTCGAGGGATACGACGCAGCTAACTAGTGGAAGGGCGTGAGGTGTGGCCCACGGGTGGGCACCAGCTGCTCTGCGTGTTTTTGTGTGTATCTGCGCGTACGTCTATTAATATAGCTTTACCATATCGTAACGTATCTGTTCTTGTTTTTTGCCGAGAAGCGTGGCAGAATCTCCGATACACAGTCCAATGCACAGAGCAAATGCGAGTGTGAAACTTTTTCTTTTCTTTTCTACAACTTTTTGGTTGTAACCAAATCCTTTTCAGCCTGTGTGTGTTGCTCTTCACGCTCTACCCACTGCCCTGTTCCAAAAGCCACTCAAAGGCTAAAGCACGCGCTTAGAAAAGCTGCGCTGAAAATTATCGAACTGGAGGTGATGTGTTACGCTGGGTCATGGGCCTACTTTCATGGCAGAGGGAGCCAAAAGTAGGGAAAGTTGAGCGAATGCTTGCCCAAACCTCCCTTTCGGCAAATATTTCTCTCTGTGTCTTTAGCAGCAACGCTAAAATATTCTGGTCAAGCTCCAATTTCAGCCTTTAAAAAAGTTTCCCCGTGTTTTCAGTTTGAAAGAACGTCTTCTGGTTCTTGCCCTGGCCTGTGTGGTCCCGTTGGCTTTTCAGCTGCCAGTGGCTGAAGTCGGCAGGGTGAGATCTGCAGCTTTGTTCAGAAACGCGGCAGCTCTCAGGCGTCCCGTTCCTCCGCTCCTGAAGGGTAGCGCGAGGCTTTTCTCAGACAGGAGGAACTTTCTGCTGTCTTCTCGTGGCGGTTTGCGCCTCTGTGCCTGTGTAAGGAGCGAAGTTCCTTGCAGCTCCAGCTCTCTACTCGTGGTGGGTGGAAGGAGCCCTGACGCGCACGGCGTGGCAGCTGCCGGGGGGGGGCTCGGGGCCGCGGGTTTTGGTGGCAGCTGTCCTGGCAAGCTGCGCCGCCGCGCTCGCTGGGTTCACTGAGCGCCGATGCTCCTCTGGGGCCGGTCCCTCCTCTCTCTTGCATCACCGCGGGTGCGTGCGTGTAGCTCAGGGAGCTAAACCGGCCGGAAAGCGCCGCTGGTGTGGTGCTGGCGTGGCCTCGTGCCAGCCCGGGCTTCCCGGGAGCTACCTGCAGTCGGGAGTCTGCCGGTGCAGGGGAGGGGATGGCAGCGTGGCGAGGGGGGTGCCAAACCTCCTAAATCTGTTCCGATATTTCAGGGTTAGCTCGAAATACGGTGGCGGGCGGCAGAAGCGTGGCCGTTGTTTGATTGGAAGGCAGAGGGCAGGCAGCAGGTATGCGTGCGGATAGGATTGATGCAGTGGGGCTTAAACCGTGCCCGTTTTTCTATGTATACATCTCTTGATTGGAGCAGAACTGCGGCGTGAGGTAAGGGAAGCGTGCCCCACGAGGGCAGTGCGCTCAGGGAGGAAGTTACTGTTGATAAACAACCTCTTTCTTATTTCCTGGCTCATTCAGTAAATGTGCAGCTGCAGTTGGCTGTTAGCTTGTGACTCTTCTCGGGACAGTGGCTGCGTGTCCCTGCAGCTAAAACAGAAAGCTTCGTCAAGGTGAGCAGCGGGTGCTGTGCGGTGCCCGAGTTTAAGATAAATGCAGCGCAAGTCCCCAGCTCCGCAGGGACGGTCCTGTGGCGAAGGGACCTGCAGGGACACAGCAGTGGGACAGCGTGTCTAGAGCAAAGAGCTGATTTATCAAAAATCAGTTGTTCCCTGCAGTCGGCTGTGCGTTGAACCCCACGTCCTGCTGAAGACTGGGGGGTGCGACGTCTGCGTTAGCAAACCAAAGGGTTCTAGGGCTGCTCTTCTGGCCCCGGGGCTGCCCCTCAGAACCTGTGTGTGTCCGTAGGGTTACACCTCGGTCCTTCAGAGCTGGGCGACCATTCGGGAGCGTTCCTGAACTGCACTGGAGGTCGGTGCCTGGGCTCGGTGTGTAGTCTCGCAGACAGATCTGAGCCGGGAACCCCGCTCCTGACCTCGTGGTGCAGGGAGCTGAGGTGGTGCCCGGGTACGGCTGAGCTTAAACGGGCAGCTGCAGCTCTCCTGGGGCTCAAAAAGCTGTAGCTGGGGCTGGTTGAGCGGGTGCAGGCATGAGAGCAAATCTGCAGTAATTCCGCGTTGGTCTCGTTTGGATGTGTGTTGTCGTACCGAAGCAATGTTCGCTGTGGCTGAAGGGGCTGACTTCAGGAGCGCAGGCGCGGCGTTACGTGGACAGCTCAGAGCGCCGCGCTCCTCTGTGCCCCAAGCTGCTGTTCCTCGTGGCTCGGTGTTGCACGGTTCCTGTGCCACGGCTCGCTGGAAGAGCAGAGGACCCGAGAGCAGCGGGGAGCTCCGTGCATCCTCCTCCGGCCGCTGCTGCGGTGGCGGCAGCGCGCGGTCGGCGAGGGCGCGGTGGCGTGCCGGGGGCCTGTCCAAACCCAGGCGAGCAATCCTGCCGCTGGCCGGGAGCCACGAGCGGGCCGTCTCCGCGCTTTGTTCGCGCAGAGGAAGGCGTCACGTGCCGAACGTGAAGAAATTCGGTGTTTGTTTTTCGTGGGAAGTCCCCGTGTGTGACCTGAGAGAACAGCGCTCTGCTGCGCGGTGCGAGGGTGGAAGGAGCGCGGTGCCCGAGGCCGTCTCCTGTAAATGCTCCTACCCTGCTCATCGGCCGGCCATCTAGGCTTGCAAAATGCCCCATTTCATGCTACCTGTTGTGAGCTCGAGCTGCTACAACTGTGTTTTTCCTTCTGTGCTGGCTTCCTGCAGAGTCGAACCGCCTTCTGTTGGCTTTGGAGGGTGAGAATCTGGTGAGAGGGTGCGCTTGGCGAGGCGGGTGAAGCAGAGCCGTGGTGTGGAGGGTGCTTCAGGCGCAGACGTGAGCTCTGTCGTGGTGCTGGCAGTTGTGCTGCTTCTCGCAGCAGCTCCTACAGCAGGAACCCGGCTCCTCTCGCAGTGGGGCCTGCCTGGAGCAGCGCTGCGATGGGACTAACGCCGTGCTGCCCTGGTAGCGCACAGCACGCGAGCTGCTCTGGCCTTCGCAGGCCCGTCTGCTGCGTCCCACAGGAGATCGGGTCAAAAAGGTGGCAGGGCAAAATCCAGCAGGAAGCTGGGGGAACAGAGGGCGTGTTCGCAGCGGGCTTCAGGGAGACTGGCCTCGGGAGGGTGCGATGCTCTGGAGAGAGGAATCAGAGGAGGGTCTGAGCGGCAGGAGCTGGGCCCTGGCTGCACGTCCACTTGCTCACTGGTATGCGCAAACTTGAGAATCTACAAAGGTTCACGGACCGCTGCAGAAATATACAGCAGTTCAGAGGAGTCTGTAAAACGTTAATTGGAGACGGACTGGAGGGAACTGATGGCCTGGCAGACGGCACTGATGGCTTCTGCTACGCCTCACCTCAAGCGCCTCCCTGCAGCCTTGCCGTGTGTAGGCCAGCAGCGCTGGGCTGTGCTCGCAGCCTGCGCCCGGTTTAACTGGGAGCAAAACGCACGTGGCGTCTGAGGCCGAGCGCTCAGGCCTCTGAAGGACTGGTGAAATGAAGAATTAATTAGGGAGGAAAAACGGGGAGGAGGAGGACTGGGAGCCCAGCAGGCCCTTCCCCTGGAATTGCAGAGCCGGCTTTTCACTTCTAGCGAGGTAGTTAAAGGGGTGGCTCTGCAGAAAGTTAAATGATTAATCAAAGCTTGTGAAGTGAGCTGATAGCCACGGCTGGTGAGGTTTGCCTTGTTTATTTTGGGTGGAGCTCCCTGTGGCGTGGCGTGTGGCTTTTTCAGTCCCCCAGGTACTGTCACCGCTTGCCTGCCTGGTCCTTGACTGATGTCCAGGTGTGAGTCCTGCCTCACCAGGAATGCGAAGCTGTGGCTTCAGCTGCTCTGTTCCACAAAAACCCTGCCCGGACACCCGCGGGACAGGCACAGTGCGGCTGGTGGCTGCCAGCCCGGTGACGGTGATGTCCCCTGGCCAGGGAAGTGCCTCGGCAGCGCTGCTCTGGGGGCACGCTCCTGGCTGCACGGGACTGAAGCTGTCCCGACTGCCAGGCGTTAGTACAGAGCTGCAGTTTTCTTTGCTGCCTAACGAGATGCCTCTCTGGTGGACCATGGCACTTGGATGTATTCTTCCTTCATTTTGGCAGGTGGCTTTTTTTTTTTTTTTTAAGACCTTCCTGTGAAGTCAGCCGTTGCTCTGCGAATAAGAGCTCGGTTTTGGTCCAGTTTACGTGTGAAAGAACTTCTTCCCGGTGAGGGTGACGGAGCACTGGGACAGGCTGCCCAGGGAGGCTGTGGGGTCTCCTTCTCTGCAGATATTCAGGGCCCGTCTGGACGCCCGCCTGGGCAGCCTGCTCCAGGGAACTGCTTCGGCAGGGGGGTTGGACCCGATGGTCTCTCGGGGTCCCTTCCAACCCCTACAGTGCTGTGATTCTGTAGGGTGTCCTTCCACTCTCTGGATGCTGGGACTTGCAGCACACTGAAAGCTGCTCTCAGCTCCTCTTGGGAATCCATGGCAAGACAAGCTTTTGCAAATGGAGCCTTAAAGTTGGGTCTGGTACGGCAGTAGTCGGGAAGGGCTGAGGTGGAAGAGGAATCCACTTCACTGCGCTAGGAAAGCAGGAGGCTACGGACTCGTTCCAATCAGTCATCCAATTAGCTGCCTGCCATTTTAAAGCGAGTTCCCCGTGACGGTCCTGCTGGGAGCACCGGCCTCTTTGGGGCTGCGCAGTGGCGCTGGGTTACGGGGCTGGGCACGCCTGCTGCCTCGCACGTGCCGCTGGGCTCCGCAAGCTTCCTTGCCGGCTCTGCAGCCGATGGATGGAGGTGACCGCGCAACGCCGGGTGGTTAAACTCTTATTGTTAGCAGTACGGCTCCTCAACGACACCCGGCAGGGCCGCCTCTGGCCCTGAGGGCGGTGCAGCCCGTGTTCCCAAAGCACCGTAACGCGGTGAGACCCCGGGGTCCCCCCGTGCAGCAGGGTGGCGGTGGGGATGTGGGTGCTCGGCTCGTGGTGCGGGAGGAGGAAGCGGTGCCCGAACCCCGGGGAAATCCCCGCCGGTCGCAGCTGGGGCAGGTGCCTGCCTGCTCTGCCTCCCGGTAGACGGCTGCAGCTCTGCCTTCTTGTGACTTCTGTACAAAATCAGGTTCAGGTAATGCTGTGGGAGGACCTCAGAGCTTGTCCGGAGACAAACTGACAAGAGAATTGAACCTGGGATGAACTTCTGCAAACTTGCTTTGTGTCGACACAAGTCTTTCTGCTGGCTTCGAGAAGAAAAGTGCTTTCTGAACTCGTTGCTAGCGAGACTTCCTGAGCCTTTTGGAATATAACTGGATCCAGGTAGTTGTCTTTGCTGTACTCAGAGAAAAAGGTCTCTCTTTAATGGTCCTAAGGTAAAGGAACGCGAGGGATGCTTCAGGATCTTGAACACGTTTTCTTCATTTGTGTTCTTACTTAAAGCCGTAAATGCAGTTGAGATAATAATTTTAATGTGGAGCCTGGATATACTTTTGCTTGGTCTCTCCTTTAACTTCATTCTGGCACAGGAGGCTTAAAGATCTGCAGGCTTCCTTCAGTGAGCTCGTGTCTGAAGCTGCGAGAGCACCGGAACGGCCTCTCTGCAACAAGCGGTGGTCTCTGACCAGCTGGGAGTGTAGGTGCGCGAGCGTGTCTTGTGCACCTCGTGTGTGAGGCTCTTCCGAGTGGGGATGCTTGAGAAGAAAAGCCAGCTTTGTTTCCAGATGCCGTCTGCTGCACCTGCAGAAGAAGGACGGGCCTCGCCCTTGGGTAGCACCCAGAGTTTCGGCCGGCGTGCTGACAAAATCTGGGAGTCATCTTTTAGTAAAAGGTAGCTGGGATCTGGGCATCACCAGGATTTTCTACGAAAAGCAGGAAATTCGAGTTCTTTGCGTTTAGACACACTCGGGAGCGAGCGGTGCTCTTCTGGCTTCACCCCCAGGGAACCTGCCCCTGGGGTGGAGGGAGGCGGGGGCGTGAGCTGTCCTCACCAGCGCCAGCACCGCGGCGTGCCTGCGGTGGGCGGCTGTCCCTGCCCAAACGTGCCAGTGTGGAAGATCGTCTGGGGGCTTTAGGCTTCAATTCAGCACGTGCATCCGTCGCCTGCAATGCGTGTTTTAACATAACGTGCATAACAGGTGCGTAAAACGAAGCGGGTGCTTGATCCGTCTCTGTGTGACGGTCAGGTTCTTCGTGGATGTGCTTAGCTCGGGCTGCTCGGAGGGATAAATACACAGAGCCAGGACGCGTGGTCTGATTTCCCGTCTCCCGTAAACACCGCTGTTGTGGGATCTTCTCAGAGTCTGATCCGAATTCATCTCCCAAATGAGGCAGCTTCAATGGGGCGCGCTGAGAACACCGACCTGGTTACTGATAGTCCTTCAAATAAAATGTGAGGACGGAGATAACGAGCTACGCCTGCTGCTGATGTTCTGCTGATCCTCCGAAAGGCGCTGCGCAGTAGTGAAGTGTGACTGCTGCTCTGGGTGGAGCCGAGCGGAGGAGAACGTTTGGAGGATAACCCCGTGAGCTTACGGCTCGATAGCTGTGGCAGTAAGATTACGTGAATTCTTCTAGAGGAGGAGGAAAGAGGCAGAGGGGAAGCCTCCTGTGCCAGGGCAGAAGTCAAGGGGCGTCAAATGCCACCCACCAGCTCCGCGTTCAGAGCGCGGGAGGAGATGTGGGCTGTGGAACTTGCCTTTGCAGCGTGTTGTGGATGCTACAGGCTTGCACGGGCTTGTGGAAATCGCAGGTTGATAAATAGCTGGAAATTCCCTCCTGCTCTGGAGGTCCCTAGCTGCGTGCAGAGCGGGAGAGCCGCCTCTGGGTGGTGGGATGCGGAGTGTTGGGCAGAAGGTCGACTGAGACCTGCTGTGGCCCTGGCATTTACAGAAGAGGGGTAGGCATTTAGTTCAACTTCGAGCTGCTAGAACGGCTTCTCGCTTTCCTGGTGCGCTGCAGGAACCAGCCACCACGGCCGCAAGTCGACCCTTTATCACCTTCCCCAGGCTGTGGGGCTGGGGGAAGCTGATGAGCGAAGAGGGCAAATGCCGCGTTCACCTCTAGAAAGCGTGAGGAGGGGGACCTAGGGAAATGAGGCTGGTCAGCTTCATCCCAGAACAAACACAGAGCAGTCTCCTCACTGTAGGGCAAACGCTCCTGGAAGCTGTTTTTGTGCATGTGGAGGAGAAGAGGGGCTGGGAACGGCCAGCTTGGACGTACCGAAGGCAGGCTGTTGCTGATGGGATGGCTGTCTCTGGGGAAGGATGGGGCACTGGGTGTTCCTTACCTCGCCTGTAATGAGGATTTTGGTGTCACTTTTCCACATCCCCCCCATGGTATGGTTGTAACCAAGCTGGTGAGATGCAGGCAGGTGACAAGGTCAATACCAAACTGACTGGAGAGCCAGGCACAAGGGTCTGGTACGAAACTAGGGGCAGTGATCCTTACAGAGACCAACTGTCTTGTTGTGTGGTGATGCTTGGTGCACCAGAGGTACTGAGGGCTCCCGATTTCCTGGTCAGATCCCTGGTGTATTGATGCTCAGGAGCTGGTGGCTGTAGGCAGCGCCACTGGTGTGTGTCTAAGTTTCTTGTCCTCCTGCTTTGAGACCAAACCACGTGTTTTTGTTTTGCTTTTGCTGATCTGCGGTTCACACTGCTGTTCTCGTGCAGAAGTACTCGGGTCCTATGTGGTAGCCGCAGTGCGATGCGTTCAGGCGCCTGTCCTGACCGGGTACTGACAGCCCTCGGGCCAGGTGTTTAGGAGCTCGGTGTTGTGTTGGTACTGAAATGGAATGCTTGGCTCTGCCAGAGACACGTACGGCGTGATTATAAATGTGCGTGATAAAGCTCCTTATCCTTCTCCGATCAGCGTGAAGTTTTTATTTGCCTGATTAAAACTAGGTGTATGGCTATCAACGCTGCAGCCTCAGAAAGCGCGGATGAAGCTATTCAGCCAGCTGGGTTATGTGCTTACCTGGCTTCTGTTGTGTTTAAAACCCAGAGACATTTTTTTTCTATGCTGAAGTGTATCAAAGTTTAGTTGCAAGAAGATTAAGATCTCTCTGCCAGCTCCCAGGTGGGTTCAGTGTGCTTTTATCTTCAGGTAAGCTTAACAGAAAGAACCTGAGTGTGAGAGCTCCGTCAGACCGGGGGCAGCAGCTGTGCCTGCCTCCTGCTTGTAGTGCTCCGAAGCAAGCCCAAACCCTGCCTTGCACGTGGACAAATTTTGATTGTGTGTAGCTCTGTAGTAGGTCCATGTAAAAACATCCGCAGGAATCCTTGCTCGATGCCCTCTAGTTTGCTGTAGGAGGAACTGCTGCGAGTACCGGTTGCTTCCAGGCAGGAAGTCCTACGGACGTCACCTCACCGATGCAGCTCCTGTGGGGTAGGAGCTGAACTTCCAGATTAAAACTTTGTTGTTGAGAGCACAAAAAAATTCTTTGTCACTGCTCCGCTACAGCTCCTTTCAGTGGCTTTGTACACGTTAAGCACTGTCTTCCTTCCACACAACTGTGCTGGCCCTATTAGAGTCTGAGTGCACCTACTCATGTTTTGTAGGATTCTGAATAGAAACTTGGTAAGATTCACTGAATTGTGGGGGTTGGAAGGGGCCCCTGGAGATCGAGTCCAACCCCGCTGCTAACAGCAGGCTCCCCACAGCAGGTTGAGCAGTAAAGCATCCCGGCGGGTCTCAACTATCTCCAGAGAAGGAGACGCCCCGACCTTTGGGCAGCGTGTCCCAGCGCTCTGTGACCCTCTCTGTAAAGAAGTTCTTGCCCATGTTTGTGTGGAACTTCCTGCGCTCCAGTTTCTGGCCGTTGCCCCTTGTCCTGTCGCTGCACACCACTGGAAAGAGCCTGACCCTGTCCATTTGCCTCCCGCACTTCAGATATTTACAAACATTTATCAGATCATCTGTCTTCTCTTCCCTGGGCTGAACAGACCCAGGTCTCTCAGCCTGTCCTCGTATGGGAGATGCTCCAGGCCCTTCATCATCTTTGAGGCCCTTCCCTAGACTCGACGAAGTCTTTTTTGACCATGTTTCTTCAGCTGGGGAGCCTGGGACAGGACGCAGTGTTCCAGATGTGGCCTGACCAGGGTCACCTCCCTCGACCTGCTGGCCACGCTCCTTTTAATGCACGCCAGGATCCCCTTGGCCACCAGGGCACACTGCTGGCTCATGGCCAGCCTGCTGTCCACAAGGACCCCCAGGTCCTTCTTTGCAGAGCTGCTCTCCGGTAGGTCAGCCCCTAACCTGTACTGATGTGTGCAGTTATTCCCCCCCGGGTGCAGGACTCTGCGCTTGCTCTTGTTGAACCCCGTCGGGTTCCTCTGCCCGCCTCTGCAGCCCGTCCAGGTCTCGCCGAATGGCAGCACGGCCTCCTGGTGTGTCAGCCGCTCCTCCCAGCTTTGTGTCAGCGAATTTGCTGGGGGCGGACACTATCCCTTCGTCCAGGTTGTTGATAAGTTGACCAAGGCCGGACCCAGTACGGACCCTGGGTGGATACCGCTAGCTCCAGGCCTCCACCTAGACTCGGCGCCGCTGGTCGCAACCCTGTGAGCTCTGCCAGCCAGGCAGTCAGTTCTGAGTCCACCTCGCCGTCCGCTCATCTGTCCCACACGTTCTAAGCTCCTTCTCAAGGATGTTGTGGGAGACAGCGCCGAAGCCTTGCTGAATCAAGGTACACAGCACCCGCTGCTCGCCCCTCATCTCCCCGGCCAGCGATGACGACCCAGAAGGCCACCAGGTTGGTCAGGCACGACTTCCCCTTGGTGAATCCATGCTGACTGCTCCTCATCACCTTCTCCTCTTCCCCTTGCTTGCAGATGGCCTCCAGAACAAGCTGTTCCATCACCTTTGCAGGGACGGAGGTGAGGCTGGCTGGCCTGTGGATTGCCATCTTGCTGCTTAAAAATTGCCCTGCTCTTTCTCAGACGACTCATGCAACCCAAGTTCTGCTCGGACAAATTCTTCTCTCCCTTTCCATGTGGGGAAATATGAACTGGCTCTTAAACCTCTTAGACGCAACAATAAACATTACCGCTTATGGTTTTGCTGTTCAGAACCTTTTTTTGAGCCCCGTCTATCCTCTGTCCCAATGTGTCATTCCCTGAGATCAACAAAGCCCACTTACTCCTTTTTCCCCTTTTTCTTTCTGGCTTGTGATTTATAAACTGAGCGTTTTGAGGGATTTGTGGCTGCTGAAAAGCTGCAGCAGGCTAGCGTTCCTGGCAGTTGTGGCTTTTGCAATGTGAAAAGACCTCAGCAAGTAAATGGAAAGTAATGCTCGCATGGCATTGACTGCACTGTTCCTGTCTCCACGTGACGGGTAGTGGGCTCTTCAGCAGCAGCATCCTTCTCTCTTTAAGGCATTTGCAGTACCAAGTGTAGTTGTGCTTGCTCAGTACCGCCTTATTGAATACCCGTGTACTCCCAGAAATACTGAAAATGAAACTTTGTCCTTGTGGGCATAGCCCTCCTGGTGGCAGAGGGTCAGTGATAACGTCTGGTGTGGCTTGTGCCCTTTCAGTCTGTGACACTTCGCCCTCTCCCAGGCGTGCCTTTGGTACCTCAGCCACAACTGGTTCAGTTCTCTCCCGCTGAAGAGTAAATCCTGTTCCTGCTGTCACGAACAAGTCGGCGTTTGTTCCGTGGTGCTGTCAGAACATCACTTAAGCTGTCTTTCCGCAGGTAGTGCGCAGGAAAAGCGCAACTTCAGGTGCAGGTTGCGGCTGGCTGTCACTGAACAGTCAGGTTTATAGGTTTCAGCTGAGATTCAAGTCTCACAAGCTGCTTATCTTGGTTTTGAGGTGTTGGTGTGAAGCATCACTTCAAAAGCCTGTTTCTCTTCCACATAAGATCTTGAGGATCCTAGAGTGGTTTGTGTTGGAAGGGACCTTAAAGTTGGCCTTGTCTGCAGCCCGCCGAGTCCCCCTGCTCACCTCCCTGCAGCTGTTTCCAGCTCAGCCTGCAGATCTCCGTTCTTCAAGCTGCTCACAGGGCTGCTAACGAAATTCTCATGTCAGAAGTGCAGTTGGAATGGCGATAACGAGTTTATCCTTAATCAGGAAGACTTCGTTCTTGCCTGAACTTGGGTAGGTTTTCTTTCCTAAGACGTGTTTGTTTATTTAGTGAAACCTCATGATTAAACACCTGCGTCTCTACATTTGGGCCGTTTGCTTGCTTCAGGACGTGTAGGTAATGAACCTCAAAGCCAGGTGGCAAGGCACCCATACAACCCCAGCTTATCAGTGTCTTCAGTCCCTGAATGCCCCCTGGAACACGCTCACAAAATGCTTTTTCCGTACTTGTCCTTAGCTGAGCGCCTGCGGGGTGGTACCTGACCGTGCGCCTGCTGGAGGGGGGCTCTTGGTGGAAGTAGGAGCTCTGCAGCAAACTGCTATCTTCTGACAAAGGTTTGGAGCTGTAGGTGAGCTCTTAACTCCATTAATAAACTGGTTTTATTTACATGGTTCTCTGCAAATGTTACCCGTTCCTTAACCAAGCAGCTCATGTGCTTCAGATGCCTTTCGCTTTGATGTTTCAGGCTGCTGAGGCTTCCTGTCTCTTTGACCTAACGTCTGCTCTTGAGCTGTACGCTGCTAAATGTTTTCCAGTCTTAAAAGGAAAGAATGAGTGCTAAGGTTTCCTCTTTGCTGTAGGGGAAGGAATGTGGAAAAATAATATCCTGCAGGAGAGCTGCCTTGGTTCGAGTCACTTACCTGGATCTTCCGTGGTTACTTGAATGTGGAAATCCGCGTGCTCCAGTTAGCAGGGGCTGTCAGGGTCACGTCTCTGTCCTTGCATCTCGTGGGGATCTCAGTGGCTGCAGAGACCTTGCTGTCCTCTGCTACATCTGTGCAGAGGTGAGAGGAGAGGTGCCCTGTGCACTTTCTGCTTTCTGTCCACCTGAGGGGTTTCTGTGGTCTTACAGAGAAATCTTGTGAGGTAGTGGTGTCTTGCATGAAATCTGGTCATCCCTCTTTCCTTCCCCGGGACACTGCTTGCATACGCTGCCTTGAGCTTTCCCTGCATCTGTCTTTTGGGTCATTTCTTTCCCATGTAGCTGAAGGAGTATCACGGGGCCTTACAGCCCAGGTAATGCCTCTTCGCTCTCTGGTCTTGTGCTGGTGCTGCGCTACAGCAGAAGTAGAAGTGAAGAGGAAATGTGGGGTCCTGGGTGGTCTCCTGGGTCTGCAGCGGCGATGGGGGAAGGTCAAGGCTGGGAGATCTGTCTAGAGCCAGCACACAGCGTAGGGCCTCCTGTGCTACCTGTGGAGGAATGCAGCGGAATGGGAAGGAAGCGGGGAGAGAATTCCTGATGGAACAGCTCGCCTCCTTTAGCCTTGGCCAGGGACTTGCAGAGCCTCGGTCTGTAGCCTGTTGGGACAGGGAAGGAGCCCCCTCCTTGCTGCCAGGCTCCAGCGGTTTGCCGGTACCTGCTGCGCGCCCGCCTGGTCCCTGAGCTGCACTTACACCTCCGGCCTGTTGCAGCGTGTGCTCACCAATTGCCACGTGTAGCGTTTGGTGGAAAGCATTCCTGGTTTTAATACCAGAGGCAAAACGGGTAAAGGGAATTGCGAAGCCTTGGTTGCCGTGCCTAAAACAAAACATAACACACACTCCAGCTCAGCAACCTCCGGCTGGAAGGCGCGCGGCCGTGGTTTCGGGGAGGACAGGCGGGCCTGAGCGCTGCGAGCAGCTCGGGGGGTTGCTGGCAGGCAGCGTGAGCATCGTGCCAACACCCAGCAGCGCTCCTGCGGCCACAGGAGGCTTTTCCATTTCGAGGTCTGTCCAACTGTGTTTGAATGAGGCTGTGAGGAGCTGTAGGAGTTTGTTCTCAGATGTTTCTGTTCGGAGTAGCCAGGCACATAGCCTCATCGTCAACCCTTCTTGTTCACATGGAGGCTTTTGGTGCTTGTTTGCCTCTCAGGTCAGTGGCACTGAATTTCCCGAGGTTTCTTCTTCAGCTCTCTGACTGGTGTGAAAGCTAAGGTGGGGAAGAGAACACTCTTTTTCCAGCAAGGATAAAAGAGCATAAAGGCAGTAAGTTTTACTGTAGGAAAATGATTGATAACCCTACCATGGTTCTGGTTACTTGAGGACAAATTTTAGAAGTTAAGTAGTATTGAGGTTCTTCTGGTCATTTGATAGTGAACAGCTAGGGCAAGGTGGAGTTCTGAAAAGGTGCTTGAAAAGAAGTCCTTTCTCACTGTTGGCAATAAATACGCAGTGTTGCATGTTCTCGTGCCTTCAGGTAAGCTGGTGCGCTCAAACCACCTTAAGCATTGCTTGTGCAACGACCTTGGGGCCTGAAGATGATTTTTCAGTTGAAGGCTCTGCAAGTACCTGCCCAGCAGCAGCAATCTGTCTCATGTCAGTGACGTTGCTCAGAGGCTGCTGTCGCCTCTCAGAACAGAGGGTGCCAGCCACGGACACGGTCCCAGGTGATCGGTGAAGGCCCTGCGATGGCTCCGCACGGCACAACCCCCTGGTGCGGGGTGGGAGCGGGTGTGGGAAGGTGGTTGTCTGCTCCCTGCGGGTCCTTGTGATGAGTTAAGGGCAGGGGCTGCCCGGGGAGGTGTGGGACCATGTCTGCCTTAGAGGGGCCAGCACCCTGTTCTAGTAGGGCCGCGTGCGTGTTTGCAGCTGCTTGGCAAACCGAATCATAAAACGGATCTGGACCCCAAATAAAAAAAAGAGTATCCCTAGCTTGGATTAGGGCCCCAATCCTGTTTACCACTTTGACAGCGCACGTGTTCGTGCAGCCTGGAGGAAGGGAGACGTGGCCGAGGTGTGGGGCTCCAGCATCAGGACCGTCAGCTCGCAGGAGTTTGTGCGAATGGCGCGTTCAGTCGCTTGAGACAAATGCAGTTTTTGGCAGTAAGTTCAGTAAAAGAACTGGTCTGAGTTTAGCAGCAGGTCACGTCGGGTTTAGCGAGCCCGTGCTCTCCTGTGCGTGCCCTGGCCGGCCCGCTGTGCCTCCCGGCTGCAGCAGGAGCTGCCTGCGAGCTGCTCTTTGCCCCCCGCGGGGCGGCCGTCTGAAGGCTGTTTATTTTTGAGACTTCCTCGTTGGGCTGCTACGCGCAGGTTGCCGGGACTCTGACCCGCTTGGTGTTTACTCTCCTGTTGCTTTGTGGTTTGTTTCTTGTTGGGAACCATTGACCTGCACTGGGAGAGCCTTGCTGGCTGCCCCACGCTCTCCTTTCACAGCCCGTAGGTACAGGGCCTGAGCTCGAATACTGTTCACAAATACTTATTGGGAGCTTAAGGCCGCATACGTTTGAAGTGTATATCTGTACAGATACACACAGCTTTGTAGAATTCTGCATCCAAACTTGAATTTTTGTGCTGTGTGGCAGAGCCAGAACACGCAGCCAGGTGCAGGTAGGTCAGCGAGGCTCTTGTTAATGGCTGCGACCTTCTCATGTCACTGCTGTACAACTCCTCGGCCTTCACAAGCCTTGAGAGGTAATGCAGGGAACATCTGAAAGCATTCCTCTGTTAGTCCCTGGTAGGCTTCTGTCCCTTCCCCTCCCACGCGCACGTTGCTGCTGGAGGCAGGTTGCACTCGAGCCCACACCTCGGAGGTGCTATTTCAGTCCCTTGTTTCTAAATTAAGGCATATAAGTGCTAGGTCCAAACGTCTTAGGGTTTTTTTTGTAGAGAAAGTTGCTTCTGGCTTTGTCTGTCACAGACTCAGACTTCTCCCAGCGTTTGAGGTCGATACAATCCCATCGGTGCTCTTTCCTCACGTAGAGCGGAGGTGTGCAGGTCTGGCAGGATCGCACGCTCTGCAGCGCTCACTAGGAGGCTGTAGCCATCCTGCTGATGGGTGTTTGCTTCTGCAAATCCAGAAGTGGTTTACTTGAAGCACTGCTTCAGTGCCTGCTCTGCTGTATCCTTGAACTGCTCACGCATGCAGACAACTTTGGAGCCAGGTTCCTGTCTCTGCGGAGCAGCAGCATGCTGTTTCTTGGGCCAGCGCTCACCTTCTGCCTCGCTGCCCCAGTGGCGACTCCGTGGAAGGAGGCCCTGCGCTTCTTGGAGCTGTTCGGCCCCATGTCCTCCGAGCTCGGCGCTCTGCACATGCCTCACCAGGTTCTTTGGGTGCAATGTGATGTGTGAATCTTGTCTCTTCACACTGCTGTTTCCTCAGATGCATTTGAAAGTGGTGTGACGTGCTGTGGTCCTAAATGCTGTGGAAAAGCAGTCACAAGCACTGGCATGTAATGGCGCTAGGTTTCTGATGGCATAGAATCGCCCGTTCCTTCTTGGCCTCATTTCTGGTTAAAGCCTTGAACAGCGTTTGGCTAATTGGATGAGTGGCGAAGGCGCTGCAATGTGGGTCAGGCCCTTCGGTCCTTCCCTCCGCTCCCTCGTTGCTGCCGGGAGGGGGCCGCGGCGTCCTCTGGAGCGACCGTGGCACGGGGGCTTCGTGTCATGTGTGCCTGGTTTTCTGTAGCCGACCCATTTCTGTGTGAAATGCTTCATTGCATGGAGGTCCCTCCTTACTGACGGGCTGTGTAAGGGCATTTGCCACCTACCACCTCTGTGGCGGGGAGGCGAGGGGTCCCGCCTCACCCCGGGCTGAGGCCTAGTCAGCGGGTATCACCGCAGGGCCCTCGGCGTGGGGTGGGACGGCTTCTCAAGTTGCTGTGGTTTCCACGGCTTTCATGAAGTTCAAATTCTTAAATTCTGTTTCCAGGAAGTACCAGAAAGGAGCCTGAGTTTAAGTGGTGATGGCATTTACAGCGTTGGCTTGGGCAATTCTCTTCCTTCCGTGTAGAAGACGATCGATAGCAGGAATTCAAAAGTGCACTTTTATCAAAACTTGCTGAAAACGTTACTGGATTAGGGTGCTTTTTTCACATTCTGAGCTTGGAGAGTGATGTTTAAAAACAAACAAAAATCAAACCTAAGTTGCCGTGAGGCTTGTACCTGAAGTTTGGATGCCGGTGTGCTGTACTCAGTCCCAGAGCCTCCTCTGGTCCCTTAGAGCTCGCTTACACGGAAAGTTACAGCTAAATCTCACTGCTGGCAAAGGGTGAGCTCTAAAAGAAAACTCAACAGCGTGACCTAGTAAGTGGGTTGTGCTGGGCCGGTCTGGGGGAGGGGATGTCTTTTTTTATTCCCTTAATGAGGGTTTTAGCTCCTTTATTCATGAATGATTCATTGCAGCCCTGTAAGGAGGCTGCCTGCCCGCGGTGTAAGCGCATTTCAGTGCGGTGCATGCTAATTTGGTGTGCCGAGGGTACTCGGAGGCCGTTCCTAGCCTGGAACCCTGGTACCTGGGAACGAGTGTGTGGATTCACTTCTTATGGTGAATGGAGTAGTGTCCCTGGACTGATGTTCTTCTTTCCTCATCCTGCAGTCAGCAGTCAATGCTGTTTTTGTTCAACAATTGCTGAATTTCCTGAAGACCTCGAGCTGAAACTAACTGGAAGGAACTCGTTCCTGATGTAATCTGCTGGAAAAGGCACAGCAGTGGAAGTGTTCAAAAGCTCCTTTCCCGGATTGTAGTTTCTAGCAGTATAGCTTAGCCTGCTGCCCTAGCTTTTCATGTTGATGTTTAGAAATGGAAAGATAGATAGCTTGGTGGCGTGGCACTTCGAGGGGGGAAAAATGGACGCATGCTGTTTCAACAGAGCTCAATATGGATGCTATTAGTGCTTCTGAAACCTAGCATTTGTTTTGTCAGTAAAATGCCAGACCATAATGAGAACCGAAGAAATTCCTTGTATGCAAGGCTGAAAGCTGAGCCGGATCAAGAACGTCGTATCCTAACTTTCCAGAAGCACAAATAGCTAGGCAAGGCAGTGAGGATATTGAAAGACGAGGGGGAAAATTTGCTGATGGATGAAATTGAAATTGCTTTGCCAGAACTTTTTTCTGCTCTGCTGTCTGTGCCAGCAGATGAGGGTCAGATTCCCAGCTGATGCAGTTTCCCTCTCGTGGAATTCAGGGGGCTGCAGTGTGAAGCAGGTAACAGGTAGGTAGGTAGGAGTCACGGACTGCTGCTTTGGCTTAGCCAAATTGCAATCTGGTGGCTTTAGAGAAGAGCTTGTGGGCATCAGAAAAGCTTAATCTCTGGCGAGTTCCTCGTGCCTTGGCAATGAAGTGGTGGAGCTATGGCACTTTGCTGCAATGTTGATGATCTATGTGGATCTGAGTGGAAATCTTTAGACAGTTTTCCTGTTGGAAATCCTACTGAAAGAGTGTTGACGTGGGAGTGCAGCTACCTGATGGAACTTTCTGCAAACAGTACACCACATCGATATGTCTAAACATTGGCTGCTGTGCTGTAAGGTGCAAGACTTCCCCCGGGGGCATCCCTAAGGTAACCCCTGACTGCAGAGAGTTTTCCCGTAAGCAGGTAAGAGGGGACGTGAATGTGGGTGGAGTACACATTGAAGCTGTGTTTTCTGCCCCTCAGCCCCCATTAGGCCCCCCAGTGGGATGAAAACCAAACAGTGCTGCGTTGTCTGTGCCTGCGTTCGTGGGTGGCTGACGAGCTGGTCCCATGCAGGCTTGATGCAGCACTACCAGCAGCCTGCTGATCAGCTCCCGAGCGCGTGCCCCAAACCAAAGACCTGCACTTCGGGCACGGGAACAGCGTTGGCCTCTAGTGGGGTTTCGCTTGTAAGGCTTCCTATGGCACGTGCGATTTTCCATGAAGTTTTGTTCTGTGAGTGTTACTCCCCTAACAGTGCGTGCAAAGGATGCTTGGTTGTTCTTGAAAGCAGGTGTTCAGTTGGTTTGTTTTTGCTGTTTTGACGGTCAGACTGAAGATAAATGTTTGAGAAGCATCCACTAGCAGTTATTGCACTGGGATGTGTGGTCAAGTGCCGTATTCCAGTATTTCGTTGGAAAGAAGTACGCGATTCCCAACAGCCTGGTACTGCTTGGGTTGTAGGGTGGCGTACTGAAGTGTCGGGAGATCAGAGCTGTGGCTGTGTGATGGTCCAGCTTTGATCCAGCCCTCCTGAGTGGAAACCTCCACCAGTGAGAGCTTTGTGCAAGTTGAGCAGTCGGAGCTGGAAGCGGGGGGAGGAGGAAGAGGAGGAGTGGTGTGAGTTAATCCTGAGTTAATCCTGTGTTGTGTCAGTGTCTGGGGGGGTTCACTGCAGCCTCTCCAAGCTCTGGAGGAGAGTAATTTTACTTCCTGTAGTAAAAAGCTGGAGGAAAATGAACATAAGGAAACATGACTCTAGACTGCATTTTCCTAGAAAGGAGCTAGGTGAAATTACATCTGTGGAGATCCCTCCAAAGCTAGGAATGGATCTTCAACTTGTAACATCTCTGAGCTGAACACCCTTACTCTTATTGCTTCTGATAACCTTTGGCTAAACACAGAGCTGTAGCATTGAGGTTCTGGTTGCTTTCCTCCAGAGCTGCTTCCTGTTAACAGTCAGGCAATGTAGTAAAAGCCTCGCCGTGCTCCTGAGCTTTGTTTAAGGATTCTCTTCCTGTGGTTTCCCCTCCTCCTCTTCTGTCAAATAGCTGAAGAAAGGAATAAAATCTAAAATGGGGGGCTTACCTGGCCTGTCTGGGTATGTATGGGAAGGTAGGGAACCTACCTCTAAGCAAGACTTCTGCTCACTGGGAGACTTGGGAGGCAGCTCAGAGGAGTTAAGTGCCCTGCATCCTGCACGCAGTGGCACACTGCGCTTAGATTTGTGTTCTCATTTCACTAGCAATGGTGGTGCTGGTTGGTTTCACAGAATCGCAGCATTGTAGGGGTTGGAAGGGACCCCAAGAGACCATCGGGTCCAACCCCCCTGCCGAAGCAGTTCCCTGGAGCAGGCTGCCCAGGCGGGCGTCCAGACGGGCCCTGAATATCTGCAGAGAAGGAGACCCCACAGCCTCCCTGGGCAGCCTGTCCCAGTGCTCCGTCACCCTCACCGGGAAGAAGTTCCGCATGTTGGTGCGGAACTGCCTGGGCTCCATTTTGTGGCCATTGCCCCTTGTCCTGTCCCCACAGACCACTGACAAGAGGCTGGCCGAATCCCTCTGCCTCCCACACCTCAGGTGTTTATACACATCGCTGAGATCCCCTCTCAGCCTTCTCTTCTCCAGGCTGAACAGCCCCGGGTCTCGCAGCCTTTCCTCGCAGGGGAGATGCTCCAGGCCCCGTATCACCTTTGTGCCCTCCGCTGGACTCTTCCCAGGAGATCCCTGTGTTTTTGTACCGGGGAGCCCAGTTTGCTTCAGTGGCGTGCGGTGTTTGATGTGTCTTCGGAACCAGCACTCGGCCCTACCAGTACCAAAAGGACTCGCTGTGCGTGCAGCCATCTGTGCTGCTCAGCCTCAGCCACCTTCCAGCCGGGCTGGCGCAGTGCACAGGAACGCCGCTTTCGAGGCCCTGTTGAGAACAGGCTGCTTTTGTGCTGGGCTCGGGGCGAGAAGTGTGTTGATCTCATCTGAAGGTGGAAATGAGATGAAAGCTTTGAGGTAAAGGTGATTGTTCTGGTTGTGGGGTGGCAAATGCATGCAGTCCTACTCCCAAAGCAGCAAGCCCTGAATGATCGTGTTTGGAGTTCTGCTTCTTTGCTTTTCAGCTCTTAAATCCCTCCTGCTTGCCCTGCCTGTGATGCATCATCGCCCTGCTGCTTGTCAGCTCCCGCTGTGAGCTCTTCCTGAGGGTGCCCTCCTGAGCCTGGTGCTGCGGTGCCCTTCTGCACATCCCTGGCGCTTCCAGCCCCGTCCTTCCTGCTGCTCCCTGCCGCTGGGACCTGGTTCTGCCAGCCCCGTGATCCTCGGGACCGACTTCAATGCGGTCAGATTCAGGCTGCAGAAAGCTTCCTGGGAGCTTCAGAGGCTGAGTAATTACGGCGAGCCCTTGTACAGGGCGATGCTGGGAATGCTGCTCTCAGGGTCGGGAACGCCTCGGGCTTCCCAGGTTGCTCTCAGAGCTGGGAACACCCGCGGGCAGCAGGGCTGGTGCAGGAGTAGCGCTCCGGATTGGGCAGCAAGAGCTCGACATGGGAGGAGAACGTGGACTTTGAGCCTGAGTTGAGCAGAGCTGCAATAAGAGAAGTGCCAAAGTAATTTACATCGACAAATTTACTTTTCCTTTTATAGCGTCTCTCAGAGCATCTTCCGCCAAGGTGCTTCCGTGTTCTTACCATGCTGCCCGCTGCTGCTTTGTTCTGTGAACAGCCTGGGTGAAATGCGTTCTTCTTACTCTGCTGTAGACTTGGGGCGAGATGGAGTCGTCCTGCCAGTGCTTGTAAATCTGGGAAACTTGGAAAAAGTGAACTGCTTTGAAGAGCAGAGACGCTGGGGGTATTTCTGTGGGAGGTTTTGTGTGGTAGGCTCGTGCTTTAGGGGTGTCTCTCTTTTCCAGGTCTGCCTGGTATAGATGCTTACCCTCTGAAATTTAATCCTTTGAATTTAATTGCAGGTAGGATGAATGCGTTTTTCACACAACTACTCTAAGAAGAAGAAAGTTGCCTTTCTTCCAAGGTGTAAAATTAAGGAATGTCTTTTGATGGTCCCGTTTTCTTTGAAACCCTTGCAGAAACCAGGACGGCTTCAGGGTACAAAGCAGAATATACTGCAATAAAGAACTTTTTTTAACAGTTTTTGTTAACAATGAGCCAAGTAGAGTGCTTTGGCACCTAAGGCAGCATAATTTGAGCATCGGTGACACTATCTCGAGTGCACAGCTTCACCGATGTTGCACATTGACGCTTTCCAGTATTAATAGCTAGGTTCACGTAATGAGGTGGCTTCTTGGTATCTTGTTGTTGGTGTCTGCTGGTTTGTGCTTTCGATTGTCTAAGCTGATGCTGAGCATAGTAGGCAGGTAGCTTGTAAATCTCGACGCTTAGTTTTAAAATGCCACTGCTTCAGTCCTGTGGCAGATAATAGCGGCTATATTTTTTATTACGCACAGCAATTAAAAAAAGTCCTTGAGTGAAGGATCTAACATGGCATTAAATGGGCAGAAGAGAGGAGAAGCTACTTGAGGTGCATCTGTCTTCTAAAGCCTCTTTAATCTCCTCGTACCTGGTTCTTCTGGCTCAGCCTGTAGAGCAGCACGCAGTTACCACTGCCTCTTAAGGTGCCAACTGCTCTGCTTATCTAAGCAGAGACTTACACACGTTTCTTGAAGAGCACACGATGATGACCTGTTTGCACTGTCCTGGTAACTACCCGGTCCTGCGTAGCCGCAGCCAGTTGGGCTGGGTTTGTCTGTGGCACCACCACCTCCACAACCCCATCCCACCGTGCAGGGCTGGGGCAGCCGTGGAGCAGCACCGCAGGTGGGTGTCCTGGGGCTGCTGCTGGCCTCCGTGGGGTGAAGCAGTCCTGCATGGAGCAAACCGTGTGGATTTAAGTGCTCCTTACTCGCCTTTGGGATACCCGTGGAGTTGGGCGTGCCGCTCCAAGCTGCGTGGTGGGGGCTGCGTGCCCTGGGGAGGCACCGGGCTGGCAGGCCTGTCTGAGCTGCTCGCTCCGGCTCTGTCCTTGGGCCGGGGCAGAGCTCAGAGCTGTGTGCTTTGAGGCTGCTGGGGAACATCTGACCGCTGTAAACAAGTCTCTGAATTGTCGTGTAAACTCTCTGCTGCTGGAAGGAGCCGGGCTGCTGGGCCAGGAAAGTTGTTTTTCCAGATGAGCTCGTCTAGACCGAGCTTAAGTGTTGGGCGTGTTTCCCAAAGCTGGACCCTTCCTGGGATTTTGTTCTATTTAAACCATACCTAATTGCGTGGTATTCACGGGATAAAGTGTTTTCAGTGATCCAAAAGCCTTTTGACAATTAATTGTTCCTGCTCATGCTTTTCCAATAAGGCAGTGTTTTCTTCCCCTGTTAGATGATGCCTTTGTGAACTTTCAGATGATGAAAGGGCTTTCAGTGCTGGTTCTGTGGCGTAGGAGCAGTGGTTCTCAGGAGTCTCCTCCTGTGTTGTGCCTTAAGTGTTGGTTACAGGTAACCACTGAGAGAGACTAAAATCCCTAAAACTTCCAGTTTGTGCTTTTCTTCTGACTGCAACTTGCTTTATGTTCTCATAGTGAAGGCAACACAAGAATGCAAAGCTTTCTGAATACTTCTCTCCTCTGACTTGCTCTTGCATCCTTGTCTCCATCCTCCCCGTGCTTCCATTTATCTTAAGTGAAACTCTGAGATCTTCTGATTCTTGCCGTGTAGTTGGTTACATGGACCCCAGCTTCTGTAGAAACTGCCTGCAGAAAGTAGTCATTCAAGACTGGCTTAGCATTTAAAAAAAAAAAAGGCCACGTAACATTCTTAAACAACAAAAAGAGGCAATTGTGATTTTTTTTCTCAAAATTTTTTCCCCAAAGTATTCTCTCAGCTGCTTCTGAGTGAAGCTCCTGAAAGCGTTGACTTGGCATTAACATCTGTGTGTTTGCCACTCTTTGGCATGTGTTGGTCAGTGCTTGCGATAGCCTCTGGAGAGCGGTTCTGTAGCTCCTTTCCCTGCACATCCTGCACTGCAGCAGCACCATAATAACTTGTTTGGTGTCTCCTCCTTTCCTAATGCATTGAAGTCTTCTTTTTCTACTTAGACATGGTTGTCCAAAAACGTTCAGGTTTTTGAAGACTGTCTCAGGAGAGGAGGCCTGGGTTTTGTGACTTTTTTTTTAAGCAACTAAAATGGCGCCTTGGGACTCGAGCTAGCTTGCTAGTCGCTTTAATTTCATGCGAGTTAATGTCTTCACTGGTGTATGTGGGGAGGGGAGAGATGCAAAGTAAAGATTCTCATCCTCCTGTTGAGTCATCATCCTGTGTGGAGTCAGGGAGTGGCCTGGCTTTTGTGGGCCCTCCTTTTCTACCAGCAGCAGGCACCTTGTGTTGGGAGGCCGGCATTATTTTGAAGTCAACATCAATGGTTAACTGGGACTTAATGCACTCTTCACGTGGGTTTGAGCACAGGCCCTACTGATCAGTTTTGCTGTACCCAGCCTTGTGGCACCCCACCAGTGGCTCTAGCGAGGTGCCCCGGTTGTGTACTCGGCCACCTGAGGCGTGCCCTCAGATGAAGAATGCTTTTGTGCATCCTCCCAGTGGAAAGTAACTTGGAATTTGCACTGTGATCTGGCAGATAAAACTATCTTTCAAGTATAATGACAGATAAGGGTTCTATGGAACCTCTGGGCAGAATCCCAGATGATTTAAGTCAATAAAACCTGTGCTGTGCTGGAATTGTGCAGTTAACCACGCGGAGCTATTGAACTTTGCAAGATCAACGGTGCGTGATCCTCGCTGCCGTGTGGCAGTCCTGCTGCTGTGCTCCCTGCTCTTCTGGGCTTTCTGCTCAGAATTAGTATGCGTGAGCTGGGGAGGGGAAGCTGGCAGCTCAAATCCTGCTGCTTGTTCTTGGGGGTGGAGAACTGTGGGCAAGAAGGGAGAAAAAGTGGCCCTCCTTTCCTGCTCAGGCTCTTCTCATTAAAGTTTTATTTCTAATCTGTCTTCCTGAGCTCTCACTGCTGTACTTTGGGTAATACACAAAAAGTTCACTTTGACGTCAGGACCTTTTAGCATCACCAAGCCAAAATACCACACGCATCTACTCTCGCCTAGCAGCCCCGGCTGAGCCAGCAGCTGGCCCAGCGGGGAGAGCCCAGGCCGGGGCCCCCAGGGTGCTGCCGGGCCCGGAGCCCCCGTGCTGTGAGGAGAGGCTGCGAGAGCTGGGGCTGCTGGGCCTGGAGCAGAGGCGGCTCCGGGGGAGCTCCCCCATGGCCGTCAGTACCCGCAGGGAGGTGCGGAGAGGCCGGAGCTGGGCTCTGCTCAGCGGTGCCCAGGGCCAGGCCCAGAGGCCCCGGGCCCAGCCCGGAGCCCCGGCGGCTCCCCCTGCCCCTCAGGCAGCACTGCTGGGCTGGGCGGGTGCCCAGGGGTGCTCCCAGCCATCCCGGGGGGGCTGGGAACAGCCCAAGCCCTGTGCTGCTCAGTGAATAAAAAGCTGCCTTCCTTGGGGCAGTGTTGAAGACTGGAAGATTTTATTCCTTTCGGCAGCAGAAAGGCTTCCTCTGCCTGCAGGTGTCTGGATGGAGAACACGTACAGCGGTCTGGCGGTCTGAGGAGCTGTCAGTGCTAGTAGAGCAGCGCTGAGAGCTGACTGGAAATGTGCAGGTCCATGGCATCTTCCGGTTTTGGTGACAATGAGATGAGGCTTTTAAGATCCTATGGGAGCTGAAGGAAGTGAGAAGGATAAAAATGCCTGGCCCTGGCTTGTTCAGGGAGCTGGTGTGTGGGATCCTACAGGAATCCTCCTGACATCTGGTTGATCAACAGCAGCTTCTCAAAGCACAGGTGTGCTCCATCGTGGTTTACAGGCAGGCATGGCAGGGTCCAGGCTGATCACCCTGCTGAGCTCAACAACAAAAAGCCCTGTGGAAGGAAGACATGGGGTCAAGCTACCTGGAATAAATATGTAGAGGCACTGAGGTGGTCAGCAGCTGGACTCAATGATCTTTGAAGGTCCCTTCCACCAGAACTGTTGTATTCTAAGTATTCTAAGCTTTCCATGGACATGCAGGGTTATAATTGGGGAAACTTTTTTCCTTTCTGTTCTTAATATAATAATATAACTTTCTGGTCGAGCATAGCATTAACTTACATTACATTCACTTTTCACAAAGCACAAATATAATGCATCTTCCTTTGGCAGTCTTAAGCATCCATCTGTCCCCTGTTGTGAATTACGCTTTTGCCTCTTGCTCCTCTTGAAAGTTGAGCAAGGCACACAGGTGCTAGGCTGTGCTTAATGAGGGCTGGGAAAGGAGAGGATATATTTAACAGTTTTAATGCAGGAGATATTTTCTTAGCCCGTACTTCTGAAATTTAAGTGTGAATTGTCCGTGAACAACCCTAACAGTATTAACAGTATTAGACATCAAATTTCCTTGAACTTCTTAAAATCAAGCCAATCATTAGTATTACAGTTGTCCCAACTCGATCTGCCTTTTTTGACGTTAACTGATGTAGTGCAGGCTCCTCCTGTCTTACATGGACTTAACTGGTGGAAATTCTGCAGATGCCATTTTGTACCTCCATTCCGATTAGGATGAGACAAGTTCAAACCACTGAAAAAAATACCAAAAGTGAAAAAAAATTCATTAAGAATCTGACCCTTTTAGGGACTTTAATTGCATAATATCAATTGCAGCTTTATTTCAAAGAACAAATTTTCTCCTAGGTGTGTTTGATAAATCTGCATGGCTGTGAGCAGGAGCTGTTCCAGTTCGGAGCATGATTGTTGATTCAAACAGTCTGCTGGGGTGGGTAGCTGTATGCAGTAGCTCTCCACTGCCTCAGTTAGCTGTGTCTGGCTTTATTTTTGTACCTCAGATATCTGCAAGCTTTAAGGATCTGTTTTTTCACAAGTTCTATATCTGCGGTACTTCAGTGGTTGCTGAAGAACTCCCAAATGAAGGGGATGGTGGAAAAGCTCCTCTGTTACTGTAAAGCATGGCTGTTGTTTTCTTTAGGAAGCGTTATCTAGGGGCAGTGCATTTCAAATAAAACTTAGGAATTGCAGTAACGCAAGCCTTTTAGGCGGCGGCCTTCTAGAGTCTCTTTGCTCTTTGGTTTTCAGATGAGAGGGCTGGTTATCGGCTGTGAGATCCTCAGTAGTTCTTCTTTGGTTGTATCCTAGGAGATGTCTAAATCATTAAATGTAGCTTTCTGTGCAGTGGAACATTAACATGAAAATGCAAATGAGTGATGTACTTTCAATTTACTTTGCCAGGTCCTGGAGAAGTATCCTAATACACCTATGAGCCATAAAGAGATTCTTCAAGTTATCCAGAAAGAAGGACTTAAAGAAATCAGGTAAGTTAAGCATCCATAGCAGTAAAACAGGGTAGCACTTTGATTCCAACTTAGTTCACTGTTAACCCCTAACTCACGTGTATCTTTGGGACTAAAATGTTAAATGTCTTTAGAATTGGTGTCCAGATCCCAGTTGTGTAAAAAAAAAAAAAAAAAAAAAAAAAAAAATCCCCAAAGACACTGATACTTCTCACTGAGGAAGCTAGATGAGGGTCATTCATTTCCAAATACATGCTGCACGCCTCTGGTCTGCAGCTTTTGTATGACATGAACAGGGTCTGATCAGGTTCAAACTCCAGTTATAACTGTATAGGTAACTTTAACTACTTTTTATTTATCTTTAAGAACAAACAAAGGTAAATAGTTTAATGGAAATGACCCAAAACAAAACTGAAAACTACTTAGGTAGTAAAAAAAAAAAAAAAAAAGGCAGCTTCAAGCTTCAGTTACAATTTATTTGAAAACTGTCTCATGCTATTTTTAGTATTCGTCTGCAGTATGATGCTTTTCTGTTTTAGAGATCTTCCTGTTCTGCACAAGGAGTGTATTGCTCATTTGAGTGCCCCTTTTTGCCCAGTACACAACTCAGGTGTTACTGATCTGATCTGCTTAAAAGTAGTTCAGATGACAAATGTGGAGCTGCTGTTACCGTAGCTTAACTCGTGAGTCCTTGCTCATACACATCTCCCTGAGATGGACAGGTTTATTTGCTAATATACAGAGCTCCTATGAAGTAGAAAGTATTTATTTCTTTTCTAACAGCAAAGAGAAAGGAAAGAAAAGAGGATTGGATGCCAGCTTATCTATTTTGGAATGACCTACCCATCCTAAATTTGACTTAATTATCTTCCCCACTCCCCTTGCCAGCTTAAGACAGCAATGCAGATGCTTTTCAGGAAACACAGAAGGGCCCAAGTGTAGATAACAAGATCTTCCGCTCAAGTTGTGGACAACATAATAGTATTTTGCTTTTTGGAAATCTGTCAGCTTATTTTAAAGTAAGGAATCCCAATTATTATTTAGCTCTTAAGGATGTGACGAAAGCAGGATGTAATTCCTGTCCTGACAGTGCACTTCGTTCTGGGGCAGTACCACATTTAGTTGTACCAGAGGCTTACCAGCCTTAGGACAGCTTCAATATCGAACAAATCAAATGCTGTTAATCTGTCAAAGGCACCTCCACAAGCAGAAGGATCTGACCAGCATGGTTACCGCCCTGCCAAAGACAGAAACGCAGTGGTCTGTATTGGTGATCACGGAGTCCGGCAAGCAGTAGGCACTTACAAGTCATGAACCCTTGTAGCAATTCAGAACGCTGTTTTCGGGCAGAGCCCTAGCAGGAGCTCTGATGTGGTGCAAAAGATCCAGTCTAGCTCGCAAGACTAGATTTGGGAGTGAAAGGCCCCCCAAAAAAGGAAGGGCAGGAATGCCATGCCATGCAGTGGCAGTTGACTTGGGGGTTTCACTTGAGCTGATAGTAAGTTCTTTCCCTTTCTAAAAGCTGCTGCTGAGCATCAGGAGACTGCAAACTCCACGGTATCTCAAATACCAAAAGATGCTGGTGGGAGCTGTCAGATGCCAAACTTGACTTCTACAGTTCAGCTACTCATCTTCTGATTCATCTGTGTTTGGATGCCATGCAGTGGTCTTTCCTCTTAAATGTTAGTGACATAGGAAAGCTTCGTTTAGGTTGAGACATAAGTTATCAGTTTTTAAGCAATTCAGCTCCAGTTCATAACAGCAATGTTTGTCCATTGGTGGCTGGATTGAGCTTCTGATAAGTCAAAGCCCGTGACAGACGGACTTAACACAAATCAGCATTTTTTTTAAAGGAAAAAGCATGTTAGATAAGATGTAAAAGTTGTCAGATGAGCATGTGTGGCTCACCAGATCTTGAGTCTTTCATGTGGAAGGTCTGGCAGGAAACCATGGCAAAGCCTTCGAGAGCAGATTACAGCAATTTCCCTGTGCTGTTGTCTTGAGATAGCAAGCAGCTGCGAGACTCCCAGGTTGGTAGAAATGGTGTGTGAGTTTGCAGGCAGGACATAAGCTCTCCTGCTCATGTGTACCCAAGGCATTCAATTTTTAAATTTTCTTAGTGCAATTTGCTTTTAATTTAAAGAAAAACAAACTTTTGGTAGCAAACTATGCAAACCAGAATCTCTTAAACCATGTCAGTATTGACTGCGATGCTTTTTTATTTCAACATCTATTTCTTATATCTGTAGATACATCTGTCTTTTAATCTCAAATTCCAGGTAGGAAATTAGTTTTAGAAGAGACAAGTTACTTTCCTATGGGTTTTCTGAAATGAGGCAGAGAATGGGGAGCCCACTAGTGCCCAGCAGTCATTTGTTTGGCCTCGCAGCCGGTCAGGTCTCTCTTGCTTTGATTCCTGTTGTGCTGCTGCTTGGCAAGAAGCTTGAGGGCCGGTTGGCATAGTTCAGAGGACCTGAAGTGCTGGCCCTCTTGTAGGGGATTTGGAATTGCAGGGACAAACGGTGGCAATTGACCTGAGTGTGGAGAAACTGGGAAGAGTGACTCCTGTTATTGCAGGACAAGGCTGTTTTTTTGGGAAGAGGCTAGATATTTTACAAGATGTTTTTCTGGAAGAACACAGATACCTTGAGTGATACTGGCTGATGATCTTGCCTGTATTTGTAATTTTATCATAGCACTCAAGTAATTTAAATCGTGATTTTAAAGGTCAGCTCAGGGCCAGTACTCGACATGTCTCTTTTGGAGACCTTAGGCATCCTGAAGCCAGACCTATCTTTCTTGCGTGATCTGTCATCCTGATTTTCTTTATTTGCCTATTTTGACAGGCTGTCTTAATCGTTTGAGATCCTTTCCTACAGGTCACTGCTTGCAAACTGCAAAAATAGAACTTGTGAAAAAAATACTCGATGAGTTGGCAGTGTAACCACATCTGGCTTTGGTTTCCAGCATCCTATGTTGCCTTTATCGCTGTGCTGGCAACGTAGCTTGGACGAGTCTGAGCTTGCTGTGACATGCTTTCACACAAGGCTTTGAAGATGCACAGGATCATGGTGCTAACCCAGCAACACCAGGTGTAAAAGTTCCCTAGACCTGAATGCGTAGGATAGAAGGGCAGCAAGAGGCAACAACAGAGAATCATGGTTGTTTGAAGATAAGTAGCTGTTGTTTAAAAAATTGTTAGCTTGTCACTGAGTTTCTTTAATCTCCTTGGGTCTGTTAGTGTAAGAGTACCCAAAGAGTTGGCATCTTTGGAGGCTATCTTCCTTAGACGTTTCTCTTAATAGCCATGAATGTTCTGTTTTTTTGGGAGTTTACAGAGGAGGCTGTGTAAAAATACTAGTGTGAACTCCAGTCCACGCTTTTGCCTAAATGGTAATGAGTTAGTCTTCGAACAGGGAAGTGCATCTAATCTCAGTGAAATTAAGAGTGTGGTGCTCTGGCTGCTGCTTTTGGATATTCTTTTGAGTTTCTTATACAAAGAAACCCAAACAAACTCCTGAAACATTTTTGGAAAAAAAGCACAGAAGCCAAATTCCTCTTCACAGGTCCTGTTTGGACTAGAGATAAACGTGTTGTAACTGGCATGGTTTTGAGTTTCACCTGCCCTCCAGGTGGTGCTCGATGCGTGCCTCTCATTGACACCTCTCTCCTTCCAAATGCCCTGCAAGATGCTCTGCACATCCAGCTCAGGGCACTCCTGGGGAGGCGACTTCCATCCTGAGGAGGTGGAAGCTCTGTGAGCAGGGCTGGAGCTGCTCGGTCTCTGAGCTGCCAGCTCTGTAACTTCAGACTTCCATAAGGGTTCTTAACTGGCTTCCGTTATTTCTCTCCCATTTTGCTACCTGCAAATCAGAAGCCTGCTGTACTTCTGTGCTTAGTTTGTCCTCTGTGGGCTGGTAGTGTGAGCAGTGTTTCTTCCTAACCAGTGAGGAAGAGAATATTGATTACCCTCATCTAAAGTAAACACGGGCTTTTAGCTTCTGGGTAGTTCAGAGCGGTGTCAGGCTTGTATTATTTCTGCAGTAGCCTGTGTACTACGAAATGAGCATCCTCCTGACTGGGGGAAGATCCTCTACTTGGTCACTCCTCAGTTCTCCTCTTGCAAGAGAGGATGAACTTGATGCAAATGACCAGCTCTCTCATTGACCAGTCTCAGAAACGTGCTGGTGGTAGGAGGAGGGAGGCTGCTTACTGCTGTGGAATATCCTTGTCTCAGTCTCATCAGCTGAGGACCAGTGAAGTGACTCTCCTTGTTCTTGGCAGAACGCTTTGCCACTAAAATATTTCACAGCTGTTCTCCAGTGCTTTGTCGATGTGCTTATCTTCTGCGGTGGAGCTAGGAGATAACACAGGGCTGGGGGAGCTAAGCTCTGTGGTTCTCAGGGCTGGTGTTCCTTCGTGGCTTGGTTCTAGTAGAGTCTTCCTCCAGCATAACTCCTCTCCAAGAAGTGAACACGGGTGCATGCACAAATACCCCACAGCACAGTGCAGGGCTGGGAGGGGGCTTCAGAAGGATGCAGGGTTTTTAAAGGTTTTTAAATTTTGGAAAGGGTGAAGTTCCTATTGATCCCACTTAAACTGGGTGTGAGGACAAATTATCTCAACAGGGAAGGGAATCTCTGTAAAAGCTGCTTCTGTCAAAACTGCTGGATTTACCTCTTTGTGAAAGCCGCTCTTTAAAGCGGTTGCGAGCCTACAGTAAAAGTCTAGGGAAAAAGTCTCATATGGAGAAAATCGATTGGGGAAAAAAATTCATTATCTTAAAAAATGGTAAAACTGAAACTATCCACCAGCGGAAGAGACATGCATCCTGTGTCTGGCAGATAGCGTGACAGCCTCTTGCTCTTGCTGCTGGCTGGGGCTGTTGCACGTGGAGCTTGTGCCTGGCCCTTCTGGAGAGGGAGCTTCCCCTGCCTGGGGGGGAACTGCACAAAACTTGGCTGCTCTGCAAGTCCACTGTGAGGGTGTAAATCTTGGGTACGAGTACACTGATCATTTTACCTCCCAAAAAGCAGGTCTTGTAACTCATTTCCCCTGTAGGTTCTGACGTCCTCCAGCGTTTTCACAAGTCCAGAGGATGGTCAGTGTCATCTGAATCCTTCAAAACGCTCCATAATGGCTTTGGACACTTGCTTTCAAGAAATGAAGTGTTTCCCTCAGCTCAGTCTGGTTCTTGTCATAACTTTAGTTGAGAAACATTTCTGTGCAATTGCCCACCTTTTAGACATGCTTGGCTCATGTGCAGAATTATCTTGGTAGAACTTCTGAGATAGTCCATGTGGTGATTTCTTGGAGGAAGCATGCCCAGAGAGAAATTCCAGCTATTTCAAGTTAAGCAGTAAGTTAGATTCACAGTTCTAAGCGCAGAGTGTGGCCTGTATAGTGCATGATATAACCAACTAAGTTCTCTTGGGAGAACCGAAACCCAGAGCACTTGGATTTGCTTCTGAGCCAGCGCTCCTGCTCTCGGGAGAGGCACCCTTGGGATGCCCGGTTCTGTTCTGTCAGGTCACCTCCGGAGCTCGGGATCACGGAACAGCTGGGGCTGGAAGGGACCTCCAGAGGTCATCTGGTCACAACGAGGGCTGTGCTTTGCATGCGGTAGGTGATGTCCTTGCTTTTGGTAGCAGGTAATTATTTGGCAGTCCAAATAATCCTAGGCTGGCTGGGGCTGGGGGCACCCCTGGGTGGCCCTGTGTCACCCTCCCTCGCCCCAGCAGGGCCAACGTGAGCAGGGTGCCCAGCCCTCCAAGGAGGAGACTCCAAATAATTGCCAGATCAGAGTTGCATCACCTGGGGAAAATCACTTGAGGTGGGGAAGTAGCTTTGGGTTATAGGCATGGGCAAAAGAGATTTTGGGATGAGTGTCTTCATCCTTGATCTCCAGTGCCTCACTGGACATACATGTCCGTAGTCAAAATACTAAGGAAAGAAATTGCTATGCCGCCTGCTTGCTGCCTCTTTTTAATGAAGATCTGCACACTGACAGCTTAAAGTTGTCGGTATTTTGAAGAGCTATTTCTGCTGATGAGCTGTTAAGGAGAGCTCAACTTCTGACAAAGGAAACCTGCACAAGTCAGAACAGCCTTTGCTGTATTGCTCTTAAAATGGCTCCAGGCCATTTGATATGTTGGTGAACTCATATCTAGATTTTTTTTTTTTGTCCTCTGATCTGATCCGAGGGCTGAGAAGTACCTGTGAGGCAGTACCTGAGAGGGGAAGCAAGGACCAGGAAGTTTGTATCTTCTGCTCCTGTTTCCTGCCTTGGTTCCTCATGGCAGCAGGAAGCTGTAAAACTGGAAAGCAATGTGCTGAAGCTAGAAAGCTTGTTTAAAGTGTACTTTCCTGCCTCTGCTCTGTCAGGGGCTTGGCTGGAAAGGGGTGAATGAGGTGGGAACGGCATATGCCTGGGAGGACCTTTCAGGCCTGCTCACAGAGTGACTGTTCCCACTGCTACGTCCTCAGGAGGACACTCGTGGTTCTATGATGTTCTGACACTAGCTAGCCATGCAGCTCCTTAACTGCAAATGGAGCATGCCAACAAACTGTCCTGGTGACAGCCTGTTCTGCTGGCATCAGCCCTCACCTGCCCCATGCTGCGGGACCCCCGTGGGGAGGAGGTGCTGGCAGGACTTGGGTTCAGTGGCCCATCGAGGGTGCAGCAGGCAGCAGGTTTGGCACACTTGGTTTGTTTGCTGTATTAATTCATCCAAATAAAGCTTTACACAACTCCATAAAATCAGATTTAGATCTAAATTTGCCTGGTGATTGCTGTGGCGTCTCACAACATGAGGGTCAGGTGACACAAAGCTTGCAAAAAAAATCGTCTCTGTAGAGTGGTCTGAAGTATTTGCAACTACTTGCTGTTGGTAACCACACCAGGAAGCTTCTGGAGCTCGCTCTGCTTGTACCGCAGTACATTTCAAAGCTATTTTATCCAAGGCTGCTTTTCAGAATGTGGTGGTTTGGTTTCTGGTGTGTTCATTTCTGCTGATAGCTTACATATGATGGAGCCAGACTTCATGGAGGAGCCCAGTGCTAGACTGAGAGGCGATGAGCACAGACTGCAGGGTGGGAGGTTTGGATTAGATAGGAAAAAATTTTCACTATGGGGTGACAAACCACTAGAGCAGGGCCAGGGAAGGTTTTTCCCTGTACAGGAGGTGTTCAGAGCTGGGCTGGACGAAGCCCTGAGGCACTTGGAGTGCTACTGCTTTGAGCTGGAGGTTGGGCCTGTGACCTCCAGAGGTTCCTCCCAACCTCCAGAGGTTCCTCCCAGCCTGAATTGCTGCAGTTCCTGGTTCCCAGCCTCGAGCTCCGGGGGAGAAGTGGCCTTCTGGCCTCAGTGCCTCTTGTAAGACTGAGTCATTGCGATACCTCAAAGCCTTTACAGGCTTCTTTGTGGAAAGAGTGCAGTTAAAAGTGCTGTTTCTCATGGGTGACCGGAGGTATGATACTCCAAATAGATCGTGCTGGGTTAGTACAAAACAGCTGTGCTCTTCCTCCCTTTCAGTGTGCAAAGTTGCAAGTTTTGGGCTGGCGTGGAAGGCCCTGTAGCTAGCTGAAGCCGTCAGCTGACAAACATTTAAATTACTTTACAAAATCTTTAATCCACAGTTTCTTTGAATTTAATCTTCCAATGAGCTGGAACATTCGGGGTTCAAGTTGTATAGGTTCAGTAATATTGAGTGTGTGTCAGGGGAAATAAGGCAGGGCCTTTCACACTTCATTCCTGAGAGCCACCAGGGTTGGGTTATCTCTACCTCTCTGCTGTTTCTAGTTAGATTGTTTTCATTCTGCTGGAAGATAGATACTATAAAATGTCCATAAAGGTATTGCTGACCTCTTTACATCTGAAATGTGGGAGTCTTTCCCGATGGGAAATGGGCATTTGTTGGAAGCAGGTGCGTTAGCTCCAGCCTTGCAGGCTGGCTTTAATTGCAAGCCTCTTCTTCAGCTTGCTTCTGTTAATTGCTGTAAGTGCTCGAGAGAAGGGCTGGCAGAAGCAGAGGGCAATAACTGCTGGTACAGTAAGGTCTTGCATTTTTTTTTTTTTAGTCAGTTACAAAGCTGGATTTGGCTTTTTCTGAAGAAAATAACCAACTATCAGCTTATTTTCAACTGAAGTTCACCAGAACATCACATTGTTTGAGGTACTTGTGACGCCTTTTGTAGCGAAGTGGAATTTCTGTAAAGTACAGGCTAAAGCCATTTTGGGTCAAATGGCTGCCAGCATTCATCGCATCTGAGGGCCTCAGGTGATGTTTTATGGAGGGAGGGTGTTCTGGGCTGTGTTTTCGGGTAGCTTTTCACTAGGGCTAGTGGTACGTATGGCGAGGGGCCTTGTGGCCTTCCGTGGCTGCTGTCGTTTGGGGTTCTGCTACCGGGGCTCTCCCTGAGGCCCATCTTCTGCCAGCCGAGTGCTCGGCCTCTACCAGCCGCAGGTGACCTCAGGTGCTTATAAAAGGCTTTCTTTGTGCTGGAACCCCCCATTGGTCATTCCTGTTCATCTGCAGGGCAGTGGGAATGGCAACCTGCAGGCCACCAAGTCTGTCAGGTTTGTTTCATGAATCTCTGCAGGCAGTGCCCGTACTTCACCTCGAGCCTGCCTTGTTGGCTTGTAGGCCACAGAATGAAATGCTGTTGATCCTGAGGGACGCTTTGGATCTGGCAAACCCCACAGGACTCTGCCTCATTAGTGTTTAAAGAAACATCGATGTCATCAGCTCCGCACCACCCAGTATCTGCAGAAGGATGGAGATGAGTTGGTAGATGATGTAAATAATGCACGTAGGGAAAATGTTGGTTTGAAAAAAAGTAGTTTGAAGACTTAGGGAATCATAGAATGGTTTCGGTTAAATGATCTTTAAGGTCCCTTCTAATTCCAACTGTGAGGTTGGAATTCAAGAGGATGGCTATATTGAAAGAAGTTGAAGAGGATGAAGGAAGAAGAGTAGGAAGAGGTGAAGAGGATGGTTATATAGAGAAGAGGTGAAGAGGATGGTTATATAGAAAGATCATGTTGTTACCATTAGCAGGAGGTGCGTTCATTATGTTAGGAGAAAGTCCAGCTAGGTGACTTTCCATAGCAGTTACTTACATAAAGGTATCAAATCCCTGACTAACCACATCTTCCACTTCTCTCATCCTGAGACTAGGATAGTAGCAGGTTTTGCTGGCTCCTCAAAATAAAGCTATACATCCATTTCTATCATGTGAAAGTGTAACGGCTACTGCAGGGAGAAACGTGGGGTGTAATACTCCAGCAATGAGCACTACAGGCATCTAAAAAGTTGGCATTCTCTTCTAGAAAACACAGGAGCTGAGATCTCAGCAAGCAGCTAGATGTAGAATTTACCTTCAGTTTGAACCAGCCCGTGGCCCTGTAGCAGAGAGACAGAGTGGGGGGACACCAGAAACTTTGAAGTCTTAATTCTGTGCCCCAGAAGCCTTAGAGGGAGGTTCCTCTATATGAATTTGTCCTTTAAAACCAGAAAGTGCTAATCATTTCTGCATAGGCCCTCAAGGGGCACACAGATAAGTACCTTACACATGGACACTGTTAAGGTGAAGCTAATCAAGGGCTATAAACCTGAAGCTTTTGCTTACACATGTAAACAATATCTAAGGGCTTTTTGATCTCATCCAGGACTCAGTGTATGATGTCAGAATCTAGTAATGTTCCTGTAGGTCAGATCCAGTTGTCATATCAGTCTTAGCAGACCAGTAATTAAAGCTTATAAAGAAAGTTCAACTTGAGCGTGTGCTGAAGAGCACTACAGCATTCTCCAGGCTGGTCCTGATCCAAGGGTCTCCAGTGCCCTCTACTACACCCTGATACAAGTGCAGCTCCATCCCAGCTCACTGTGCTCACTGGCACCACCCAGGTTTTCAGGGCACTGTGTTTTGATCTTGCACAAATTCTCAGGAACTTCAAGTGTTGGTGTTTAATAATTGGCTTTGTCACATGAAAAATCTTGTAGCCAATTCTACCCCCACCAAAAAAAAACACCACCAAAACCAGCCCCTCCCTTCTTTCCTCCCCTCTCCCCCACCCCCCAACAGTGGCAATACTGAAAATGAGCAAGTAGTGTGTTAGTTTGCATTACTAATGACTTGGCCAGCCCATGGATTTACCCTTGGGAGCACAGCTGAGATGATGCTGTACATGTGACACAACCCAACCATTGGCTTCAATAAATTGCTCACAGACTGTCTTGCTCCTCTGGGTTGTAGGGCTGCTGCTGTACCCACAACTGTGGGCCTAAGTTGTGAAATAAAAGTAAACTTCTGTATGGCACCTGGCCACATACGGGACCTCTAAAGGGCCCACCTGACTTCTAACAGAAGTTCATTAACTGGGGGGGGTTGAAAGTTACCTGGGATTGGTGTATCTATGCCAGCTCCTTGGAAAGTAAGCTGAAAAAAAGCCTGACGGGTGCACGTCTTCCTACACCTGTTAATGTGTAGATAGAGCCTAGCTGTAGTATTGCTGCAGATCTGCCCAAAGCTTTCTTAATTTGGTTCTGGTGGATGGGGAGGAGGGTTCGTATTAATGGTTAGACAATTGTTTTGCTAAAGTTTTTAAAGGGGTGTTTCTCTCCTTTTTTTGGGTTGCACTCCAACTCCAGAAGGTAAGAACCACTGCTGATTGTTCTAAAGCTACTGTTCTGTATTAACGCAAGCTGCAAAAGCCTTAATAAAAAGAGCAACTGCTTGTTTCACACAGACTTAGAAACAAAGAAATAGTAGTAAAACTGGTGTTAATGCTTCTCTTACGTTAATCTACCTTTCCTGCATGCAGTTTGCATTAGCCTTTGAGTGTAATGCAAACATGAAATCTTAATCTGCTTGCAAGTCTGTGGAAAATAGCAGGCTAATAGCATGTGAGTGCTTAGTGTCTCATAAATTAACGTTGCTGTCTGCAGTCCTGAATTTGTGGGGAGGGGGTGCTTGATTTGCATGATGTTTTTGTGCGTCTTTGTCCCGGGGTCATTTGGCAGTGTATATGGGGTAAAACAATCTAATGCGTAGAATAAAACTGCTTTTCTAAATCATAAATTTGTGTTAACAAACTTCGAGTCGGTACTGTGGTATCTGCTTACGATCTCTCTCTCCTCTGACACTTCAGTAGGTCTAAACCTATTGTTTTTAAAAATCATATTTTAATTTACTAATAAGCCAAAAGCTATTTGTGTGAATGTCTGATTCAAATGGAAAGTGGGGAAGAAGGGATGCTCAAAAGAACAAAACAGGGAAAACCCTCACCCTTAAACACAGCCGAGTCTGGGCCTTTTATCGAGTTCTGTGCACTTGCAGTGACAATGTGAAACGAAGATGCTCGCTGTCGGATGCACTTTATATTAAGCTTCCATTCAGAGCAGAGGATAATTAACTCTTCCGTGGTGTCCGGGTTGCTGAGTGCTACCACGCTGCCCTGGTGTAACAGAACCGACTCCGTGCGGTGTTCCTGCGCGAGCCGCGGCAGCAGGTGCCGCCTCTGTCTGCAGGATGCTCTGGAGCCAGAGGTGGTGGTCCTGTGGTGGGAGCTGCTGGGCCTGCACCCAACTGAACGCTGCTGGTGTGCACGGAGGAATAGCGTAAACGACACATGAAAAATGGAGCTTTAATATAAAGTAGCCTTTCGATAGATAAATGCACCTTGCACGATGTTCTGAGTGCAAGTGTGAGTTCAAATACTGCACGGATGAAAATTTTTTAGGGTTTCAATCTAGCATCCCATCCATGGATGACCGAACAGAAATGATTCGGTCACATTTTGTTTTCAAATCAGAACAAATCCCCTTGCTCCCCGAGGTTGCAGGGGTAAGGCTGATTGGAAAGGATTACGTAGTGGAATTGAAAGTGTGGAAAGAAAAATGCTCTCACCTCCTTCTCCCATTGAACAGGCAGCTGCTCGCAATAGAGATGTCTCATCTTAACCTTGTGTGCATTTACCATTTTCAAACCCCTTTTTCCCTGCTCAGTCTGAAGAAGCTTTGAATTTAATGTGGAATGTAAAATGCCATGATATGATGAAGGCTTAAGTTTGGCAATTCTCAGAAGGAGGACTTGGTATGTACGCGGCCACTGGAAAAGCAAAGTAGCTTAGAGAAATGCTCGGAGGGGTGACAGCTCGGAATGTGTATTTTGTATGCCATTGGCCTCATAACTACCTTTTAGCTATGAAGATTGTTATTAACCTGTTTTAGCCCTTTCAGCAATCCAATAAAGTAAGTGGAGTATGTGCCTGCTCTGCAGGCAGAGCACCTGTCACTTCTGCTGGTTGATTAATTTTGAGACGAAATTTTTGATTCATTAATGAGATGAAAGTGCAGCTATGGAAATGTTAATATTCAAAATACAATAAATATTTAGAAGCTACCAGAAACCCTTGTTTGGTCATCAATATACAAACTAGTTCATGTAGCAGCCACAGGTTTATATTTATAAACAGTTTATAAGTATAAATAGACTTGTAAGTTCCAATAAATCTGTTAAATTTGATGTTTCTAACAGGGCAGTTAGTGTTAGACGAGAATAATTCCTAAAATGTGATTTTCAGTGGAAAGCGCTGCTGAGAACAGCAATGGTAGGAGAATGGCTGGGAACAAGGTAACAGAACAGACACTTCACAGGCGCTTAATGTTTGTCCCAACACAGAGTAAGGAAATGGTTCTAGAGAGGCTCATGGAGTACCACTCTTTGGGCTGACCATAAACGTTGTGTATAGCTGTCTAGCCAAGAGATTTGTGCCTGCTCTGATAATAATGAATAATACAGTGTTTAAGAATATGTATTTGCTCAGCCTGTTCACTGTGCTGGGTGGTCACCTGGTAAGTATTGGTGAGTACTCGCTTTATTGGACCTCTCAAGCAGCATCTGTAAGTGCAAATTTTCTTGGTGCTGTACTTTAATGCCTATGTGTGCGCTAAAACCGTGTCTCTTGCTGCTCGTGAAGGTAGCTTTGCCTGGGTGGATGTGTTACTCCCAAGTTTTTCCCAAGTTGAAATACACTGCAAGGAAGGGTAATGCATAGGATGTGGAAAAGTACAGTGGTTTAAGGCTTCCAGCAGAGAACAAGTCTGTGTTGCCTGGTTTTATATCAAGCTCCTAGGCGTAAGCATGGCTTACGGTCCCTGCTCTGACACCGTGAGTTTGCTGCCAGTCTTTCTTTGCAGCCGGGTGATCAGAGAGGCAGGGTCTGGTGAACTGAAGCTGTGCTCTTCCCCTCCCTTGAATTAAGAAGTAAAGCAAGAACTGAAGGCAGCCACTCCAGTTGCTGAGTGACAGGAGCAACAGAGGCATGCACCAGCTCAGGCTGGAGCTGGCTGTAGGCAGAGCCCCAGCCGGGATCCTCTACCTGCTCTCCACAAAACCTGCCAGCTGGATCACTGTTGTGCAGCCTCTCACCTATGTGGAAGCCTAATGTGAAATGTTATGTTTTTTTCATGCTATTCGAGTAGTACATGTGATGTAAAAATCTTTATGGACTGAAAAACCTGCTGGAATGAATACTGGAACTGCTTATTTAGCTGTAAAAAAAAAAAAAAAGTATATATATGTAGGCTGCTTAATGTTTTAATAAAAACATCATGTGTAACTTTTCATATAGTAACTACTTTTTGGGGGAATTTCTACTTTTTAGTTTTACAGTTCAGTAAAATACTAAGTGTGCCCCGTCTACGTGAAGTATCTTAATCCATGTGCATGGATTTACATTTAAAAAAAAAAACACCTCATTTAAAAAAAACACCACCACCTCTCTTCTAGCTCCATGCTGTAGAAGCGAGTTTGGCATTGTGCCTACTTTGTTAAACAGTACGCATCCCACGCCAGCTAAGGATGCTGCACATGGAACCAAGGAGAATGTCACTTGGGTTCATAAACATTCCCGTGTTTCCAGAAACAAACCAACCTCCAAGAGCCATGCCTTACGCCTTGTAGCAGCGGAGGGGTTACAGGACCTTGTGCTACTTGCATTCACATTCAGCGCATGTTCTTAAACTGCTAGTGTGCAAAACACCTCATCTGAGAGTGGCTTTGCTGCCCACCAGCTCCTTGGGGTGCAGTCGCTGTTAAGTGTGCGCATGTGAATGCAGAGGGGACCCTGGGGATGGGGGAATCCGGGAACTCAACACATGAGAAAAGCGAAAGTTAGTCTTAGCTCGTTTTGGAAGATTCTTTGTGTGGAAACTTAAAACAAAAAGCCTGTAAAGGGGGCAGGGAGGAGGGGAGAAGCAAGCCTCTGTGTTTCTTGATCATCAGCTCATCAGAGGGTGGCGGAGAGGAATGCTGTTAGAAGGACAGCGTGTGACTGTTTCTGGGAAACTTTGGTATTCGGTATGGATGTACCTTATTTTCTCCTTTCACGGTAACTCTACACATGTCCATGAGGCAATATACTGTGTCGAGCCAATTTTCTGTAGATAGAACAAGAGCCTGCAACGAGCCTGTCCTCAAAGCAGTCACGTAATTCCTTTGTGAGCTGGGAACATTTGAGCAACTGCACCTCAAACCCCTGATCTTCAAGCCAAGAACCACAGCTTGAGCTTATTTAGAGTCCAAGGTCATCGATGGGAGTGATTGCAAAGCTGGAGACTGCTTCAGTTCAGAAGATCCAGAAATGAGTTAGGGGCTTGCTCTCCGGAAGAGAAGGAATGTAGCAATAGGGACCTTGTCATGTCATAGAGCTGAGGTCTTCTGAAGGCTGAATCCTGTTCTGAGACCTCTAAAATGCCTTGCGCGTTAACGGCACCTCATGGTCAGCAGTACCCAGCTGACTATGGCTCCATGCACGCAGCAGTATGGGGGCAGTGGAAGGGACTGAAGTGAAATAGCAGATAGTGATGCCTCTGGAGCAGCATCTTCCCATTGAGATGCTTCTCTAACTGCCGGTTTTGAGATCGAGTGATGGGAACCATCAGAAGTGGCTGATGGCCTTTGTTTTTTTTTTTTTTAAAAAAGACAAGCCCCAGAAATAACAGCATAATAGCAGCTGATTCCTAAGGCTATTTTTAGACAGTTGCTGCATTTAAAATCATCGCCTGGGTACCAAATGCAGGTATTTGGAAAAAGTAATGAGTGAGTGCTATGGGGTTCTGAGCAAAGGGCAGCAGAGAGCAGATAAGGGGCAAAGTCTTTCCCATCAGAGGGGAAGGCTGCATCTCCAGGAACAAATAACCACCACCCCACTGCACGTTTATTTGTTAGCAAACTGTCAGCTGTGGGTTGAGGGTTGTAATAACGCAATATCTCTTGTCAAAGAAACCTGCCCAGAGCACTTTCCCATGGGATTCAGGCAAGTTCAGCAGAGCCCCGCTGGTTGGGATGTCATCAGAATGCTGCTGCGAGCACCTCGGCTCATTTTCCAGCCTCTTTCTTTCCCTTGGCCTTGTGACCGTGCTGGGTATGTGTTTTCCAGAGCAGAGGCTTGTGTGTCAAATGGAGATCTGGAGCTGTTCAGCTGGGAGCTGCTGTCAGGGCAGCTCAGAAGCTCCATGGTGGTGGCTGCTCCTCTGGTCCACGGCCGTGCGCTGGTGTCGGGGCGGCGCGGATGGAGCGACGGTCCTGGAGGAAAGGTGTTCCTATGGGAAGGGCTCGTCCGTGGTCGCTCACAGAGGCAGAGAGGATGCAATATGACACGAGGACCACGTATCTTATACCCAAACAGAACCCAAACTTATGAAAGTTACGTGGGATTTGTTGACTGACTTTAACTTTTAAAATTTTCCCAATAAGGTGCATGAAAGGCTCGAACAATGTTAGATTTGTGCCAGATCTCTAAAGAGCGTATAGAGGAAGACAAGTACCTGTAGACAGGTGAATGCAAGAAGAAATTAAAGCAAAAGCGATGGATAAGCTGTTAAACAATGGAATCGAGCAGGAATAGTATAGGTGCCAAACAAGTAGTTTTTGTAAAGATAGGTCCTGCCAAGACTTCATTCCTTGGTGAGCTTCCAGAGCATAGCTTTGCCTAGACTTCTGTAAAATGCTTGACTTAGCGTTGATTTTCTGCCTTGATCCAGTTTTTAAGAAGAACGTACTCAGCGAATGAAAGGTCAGGTACGTGGCAGGCTTCTCGTCACCGTCTGAGACCTTTACTGAGTGCGGGCATGCGTCGGCACGCTCAGTGCTCTTCAGTATGCGCTCAGTGATCCAGAAATACGAAATTCTGATCATTTTCTAGATGCAGCAGCAGAGGGAGAAAGCTGATGAGCAGTGGTGGGAGAAGGACAGGAATAGTGTTTATACTGCCATGTAGAGCTGGGCCAAGCGTGGCTCGCACACACGTTCGCTCAGCTGTGTCACATCCATGTCGGCATTCACGCGAGAGAACTGCAGGCAGCAGGCGTAGCAGTGTGTGCTGAGGCACTGCTCTGCACCTCTGCCTTAATGCCGTGGGGGCTGTTTCCTGACCTTTTACATGGAATAATTTAGGTTAGGAAGCGGCCGTCTGGTCCCATGAACCACCTGATAACGCACGGCTCATGTCCGTGGTTCTGAATCCTCGCCCCTGCCACCGGCACGCGGTGCCCCCTCCCTGAGCATCCCACCAGCCGGCTGGAGCTGTGGGCCCCGGCCAGGGGCTGAATTCTCAGAGCACTGCAGTTAGTACGGATGGGATTGGGTCTAGCAATGTAAATATTAGCTGCCCTCTGGGGACAGTGATTCTCCTGTGGTTTGTGAGCTGCTTTATCTCAGTCCTGGGCCCCCAGCACCAAGAGAGCTGGGCCCAGCAGGGAGAGCCCAGGCCGGGGCCCCCAGGGTGCTGCCGGGCCCGGAGCCCCCGTGCTGTGAGGAGAGGCTGCGAGAGCTGGGGCTGCTGGGCCTGGAGCAGAGGCGGCTCCGGGGGAGCTCCCCCATGGCCGTCAGTACCCGCAGGGAGGTGCGGAGAGGCCGGAGCCGGGCTCTGCTCAGCGGTGCCCAGGGCCAGGCCCAGAGGCCCCGGGCCCAGCCTGGAGCCCCGGCGGCTCCCCCTGCCCCTCAGGCAGCACTGCTGGGCTGGGCGGGTGCCGGAGCCCTGGCACGGGCTGCCCCGAGAGGGGCCGGGGGCTGCTCCTTGCAGAGCTCCCGGAGCCCAGGGCCGTGGGGCTGGGCACCCTGGGGTTATTGATGCAGCATTCCCTGTGTGCCTCCAACTGCACGTTTGTACCCCACCTGTGCAAAGGAGCCCTGGAATCTATTCCAGGATATCAGCTTCTGCTCCTGTTAGAATTCAGTAATGGAGCTAAGCTGCTTTGCTGCTGTTTTGTCTAACCTGGAGCGAGCGTGTGCTGCCTGAGCCATCAGAGGTCTGGGCTCTGCCTCACCTCTATCTCCATTTCCTGCCAGGGCTCATCTCACTGCTCGTGATGCAGATTTGTTTGAATATTTATAGCAGAGCATACTGCAAATGAGTAGCAATCTCGCCGTAGCTCCCACTCAGGAGTTTTGGCCATTCAGTCACAAATTTAGGATTTCAGTCAATCTGATGGTTCCAGTACGAGCCTTTGTGACAAGATATTGGGAGGTGAAAACTTTGCACTGAATCTTGCATCTCCTGTTCAGGGGTAGTGCAAGATACCAGCAGCGTGCTGTACAAGCAGTGGCAGCTGTTAAATAGCGTGTGTGATCTGCCTGACCCAGCAACGGGAACAAAAGTTACCTGTCTTCTGTGCCCACTGATTCTGCTTCTGTCTGCAGTGGGATAGCTTAAAAAACAAACAAAGAAACCCCCACCAGCACAGGGAAAAGGATGGAGCTCCTGTTTCAGCTCCTGGGGCTGGGATTGAAGATTGCAGCTCTTTTCAGGAAATTGCTAAAATTGCAGAATTGGTTTCCATTCTCTATCCCACAACCCTCGTTTCACCACGCTGCAATTTTTTCCAGAAAACTTTAAATATCTCTGCAATCAGTAATTAGCTTGCAACAGATCTGCTCAGAGTTTCAGCTGAGCAACTTTGAGCATTTAGAGCTTTAAGAATGAACGACCATTTTGATGTTCTGCAAAGAGGTATCGGAGAGCCTGAACTTGGGGGTTTTTTGTTTGTTTGCCTATTTTCTGGAGCTGGAGCGTGGGTTCGTTGGATTGGTTTCACTGTTGCTTGTTGAGGCAGCTTCAACTTGTATTCGTGGGAATACACGTTGGAGCTGGGCTCTTCTGCCGCTGCATGCCTGGTGGTCAGGTGAGGGGCTGTGATCGTGATCGTCTCCCAGCAGAAGATTAATACTGACCAGAGAAATACAAAAATTAATCCTGTGTTTTTATTTTCAGTGGGACTTCTCCTCTTGCATGCCTGAATGCTATGTTACATACAAACTCCCGAGGGGAAGAGGGCATTTTCTATAAGGTCCCGGGGCGGATGGGAGTGTACACTCTGAAGGTAAGTGTCTCAGCTGGGCAGTTTTGTTTGAATGCTAAGGTGACTTTTATTTGTTTAAAATATGTTGCATTAGGTTAATCCTGAAGAGGGAACTGTTCCTCAGTAGCGTGAATTGTAGTGCAAACTATCCCTCCAAATGCAAGCATGGTCTCCTCATGCTTGCCAGCGAGCACCTGTGTGCTGAAAATACAACCAAAGTGCTCGTTTTATTTGCAATACTGTGAATAAAACTATCAGCTACTATTTGCTGATATTATTAACCCAGAAATAAAAGAATAATTAAAATTGTAATACAATTTTAGCCATATAGAGATAACATTACCTTCACTAATCTCAATTTATATCTAGAAGTTAAAAAGTCCTTTATCCTTATTCAATTAACAGTAGGCAGAAAATACTTCAAGGGAAAAAGTGAGGATTCCTTGATTTAGCTGATTCGGTTTTTAAAGAATAATCTTTATTTGAAACTTTTTTCCCCAATTAAACTACTAGAATGAAGCCTGCTGACACTGTTCTCGATTCTCTATATATTTGAAACTGATGACAGTCAAATAAGTTAGGGTTCCTCTCACTGAACACAGACCCCCTCAGTGTATGTCTCTCTGTTGGAGCTGCTTTCCTCATCTCACCCCATGCTCCTTAGACAGCAACAGTAACTTCTAAGATGAGATTCATCTCCTAAAATATTTAAAATGGAAGAGAAATGCTTTCCTGTTCTCACCGTCTTCTGCCTCCACCCTGTAAACTGGAAAGGCACGATTCCTTGAGTACTTGCATATAAGGTGACACCAAAGGTTGTCACCTGGGAGCTGTGTGCTGGTGCTGACGTGCCATCAGAGTAGAACATCTTCAGAGCTTCCAAAGTTTCCTTTGCAAGACATCCCACAAACTTCTTTCTTTGAACGTTGTTGTGCCAAACAGAGATTGGCCTCATTTCAGTGCATTGAAGTGAAAGTATAAAACATCTTGTTGATAGGAGGATGTACGTTTAAGGTAAGGACTATCAGATACAGCCAACAATGGAGGGAAGGTAGTTGTCTTTTTGGGTCTCATTCTTACACAATGTGTTTCATTATGAAAATGTGTAAAGCTTTCTGGTTTAGGCGTAAGGAATGCCGACCTTAAGTCAAGAGCAGGAAGAAGGTGTTTTGTCAGAACGTTATGACTCAGGAAAAGATTCACATATTGTAGCAGACAAGTGGTTGAGTAATTGTCTGTGAATTCTGTGTCAGGATGTGGCCAAGCCATGCTGAAAAGTTTCAAAGAACAAACAATTCTAGATATGAAAAAAAGATCTCTTTTGAAAGATTGCAAGCGTGTTTTTGATGGGATAAGTCACAGGCAGATCCAACGTCAAGAGCTTAAACCTAAGCAAAGTCAGATTGGAAGTGAGCATGCATTTGAACAACAAAACCCATCAGAGCTGCTGTGGTAGCTCCATTTGTCATCCTCATGAGAACTGTAAGTTAAAACTGGTTATTTTTCGTAATGTTAAGCTTCAGCAAAGCTCCAATGTTATTTAACTCAGCGTAGGAATAAGTTCATTAAATGTAATCATTTGTCTTAGGCAGGAGGCTAGACTAGCAGGTCGAGTTATTCCAAAACCCTGTTGTTTCCTGCATGTCTAAGGACACAGCAGTTTTGTCGTTGTCTTTCCCTCTTTGGGGCTGTGTGATCCGGAGGTGGTAATGTTGGTGGAGTGTCAAGAAAGCCGCTGTGTCAGCCAGCCATGTCACACCATCCTCTGGTCCCCGTTGTCATGTTTGGTCCCAGTGTAATGCCAGGAGGAGAAGTTGTGAAGATGGTGGGTTCAAGGAGAAATCCTTTGGGGGATCCATTATCTATGAAAGGTGCTGGTTCGTCCATTAGAAAGCTTTGAGGAACAGGGATGGCCATTGCAGTAGAGGGAAGAAGAGCCAGGTGTCTGGTAAATCACACTGCTTAAGAGAGAAAGCTTCTGATAAAATCCCTGGCGAGTAAAGCAAAGTTGTACTTGCAGTTTTGCTGGCTCCCTGAACCGGATTATTGTGTCATTGATCCAAGTAGGAAGGAGACTGGTAGGCTGCCAGGATCTCCCTTCAGTTTTTTTTTTTTAGATTTGATTGTAAAGATATGTAAGACAGATTAGAGAACCATAACAAAGGAGTATGTCAGTTCTGTGAAATCACGTTTAAAGGATCTGGTGTTTCTGGTGGTGGTTGCCAGGAGATGCTTCGAAGGAGAATTCCTAAGGGCAGCAAGAAATCAAACCAAATTTTTCATTAATATTTGTTAATAGGATTTTGTTGTTGCTCTTTTTTGTCCCTTTGCTTCTAGTTCTGTTATCAAGTACCTAACCCTCTACTTTCCCCAAATCTTGCCTAATTCTAGCAGTCAGCCGTGATCCGAAGCGCACCGAGCACTCCGTGCCTCGGAGCGGCGAGTCTGTTCATGGTGGTGAACAGGAACCCTTCCAAGACAGAGCCCATAAGACGTGGTTTATAGCTCTCAAAAACGTGGCTACTTTCTCGACTAAGCTGCAGCAGTTTGCTTAAGGCCATGAGGCCAGGTCTTACACACAGCAGTGTGCTTTTGACAGTAACAAGCAGGGTGGATGTGGGGGACGTACAGCTTCAGGCACACCTGTGCTTGACAGGAGAGGGCTGTTTCAGTGTTTTACTGATCCTGCCTTTCAGACACAATAGCCAAGCTTTGCATGGAGAGGTGGAAGCACTGATAATATGTAATCTGATTAAAAATGCTGAGATGCCATGGGTGTGCGCTGTGGCTGAAGTGGCGTGTAACAGCATGGGTCGGCCAGCAGTGCTCCTCTTAAAGCTACAAGATGCACGTGCCCTGGTAAGGACACGTTGGGCACTTCTCCTACAGTCTGAACACTCTGCTTGGTCCCCTGGGGAAAATCAACTCCAAGCACTCTTAAATACTAAAGAATAAACCAAATTACATTACCTTTAAATACTTGTAGCAAAAGTGCTGAATTTCTAGTAACTTCTGGTATTTGAATTTCTTGTAATTTAATATTTTCTAGTGTTTGCAAGGGCTGCATGTGCAGGATGAGCTTTCAGGGGCTGATTTTGTTTCAGGCTGTAGAGGTGTACACTAAGGTTTAGTCTTGCCTGGAAGGATTCACATTTTAAATGAACAATTGACATATTGATGTCAATAGACAGAGAAACTGAAGGTCATGTTGTTAATTAAAAGTCAAAGTTCTTGGGAAAAACAGCTGTCATTCTTGGAAATCCAGACCAAGGCAAACAAGCAGAACCCTCATTTTCCTCCATTTCCCCATCTTATTACTTAAAAAGTTCAAGCTGGCCCTCCCCAAGGTTGGAGGGTCTTGATGGTCCATCAGTTAGTGGCTGGAGCCTTTCAGTGGTCGGCATTGTCCCGGGAACCCTCTGTGCATCTGGTTGGTACCCCCGTGCATTTTTATTTATCGCTTCCCCCGTGCTTATTATCCCATTGCATCGGAAAGGCCCATGACTGGATTTTCTGTTCACCGGTAGCCTGGGAGATTCCAGTCTGCGGGAATATTTCTAACCTGATATTTGGAGAAGTCTGGCCAGTTCAGCTTTTACCACACGTGATAAAGACAGCGCACACCGTCTTAGGAGACACATCTATAGGAGTGGTAGCTAGACGACCAGGTGGAAGACTTTAAAAGAGACATCTTGAAAAAATCAGAAAAATAGGTAAATGTCCCAGCTTACTAAAATCATAAAAGTTACGACATAAAGAAGGTTCGCTGAAAGGAGCGTGAGCATTAGGAGTAGGCAAGCTTAATTTTTACCAGCTTTGGTGACACTTGGTATAAATAGAAAGGTTCTTCTCTGCTTCTGGTGATGTCCTCTCTAGGATTGTGGTTTATAGGTAATTCTTTCTGTGCCATTAATTCTGTGTCTGCCACTGCCCTGCGCTGCGTGCACGGCCCATCGGCAAGGGGCGCACCGAGGGGCTTCGGGCAGTCGGGAAGGGGTGACGGCCACGACTGAGGTCCCTGTCAGCGGATTTCAAGGTGCTGTCACTAATTAGCGCTGAGTAGGTTAAAATCGGAATGGTGCTGATCACTAGAGGGCAGTCTGGGCTTAGGTGTGGACGGGCGAACACAGCTGCTGGTGCTTTCTGCAGCCCCAAATCCTGTGTGTGAACGCACAGCCCCTGCCGGGCCTGCCGTGGCAGGGTCTGTGCCAGCAGGTCTTCCTGCTTGGGAACTTAAAGGTCTCTGGGGCTGTCGGACACCGAACCATCACGTTCTTTTTCCTCTGTCATGAAGTTCCAAAACTGACTGGCTCTCTCATTATGCAGAAGTGTGTTAGAGTTGGTGATTGAGGACAGAGAAGACAACTAAAGGGGTGTGTAGGGAAGGGTGTGCCTGTGAGGTGGTGATGAGGGAAGTGGAGAAGCCACGGCAGCGGGTATGGGTTTTATATGGACTGGCGAAAGGCAGTGTGCTTCAGAGGCCGGAAGCTAAGCAGTTCTGACGTAGCTCTCAAGCATAAAAAATCAACAGCGAGTGCTTGGTAAATAAAGCAAAGTGCTCCTTTTAAGAATGGTGTTAATTGGAGAGTTTGTCGTGGAGTGGGTAACTCGCCTGCTTGCTTCGTTTGCAGAAGGACGTTCCGGACGGGCTGAAGGAGCTCTCTGACGGCTCGGAGGAGAGCAGCGACGCGCAGTCCGACTCGCAGAGCTCCGAGAACAGCAGCAGCAGCACCAGCAGCAGCAGCAATGGGTGCACTAACAAGGACGGGAAGAAAAGCAGGTGGAAAAGGAAAGGTAATTTTCCCTTCCAGGAGTGGTGATTTTAACGCGGTCTCTGGTGAAGGACTTTGAGGATTTTGCCAGTCAAATCTGTTCCCTTGTACAGCCAGGCCGTTACAGTAGCCTGAGGCCTGTTTTACTGTTCGTGCTCCTGGCGAGAACTCATGTCACAAGAGCAGCTTCACTGTCGAGGGACCCAAGGGTATCTTTAATTAGGTGTCTGTACTTACAGCTTGATGCAGGTCAGCGACCAGCATACTGTGCTTCAGACCTAGGAACAGCGGAATCGTTTTCTTTCGGGTTTTCTCTGCCATCCCCCTCCTTTCCTGAGATGACCGCACCTTTTGATTCTGGCCTCTCTTGGTGATGTTTGGATGCAACACTGGCTACGAGTGAGCACAGCGGCTCTGAGGTTACGGCCTGTTGTGGGAACCGAGGGGTCCCATAGGGTCTGGGCTCCAGCCCTCCTGTTCTGTCCTGCTTTGAACTCTCTTCCCTCATAAACCGAACAATGTTTAGGTATTCAAGTCAGTTGAATATTAAATCACTTACGACCTTAAATAATATGGTAAATTTCAGCAATTTTTTGAGGCTATCTAGATTCTGGATTTTACACGAAATAATATATTTGGTATTGCAGGGGAGTACCAAGTGAAGGTAATGAATGCATTTCACTCTGATGAATACTTCTTCATCCTGATATCTTTGCCACTCCGAGGAGGCAATGTGTCTTGTTGGATACTGTCATATCATGCTGTTTTACTCTCTCAGGACCAGAAGAAACGAACACCTCTCAGCCAATGCATTGCAATAGTTACATCATGTATTAGTAATAAACTTGAAGTTCCCCCTTTTATTCCCCTCTATTTCCCATGTCTGTTCATTTGACAAATATTGTCTAAATTCTCATTCTTCCTTCAAAATTCTGCTCATAAATCTGCTTATCTGTTTAGATGTCACATGCTGAATTAATAAAAAAAAATCATAATAAAATGTGAGGGTGCAACATACATTTATCAGAAATTCTTCGTTCGCTCTTTCCCTTAAGTAGAGGTAGCAGGCTGCACCTCTCCCTTCTGGGTGTTCCTGCAGAGCTCTTGGTGCAGCTGCCGATGTTACAGCTTTCTCTTTAATCTGATCCTTTCTTTTTTCCTTTTCTACACAGTCATGCACAGAATTTGCCGGCTGAAATGAAACAAAATCAAAAAATTATTTCCAATACAGTAGCATAGTCTAGTGTAAGTGGTTTTCTAAAGCCACTGAAGCCTTATTATAGGGCAGTGGGGTCCGCCAAACTCTTCTGTCCATGAGACATGTGCAAGGCTTGTGGGGACCAGACCTTGCATGGGGCTTCCCACGTAGTCACAGTGCAAGCAACAAGAAGAAAGAAATTGTTCGATAGGATTTGAGCAGTTAAAACACCAGGAAAGTGCACGTTAAAAATTTAGAAGTAAAACTTGACTACAAATTCATCCTTTTAAAAGGAAAGCTATAGGTAGTCTGGCTAAAATATTTTCATTTCTAACAAAGCCTCTCAAAATATTTGGTCAGTAAGGGGTTTTTTGGGTACATTGTCTACACCTCCAACATTATGATATTATGTAAAAATTTGAAAGGGGAACGTGAACTTGCAAGAGAAAATGTATCTTACAGTGAGATCGCAATGCTTGTGTAGCTATATTTGTATACATCTATATAAAAGTTTCATATACCCCGTTACCAAATGGCTGAACAACCAGGACCCCGTGTGGTTTGGGAACCAGAGGAAGAAGGAAGGGGGTTTGTAGACTGAAATGGGTAGCAAAAGTTACCCACACCTCAAAGCAGAGAATTTGAAAATAACAGTTTCAGGACAAATACGAAAAAGCAATTTTGAACTTCTTTGTTGTCTGATACTGATTGTTTTTAGGAATGGCATTTTGACCTTCAGCATAAAAATCATATTTTCATGTGCTTCAATGCACTGGAGGTCAAGAACTTCAGTATTAGCAATGTAATTCTGGTCAGCGGTGTTACTGAGTGTTTTCTTTCTGTTCCTCTGAGGATTGCCTTCCTTTGTGTAACTCTTAATTATTAACAAACTTACTGCTTAGTGTCACACAGTGACCAGCTTTTGAGGGGAGATGACTTTATCCTTAAGCTTCCCTTTAAGAGACTTTTGAACAACAAAGTGTGTGTTTGCTGAACCAGGGGTGGCATTTCTGCGCAGTTAATTAGGGCTGTGGATGTACTGAGCCTCTTCCAGACCCAGGGGAGCAACGTGGAGCCTGGATTTCACCTGTGCTAACACGGTACTGCAGGAGTGAAAACTGAAGCGCAGTCATCCTGTGTGTACAACCCAGTTTCAATCCCGTAAGCTGGCTGGCAGTATCTATAGACAAACCCTTTCCGAGTCCGTGCATCCCGCCTCCTGCCCACAAGTGCATCCCATATTTCGGCCGTTATGGGTCTGCGATGGATGCAAACGGAGGAGCTCCGCCACGGCTGGCTGCTCTTGCCTCTGGGTTTCATGTCTTACAGTTACACGGGAGCGAGCAGCGGTGGTGGAAGCTGCCCGACCTTTGTGGGACGCACAGATGCCCTACTGGGGGGCTCTTGTTTCACCATCTACGCTCTGCTCTTCTCTGCAGCTCTCACCTAGGCTGCTGCTGGCGGAGCTGAGCCTGCAGTGAGCTGTGAGCACAGCTCTGAGCAGCCTGGCTGCTCACAAGCAGAGGAGGGGACTGCTCGTCTCGCTGCCTGCTGAGCACCACATTTTGGCCATCAGGATAAGGCATAAAGAGAAGTTACCCCTAGGACACGAGGAACCACTGGCTGTATTCGGTTTGAAATACTGAAATGCTGTGCATGAGTAGGAGTGAGTTCCCTCAAAAGGTGATGCACCTCTGTGCAGGGGAATGGGTTGAAAAGCAGCGACAGGCGGTGTGTCAGAGCACGTTGTCTGGTGGTTTGTGCATCTGGAAGTCAGAATGCACCTCTAACAAATGAACCGAGTGGTTGTGTTGAGACTTGCTATGGCGGTGTTACCGGCGGGCAGACGGACGGGAAGCTGACTTCGTCTGAGGTCTTCCCATGGACAGAAGCTCGGCCTCCTCCATTGTCTTCTTGGTTTGTAATAGGTTTAAGAAATGGCTACTTATAATTCTGCATGTTGCATTGGGAAAATAAAGCGATGTTTCTGGAAATACTTAGGTCTCAGAGGCCACTTGCCAAAGATAAATTTCATGCTTCAGAATGTAAATCAACCATGAGTCCCTTTGCATCAACAGACTTCCCCAGCAAAATTAAAATTTCTCTTTACATACTGACTTAAAGATTTAGCACATTCCTCAGAAACACCAAGCTGAAACCCCTGGAGGACTGGGTGTGGGGCTGGAGGGATAGCTCTGGAGGATACCTTTCTGCTCTGCTCGAAACGGCTGCAATTGCGCGTTCTGCTGTGCTGCTTTCTTCTCTAGAAAAGACACATCTCTACTGTGTTTTGTGCCATTTGGAAAGCCCGGGTGTACAACAACTTCTCAACTTGAACAACACACTCTGCATTCCTGCTACTTCTGTTACAAGCAATAAGTTAAGTTGACCGAGGGGGAAAGAATACTGGATTTCTCTGAATGCTGATGTTAACAAAGCTGACCTGAAACGTCTTTTCTTTGCAGTCAGCTTTGCTCACTTGGCCATATTAAAAGGAAGTGCATTCTTTCTAATGCTGAGTAGTAGAGGCCACCATGAACATGAAGAACATGATGGACAGCAAGACGTGTTTATTTAGTACCATATACCATGTTAATTTTCTTCGCAGCATTAAACCGATTTTTTCTTTTTTATTTTTTTGGGAGCCAGCGGAGACTATCCAGAAGATGACAGAATAAAAAAAGTGTTCTGGTTGGTAGGACTTATGCAGTGCCTCAGAATTTGAGGGCTCTGACAGGTGCTTTCTGTTACATCTCGCTACTGTGATACGAGATGGTACTACTTTCTTCTGTGATTCCGTGATTCTGTGATTTCTACTTCTCTCTGTTTTCAGCAGAGCAGGATGAGCCGCACATCTTAGAGCAAACCCAACGTCCTTACAATCATTTCTCTTACTTAAGCTGCATGAATTGCTTGTAAAAGCTGCAGTTGTGACTGTGCAGAAAACCGGGATAGTTTTCTAAAGGAAACAATGTGTGGAGGCTTATTCCAGGGCAAGACAACCTTGGTGCATCTGCCAGCAGAGCTCAGCGTGAAGGTGAGGCAGCACCCGCAGCACCTGGAAGGCAGGAGAGTCGGCAGGACGCGAGGGGAGACCTGCCAGAGAATGAATGGAAGACAGAGCCAGGACGCAGTGGTTGTCTTCACTAAACTGAAGTCCAAATTAAGATTACAGCTCACACAAGTGCATATTCACTACATTTAGGAAGGACAAAATAAAGGCACAAACACAAAACTGGAAGGGGCTGGTTAGGCAGGAGCTCTGGCAAGAATGCTGCAATAGCACAGACCACGAACGAGTCAGTCCGTGGCAGCACTGCGGTAAGGGTAAGGCTCATCTGGGAATACACTGCCAGGAGAACAGCTTGTAAGGTAGGAATTGCTCTGCTGTGTAGCGGGCACCGACGATGCCTTAGCTGAAACTCTGTGTCTGATTTGGGGCATGGTTCTGAAAAAATAAAACACGCAGACAATTAAAGCAGGGTGCAGAGAGCAAGCAAGGAAAAGGACACACGTGGCGTCTCGGGTGTCAGGCTTGGCACCTGTGCTGCCACCCGATGAGCTGAGTCAGAGGTCAGGTCCAACCGAAAACTGCTAATGGAGAAGGAGAAGGAGGTTTGCTTTTGGTGGGATCTGTGAGGAGATCTGACTTGGGCCCACTCGAACAGGAGGGTGAGAGCAGCGTGCAGTGGGGAGGGATTCAAAAATTCCCAGCTGACCAAAGGGAGCAAGAGCTGAGAAGCAGGACTGCTTTTGTGAGCCCTGGACTGGCGAGGTGGTGTCTGGGTTTGGTTTTCTTCTCTGCCTCCACCAGAGGAGCGACAGCAGTGGCGGCACAGGGGTGGATGAGCTGCTGGAGAGCTGGGAGCACAGAGCTGCAGTGCCTGGTGCGAGGCTGTGCTACTGGAGTCGAGCAATACTGGCAAAATTCAGCTATTAGGAAAAAAAAAGGGGGAATGGCCTGCCAAGGAGTGGATTTCGTTTCTGAGTTGACCCTGTTGAACCGTCTCTGCTTACTCCTCTGAAGGAATGTCTGTGGAAAATTTGTTTCCTGATTTCAACCTGTGTCTGGCTTGGATGATTTCCGAATGTTAGCCGCAGCCAGGTCTTGGTGTGCCGGACCGCAGGAAGCCGTCCTGCCTGGAGCCTTCGCACCCTTCGGAGAAGCTGCTGGTTGCTGGATGTTCCATCAACCTGCATCTCATTTAAAGGCACGTTGTTTTTCCTGAGCGTATCAGCTTCTTAGGACTATCACAGAGTATTTCTGCATTGAGCAGCACGTCCACAATAACGGCCGCTTGCCAAGGCAGTGCCGGCATGCTGGGGTCTTCCAGCAGGTCCCTGTTCATCCCCGCGGCACTGCCGGCACAGCGCAGTAAGTGTGCCGTGATCCTTTTGGCCTTTGCCATTCTCTTTTTGTTGCTGGTTTTTCACTTGGTCGTTGTGCGACCCCTCTGACCATCCTTCTTTCATTTGCTGAATCTTTCTCAGTTTCACTGTTATCTTTTCTGAGGTTGGTGGGCAGAAACGCACACTCGGTTCAAAACATTCGTGTTCTGTGAATACACAAAATGATGTCCTTTATTTTCTAACAACTCAAATGTTTTATGCTTATTCCTTTCCATCATATTTCGCAACAGTCTTTGCTTTTTTACTTGCTGATGAGCGGAGATGGAGTTACATCTGGTGAGTGGGATCCTTTTCCTGACCACCAGTAGCTGTTTCAGAGTTCGTCACGCGGGCTGTACAGCTCTGCTGTTCTTCCCTTTGCTCCTTATGCTGCCCTCTGTCTTCACTGAGTTATCCCGGTTGTTTCAGTGCCCCTTCCCGTGGCACCATGGCAATTCTTTGCAATCACGTTCACCCTTCTGTTCTGCGGAAGAGCTTTCCACGCCAGCAAGCCGTGTCTGCCTGCTTGTTAGATCGTGTATGGTGAATGGCATTGGTGGAGCGTGCTTCCGTGGGCACCCTGCTGGTCATCTCCTTTACCCTGTTGCTAAACCAGGCAAATTTATTTCTAAATCTTGAGTCATATTTGATGTCTGATAAACATTTTCTCTAGAAGGCTACAATGGTTAATTTAAGTGGTGTCTTTGCCCCGGCTTGTGTTTTGCCCTTATAAATGGGCTGTTTAATTTCCTTTTAACCTGTTTCTGTGTTTCGGTGTGGTTCTTCTGTTCATGAAGTGTTTAGTATTACCACGACATGGCATATGAAATATTTTTAGAGATTTCCCTCTAGATGTAAAAGCAAAAACAAAAAACTGTACTGGCCAGGAAGTCAGAAACTTCATGCAAGAATAACATTTCCTAGCCTGCGTTGCACAAGAGAACGTTCAAAGTCAGAAATAAGTTCTTTACTCCTTAAAAGGCTTTTATAAGGGTTTGGAGGTTTTTTTTAGTCGTTTAGAGTAACGCTGAAGTTGTAAGTACATTTCGCTGTTACATTATGAGAGGGAATGAACGACCTTTTCTTTTCATGGAGCGTTGTAGGAAAATGAAGCTCTAATGTCCTGAAACCCGTGCTTGTGGATGCTGGTGTGAATCCCCGTGTGTGACCGCAGAGGTTTTGCTCCATGGCACCGGGGCTTGTGCAGGGTGGAGGTTGGGCTGGCTCAAGAAACGCATGCGTTGGTGCTGGTGCTCCTGATAAGCTCCCTCTTTTGGCAAAATGTGAAAATGGACGTGTGTTGTATGGCCACGTGTTATCCTTCTCCACAGGCTCAAATTCACCCATACTGACAAATTTTCCGTTTTCGGTGACTTTTCATGCTGCTGTGTCAGTGATAAGCCGTAGGAAGTGAGCAACCACACCAGGGGCTTCCCCTGCGTGCTTTTTGCTTTGCTGGTGATTTCTTTAGTTTTTGTTTTGCAGTGCCTGTTTCCTTTCTCTGTTATTCTCCCTTTCCTCCTCCTCGTCTCGCTGCTGCCATCCACTGCAGCCCCGCGTCGAGGAGCCCCAGGAACCTGCCGGCCGCGCTCGCTTGGAGGCTCTGAGCCCCTGCAGGGTCCCTGGGGACACCGCAGCACTTCTCACCACTGGGCTTATCCTTTTGGTATCCAGGAAAACTTAGGACAGGCAGTAGGAAAGTCTGCTTGCTCGCTCCCGCTTCCTCTTCCCCCCATAACATCGGTTTTCTTTGGAGATATAAAATGAAAGCACTAAAGCTGAAAGAGTTAAGCACGTGTGGTGCATTTGAATAAATCACCGACGTGAAACGTCTGTGTTCACTTTAAAGAAGTTGTATCTGACAACTCAGCCGTGAGACCCCTGGTAGACGTTACAGGTCTGTGTCAGTCCGTGTTTCACGAGGGGGTTTGGAAACACGTCAGGAAGGTCGAAGGCAAAAGATACTTCTTCAAGTAAAATGTCTTTAAAAAAAAAAACACAAAACCACAAAAGATGCACTAAGCTTCCAAGCCCTGGATTTCTGGTGCTGTTTTCCCTTCCAGGCTGTGACTAGGGAATGGGAGGTAGGGGCAGAATCGCAGCTCCCTTATTTTCTGCAGTGCGTTGAACATCATTCAACTCAGCTGGTCGACCGGGGGGTCCAGGGCTGGGAGCACCTTCGATATTTGTTTTTTGGGGCTTAGAAACAAGGCTTGTGCTCTTGGGGTTGATCTCTTTTTAAGCCCCAGCTGTCAGCTGGTGGGGTTACAAAGATTATCACGTTCCTGCGTTTCCAAACAGTGGCTGGGTGGAGAGAAGAGGCACCGTACCTGCTCCAGGGGTGCAAAAAGCTGTAGCGGGACCGTATGCTCTGTCAGGCACGTGAGAGTGCACAGCAGGGCGATGCGACTGCCCCAGCTGCAGGAGAAACTTGTGAAGCTTGTTTGGTTTCAGACATTCAAATCAATCAGTGCCAGGGCATAAATGTACAGCAAATGGGACTGTGCTAGGTCTGGGTCTTAATACTTAATTGTGGTGTGATGGCTTTCGGTCTTCTGTCCCGATGTAAGACACCTGCTTTATCTTCCCAGGTCCGATTCTTGCCTGTAACGTAGCTTTGCACCAAAATGAAATGGTCCAAATCTGCTTAATGAGATAGAATGAGGTACTGCAATGGGAAATGGTCCAAAAAAATCTTTGTACAAAATATTTTTGAAGTCTGATACTTGCAAGGCATCTTCCGTCGGTCACACACTGTAACTCCTCCTTGCTGTTACTTCAGAGGCAGTAACTTGCACCGAGTGGAGCCCACGCTTGGGTCAGCTGAAGTCTCTCAGGGCGCAGAGCAGCTGTACGCCAGAGAGCTGGCACTCTCGGAGACACACGCAGAAAGGTGTTGTGCCATGAGCTCCACGGGGAAGAACATTTTCTTTAATTTTTACTACTTTTTACTACTTTACTGCATGCCTCTGGAAGGATTCTTTTGGTTTCCTTCAGCAAAACCCACAGTTTCTTTGTATTGTTACCTATAAAAATAGCTTGCATTTAATATCCCAGAAGTTGCTGCGGGAAGTCTAATGAAAGTAGAAAGTGCAAACAGCTTCGGCTCGCTCCCAGCTGCAGTCGTTCGTCTCTGGTGGGTGTTCTGCAGCCAGCACTGTGCGAAAGTGGAAGTGAATGAGTGTGCAAGTGGCAGTACCTCCTGGCAGGGACAGCTCTGACATCGGGGGGTAAGCAGCAGTGGCGCTGGCAGCCGTCCTTGGAGGTGCCTCCATGTGCTTTGCTGCTCTTTTCTTCTACAGGAGTAGAAGGATTTCTGTATGGAACCAAGTTTGCGGTTGCACATTCATTTGCTCTGCCTTAAAATAACCAGAAAGACATTAAATTCCAATTAGAAAGATTCCTTTGGTGTTATGCTCTGCGGCATCAGCTCTGGAACGCAGCACTCCTACACCGCCACTTCCTGGACTGAGCGCTTACATGAAACACTCAGAAGACTCCTTCCTCGTTTAAAAAAAAAAGAGTCACCCTGATTTAAGGATAGCCCAAATTCAGGCAGAGTTTCTCGTGGCGCTGCCCGGGTGCGGGCTGCTTTTTTACCTGTGCAGTGTTTGAGGTACAGATGTCAACTCAGGCGAGCCTTTGTGATTCGAACTCTCCTGAGAACCTCTGGAGGCAGCGATGCTGCGCAGCGTGCAGCTCCGTGCCGGGCTCATGGGGAGAGCTCTCGCTGGGAGAATGCAGATTGCTGATGAGACTCAGCGAAGTGGATGCAAACTGGGGTAGACGGCGAACAGATGAGATGTGCTCACATTATCGTGTTTTGCTTGGAGGCTTTGACTCGAGCTCTCCGAAACTGCAGTTTAGCTTAATGTGACAGTATTTTTGCTCATATACATATAAAACAGGAAGCACATTCAGATAACATCAACAGCCACTTCCTTATATGTACAAAAATAAAGTGCTCTGACAGCAGCAAAACTGACACTTTGATTTTAAAAAGGATAGAAACCTTGCATTGTAGACCCACATGGGCATTGCGCTGAGCCAATCAGGAGCACAGAGGAAAAAATTTGAAACAACCCTCGTACATTATTGTCTGTGCATCTGTGCATAAGCGGAAGGCTGGAGGAAGCCAGGAGCATTGATTGCAGATTTCGAGAAGAAGAAATAATGTTCATGGAGCAGCTTTATGCAATTCCACTCGAAGGTAAGATGAAGCTGCTTCAGCAGGCAGCTGCTGCAGATTTGCACTTTAGGGGAAGAAGTGGGTGCTTTTTTGGCTCGGATTCCTCGAGCAGCGGTGAGACAGAGATATCTTTTCTTCGGCCTTGAAGCGAAACAGCTCCTTAGCTGTCGTCTTTTGAGTTTGACAATAAAAGCAAAGCCTTTTTGGATACAGTACAGTACTTGTAAAGGCTACTGCCAAGACTCTTTGGTGTCGTGTTCTTTCAAATCATCTTGAAACTTAAAGTGTAAATGCCTCGATTCCAGATGCTTTTATCACCTTTTCACCAAGGGCAACTTGCGAGTACTTTGTCGTAATGCACGCCGTGAACAAGAAGTACAGTAACGCAGCGTTAGGTCTCTGGGCGCACCTCATTTGTACGTCTGGGGTTGTTAAGCTCAAATTTACTGACATAGTCTGTGCTTACGGTGTCTGGAAATAAATGTGTGTAACTTAGTCTTGTTTCTGTGGTCGGCTGCAAAACTTCAGTTGGCTTGAGTGCAACAGGAGCAGTGCGTAAACTTGGCTTCGCAAGCTGGTACAAATAAATAAAATCAACTTCGTTCCAGTATAGATCTGCCCAGACTTTCGTGGCTTCTAACAATAGAAATAGCTGCCAAAATTGGATTTTCCTGTAATTTCCGACGTGTTGGATGTTCCTGGTGCACGCTTTCTAATCAGAGGCATCCTGAAGGAGAAGGATTTCGTGTGGCTTCTGCCGCTGACACCTTCTGGGGGATCATTGTGATCACAGGTCTCTGCAGCAAATCACAACCTATGTTTGCTGCATTAAAAAGGAAAAAAAAGGGAAAAAAAACAGATGTTGAAATGAATGTTAAGGGAAAAGGAGGGAGCAAACTGGGCACAATTACAGATGGCCCTGCTCCACTAGCCGGTTACCAGCTTGTTGGGTGTTCTTGTACAACAGACACACACTGGTGGAGCCCTCGTGGCTCCTCAGCAGTCAGGTTTTTTTCAACCAGATTACTGTTTAAGGGCAAGAGTTTGTCTAACTTTTATTTGCTGAAACTAGAATATTTTAGTAAGGTTAAAATAGGATTTCACCATAAACTCCTTAAACAGGACAGTGACCAAGAATACCCGGCGTAGTTAAACACCCACACTTGTTACGTTCACTGCCAATGGCCCGTACTTGGGAAAATAGAAATAAAACTGTATTCCACACCTGAAATTCAGTGTATTAGCTTTTAGCATAGAGGAAAGTCTCGTGTGTCCTGGACACGCAGAAGGCGATCTCGCAGTTGGAGGGCGTCACCGGCTTTTGCTGTAGAAGCTGTGCCCTGGCGGTGGCCCTCAGCTGCCGTAATTAACACTCGTGGGCTGGTCAGGGTGCTGGCTTCAGAAAGGGCTTCGCTGCCGCAAAGCCTTTAGCACTTGCAAAAAAACTGTGAAAAAGATCTCTGTTTGGGTTATGTCATTTTGTTTCTTCCTGTTAAAGATTCAGTTGAAATAGCAGCTTTTGTGAATTCAGCCAGTTCCTGCTGGTGCTCGTGACTCACGAGGAAGCAGTTCCCGAGTGTCACATTATGCAGTTTATCAAGCAATCTGCAAATGCCAAGTCAAAAATGTTCCTTTTCCTTTATTTGGGTTAGCGTATCCTCCGCTCAGGCTGTCCCACGGTACCAGATTTGGGGTGACCTGTGGATTTTCACAACGGGCTGTCAGCCACCCGAGGCTGATTCAGAGTTGCACCAGACTTGGCCGCAGGCCCCCCGGTTACACGATGTGTGAGCAGCTGGGCGGTGGTCACGGCTCTTACACCTGCCTCCAGGTTCGGGGGGCTTTCAGGTGTGTCGAGGGATGGGTTATGGATGCAGACTGCACACCAGCAGCTTCTGTGCCGGCATTTCCCGGGGCAGGTGCTGCTGCAGGGGCTGCGGGGCGGGCTGCAGGGAGCGAAGGGGTCGGAGGTGCTCACCCCAGCCTGCAGCAGCCTTTCGAACCCGGCCCTGCTTGCTCTTCATCGCAGCCTGTGGGCAGAACGAGCCAGCCCTCGCTGTACGTGCTTTGAGGCCGGCGTGTAGAAACTCGTGTAAAATCGCTGCTCTCAGGGCTAGCGCCTTTTCTTCCCCAGCTAAAAGTCCCAAGGCTTACTGAAGAAAACAGAGATGAGTTTTCTGCTGTGCACTTCCCATTGGTGCTTCTACCTGTGGTCGTTTCCCAGCTCTTGAACAAACTCTGGGTCGGTCTGGCTCCGATCTGCGTCCGTAAGGGGCAGAGCAGCCGGGAGCTGCAGCCGCTGCTGCGGGACGCGTTGGCGGTCAGTGGCATCCTGCTGCTGTTCCCTGACTGTCTTCGGTACGTGGAGCGGAGAAGCTTTGGGCATCACTCCTGCCTTGTGTGCCCAGCCAATGTGCAATGGTTGTTTTGGGGTGACCTTAAATATTCCCGTAGGTGTGATATTTGTAAGGTGCTGTATGGCCCCAAGATATTTCCACTGAAATGCAGGAAAATGTGATTTCTAAGTCCCTAATGTATTCTTCAGAAAACTGAAGAGTGGGCAGCCACTTATTATGGCAAGCACTTTTGAGGAAAAGAGCCTGTTTTTGGCAGGGCGTCCCATCGCTGCAGGGAGGTGAGGTCTGACCCCGAAAGCTGCCGGCTGTGATGAATGGAGGGGTTCAGCCACAGAGCTGCCGGTGGAGAGCGGGGAGGAACTGAAAGCTGCTGCGTGTGGCTGCAGCTGCTCGGGGCGATCAGCGGAGCCCCAAAACCACTTCTGTCTGAGCGCGGGGCGTTGCTGTCCTAACGGGCTCCGACTGCACGCAGCCGGCGTCTCTGGTGCTTCTCTTAGCTGGAGACTAGAGGAAATCTGTTGCATGGGCGTTTGCTGAGAGTCACTGAGTGTCGATGTGCTGTCCCGTCTCATTCGGACCTTCCAGCTGCACTGCATTGCAGGAAGGGGCTGGGCAGGAAGGGGTCAGCGCCTCTTGCTCCGTAGGTCTCCAGCTGATGAGAGATGAATGCGGACTATTCCGCGTCGCCGGAGCACACGGAATCTCAGGATTTCAAACAAAATCTCGGTGGCTTTAATGTCAGCTCCGTGCTCTGTGTCACGTTAGGTTTTTACGTGTGGACGGACGTGCCCAGTGCCTTTCCTCCCTGGAGGAGAGGCGTGTTTGAAGGTGCTCTGCGGCCTGCTGTTCCTCCGAGCTCTGCCCTAGGAGAAGGGCAATACAGGCTGGAAAGCAGCCGGGGAGCGAGGCTGCTGCACACCGGGGGCACCGGCGCTGCCAGGGCTCCCCAGGGGCTCAGGGGCTCCCTGACAAAGGGCGTCAGCGATTCCTGCTCCGAGGCTGGTGGCCGGGGGCTTGTGGCCTCCCAGCAGCTCGGTGCCAGCCCTCTCTGCTCCGCTCCTTGGAACAAAGCACACCCCCAGGAGGTGTCTGAGATCTCCGTATACGAAGCCGTTTCAGAGTAAAGCCTGATTTTCTCCTTCTGTCAGCACGTTGGGATCCTCCTTTAACCTCTCGCCATCCATTTTTTTCCTTGTGCCTTTAAACTGGACTGGCTGTTCCACAGTGAATCAGCACTGGGGTTTTTCTGAACGCCGTGTGCTGCGATACCAAGGGCCTGCGTTTTCCACGTCCGCGTCCCAGTGGAACCTTCCTGGGGTAGGGCTCTGCGGGCAGAAACCCTCAGCAGTGGCTGAGCATCAGTGGTGCTCCTAGACAGGAAAACCCCAGCCCAGGCTCAGACGTGCTCAGGGAAGCCCGGCGTGCTTCAGGGCAGCGGCGGCGCCTCCTGGGCAGGAGCGTGACAGGCGTGGATTTCGCAGCGCCCGGCAGCCTGAGGCTCAGGGACTCGGAGCAAAGCAGCTGTTGTCGTGCTTGATGCCATCCGTGGCCTGGTCCCGTCCCCTGCTGAACCACTGCTCGGTTCTGGCCCTTGCCCTGCCCCACAGTGAGGATTTGCTCAGCTCAGCGTGCCGGTGAAGGAGCATCTCCCTTCGCTTGTTTTGGTTTTAAACCTGGCATCTTCTCCGTTCATTTTGTGCTTTCCTCTCTCGCATTTGAGCCTGAGCTGTCGTTCTGTTGGCTCTGCTGTGCCTCTCAGGATTTTACAGACTGTCGTCCTCCCGCCGCTCAGCTCTCCCAGCCCGCATGACCCTCACTCCTCATCTAAGGGCCGTTCTGTCCTTGCTGTGCTTTTCTGCCTCACCGGGTTGTATCTAGACCTGGGACGGAAATGGCACAGAGTTTTCAAGATCAGGTACATGTTTTCGTTTCCTGTCATTCTCCTTGCTCTGACCCCCGTTGACCAGAGGCTTTCCTAGGAGTGTTTTTCCTGGTACCAAGGCAGCATTGCTCTGACACCGAGCGCGGTGCGTGTCGGCCCCTGGGCACCGGTCGTTCAGTCGGATTTGCAGCTGGCACAGCGCCGGCAGCTCCATGCAAATTGTGTCTCTTGTGGGACTTGGCCATATCGTGGTGGTTGTCATAAGCACACCGAATCTGGTTGAATTTCCTCTCCAGCCATTATTTAAAGTAGGAGAGCTGTGTTTGGGCTATATATGCCTGCACTACTGAACTGTAGGGCTGTGAGGAGTCTTCGTAGTTGGATGCTGTGCAGCATTTGCCCTGGGTGACTTGACAACATCTTGCTTCACCAGCAGAGGGTACAAATGTTTTTAGCCGTACTAAAATTTAGCTTTTAAGAAATGGATGACATGCATTCTGAAAACACTGGCTGGGAGCGCGGACCTGTGCTCCCCACAGAGGAACTGACATTTCTCCCACACTCCCCTGATTTTCACTAAGTGTTGGCCACATAACTGCCTCTTCTGTTAGCAGCAAGAGGAGCCAAGTTCCACCTTAACACTGATCACGGCCAGCTTGGTCATCATCTTCAGCTGTGAAGGTGTCATAGCAATATGTAGTACATTTTTTATTTTTAACTGTTTCCTTCGCTTCTCCTCCCTATTCTGTTTGTCCCGTGTGCAGTGTGGTTACACGACTTATTGGTGTCTCTGTAACAATCTGCAATTTTCATTCTGGTCGGTGTTCTTCCCAGCCAGATTTGCTAATGTTTTCATCACTTGTGGGAAGTTAAACCTTTTAAAAGTGAAATACACAAACCAGTGTTTCAGACCGTCTCTGTTCTTAGTGAGAACTGTACGATCATGCTCCCTGCTCTTAGCTGTTGCCATCTTCTAGTCCAGGAATTAATTCTTTTCCTCTCAACACACGCCCCACGGTAATTTTGTAATTTTCAGAGCTGTTAAAGCTTTTGCTGGTAGCTACGTAGGGCTGCATGGGCTGATGTCTTCAAGACTTTCCAGTTTCTTTCCATATCATGTAGACAGACGCGTAAGGGAGATTGACCCTGCTTCCGAAGCAGCCGGTGGCTCAGACCACAAACACCTCAGCAAGCGCAAAGCGAGCGATTGTCCATGTGGATGTGCTGCGGATGCTGTCCCTGCCTCTCGTGTCCATCCTCTCCTCCCCGTGGTTGTTGTACCGGTGCTTGTAGCAGCGGATGGGGCTGGGGACAGTTCCCCGTCTCTGCCGCGTGCCACAGGTGGGCCATGAAGTGGCAGCAGCAGGAGTTCAGTCTGCCCGCCGGTCGTTTCACTTGCCAAACTTCAGTTTGTGGGGGTCGGTTTCTCTATTTTCAGTGTCTGTCTGGAGAAATGGGAATTTCTTTTAATAGCAGCAAAATATCTTCAGCTGCAGCTGAGAATAAAGTGTAGGAAAATTGATTTTCTGTCAATTTAAAAGCCTCTTTTTCCAAGTGTAATGCATTGCCATGGCAGTGCCTCAGCCCAGGACTTGAAATTCGACTGTGCAGTTTCTTGCTGTAGTAAAAGAACAGCTTTTTGTTTCCGTGACATTATGCCTGCTTTCCTAAGCCTCCGGGACATTCAGCTTAGCTGATCTGCAGAGCTGGGCGAGGGCACGGGTCACAGCAGCAATCTCGGGGCCAGCAGTGAGACTGGTTCTTCAGTGCTGTTTGCTCTCCACCAGAAATTAGTTTGGGTGTGAGCTGGAACTGATGTTCACAATTCTTTCTACATGTGGGCCTTTCTGTTCCTGAGCGATTGTTCACATCTGGAGTGAATCAGGAAGAGGAGTTAATCATGAACAACTGCATGAGGAAGAGCCATAATAGCTTTATTTGACGTTTTTGACAGTGGTCTGTAGAAAATGGTCCCTAAATAGCAGAGAAGAAACTAAATTTAATCTTAGCTAAGTTTCCTGCTCTCCGGTAGAAAGCCCCAAGCTGGACACGTTGCAAACCCGCTCTAGCACCGGATCAGCGCCGTGCTGGAGGCTGCATGTGGGATTCCTGCCCCGTGGGACCTCACATTCAAGTCACTTAGGACAAGTGACAGTAGGTAAAACCAGATAAGGGAAACAGATTACATTCATCTGTACTGGCTACACTTTGACCCCTTACTTAGGATTCCAAGCCACGGGCCTACCAGCCAGCTGTGCTTACCCCATAGCCTGTGCTGGTGTTGCACAAGGCGATTGCGGGGGTCGTCACCCTTCTCCAGTTTCCCTGCATAAAAGTTACTTGGAGAATTTCTGAATCGCCCAAATCAGCTGTGTGGGGTTTCACCGACCAAGAAAAATGTTGCTTCACACGGTGAAAATCAGGAAGCTTCAGTGTAGTGAGTAATTCATGGTTCTTCAAAGAAATAGATGCTTGTGGTAGTGCCATCTGAGCAGCACCACTGTCACAGCCCAGGCGTAGCTGCTTGTTGCTCTCGTGTGCCCATGAAACACACAGAAATGAAACTATCCCCTCCTGGCCCTTACACCGTCCTTAGAGGCTCGTTCTCGGGCTCGTGTGTCTTGGCAGCTGCCCCTGGTTGAGCGGATCAGGCGGTGAGACACCTCGCAGGTACAGGCAGCGGGGGACCTCTGCGCGACCCAGGGTGTGCAGCTGCCCAGCGGCGTCGGACGTGCTCCCTGAGCAGGGTGCAGGATTTTAAAGCTGCGTATTTTCTGCTCTTGGAATGCGTCTTGACAGAGACAGGCTGCAGTAGAAATGATCAAAGAGACCTGAGAGCTAATGAATTAATTGTAATCTGTGTATAATGTTCCTGAGACCTGAGGAAGAGGGTAGCCGTGCTGGCCCCCCTCTGCACTCACACCGTGGTGATATGCAGCGCACGGAGCTGGAGGGGAGTTCAAAGAAACGTGACCACATCTTCCCTTCTTCAGACGCCTACGTCTGCTTCCTACACGGCTCACGTTTGGCCACCTCTGATCAGCTCTGTGTTTGAGTCAGCAACCTAGAAACGTGCTCTGGTGTCCCGTAACAAAGCACCTAAAGCTCACGGTCCCGTGGTCGGCCTCTAAGCAGCTGCTGCAGAGATGCTTAGGGCCAGCAGAGCCCTCGGAAGACTTCCTCTCCTGCCTCTGGTCCCTGTGCTCTCTTTCCTGACCGTGGGTAGGGGTGGGCAGTCGTGGGGACCCTGCTGGGAGCCAGCATGCCTCAGTAGTCCTCCAAAAACAAAGCAGCGACCAGAAGGCTGGAGCCCTGCGCCTGAGCAGCTCACCGAGGGGCCTGGTGGAGGCATCAGACCTTGTGTATGGATGTTGGCTTCTTCAGAGACAGTACTCCCTGACCTATTGAGTTATGTAGCAAGTGGATTCTCTTAAAAATAGACTGTTACTAAAAACAGGATGATACCAGTGATGGCAGTCGACAGAAGTTCCTTTTTCAACTCCCCCTGGAAGCCATGAGGGAAAGCTCTGGATTCCGGTAAGCTGTTGTGGTACTGCCCCAAACCTTGCTTGACAGCGAGTGCCACCAGTGCCCTGTGTGTGCTGCAGTTTCTGCTCTATTTGTTTAAAGCTGTCCGTTCCTGGCAATCTGGTGACTGCCATGCACAGGTACGTGGTTTAATACAAGCAGGTGGGTTTCTCTGTTTTCCCGTGATGTTAGTTGGCTGTCACTGAGCCGAACTGGTGAACTGTGTGGCAAGGTAAATATTTCAGGGCAGGAAGGTGCTGCGTGCGCACGCCTTCGTGCTTCTCAGCAGGTCTGCCTCAGTTTCTGCTTCCATATTGCCTTACCAATGCTGTCCTGCTCCTCCGATCCTAAATTCACATCCTGGCTTTTTACACCAGAAGAAGCCCTACAGAAGCCAGCAAATCATGTGAGTAGGGTGCCAGGCCTGGTGAATAGCCGCGTCTGCAGAGCAGCCAAGTGTTCGTGCCTCGTGCGCCCTGTGCCGTGCCATGGGGCCATGACGTGCCCCGCTTCCTCCTGCAGGCCCTGACAGCGAGAGCACCCACGGTGAGGTGGCCTGTTGTGCAATTAATCACCCTTCTTGTTCACGTGAGTGATACCGAAATACCTTCCACGCTCCTTTTTTAATTGAATGTCTGAAAAGTGAGAGGGGAGAGATGCTGTGCCGCTCCTGCCCTTGCACGTGGCCCTGCCCAGCGGCAGGAGGTGCTGGCATGGCGAGGTCCATGGCCTGCTGGCCTCTGTCGAGCTGTTACCCAGGTCGCTGCCTGTTCTGTAAGTTGTAAATTTTCCTCCTAAAGGACTCAGAAGCTGAGGAATAACCTATTCAAATGACACCTCCACTTTGGTTACTGCACTTTGACTAAGATCCAGGGAATGAGAATACCTGCGAAGAACAAAAAGAGCCATTTCAGAGGGTCCTCGGGGCAGGTGCCGTGTTCACATTGAGCAACAGAAGGATACTGGGAAAGGGAACAGTTGTTTGGGATCAGCCACATCACAACTGTCCACTTTAGGAGTTGAATGTTAGTGCTAGAAGCGTTTCTGGTGTGAGAGAGTAACATAATGGCCTTTTTCAAAATAAATCTTCTGCTGACATGCTTAGGTAATTCCTGTCTTCCCTCATTTTATCGTAGACTGCACGAGCCTCGTGTGTTCATGTCTCAATATCCCCTACCTGACGTTTAGTGAGAACACCAAACCTGCAGGTGAAATTCTCTGCAGGATGGGTTCCAGGCTGACTCCTAACCAGCCAAATAGTTATTGTGCTTACTGAAACCACAGAACCGTATGACACTGAGAAGAAAGCCACTGCGCGCTGCAGGACTGTGCAGACGTTGGTTTGCAAAGCAGCCAGAGCTGTGGTGGGGCTGTCACTCTGGGGCTGCTGAAGGTGCAGTGCTGACTGCCCCGCTGGGCTGCGTTCGCGGCCAAGTGGCGTGCCCCTGCCAGCCAGAAATGAGGGCTGGCATCACCAAGGCCTGCCTCAGCGGCGTGCTGTTCCCGAGCAGGCTGCCCTGCCTTTCCCCTGTGGTGTCAGAGCGGGAAGGGGCCGGCTGGGTTCTGGCAGCCCGGCCAGCCCCAGGCCAGCCCCGGGCCCACTGAGGCCCTGGAACTAGCCTCAGGAAGCGCCAAACCACACTAGGCTTCGTGCTTCCTCCTCACTCTTACGTTATCACACAAAGTGACAGGATTTCTTCCTGCGTGGCGATGTACCCTCCTCGCTCTTCGTTTCAAGGCCATCGGTGGCCACCGGTGTCAGCTGTGTTCACGTGCAGACATCGCCACCGTGCGCCTTCGCCCTGGTCGGGTGGCGAAGTTGGGCGGCGCGGCGCTGTGAAGGCGCCCTGCCTGCCTTGTGGAGGTGACTCCTCGTCAGCACTGCTCCTCTTCTCAGGCTCTGCTGGTCTTAACGTGGAGCGTTGCAGGTGTCTTTTACAAATTTAGGATGGCTCTTCTGCACAGCCCCGTTTGCCTTGGGGCGACCTGCAGGTGCTGATCCAAAGTACCTGTACGCTATCACCAGAAAGTATCACAGCAGCAGCACCTGGATTTTCTGTGGCAGGAAGCTTGGGCAGGATGGACTGCTACGCTCAGTTCTTGGTTTTACACATACTGGCCTTGACCTGAATAATTTCATTTCTGCTTTCCAGAGTCCAAAAGGAGAGGAGCTAAGGGGTACTGCTAAGTTCTCTGAGCTCTAGAGGTGTTTTTTAGGAAGCAGGAAGTGTTCGTGGGATGGAAACGAGTAAGAAGCAAATGCTGAAATCTTTCCACTAATGTACCACGTGCTCCTTGAAAGTGTAGCGTGTTCAGACTGCAGGAAGAACGCAGCTGGACAGAACTGCAGTGTTGGCAAAACACGGCCTTGTCCGCTTGGTGAGATCGGAGAGCAGCAGCAACCCAGATCAGCTGCCAAGTGACTTCCAGTGAGAGCTGGATATTTGTCAGCCATGGCAGCGACAGCTCCTGTCGAATACCTGGGCTGCCAAAGTGAATGACTTCGATTTAGCAGTCACCGTTACAAGTCCTCACTTTTTCCTAAAGGCACACATCTGCTGTAATATTAAAAAAACCAGCTCGGAACAACTCATTGGTGTTGGCTAAACTGGTGTCTGCTGAGGTAACCGGCACTTAGAGCTGTCATTTTCTAACATGTATGTAAAACAACTACCTTACACCCCAACAGATGAAAAAATGCTGCTTAGATCAGTAAAATATCTCTAAATTCAGAGCATTTCGATGATCTTGATTTTACTTTTGCAAACACACAGGGAGACATGACGTTGTCTGCCTCTGTCATCGCTGTGCATCCTCCAGGAAACGTGGTAACGCTTAACTTTCAGAATTGATAGGAATATAGATTGCCTTTTTTTTTTTTACTGTTTCTTCTAATTTAATTTGTTTTATACTGGGGTGGGGGCTTCTCATTGCCTTTGTACAAGCCGTCTGCAGCAGGGCCTCCCAGTCTGGGGCTGGTGTTGCTAGATGCGCTGCATGCTCTGAATAATGAAGGTGGTCCTGTGCCCTCCCTGTGCCCTGAGGCTGAAACCAGAACTACTTCTGTGTCATTTAGGCAGGCCTGGGGTTTGTTTAGCTGGGAGATCTCCACAGTTGATAAGGCTTTATGACAGTGGTGTTGTCTGACACTTCGATAATGCTGATGGGTGATGTTCTGTCCTGGAGAGCACCGCTGCCGCCGCAGGGGCTCTGCACCCTGAAGAACACCGCAGTGACCTGTCCCTCTGACCACCGGGCATCACGGACACGAGGTCTTGAGTGTTTGATGTAGGATGTTTGGCTCTTATCGGCACCTCAGCTTGTCAGATCTTTCCCAAAGTGATCCAGTACTTTACTGCTCGTGGTGTTGAGCTGCTTGGTGCCAACTTCAGTTCTTCACTAGGGCAGGGCTGTGGAGCTGTCTCCTTCCTTTTCTCTTATCTCTTAAGGTGGTTTTCAGTATTTAATTGGTGTCCTTTCCTCAAGTAGAGGAATTAACTGTGGAACCAAGAAAACATATATCAATAAATACGGTCTAAAATTTTGGGTAGACCTATGTGGTGCCAGGAGTTGGACTCGATGATCCTTATGGGTCCCTTCCAACTTGGGATATTCTATGAGTCTATGAGTCTATGAGTCTATGAATAACTGTACTCTAAGAAAGCTTTGAATTGGGAGCAAAAGAGGATAGTGAGCACAGTGGGTAGTGAAGAGGATTGTGAGCCTGTCCGTGGTGCAAGGAGACGCACGGTGCTCAGCCACAGACTTGTTCAGTACTTCAGTTTGTATTCCCAGAGCTGCCAGTGCCAAATGCACTCCGGTCTCTCTATATGAAGCAGACGGTTGATCTTTATTACGTTTTAAGAACGTAACCTGACAGTAGGAATGTGTAATCTGTGTCACAGCACTAAAAGTTCTAACTTCACCCAGTGCAGGAGTGGGAGTTCTGGAAAGTTGCAGCTGGATGATATTTTTGGTCATTTCTCCCTCCTTAATTTTAGCAAGGAGCAGTTGTGTGGTGGAGAACTCTTCTAAAATATTGTCTCACTTGTATGTTTGATCTTGTTTTGTTATGAATTCAAGCTCGAGTTCCCGTTCTTGCTCTGACAAACTGCATACCTGTAAAACAAAGGTGGCGTTGGGCGAACAGGAGATGTTTCTGTGCTTCTCAAACGTGTTTCAATGACTTTCACTGGGAGTTTTTCATGTAATACATCTGGATCCCATTAGCTGTTTAAAATTGGGTTATTTTAAGCTTGTGACTGCACATAGTTGAAAGGGGGGGAGTATTGTATTTTTGGTTCAGCTTGACTGTACTTTCTTTCCAGATGAGTACAGTTCAGCCTTTTCTTTCTGAATGTGTAGCTTTCAAGGCAGAAAACCCCATGGAAATGCATGCAACCCCTTGAGCAGGAACTCTGGATCTACTATTTTAATTCGTTTCATGTTACACTCTCCCAAGCCCAAACAAAAGCAGAGACAAAGCCCCAGTAGAGTCCCTACGTCCAAGCTGCAGCCGGGAAGCAGAGGTGAGTCCCATGTCTGTGCGCCCACGTGTTGCTCACCGAGTCCTGCAGCAAGGCGAGAGCAGGCGTAGGGCCGGTGCCACCGCCTGGGTAGGGCTGCTTCTCGTACTGCGTCTGGACCACGCTACATTTGGGTCCTGTTAAAGGCAAAGGGTGAGTGTCTCGTGCCTGCAGACCATCCAGAAGAGTTCTTCTTCCGTGCCAAGCAGTAAACCAAATTTACCCTGGCAGCGTATTACAGATTTCAGATTCCTGGTGGGTGGAACGGGGTTGGAGTTGATGATCTTTAAGGTCCCTGCCAACCCAAGCTTATTCTGTGGTGCTCTGAATGGATTACCGGGCTGTGTGACCCGTTCCTAAGGCATTGGTTTCTGTGGTGCAGGTAGCCAGAGCAGTTACCCAGCAGAAGGCTCTCTGTCCCTGGTAGAGCTTTTATCTAATGTTTAGATTTAGCAGAATGGTTTCATTGCTCCGAAATAGTTTGATTCCATTTACCAAAGATGAGAGTTTCTTTTATTGCATAGTATATTTGGAACGATAATTAGCTCTGATCTCTAAAAGCTGGAGGATGAGACATCCAGTAAAACCCCGCAGTTCCAGTTACCAGTGATGAGCACGGGTCAGAAGGCTGCACCCCTGCTTTCATCACCGAACCTGTTGCAGTATCAGGATACAGGGTCCTTGTACTCATTTTACAATAGTAATACTTGGGTGGATTTGTTTTGGTTGTCTTCCTAGCTCATGTAAAAGACTCTTGGTCAGGATCAAAGTTTAACAATCTGATATATCTTTTTTTCTTCTGATCTGAGAGTATTTTACCTCACAAACTCTCCCAACAACTGCAGTTTTTCCTTTATTTCTAGTGCCTTTTTAGTAGTTTTGCTTCCTTTTGTGCTGTTAAACGGTTTGCACTTAAGGTATCCATGTGCCAATATTTGGTAAAGTGAACACCCGAGGCTGACCTTGAGCTGACTGCTCTAAGAGTAATTTTCTTCTGGAGTCACTGAAATAAAACCGTTGTATAATACAAGGTCGTTCTTTAGGCTTGCTTTCTTCAGCAGTTCCCACTGCTCTCTTCTGAGGCAGGCCTGAGCAAAGCAGCCAGTCATTTCTGCAACATCAATTTAAGAAAATCTTAATCTTGATCCTGATTTTGGAATTACCCGAGTGCCTGCCAAAAAAGTGTGACTTCCTGTCATCATCCCCACTGTGACGCTGCAAGCTCTCCCTCTGCTTTTCTGTTCCCTGCTCTCCATCTCAGTGCTCCTCCAGGTGTTTTCCTGCATTGGCTTAAGCCGCTGTGCTCTCAACAGCCCAGTTCTGCAGCCGGCCACACTTTGTGCAGCGACAGGGGAGGGTAAGGCAATCAATCAAAAAGTAAATTACTAAGCTAAGGTCCGTATAGCTCTGTGTACCAGAAATACTGAGCTTAAAGGGACATTACGGTCAGGCAGTTAATCTTGCTCTCACAAAGGGGGATCAGCCACATCTATGTGTTTTCTCATTGCTTACCTGGTGCTGTTTGTGAAAGACAGACATTAGCTGCAATATTATTATTAAGTGTTCCTTTAAGCTAGTGAGCAGATGTATGCTAGGAGCCAGTAGGATTTCCAACCGAAGCCATTCTGTGGTTCTGTGATCCTGTTATTTCGAACAGGCAAATATCTGTCTAAATTCACACCCTAGAAAGTAAATAACCTGACTAAGACGAGATGTCCAAGAAAAAGGAAAAGAAAAAAAAGGTAAAAATAATTCAAGCATCTCCACCTTTCCATATTTTTCGGTCTTAGGTGGTAATGCCTAGCACCAGATGCGAGTTACGAGTCCTGCTGCTTGGTGTTCGGTATCAGGGTGGCCTGTGGGCAGGTACTGGGCAAAGAGCAGCTTTGGGCAGGGACAGCAGAGCGTGCCCAGGGCGGTCGAAGTCCCGGAGGGTCGGAAGGATCATGGTGCTCCCCACCATTGCCCTTGTGACCGCTGGAGAAGCAGATGGGGCAGCGCAGTGTCCCGCGGGGGAGCAGTCCGGTCGTCCTCCGGTTGCTTCATCCGAGCCGTGGTGAACCAGTGCCTTCCTTCGGCACGGGGGCTCGAGCAGAGGGCCTTAGCGGTGACTGAACGGGGCTCTGCAGAGCAAAGAGACGAGGCAGCATCTTGATGAAACCGTACCTGTCCTATTTATGGTAGGAGGGAACCGGCCTTCGTTTACATCCTGAAATTTGCAGTATTTTACTGCAGCTTTTCTAAGAGGATTAATCATTCGTTTTCTCCTTCATTAAATTACTGTTAAATAAATCTTACTATATCTCCCCGTTGCTGTTAACACAGTTTGTTTGTAAGAATACATAAGAGAATAGACTGACCACTATTTTAGGGTTTGCAAACCTTAAAGGAACCTGATACCTTGTAAAATGTCATCAGATTTTGCCAGAGTGAAAATTCTAAGCTAATTTGACCCTTAACACAATTAAATTTCTATTGTAATTTAGTTTCTCAGAAGAAATGCTTTTGTGTCAACTACATTAAGAAGACTGAAGCGTAAAAGAGCCTCTGTCCCACGTTTTGCAACTGTAATTGACTGCAGATGTACCTTCTGCAGCATTTTTTCTTGCAGCTAGGACGGGGACTATACTGGGTCCATTCTTAGTTTATCTGAAATTGGGTTTCGTGAGCTTTGGCTGACACATGTTCCACTTCGTCTCATCTACTTTAATCTAAGAGAGCTGTTAAAATTTCACCTGGCACACTCCTCTCCCAGCCAAACCAACAGCAGGAAGTAATAAACCCTTGTGAATGAACCAGCTGGCTAAAAACTTGGGGCTGAGCGTGCGGAGTTATTAGTTTTGGAGCTGTCCTGGCTACGCGTGCTTAGGTTTAACTGCTTCTCCAGGCCAGCACTCTCAGATACTTGAGGGTTTTTTGGCACTGCCCTTCAGCCGTATTTCTGTCCTTGTCTCCTGTTATCCAGGTGACATCTCCATCCCTTCTGTTACGGCTCTTTGGGACAAGAAGATTCTGTTCACTGTTTCTAATGCACAAAATCTACTGAAATCCTTTTCTGCCAGGTACTGTCCCACAGTCTTCTCTAATCTTCAGCTGATGAAGGAAAAGCTGTGCAAAGCAACTCATCCAGTTTTTTAAATGGGTGTCTTGCAAGGTTCATTGCTTTCCCAGGTGCTGCTTTACATTTTGCAATTAGTTCTGCAGCTTCCCCCCAGAAGTGCTCTTAGGATTTAAGGGCATCAAGAGGTGTAATCTCAGCTCCGCATATTTTTCCAATTAAGAAAGCTTGAAGTGAGGAGAGAGCGTACTTTACTTAAGTCCTTTTTAAATCTAAAGGAAACAAGCTCAGCTTGTCAAGCCTTGTCCTTGGGGGAGTCAGAGCATTTCTCTGTACGTGCACGTCCTTGCGTTACACCTCCACTTGGCTGCATGCTCAGTTCTTAAAAGGCTGTAAACTTTCTGAGAGCTTTCGGGCCCGAGGACCCAGGGGTGTATTCTGCCTGGTTTATCCCCTCGTCCACCCCCCTTCGCTTTGGGGCCCGCAGCTGAGCTCAAGCAGCTGTGACTCGCTCGGCTTTGTCGAGTTCTCCTGTTTGTTCTCCAGAATCTGCCGTGGTCGCAGCTGCCGGTCGAAGCTCCGCGCCCGTTGTAGCACCGGGGGCTCGTACGCGTTCAGAGGATGCGCAGAATCTTATGGCGCGGCTTTTTGGGTCAGCTCCAGGGGTGAGTCCTCCTCCCAGGCGGGGATTGTAGCCTGCGCCGCCATTGCTGGCTTCGGAAGGTTGGTTTCATGGTTACAAGGCAGCATGAAAATTAAAACGTGAACAGAACACGAGACTGGAGGAACGTAGCCCGCTTGGCTTAGTGCGTCTGCTCCACGCAGAGCCTCAAGTTTCTGCAGTGATAGGCTTCAAAGAGGATGTGGTTTCTGTTCTGCTATTCAAATGTCTCAGAACCAGCAGCAGCCAGTCTGTTTCTGTGCACGGGGTGCAAATGTTGAGCTGCGCTTGTGTTTTCTTCGTGTGTAACAGCGACAAACTGGGATCCGTGTCAGAGGGACGGGGCACGGCGTTGGTCCGGCTGCGGGGCGTTTGCAGCGCTGGTGGGCTGGGAGCTGGGAGCTGGGAGCTGGGAGCTGGGAGCTGGGAACTGGGAGCTGGGAGCTGGGAGCTGCCCATGGGCGTGAAGCTGCATCACTTGGTTCTGCATGTTCCAGTCCCGGCCCTTCCTGTAGACTAACAGCAAACCTCGCGGTGTCCCTAGGTTTTTTCATGTCCTTAACCTTTTTCCTTACTTTCCTGAATCCTGTCAAACTCTGTAATAGCTTTTTTTTTTTAATGATGTGATCAGCACTACGGCATGCAAGTGAGACAGCCAGCGTAAATAGGCTGTAAGAACTGTAGATACTTCATCTCTCCATCCTTACTCATTGCATCATCTTGCTGGCCATTTTCAAGTACCTGTCAGCCATCTCTCCTGAGCTGACGCGGTTAATTTGGATTACTACAGGTTCTACTTGGAGCTTGTTTGTTTTCCTCCCGAAATGTACTTACTTCCAGTCTATCCCTAAGCACTAAAATGCGACCTTGCAGAATATTTGTTAAGTCCTTGCCTGATTAACGTTGGATTCTGTTCTTTCCTTCTATCCAGCATCAGAGTAAGGCCAATTCTGTGTTTTTTAAACAAGTGCCAAATAATTTTTAGAAACCTTTTTCAGGGGGCGTGTTGAACATCTCTGGAAGTCTGAGTGACTCTCGGCAACAAACTTGCTTTTTTTCCCATTACTCTTTATTGATGCATTAAAAGAATTCCTGTGAGTTTATGTTCTCATGAACTCTCTCCAGGTGTTACCAGGCTGCGGTCTTTCCAGCACCTTTTTTTTTTTCCTTCCCGAACTCTGATTTCAACCAGACTGAGAGACAAATGCGAGTTCGCAAAGGCAGTAGAGGCAGCGCATCTCTGGAACTTTCTTTCTGCTGTTTTAAAGTACAAATATAACCTTTGCTTTGCAGGGCTTGCTACGACAGCTTTTTTTTTTCTTTTCCCTATTTAAGTGGTAATTATGCTTGCTGTACGGCTGTGTCACCTTTATTATATGCACCTATCAACCTGGATATGGGAATCTTACCAGTGACTTAAATTACGGGTTTCTTACTATGCCCAATAGCCTAGGAGTTGTTTTTAATGGTATTTCAGAGTCTGATACAGCCTCATCTCCAGTGTATATGCCTTCTAGGCAACTTGCTGTTTACATTTCATCCCTATGCCACTCATGCGAATTTTACTTTGTATGATTTGCTGTTACTAATTTTGTGCCTTTTGTTGAAATTGCTCTCTGGTGCTTGCCGTCAGTGCACTATTCAGCAGCTTCCCTTTCCTGTGGATGCTGAACAGAACCACAGCGCACCTTTCGTTAATGAAGAGCTGTTGCAATTGTCTCTTACCTCCTTTCTGCTAGGAAAGGATCCTAGTTTAGCCTCGTGCAGGCTGCAACTAATCGCTTCAGGAAGCAGTAGTTCAAACAGTTAACGTGAAGCTATTTTTTATCCTTTGTGATTGGGGTCACACTCGTCTCTGGGATCAGACATTCTTTTGCACTTATTTTTTCTCCTTGATCTTACAGCTGGCATTATTATCTGTACTAATTTATGTGTAGATACATACACAGACCCCAAATTTGCTAACTTATGCTGCTTTTTTAACCTGCTGCTCCCGTACCCCGTCAGTCTCACGGCTTTGGAGTTCATTGCAGGTGCAGCCGTATCTCACTGATATTCTTGCTGACACGTGTGGTGTCTGCTTTGGTATGGCCCTCATGCAATGTGAGGCATTCCAACTCATGTCATTCTGTATTTTTGGTCTTCTTTGTTGCACTCTCTCAGCCTCAGCAGCGAAAGTGTTCACTGGCCCTAGTGCACTGGTTGCCTGCCCTGTTACGTATGCACATGTGGGAGGTTAACCTGGCTGCTGGCCACGACAGTACAGGTTTGCCAAGACAATAGATGGGAAACCATGATTCTGAGACTGATCACAGAATCCCAGAGCGGTTTGGGCTGGCAGGGCCCTCAGAGCCCCCCAGTGCCACCCCTGCCACGGGCACGACCCCTGCCCCCAGCCCAGGCTGCCCCCAGCCCCATCCAGCCTGGCCTTGGGCACTGCCAGGGATGGGGCACCCACAGCTCCTTGGGGCAGCCTGCGCCAGGCCTCGCCACCCTCAGAGGGAAGGATTTCCTCCTGACACCAAATAGCTTCCCTGGCTGGCCACATATCCATCAACACTGCCGTCAGAGCAGAGTATTTTCAGTATCCTGTACCAAAGAGGTATATTCTAGCCACATAACCAGCTGTGATTTGATTCCTATCCCTGGTTTCTTGGTTGTAAGGGGACACTTGATATGAAAGCCCAAATCATGGGAAACCAGCAGCCTTGCTTTAGGATTCCACATGGCTAGGACTAGATTTCTTTACACTGTCTAGGCTCATTCAGTGAGCCTATATGTTCATGTACTGGTATAACCAGTATATTCCCGTATTTCTTTCTTAAGAAGGAGTGAGTGATAGTCACGTTCCCCTTTGTTCCGTGTCATTTATCTTCCCACTCTTACATGGGGTGCAGAGTTAATCTGATCAGAAATGCCACCAGGCAGGCAGGTACCTGACCACGGGCCGTTCCAGATGAAGATAACCATTATCTGTGTCTGTATTTTTATTTAGACTTCAGGTAGCTAAAGCTGTGTGAAGCTGAAACTTTTTCAGGCTGCAGTGTTGTTTGATAGCAGCTATTTGCATGATTAAAATCATGAAAAAGAAATGGACAGGAGATGAAAGATCTGAAGTCAGTCACAGGAATTGCTGTTGGCTTTCCGAGGAAAACAGCTGCCTCGTTGATACAGGACTAGGAAATAGAAACGATTCTTCTGTTACACAAGTAACGCTTGCTGGAGGTGCAATTTTCATGACCCTCATGAGATGATCTGAAGTGGTGAGGACTGGCTAATGTGCTGCAGGCAAACGTATAAAGGTTGGCTTGTCCGGTATGCTCATACGTACTTTTTTCTTGCAGTGTCATCTAGACTGTCACAGACGTCCTCCCCCCAGGCTGGCTGCCCGTCACCTTCCATCCAAACAGGCAAAGTCATCTCCTCGTCCCAGAAGCACAGCAAGAAGGCACTCAAACAGGTAAGCAGCACAGTCTGGAACCTAGTCTAGGGATTGTCGCAATCATTTTATTTCTCTGGTAAATCATCTTTCCAAGTGGAACTGCACTCTGCAAGGAAGTAAGTCAGGATTTCCTGGCTGTCTCATAGTAAACAGGGCTTTGTTAAAACATCCCTCTCTCCTAAAGGAGATTGAAAATACCGTGCTATTTAGTGCTTTGCCTTTTCGCTGAAAAAGCAGCTGGAAATTTTGTCATTGTTATTTTAGAGAATGGATATAAGACATTGTTTATTTTCACCCAACCTTTTGTTGAGTGTCCTTAGCTTTCGACAGTCTGTTTTAGAAAATGGAACGTCTTTTTGAGAAAAGAATTAAGTCCTCTGACTTCATCCCCTAATTAGGGGCGTACTTTCCCTTCCAAGGAATTCTGTGGGCAATGTGTGTATTTATTGAGGGATGAAGGGGAAGGACTGCACACTGACTTCTACTGGGCATTAGGAGAGAAAGAGGAGGACTGGTTTTTTTCCATGCTTGGGGAATGACTGTTCTGTAGGTAGTGTTTATTGCAGGCACTCAGGATGGAATGGGTAAGTGTTTGTACCTCAAATGATCTGTTTCTTTTAATGAAAAATGCAAGATGAATTAGTCCCCTGAGTTTCTTATTTGCAGGTGTTTCCCCAGCTGCATTGTTTAGTTTTCCATGATCCTTAGAAAGGAAATGCTTTAACAGGGTTAGATTTACTCCTTAGTCGAGTAAAATCTGTAAGGAGTTATGAATCAAGTTGCAGAGGAGGTGCTAGTCGAGGGATTACGGAAGCTTGTCACAGACTGATGAAATCATGATGTGTTCTGGATAGGATTTACCTTTACCAGCCCAGCCTGCTTTCTTGAATTTGCCAGCTGGGAAACAACACTCAGAGTGGTATTCAGCTATCAGAGATGCCTACAGTGTTTGGAAAAGGATTTGCAGTGAGAGAGAAGGATCTAATTAGGGCATATTGTTGAGGAGAATATTACATGAGAAGATAAGGAAACTGAATAAACTGGAGCTTTGTTTCCAGCAGGAGTTGGATTGATGTCAAAATGAGATGCCTGCTTTAGGGAATCTTCTCTCTTTCATTTTCCACTTTGCTGTTTCTCAACAGAAGCAGCAATGTTACTATGGCATTGCTTGCTGCTGTTAGGTGAATTAAAGATGTGAGATTGTTTTGTCACTTCAGGCAGATTTTCTTCTGAAGAGTCAGGTTTCCACTTTCATTTGAATCCTCAGAATGTTGCTTCTCACTAATTCAGCTGATATTGACTATACTCTTTGCCATCCCTTCCTCATCCCTCTTTAAGCCTGGCTGGCAATCATTTGTCTCCAACATCCACAGTCTTTTCTCTTTTAAGAGAGTGATCAAACACATTTAGGGTTTGTTAACAGTCCTTTTTCCACTGTTGTGTTCAGCAGTTTCTCTTCATTTTCCCTGTTCTGTGGGTCCCTATTTCCAAACTCCAAACTCCATCTACTTTTCTCCTCTCCTCCCAGCCTGTCATTACATGCCTAATAGCTTTCCACTTTCCGTGTCTGAATTCCTTCTGCCCCCGTTACCACCAGCCTTCCTCACCTTTACATTTGCTCCTCTCTGCCTCTGCTCTTTTTCCTCCACTCCCCAGCTTTCATATCCTGAGATGTGTATGTCCTGAACATCCTCATTCCAGTTCTGCCTCTGTATGTAGTAAAATATGTCAGAACCAGTGAGTTCCAAACTTCAGACAGTGTTCTCAGTTTTGCTGGTCAGAATCTCATTGGTTTGGGGAAAAAAGGTCGGAAACCCAGAAAGAGAAATGGGGAAACAAATTGTGTCTGCATAGCATAGCATACCTGATGGTACTTCACAGTTCTGCAGCTGTCGATAGGTCCAAAAGCAGTTTCTGATGGTTATCGTCTACCATCACAGCAGCTCTTCTCCCTGAACTCTTCTGTCCCAGAGTACAGCATCAAGTTGTAGCATCGTGGTAACTTATTTTCTGGGCACACGGGTAACTTATCTTCTGGGCACAGAGGTGTTGCTGAAGAATGCTGAAACCATTCAGACGTTCTAACTTACCTGCCTAAAGTTTGCTCTGGCTTTGGGTCAAATGAAGATCATTGCATGCCCGATCCATTGCTTAATTTTGGTTCCAGTGGAATTCTGCCATTTTGACCAAATACCACACCCTCCACCTCTTCCTAAACAGGATTGCTCCCGTGGGCAGGAAAAGTCATAAAAATAGATAGAATGAGGAAATGTTGATAGCAGGAAGGAGACAGAAGTGTTATGAGTAGAGTTGTAGGAAAAACATAATTCTTGTTTCACTCAGTATCTTAAGGAAAGCTTTCATATTTTTAATTACACCCGGATTATTTGCTAGTGTGCACTGGAGAAGACAGCTGGCTGGATTCAGCGCTCCTGTCTTAAGCACTAAGTCATTATCACTGGAGGGAAGAGAGAGCAGATTTGCAAGTGAGGACGTTTAACCCTTGAGCACCATGCCGCTGCTATACTGACAGTAAGTATCAGGTCCTTTAAGAAAGAAGAAACAGGAATTAGTTCCTAAACGGATCAGGGTTAAAACTGTAAAATACATCCAAATAGTATGGCATACAGTGGTGTGCCAACACCACGCAGTACAGTAAGCAAGCAGACGGTTGTGTTCAGCACAAGCCACATGTTCCTTCCAGTGTTTTTGAAGAATCCTGAGTTAGAGGTTTGCAAAATCTGAATCTAAAGTGACAGAGGCATGTCAGTGCTCATCCTGCTAAAATGATGAAACAACCATGGGGAGAACCCTCCTTGGTTACAGTGATAGTTTGGTGATACAGAAAAAAAGACACCGAGATTCTGAAATTAGTAATCTGGATCCAGACAGGTGATTTCTCACTCTTTGCTGGAAAATGCAGGAACTACCCTGATTCTTTCCTCTGTTTCTCTCCAATCCACAGACCATCTCCTCTCCTTACGTAGCTTGAGCAGCCATCCCAAAGACATCAGAATTCAGATATCATTGGGGTTTTGGAGACTAGGAGCCATAATCTCTGTTCTGATAAGGTTTATACTGTTGGCCTTTGTCTTTATCCATTTTTTAATCTGTTGTTGCCATGCACACATGGAAGGAGTAAGGTCAGGGACCGGGATCAGCTGTACCCTACAAAAGCTCTTGGGTCGGTGAATAGTCTTTGTTGCCTTTTGTGTGACGAAGGGAGCAGCGCAGCACAGACTTCTCCCCGTTAGGTGTGTCCCCGTACATTTTTACCATTGCTGTCAGAGGGCGTAAGCAGGTCCAGAGCAAGAGATGGGAGCACTGGACCAGCTCCTGGTCCCTGCTGCCATCCCTGCTGGCATCCGTTGTGGAGCTGACAGGGAGGAACGTGCTGGTGCTGTAAGGTCTTCGCTTCAATGGCAATTAAAGGAGATGCTGCTGATACTGAACAGCACCGTTTTGCGTTTTGCTTTTTCAACCCTGCAGAATAAAGCAGTGGTTTCCACCCTTCACAGCGGGGTTTACCTCAGAGCTGCCCTTTGTGCAGACCCCCCTGTGTGCCCAGAACACCTACCTCCATTGGGACCACGGCGAAAAGAAAGGGCAACTTAAAGGCAAACAAAACAATAACAAACCCCTGCGCATGGGCACAGGGGGAGCATTTGTGTGGTGCGGGTCGGGGCTGGGGAGAGCTGTGGATTTTGCATATCTTGCCTGTATCAAGGCTTCTCTTGGGCTGTCCCACACCATCCATACGTCCAAGCTCAGATGTTACAGCCTAAATGGCAAGACTACTACTTGGTTTAAAAAACACGGGATCTCCAGGCTCAGAGGGTGATGGTGTATGTTTATACTCAGCTTGGAGGCTGGTTACAGGTGAAGCTCATCGTGTTTTTATCCTGGCACCTTTCCTGTTAAATACCTTTTCTCAGCGTCCTGCAGGAGACAGGATGCAGATGACACTGGTGATGCACTCAGGGGCATTGCTGCTGTTCAGTAGGGCCTGGACAAGCTGGAGGAATGGGCTGGAAGGAACTTCATGAAATTTAGTGAGGACTCAGACTAGTAAGGGGCAGACTAGCTCCCTGCAATAGCACCAAGAGCAGCTCTGCCGAAAAAGAGCTCACGGTCTTGGTAGACACAAGCTCTAAAGGAAGCTTGCAGCATGCCCTGGCAGCTTTTTAGGGTATTACAAACAGGAGGTGGAGGGGGGTGATTATATCTATCTGCTGATTATTATCATTATCATCACTCATTATTCGACCTCTTCTAAAATACTGCGTCCCGTTTTGGGGCCAACAGAAGCCGACATTGATGAACTGGAGTGAGTTTCCGGGAGGCCATGGGATAGTGCTGGAGCGCTTGCCCTGTGAGGGAGGCTGTGGGAAGGGGGCTCCTTCAGCCTGGAGAAGGGGAGGCTGAGGGGAAAACCAGACAGCAGGGTCCATCTGTCCCCTCCAAGTACCTCTGAGGAGGTTATTGATGGAGCCAGGCTTGTCACAACAAGCCCTGAATTATTCTGTGATTAGGACAGGACTCGATATATAAAGATTTATAAAGAAACGGAGATGATTCTAACAGAACGTAAGTGTGAAGTTGACACGGAATTTAAAAAGAGATGTCTAATGAATAATTGTTTCCTTCTCTTCCCACACATGCCTCAGCCACCACTGGCGTGGGCACCTGAGACACTGCACAAGGGAGAGCTGTGGGGCGACAATGAACAGAAGCAGAATTGTTTTACCTAAGCTAAGAAAAATGCAGCAGTTAAATGGCATACAGAATAGGAGGTGAACTGAACATGTGAAATCTTAAATATTTGAAGTGATTTGTGTAATAGAAGTATGGGATTCACACAAACACCTAAGCATACTAGTGGTCTTCATAGTCTAATATTTTCCTGACAGTCACTGTTGCCTGCAGTTTGTCTTCAAACAAGAAAAGAGTTCATCTTCAAATCAGAAAACACTTTGTAAAAGCTTTCTTGAACTTGTTTATAGATTTTTGTGTTACTTGTATGAATACCAGGTCTCTCGAATACCGGGTCTCTCTCCCTCTCTTTTTTCTTGTTTTTTTTTTTTAAATCTTTTGACCTCAATAAGAGGAGATTAATTGTGATAGCAGAGGATATTTCCTTAGTGATTTTCAGTTTTTTTTTTCTTCAGTTTTACTGAATATTTTTTGCCCACAGGACAAGCGGATAAATAGGAACTATTTAATAGATAGGAAAACAGGAATCTAACATGTCACTTCATTAGTTGTATTCTGTTGTTAGTCTTCCTCAAGTTGTGTCTGAAAGTCTGTCTTGTTTTCCTCATACGGCAGGTTCTGCAGACTCCTGCGTATTTTTATTCTGACTCCTAGTTCAAACTGTATTTCACCATTATTATTTGAGATAGTGGATCTCTAGTTAACAGTCCCACTCATTTGTATATATAACAGCATATTACTTTCTGTTACTTCCTATTGTGAAATTCAGGTGTATACTTTATCTGTTGTAATTTATTCTGTCAAATTTATTTGGGTTTTGAGTTCATTTTTGGAAAACAGACAGTTTGGTTTGGGTAAAAGCTGCAGTTTAACCAAATTGCCTTCTTACTTCCTTGTCTTAGTCATTTGTGTTTTTTAGGCAGAATTATAGTTGCCTTAACAGTCTTTTCTGAAACAAAGGATTTCAGTGTTCTATTCTTTATTGCTTTCCTAATTAAAAAAGTCTTTCTTATTAGGTATCGTCTCTGCTGAATGTTTTTAGTAAGTTGCTACTTGCTTCTCCAGGAGATGGAAATGAATTACATTGTGGAACTTTTACTTTGAAGTTATTTATATAATTACTTCTTGAACCAACTCCAGATTTGGAATTCTTTCTCTTTGCCTTCTCTAGAGATCATTTTTTCATGAAACACACAACTTAAGAAGTTCTGCAACCATTAGCTTTTTGCTTTAAATGCAAAGGTAGGAAATGTTTCTACTTGTAGAACTGTATTTAAATAGACAGTATCGGTGTCCCATGCAAACAGAACGTATTTCAGAAGCCATTTTAAGCTTTTGATGGACTTACAGTTAGAATCCAGCTATTGGTTGCTGTAAAACAAGATGTTTATACTGTGTATTAATAATTTCTAAGAATATTTTTAATATCTCTTTGCTCACGTTCTTCTGTCCTCTTCCCCAGGCCTTGAAACAGCAGCAGCAGAAGCAACAGCAGCAGCAATGCAGAGCAGGCATGCCCGTGTCGTCTAATCAGCATGTCCTTCTGAAGGCTGTCAAGGCAGCCAGTGACTCCACACCTACAAAATCTGGTACGTGGCAGTGACATTCGTGTGTTTTCTTTTACGGTCATTTTCTCCGTAACTTGCTTTTTCTTGTTCTTAGGGGAGGAGAGGAGAAAGTCCCCTTTCCATATGGTATTCTCTTTGTTTCTGAAATATTCCAGCTTCTTGTTTCCTGGCTTTGATTTTATTAGGAATGCATTCTGTTAAGAACAGATCTTGAATAGGTCTGACTGTGCCATTGTCTAGTTAAAAAGCTTCTTTCCGTGACAAATGTCTTCCCTCATAGTTGTCTATACACTGTAGTCAGGTCCTTCTCATGGCTAAGCAAATTAGATGGCATTTCTTTTTGTATTTATTTCTCTTCAAACTGTCTTTTCATTTTGTAGTGTGGCTTTCGTGTCTTGTTCCAAAGATGTACGTTCTTATCTGAAAGATCCTCAAGCGCCTTCCTGCATTTATGCTACATTAGAAATTAAAGAGATCGCTGCTTTTCTCTTGCTCATTCAACAACTTATTTGCTTCCTTACCAGCAGAAGGTTTTCACTAGTTGCCATAAATTCTTTGCAGTTATTTCTAGGCAGTTGCTTCCAAACTCTTCTCAGCGTAACTGCTTTCCAGGATGAGCTCCTGGTTCTGTAAACACGACTTAAGTTGTTTTCTCCTAGATGCAGCAAATGCTTCTGTGTTTGTATTGACTGATTAACACTAAGACCAAAATGCCGAAGGGCCCGGAGCCCCCGTGCTGTGAGGAGAGGCTGCGAGAGCTGGGGCTGCTGGGCCTGGAGCAGAGGAGGCTCCGGGGGAGCTCCCCCATGGCCGTCAGTACCCGCAGGGAGGTGCGGAGAGGCCGGAGCCGGGCTCTGCTCAGCGGTGCCCAGGGCCGGGCCCAGAGGCCCCGGGCCCAGCCTGGAGCCCCGGCGGCTCCCCCTGCCCCTCAGGCAGCACTGCTGGGCTGGGCGGGTGCGGGAGCCCTGGCACGGGCTGCCCCGAGAGGGGCCGGGGGCTGCTCCTTGCAGAGCTCCCCGAGCCCAGGGCCGTGGGGCTGGGCACCCTGCTGGGGCAGGGGGGCACAGGGGCACCCAGGGGTGCTCCCAGCCGTCCTGGGGGGCTGGGATTCTGTGATTTACATATTGTACAGTTAAATTACTTTGTAGACCAAGTCCATAATTATTTTATCAATCCACAGTTTGTTGGGTCTGTAAACATTACCAGTAGTGGCTCTGTACCATCTCCCAGATCACCAATTGCCAATTTGCTTTTGTTCATACTTACGGCAGAAACCAGAATAATGGGCATATCAAGTAAGAGGCATTTGGCTTCTGTTCAGCACTGTGTATGAACAGGGTAGGCATGTGGCAGTGCTCTCGCAGAATCCCATAGGTTGTGCCTCAGGGACCTTCCAAGCAGGAGGAGATGCCTTTGTATTTCATGGACTCAATGGCATTTTCCTCAGTGCATTGCCTAATCTGGAGGATGGGTATGTTGACTTTGTAAATGCCTTGTGGCAAATGTTACGGTGTAAAAAATATTATTATTATTATTTATTATTATTAATATTATTAGTGTTATTATTGCTGTTGTTATTATTATTGTTGTTGTTGTTGTTGTTTTTGAGCCAGGCTCCTTATAACTTTGATTCCATCTGATTATCAAAAAGGCAATGAACAACTATTGTTTATTCAACAACTTCTTGCCACTCATGTCTTTAGTAGACATCTCTTTCAATCGGAATAGTCCTACTGATTTTTCTCGTTCCTCATAAGGAAGGCTATATGCCTATGGAGGCAGAGAATGAACACATGGTAATCAGGGTGCAGATGCATTTTGAATTTGTATAGCATTCTGATATTCTAAATTTTGTTCTTTTTCTAATAATTCCTAGCATTCCATTTACTTCTTTAGACTCAGCCAAAAGCAGGCATTTTCCTAGAACTGCTGAAATTCTGAGACTCTTTCCTGAAATGTTATTTTCTATTTTAAGGCCCGACACTGCGTATATATGGTTAGAAGAGTTGTTCTTTTTGTACAACACTTCATGTTTCTGTGCAGTGAATCATGGCTGTTCTATCGCTCGTTTATTCACTGGCATGAAGTATTTCTGCAGCTATAATGGGGAGCGATGTGTGTTGGGAGCTAAGTCACAAGCACAGTTTTGGTACACAGGGTTCGTGTATGTCATGTGGAGCAGGGAGAGGCAGGAGCAGGATCAACAGTGTTGTGTACAAGGGGAAAAGAGGGTTCGCTTTTCAAGGCTGGGATCTCTACCAAAAAGCAAGTATCTCCTCCTCACGTTCCCAGTTCCGCTGATTCTGATCCTACCTCACTGGCCTCTGCGACACATACAGTCCCCGTCTGAAGTCCCTGCACTTTTACACTAATTATCATGGGTAAAATGCTGTGCTGTCTGTCATACTCAGACCCTTCTGTGAGATGGCAGTTCCCTCCCCCTCGATAATTACATCATTTTTTCCATTCTTCACCCTTGATCTTCTTGACTCATCTTGATTCATCTCAGATAGATGATGACCATAAAAATGTAAGCATTGAGAAAAATGCAGCAAGAGCGCTCACTGTAAAAGGTTTCTGCCAGGTGTCCCTGCACAGATGACGTGGCTGAGCCTGGCAGTCATGAAGCTTACCCAAAAATGGCAGAGAAAATGTTACACAAAAGATCACAACAAAATTGTATCTCCAATCTCAAATCCTAAGCTATTTTTAGTCTACTTAAAAATGACTTTTTGGCAAAGCCTGATAACCAGGGTAATACCAAACCATTTTCTAAAGAAGGCGGCTGTGGCTTTATTATTATTATAGCATCTGTTATCCTGATTCCAGTTCCAAGCAGTCAGTCCTTCAGCCAACAAGCCTTGCTTAGAACAAGAAGCAACTGCCTGTGGAGAAAGAAACTGCATCTCTGCTACTGTGCTAATCATTGCCAAAGTACTGGGCACAAGAACTGGAACTCAGTCCATCCAGTCTGCTACATCCCCTGCCTGACGCAGCCTTGGCTGGCAGTCAAGACAAGCTAGCAGTCTCTTAGGCAGTCCCTGGCATGGTTTGGCATTTAGCACAGGCCAAACATCGCTCCCAAAAAGCAATCAGTGCAGCCACCCTGCCTGGGGAGACAGAAAGCTTAAAGCTGCGAACACGGCCAGTTTGTGCCAGAACGTGGCCAGTGTGTGCCAGAATATGGCCAGTGTGTGCCAGGCGTTCCTAGGGCCGGGGGGATGCCCAGTGACACCATTTAGTTTACTAGCATAGAAGCAGCCAGAGAGGATTACACAGCAATAAAATAATAGCAGCATGAGCAACACTTTGCTGTTGGACCTTCTTGGTGTGATTATATGAATTACACGTTTAGCTGAAATTCACTGGCTAGGTTAAAAACTCTGTAGTCGTCGGAAACTAGCCCTAGGACCCTCGAGAGCTCATCTAGTGCACATCCTCTCCTCGGGGCAGGATCTCGTATGCATTCCTGACAGATGTTTTCTTCAGCCTGTTCTCAGAAACCCCACTGATGCAAAGGCCAAAAACTCCCAGCAAGTCTCACCCTTCCTGCTTTGTTAACTTTATCTTTAAATTGTTTTTATCAGCCACCAATTAGAATCTTTTCTTGTTTTGGTTTAAAACCAAGATCTCCTGTCCTATCCACCATGGACATGCACATTATTTGATTTCTTCTCTCTACAGCCTTTTGCATAATTGGAGATGTTTCCTCATCTCTTCCTGATTTTCTTTAGTATAAAATTCTTTCTGTGTTTTAGTGTGTTTGTTTATTCTCCCTTTCCAAATAGCCCCAAACAAATCCAAACCAAAACTAGACCAATCTGTCCTGGCTTGCTGGTTGTATACTGCTGGAATGTTTCTTGTAACATCTGTTCAAACATATGAAGGTTGCAGCTATGCTCCGTATATCCATCTGAAAGAACCAGGCGTGCTTATCGACTGTACTTCATGCATCATTTCATAGCAGAGTAAGGGAGGTGGGTATTGAGCAGCTGATGTTGTTGCCTGTTGTTCCCAGGCAGCTTTCTAGTTCAGATCCTTTCAGAAACGCCCAGGGGAAAACAGTTAATCTCACTGTGCTTGTTTGAAGATCAGTCCTGAGCTGTGCTTGTGTCCCTTACACCTCAGCTGGTGTGGTGTGAAAGGGAAGCCAAAATCAATCCATCAGAAAATTGCACATTTCCAGTGGCTGTGTGAAGAAAATGTAGTGTCCAGGTGCATAAAGTCTTTGGTAGAAAATGGTAGTTTAAAAGCCTTTTGCAGTTTCTCTGCCTATTAGGATGAAACCTGAATGCTTCATTAGCACAACTCTCAATACTGTTCCTGGAGGACCAGACCTCCTGAGCTCCCCACCCCAGGAGGAATTGCATTTTCTCTTAGGGAAGTAGGAACAGGGGAGAAGTAAAAGGGCCCAGAGCAGCTAGGATATTCCCATAACATTGTTAGCTAACATGGAGTAATTATTAAGATAGAATAATAGAGTAAATAATCTAAATTCATATTACATAAAGTGCTTAAAGTGTTTTCTGTCTTAATTCTTTGTGGTCCTGGGAAGGCTTTTGCCATTCCTGCGTGTGGCCAGGAGGTCCTGCTGCCCTGCACAGGCAGAACACCAGGCCTCTGGGACAGGAGGTCACAGCACATCAATTTCTCTCCTTATTTCGGTTTCACACTTCCCACAGTATTGCCACATCCACTTTTATCGTGGGCGAACTTAACTATTTTCTTCCAGCATTTCTATTTTTTATTTATTTATTTTTCCCTTCTCTCTCTGACTTGCCATTTTTTGCTGCTACATTGCAGTTTATAAGGTGTGGTACATTCTGCCTGTTGGTCTATGCAGCCTTTCTGGTACTACTCTGAAAGCATGTTAGAATTGTAGAATAGTTCATGTGGGGAGGGACGTCAGGGAGGCCTATAGCCCAACCTCCTGCTCAAAGCAGGGGCAGCTTGGCCTCCACTGGGTTGCTCAGAGCTCTGTCCAGTCAGGTCTTGAAAACCTCCAAGGATGGAGATGGCACAACCTCTCTGGGCCCCCTCTCCCCTGCTGGACTGTCCTCATGGGAAAAAAAAAACTTTTCCTTATACCCCTCTTTCGCTCAGCCTCCTGCTCTGCACCCCTGTGACAACCCTGGCTCCATCTTCCCGATGGCCCCCTGTAGGAACAAGGTGGCCACCTTCAGCCCTTTCTTCTCTAGCCTGAACAAGCCCTGGTCCCTGTGCCTCACCTCACAGGGCAAGTGCTACATCCCCTGAGCATCTTGGTGGCCCTCAGCAGAGCTCAGCCCTGTTTCTTCATGTCTTCATTGTACCTGAGAACCTGGGCCAGGACGCAGAATGGAGGTGAGGTGTAACGAGTGCTGACTAGAGCGGGATAACGTCCTCCCTGGATCCTGTGGACCTGCTCATGCGGCCCAGGAGGCCTTTGGTGCCAGGGCACACTGCTGGCTCAAGTTTAGCTGCTGTCCACCAAGATCCCCCGGTGCCTTGCAGCAAAGCTGCCCCAGCCTGCCCTGTTGGTAGGGGTCCTTCTTCCCTGGGGGCAGGACTTTGTGTTTGTCCTTGTGAGGCTCCTGCTGTCCCTTGCCTGCAGCCTGGCTTGGCCCCAGCGGGTGGCTGCTCTGTCCTCGGGCACAGGGGGTGCTCCCCGCAGTTTGGTGGCACTTGCAGACTTCAGCAAGTCTTTTGTCCCCTGAATAAAAACGTGAAGCAGGCCAGGTGCCCAGAAGCACTCACTTGTTGCCACCCTCCAGGCAGAGTATGGAGCATTGCTCACCAAGTCCGACCATCCAGCCACTGTCCCATCCTGTTGTCCAACCATCCAGACCCCAATGTCTCAGCGTGTTCGGTATTGCAGGACGCAATGTCACCTCTTGCTAAAGTTGAGGTAATTGGCATCCAGCTGACTTCCCTCATCCACAAATCCAGTCATTTGATCCCAGAAAGTAATCAAGCTACTCAGGCATGATTTACCCTTGGTAAATCCATGCTGACTGCCTCCAGTCACTATCGTCTCCTTCGTGCGCACAGAAATGTGCTCCAGGAGGGCTCACTCTGTTCTTTTCCCAGGGATGAATGTGACTATCCTGTATTTTCTCAGATCGTCTTTTTGCCCTTTTGAAGGTGGGTGCAACATTTGCCTTAGTTGTGGGGAATCTGCCCCACTCTCCATTTCTTTTCAAAGATGGTAGAGAGAGGCCTTGTAAGGACACAGGATTCGACGCCGTTCCATGCGTGAGTGGATACCTGCTATTGCATGTACACCTGAAGAGAGCAGAGAAGACCTCCTTGTTTTCTTAACTCATCTCACTTAAAAAGAGGAGAGAAAGGAAGGCAGGGAGAATCTAGGGAAGAAACTCTTCCCACCAGCAGTAAAAAACACTGCTACAGAAAAAAGGATGTGGGTGGCACTGCTTTGTAAGGAAAAACCGTAGTGGTAAAATCACTAGTTCAGCTAAGCGGTGACTTGGGATGAGGACATGAAAATATCTCTGTTCGAAAGAGGAGGAGGAGTTACTGAGGTTGGTCTAAAATAATACAATTTAGAAAAATGGGTAAAAATTTAGAAAGTTCACATAAGGTACGAATAAGTTTTTTGTGACACCGAAGTCTAGTAGGAACTAAAGCTGCTTCTGAAAGGACATTTTAACAAGATCATCACAGGATTGGATACGGATGGGAAATAAGATGGGACCAAACGGGAAGTAGACTGAAACCATAGCTGAAATGGGTGTCTCTTTATTTTGTGACAGTCTGATAGCTACAAAAGGCTTTTCTGCTTTCAGCCTGTTGGGAAGTAAGTGAGTGCTACAAGAATAAAGGCATGTAAGTATCACAGAAGTGCTTGTCCCAGAGCTGCTGGGATTAGGGTACACATGTTAAAGAATCTTTATTTCAGTCCAAACAGATGTCTCGTAATATTTCTTTGTACATCCCTGTGTTTAAATGTTTCAATTTCCTGTGCAGCTTGGGAAGGAAAGCAGTCAGATGGACAGTCAAGCAGCCCTCAGAACTCCACCTCCAGTTCCTCTCCCTCTGTTAAGCTCGATAACTCCTTGCCAGGGCTGGGGAAGAAGCCATTCCAGAGATCTGACAGGCTCCATGCACGTAAGATATTTATTTTTCTGCTTACAGAGATATAGTTATTCTGATGACAGAACAAAAGCCTAAATAGCAAAACTGACTAAAATGTGCATTTAATTCCATTGCTAAAGTGATTTCTTGACAATCCTGGAAGGTGCTCCTAATGCCTTCTGTATGAACTAGGATAAATAATTCAAACTTGCCATATACAAATAAGCCTTTGCTTACTTCTTATCATCAGGGGTTTCTGCCTTTAAATTTGCAGCTTACAGTTTGAGAAGCAAAGAAGGATTTGCATTATTTAGCAGACTTTTTCATGTGCTTAAGATACTTTGGCAACATTAAAAAATAAAAAAAAATAATTAAAAAAAAATAAATCCTTCCCAGGTCTTTATACCTCAGACCCCAATGTTATTCGGCTTCCTTTCAGTTCATTTGAGTTAGATCCTTCTCAGCTTTCATGACCTTCTGTGGTTTCTTTTGCATATACCAATGATGAAATTAACCTCAGTGAACATAAGGCCATGCTTGAGGTCTCCATCTATGCTAATTTCCTTTATCACTGCTAAAAAAAGCCACTTTGAGGGCATGTTTCGTTTGTCCTCCACACAGCTAGCTGATGTGCCAATGCTTGCATTTTAGACACCTATATACATTTGGTGGAATAAAATAGGATACTGTTATTTAAATGGCACCTTGACCTGCCTCTAGAGGTCACAGGAAAAGGAAGACAGTATGTTCTCAGCCCACAACTTCTCATGGCATACCGTCCCCAAATCCCATCAGTTCAAAAGTTTCACTCACCCATGAGTCCTCTGGGGTTTCTCTAGTCCCCCATCCTCTGATTTGCTGTTTTGAGCAACTCATTCTTTGACAACAGATAGCCATAATTTAATGAAGAGCTACTGATCATTTTTTAGTAATTTTATCAATGAGGAGGATGTGGCCTTGCTTCTAGTTCTGTTGTTTCTATTACACTTATTAGTATCACATTTGGCTGATTTGTCAAATTTTTTGTCTCCTCAGTTCTGAATTCCTTCTCTCTCTCCACTGCCTCAAGGCTCAGACACATTTACAGTGCCATGTGAGATAAGGTTGCTTTTGCAATTCTTATCTTGGCCATAAAAAATAATAAAAGGATTGTGACTCATTGAGGTAAAACAGTTTCCAGGTTCTAAAATTCATACCAATGAAGTATTGGGAGAAAAATGTAAGGCAAAGGAGTGCTCAGGTGCCACTTAGGGCACTTGTATCAGTGAACTCAGTCAGATGGGAACAGTGCAGCTAGCTTGAGATGCCTGCTCTACAGTCTAGCTTCAGCTCTCACTGTGAATAGGAAATTCTGCAAGTCTAGATAAGTTACAAACCTGCAGAGCCATTTCCTGAACAACTTCTGAGGGAGCAGTCTTCCCTAAATGGAACAAGTCCTCATGGAATGTATTTTGTTAGGTACCGTTACCTTAAAATAAGTGCTGTGATCCCTGAACTCAGGTGGCACAGGGTCTGTCTTAACATCAGCCATTTTTCTATTAAGGCACTTTTTATCTAAGTCTCAAAGCATGTGGTATTTTGCCAGTAATAGACAGTAGATGAATCCAAAGGAAATTGTGTACATGGTACACATGCTTTCTTCAGTGATAGCTTCTGAATTTGCAGTATGTACATGAAGCTGGCAGTATTGTAAGGGTTAAGGCTGATTTCCTGGCTTTCAAACACAGAAAAGGAAAGAGGAGAATTATTGCATTTTTACTGCTTTGTCTAGTGTTGTGCTTTCAACACGAGCAGAATGAGCTGATGATTTTTTCTGAAATGCTTTTGCTGAGAATAAGGTAGTAAAGTCCAAGAAGAAATGCAGAAGAACAAACTGACCTTAACTAGAGGCTTAAAATAGAAAATTGATGTGGCTAAAAGCAATTCTAGAACCCCCCCCCCCCCCCCGAAAAAGAATCCTTGATAGTCTCCAGATAGATACCCAGGATTCCTAGAAAAGCTTGATTAACTGACACAGGGTATGATGTATTAGGTATGGAAATTTTCCGTGCCAGAAAGGACCTCCCACATTTTGTTTTTAGCTATATATATAACCTTTTACAAAGGTAAACCACATATTATTTCAAGTTAAGGTTTGAAATGCCACTTTGGAGTGAACTCTGAAGGAGCATTTAATCCTCACTTAGGTAAGATGTTACTCGTGTCTTTTTCATTCTTTGCAGGGCAGCTGAAGAGAACAAAGTGTGCTGAAATCGATGTGGAAACTCCTGACTCCATCCTCGTGAACACAAACCTGCGGGCACTGATCAACAAGCATACGTTCTCTGTTCTGCCTACGGAATGCCAGCAGCGCCTGCTGCTGCTGCTGCCAGAGGTAGACAGGCAGGTAAGTTATGTTTTCTGGTGTGAAGAGAAAGTAGGCTCTTAGGGGTCAGTTGGCAGCATCTCCAGAAGTAATTCAGACAAGACATCAACATCTATGTCCACATCTATGTCAACATCTAATGGGATAGACTTTCTTTCTCTGTGTACAGTGCAAAATACTGGAAAATTCTTCAGTGATTTGTTTGGGTATTTGTTTCTACCAGATAAAATAATTCAAATTTGATAAACCAGTGGCTTAATTCCATTCAGTCAATTGCATATTCCCAGCTAAAAATGTTTCTGTTACATTGGACTTGATGAGGGCCTGGAGCAACGGTTTCAGCATCTTCCTCTCCCGTCCTCCCCCAGACTCATCAACACAGGATTAACCCTGCAGCCCTCTGTACAGGTGCCTTCCCACAGGATGCCTAAACAGATGGAGGAATTTAGTTCCGTCCTCTTCTGTTTCCCATTATGTTGTGTTACTGCTGTCAAATTCTGGATTTGGTAGAGTGAAAACTGAGTGAGTTCTCTATTACATTTTAATATTGTCCAGATTGCAGAGTAGACTCCAAAGAGCTTGTGTCCTGATCTGAAACACACTAGAGTAAAGGTACCAAGCATGCAAAGTGAGTCAGATTTGGAGGCCCTTTATATTTTGTGGATTGTCTGCTTGAAACCTCTTTGTGCAGGAATAGAGGGATTTGAAAAAGTAGAAAAGTACTCAGTGGGGAGGAATGGGTGAATATTTTCTGGAAGTGGCACAGAAGAAACAATGAAAGTTTTCACTCAACTCTTCTCTAAACAATTTATGTTAACTGGAACAATTACCATTAGTGACAAGGGGGTAAGAACTCATCCTTCAGTATTGAAAGAACCGATGAGAGAACCTACTGAGAAGTTATTTTCATCTCAGATGGATCTGATGAATTTCATCCAAAGGGATAAATAAAATCTGGCTGAACCAGTCTCGACATCACAGCAGTTTTCTTCAGCAGCTTGTGGAAGACAGGGATGACACCAAGAGGGGAGAAAAGAACAAATGTTGCACTTGAATGTAAAAGGAGGAAAAAATAGTGAGTTCAGGAAGTGAAGTTAAATCCGTTCATGTGGAATACCAGAGAAGTTATAGCTAAACCAAAAATACTTCCTTCCTTTTACCTTAATCATATGTTATATTTATCATCATCATTCCTGCCTCAACTGGGATCTTTAGAGCAAAATGGGCTTCTGCACTGTGCTTCCACTGCAGTTGTAGGGTTGTTAATTCAGGTGCATTAACATATGTGCCTAGAGCCATTCCAAAGGAATGTCCTTTAGATACCAAGGCTGGCTTCAAGATGCCACTCCAGAGGGATGTCTTCTGTATGTCCCGTATCAGATCTGTAAGTCCCTTGAAGATGTTTTACTGTGCAGTGTTCAAACTAGTACCAGCTGCCTGCGTTTACACACCTTAGTCATGCCCCGGGAGTCGACATCTCAGCTCGTTACTCCAGGCTCCTTTTACAGCCAGTGGAGATGCAGTTGGTACAGCCAGCAGCACGTAGCAACATACAGGTGTCTGCTTCGGGGTGAGAGCTCAGTCCTGACCTACATACACAGATGGCATGATCACTATGAACTGTGAAGGGATGCCGACCCAGAAGTAGACACTAAGAGCACAGACATACGTGTTTAGTGAAGTCATATCCATTGTTGTGGCTGTGCTGCTCTTTGGGGGTTCACAGAGTGTTAATAATGCATCTGGGTCACGCAGCTACCGTGTGATCTGCTTTGCAGAGGATGCTCTCCTGAACAGATACAGTTCAGTTGGAGTTAGGAAGAGTTGTAACATTTTTTGCTGTCTCACAAATACCTATCTTCAATGAGCATTCACTGGGGACTTGTTAGTCCAATAAATACTTGAAGAAATTGTTTTCTAAGTCCCGTTGCCTTTGTGATAATTAGGTATGTGTCAAAATACAATGTGGTGGAGTTTGCAGCTGGAGTTTACTGGCAAGAAGCTCACAGCAGATGGCAAGACATTTCTGTCCTGACTTTTAAGTTTAATTATCCTTAAATTCAATTAGAATTTGACTGAGAACAACTTTTGACTATTTAAATAATATGCTTGGCTCCTGAGAGGACAAATTCTACATTTCACTGTAGTAAATCTCTTAGAGCAACCCACCACATCAAATCGTGATATGTTCCAAAAAAATGTCAGACTTTGCTGTAGTAAACAGAAGAGGTGAAATGCAAAAGGTCGCATAACTGTTGTGTTCTGCATGGTAGTAACTCCCTCTGAGTTACTCCAGTTGGTGCCTCTGTAAAACAGAAAGGGGGTACTTTCTGAGACCCAACCCAGTCAGCCCTGCAACAGTTGCCTTTGCTCCAAAATACGGTACAGGCTGCACGGTGTCTGCTGTAGAGGATAGTCTGGTGAATTCTGTCCCCTGTAGCTGATCAATGAAGGTTTGGATTAGAAAATAAGCTTCTGTTTTTGTACATCTCGATAGTGGCTGGCTGTGCAGCTGCTCCTAACTTAAGTGTCTAACTCAATCTTAACTATGAAACCTCCTGTTACGTCCTGTCCTGCATTTTAACTATCTGCTCACAAATGAGGCCTCAGTAAAAGCAGTGTTTCTCTTTACCAAATCCTGCACCATTGAAAGTTCTTCCACAGATCTTCCATTGTAATCAGATATATCCCAAATTTGGACAGTAAGATTTTGCTTGTTTGCTCTGATTTATTACTTATACAAGAAATGGAATCACATCTGTTTTGCCCACAGCAGGTTTTTGTGACTTCCTGACTGATAAGTATATTTTTGTGTTTCTAACAGAGAAAGTTCCACGTTTATTTGTGTGATGATAATGTCCCACCATGCTATGTTCCAGTCTTAGCCTTATTTCATTTAATATTTATTTATATTCATTTATTATTTATTTCATTCTCATTTATGTCCTACGCTATAGCTTGACTGTCCTATTTGGTTAACCATATTTTGAAGACTGAATTGGTTTTGAGCTTCATCTCTTTTTTTTTTTCCTGAAGCATTTAGGGAAGTGATTATATACATTTCAGAGTTACTTTAAGATGATACTTTTTATGTCCTTACTTTTCCCAGAAGACAGCAGAGCTGGTGCTCTGGATGGTAGTTCAGGCAATATCCTGCATTGATTTTGCAGGGCAAAGTGGATCTGCAGAAGCTTTTCAGCTTTCCATGCCGTTCTGTTTCCTTGCAATTCTCCTTGCCACCTGTATCATGTGCTGCTCATGTATGTTTGTGCAGCAGCCAGGTTGGAGACAACTGGGCTGAAGCAAGGAAGAGGAAAATTTATCAGAATCTCCTGGATCCCAAACTTGGCACAGCCTTAAAAAGCCTGCTTATTTTCTTCCAAATGAGTTGAAGACCAATTTTAGCAAGATTTGTGGCAGTGTTGCAACTCTTGCTCTGTTTTCAGACAACATAACATGACATTTGCCTTTTCAGTTAATTAATGCTATTTGCTTTGTTATGTATTCCAGGTTGGGGCAGATGGTTTGATGAAGCTGAGTGGCTCTGCATTGAACAACGAGTTCTTCACGTCAGCTGCCCAAGGCTGGAAGGAGAGGTTGTCAGAAGGTAAAACTTCTGACAAAAAAGTGAAATGCTAGAAGGCTTTCGGCTAACAAATATTTGGGGGAATGTATGGAAGATATTTCATGGTGAAATTGAAGCACTGGAGTAACTTACAAAGGCAAAAGACTGTAGTCAGTATAGCTCATGCGAGCAAATGCAAGCCTACGTCTTTGTAAACTACAACTCATAGGAGGGGCTGCAGGAGGGAATTATCTTTTGAACTTATGTGGAAAAATGGGCAAGTCTTTGGAAGAAATGACAAAAGAAGGAAAAATGCTTTTAAAATGTTGGTGAAATGATAGGAAAGATGTGTTATTCTTAAGTTTAGTAGCTAAACATAGCCCACTGCTAAGCTCAGTAGGGAAGGTAAATTACATTCCTGGAGTAATGCACTTCATCATCAGTGAAGTCATCTAGCTGGTACAGCCAATCCTTTGAGCCATAAATTTTATATACCGTAAAGACAGCCCTTTACTAATATGTAGGACACCTGCACCTTCAGCGATCATTTGCATCTTGAACTCAGAGGTTCTTAATTCCATGATTTAATCAGATCAGATCATCAGAAGTGCGCTCATTCATTGGCAGGGACCATTTCCTCTACAGAATTCAGCCATGAAGCTGAGTTTTTATAAAGACGGTAGCATCAATCAGTACTCACTTCAAGAAGGGAATACCATTTACTCATCACAGACAATTGATTTTTAAGAGGCTTTTCCATAAAAAATGTATCCTCTTCAGGATACATTCGCCCTTTATGTTTTGTGGATTCTGGATGTATCTGTGCCAGTAAACAGACAAGGCGTAGACCTCAGCTGTCTGTACTGCATAATTGTTGAAACTCCCCCCTGGTTTGGCTCTCATCATTTAGTGGTTTTCCTTTAATGTCTTCTATAAAGAAGACCTTTCGTCCATTCATGAGCACACATCCAGAGGGTACAACAATGTTTACACAAAGATCTTCTCACCAGATTAAAAACAAAACTGCTGTAGAACCTGCTGTGGTGATGAAGCTCGCAGCGATCAGGGCAAAGGCTGGAGATCTCCACTGACATTCTCACTGAGCAGCACGTCACTGCCCAAGCGTCAAAGCATGGTGGCACTGTGGGCAGAGCAGTCCTGTAGGCTTTCTTCAGCTACTCTTCAAGTTACTGATGATTCATAAGAAGGCTGTTTGGAGTCACCCACAGTTTAATATAACATATGCACGTGTCCTGGATGACAAACGGGGGTTACTTGCCATGTTTACGTTTGGCACCCACGCTGACACGTCTTCTTTTAGAATTCCTCCTTTTTTTTCCAGAGATTGAGGAGACTTAAGTGCTGTGCACCACAGACTGCCCATTTTCAGTTGCATGCTGAGCAAGAAGCTTTTGATGTTCTCACATGCACACTTAACCACAGCCACCCATGGCTGTCATTTCAAAGTGCCATATTGCTTTGCTGTCTGCCTGGCAATCTCTTCTGAGCCTTCAGAAAGTGGCAGTTATGTAGTGCACGCAAACATTCAACATATTTTTGTATATATATTCATATTTATTTAATAAGCACCGTTTCACACAAAGCATCTATTGGCAGCCAGAGCTGACACTGACAGTGAAAGCAGTTGGGACTGTCTGGCAGAAAGCTGTTGCCCACCCACTGCAAGGAGGAGGCAGCAAACACCTTGCAGCTCCGGAGAAATGCTGAGGTGTCACAGGCAGGGCTAGTGTCACAAGCTGTGGAGGGGACTTCTGTGAGATATCACTCTCATCTGGAAGTGTGAAGGCTTCTGTGGTTATCCTAGTTCATTTTATGCAGATATCCCTTAATTGCATTTTGCAGGTGAGTTTACACCAGAAATGCAGCTAAGAATACGTCAAGAGATAGAGAAAGAAAAGAAGGTTGAGCTGTGGAAGGAACATTTTTTTGAGAGCTACTATGGTCAGAGGTAAGACCTTCAACTGTCTTTTTTATCCCCTTCATTGTCTGCCCAGACACACATGTTCCTGTGTTGTTAGTGTGCTGCCCACCAATACACATTGCTCTTCATCAGTCCTGAAACCTGAACAAGGTCTAGCTTCATCCTTCTGTCACAGAACTGAGAAAATATCTTGAGGTATGTAGGTCAGAACTGATGTGTTCTCTATCATAAGATTTCTAATTCTTTAACTAGTGTAGCATTGTTTTCTTTATGTGAGGTTGTCCTTTAGATCTTTACATATTAACCTTTCCCCCTCCTTACTGTGATACTTTGAGACACTTCCTTCCTGTGGTTCTTCTAGTGTCAGTATTCTGGAGGATCCACAGGTGTGTGGTGTTTGAGTGTACCGTGAGTCACCTGCTATGTAGAATCTTGTGTTTTTCCCCACATCTTCAATCAGACATACATTCGATTAAACTCCCAGGTCTGTAAATATTTCATTCTGTTTCTTTTTGCTTCAAGATTTTCCCTTTTTTGAGGCTTTGGAAAGGATTTCAGGTTTCTGTGTGAATAACTGTGCTAAGAAACTTGGAAATTACAAGATGCACATAAATATCTGATGCTGAATTTCTCATCCTGCATCTTTACAATCAGCTTTTATGCTTCTCCTTGGACTGTCAGCTAGTTTCTCTTCCATTTGTCTATGGCATTTTAACCCTCTAGAGCATTCAGATTATTGTAAGCCCTATTGTTACCATTCCATGTGTTGATAGTTTGGGGTTCCATGAGTGAGTAGGAGCCTGGTGTGTATGCGTGTACATATGGAGTACTGAGTAAAGGAATACGTATTTTTAAAATAACCAAGTTGAGAATGCAAGTGATCTGGTGGCATTTCACACATAAAGATGGATGAGCAGTACAGGGAAATACTCCCAGATTTTTGATGATGGGGAAAGGCAGCAATATTGGTTCTAAGCTAAAGGTACTTCAGCAGTTCTGGCACTAGCCACGTTCTTCTGGAAGAAATGGTGGGACACTTTTCAGGAGCTCCCTTCCAGCAAATGTCACCATATGAGCTTAAGTCAGATGCAAGCTGTGCAGGGTTTGCATGTGGTAGAGAAATGGCTGTGGTGGCTAGTAAAGGAAATGTTTACTGTTGGGCAAATCCTTTTGGTTTGCAGCTTGGAAAATTAGTATCTGGTTAGCGGACTAGATCTAATGTATGTTCCATATATCTCATTTAATTGGTTTTAAACATTGCTATTAAATTCTGTTTCACTTGGAAGTACTAACGGTAGCGAAGGATTTCAAAGATCATGGCATAAAATTAGGTGTTAAATGTATTCAGGGTATCATACTTAGATAATCCTCTCTGTTCTCATAAGGGTAGTATACTTTTTGCAAGAACATTTCACAAAACAAAAATTCTGTTTTTATTGTTAGTTCTGGACTAAGTCCTGAAGAGTCCAAGAGACTGACAGCAAACACCAGCCCTGCTGAGACAGAGGTTGAAAATCCAGCAGCTGAACAGCCAAAATGCATGCCAGCCTCTCTGGCACCAGTCAAAGAGGAGATTACTCCTCCATTAGAGTCTAAAGCACAAGCAGTCCAGGCAGCACCCACGATGAAAAAAGGAGGAGAGGAAAGAAGAGAGGACACGCAGCCAAAACCGGCCAAACCTGCAGAGGCCTCAGTTTCCCCAGATGGCTGTGCAGCGAAGCCTAGCGACCGTCCTCTCTCTTTAAAAGAGAAAGTACAAGGAGAATCCACTCAAGAGAAACCACAATCTGCTGTCAGTCAAAAGCCAGAAGAGGAGAGGAAGCATGCTGCATCAAAGGAAGCGCTAGTAAAAGAGACTGTGAGTACCTCAGTTTTGGCCCTGAGCAAACCAAAGAGCCCTGAAGCAGGTGAAGTAGTAGCAAATGCAGCAAGTCCAGTGATTACTCCACAAACACCAGAAAAGAAGTCCCCTGCAAATGAAGAAATGGAGGTCAGTGTTGAAGGCCATAAGAGGAAGTCGGAGAGCCGTGAAGAAGGTCTAACCACTCCTGAGAAGAAGCCCCGCATCATGGAGAACTGCCAGCACCACCAGTCGTTTCGGACCCAGCCACAGTCCTTTCCTGCAGCTGGGACCCAGGTGCCACGGGTACCCCCACTCAAGGTAAGGAGAAACCAAGACAGATCCACAGAGTGGCTTTGTATCAATCAGCTCCGGTGGGAGCTTCACTTCTGGTTATGTATGTGAATTATGTTACCTGCTTATTACAGTGATAGAAATAGTTGGTCCAAAACCACAAAAGCTTGGCTGTTTGCTAAAGGGAATCAGCTGGCTGGCTAATCAAGTTCAGTTAAGCCTCTTGTACACATGCATCTGTTAAAGGGTCTGCTGGACCAGAAGCTCTAGGATGCAAGCCCAAGACTGAAAATAATAAGGAGCACTGCAGGTCACGGTGGGAGCTGGGGAGAGCTGCAGAGGAATTACAGGACTATACTAACAAAGGGACTTGTAGCCCAAGAGTGCACAGAACTTTGTAGACGTGTGAGTACCCCTTGGTACAATAATAGGTCTAGAAAGAATGCTATTAGCAGCTCGATAGATTTTATCAAGTCCGAAAAGTAAATTATTTGCCTGTGCTTAAAAAGACCATCTAGAAATGATACGGTTATCATTTATACCATCTGAATGCAGTGGAGTGTCAGCGTAGGTAGCAGGGAAAGGCTATTTTAGGGAACATCTCAATTCCAAAAGTCCTTTAGTGCCGAGTCTTAGCGAGAATGAAAGGAAATTGGCAATAAATCACTGAAAAGACACAGAAAACAGAAAGGAAGCTTGAAAGGTCCCACACTTTGGCCTGGACAATGCAGTTCTCTTGCACTTGAGATCTAGGTCATAGGATGACACACCTGCTACTAAACTTCCAGGAAATTTAGGGATGTGATTGTCCCCCTCTACTCTGCCCTTGCGAGGCCCCACTTGCAGTACTGCGTCCAGGTCTCGAGCCACCAGCACAAGAAGGATGTGGGGCTGTTAGAGCAGGTCCAGAGGATGGCCACGAAGATGATCAAGGGGCTGGAGCACCTCTCCTAGGAAGAAAGGCTGAGAGAGCTGGGGATGTTCAGCCTGGAGAAGAGAAGGCTCCGGGGGGACCTCATCACGGCCTTTCAATACTTAAAGGGGTCTTATAAAAAGGATGGAGAGGGACTCTTTACTTGGGTAGATAATGATAGGACAAGGGGGAATGGTTTTAAACTAAAAGAGGGGCGATTTAGATTGGATGTTAGGAAGAAATTCTTCACACAGAGGGTGGTGAGGCACTGGCACAGGTTGCCCAGAGAGGCTGTGGATGCCCCGTCCCTGGAGGTGTTCAAGGCCAGGCTGGACGAGGCCCTGGGCAACCTGATCTAGTGGGTGGCATCCCTGTCCATGGCAGGGGGTTGGAACTGGGTGGTCTTTAAGGCCCCTTCCATCCCAAGCTATTCTATGATTCTATGAAATTCCCATTGGTAAGTAACAAACACTCCCATTTCACACATTTGATACTCTTTCAGTAAATGCATACAAGATTGCACACGTACAGATAACACTAACACTTCTTCAGTGATGTCATGCTCAATAGTAGACAGTAAACAGATGAGCCAGTGCAGAAATTTTTTTTATAGTTATATATGCGGGAATACGAGTTTGTTTTTTATAGGACAGGGCCTCATTTGGGGCCTTAGGCAGAAGCTGTAAGTGGAAATCTGCAGAACTGCTGTGTTTCTGCATGTTCTAAGAATTCTGATCTCCTATTAAGATTGTTCTTACTAAGAAATACACAAACACAAAAACAAAATTTTAAAAGTGGTTCGTTGTTCAAACTAAGTTCATTAATAAGTATGGCGCAAAGGTAGGCGAGTATTAATAAAATCTGTTAATAACACAAAATTGGGGAAAAACAAATATCATGCAGGGTGAGCGATTGACCTTCCAGTGCGATGTAATAAACATGGCATTTAATTTAATAATACAGAATGAATTTATGGGTGATTGAAAATAGTTTCCTCTGTAAGGCAAAGACATGTCAGTCTTCAGAAAAGAAGAAAGTAGTGAACTGGTTAATTAGAAGATGGCTGGGAGTCAACAAGGTGTTGCAGATCTGTGAAGAGAAATGTTAACCTTGTAAGATATTAGTTTAAGTCTCTACAATGGAGACAGAAAAGCACCAACATTAGTGCCCTGCTCTCATCCTTTGCATTCTAGAAAGAAAGAACTTACCCAAATAAACGGTAATGATATGGGGAGTGGAGAACATGTTTTAGAAGAAAGGACTAAAATTTGGCATTTTATTTGAAGACACAGTAAGTAGAGAATATGACTAGCTTACAGAAAGACACAGGGGTAGAAGTATAATTCAGAATAAAGCAGAACATTGACACAGACATTTGAATGGATATAAACTGTGTATACATAGAGGGTGAAATTTAGAATAAGGCACGATAGGTGTGAATTCTGGAACAACCTTACAGCATGTAGTCATTTGCTGAGGGATCTTGATAGGCCTATGAATAATGCAGTACGATGCACTAGCCTGTAGCTGCAAGGGAGGAGCTTCCAGTCTGAGTTACTAAGATTGTAATAGACTCAAAATAAGTGTGCCAGGCATCAAAACATCATCCATGTCCTTCTATGTGTATATCTCAAGTGAGAACTCCGAAGGGATTTATCTAGGACTACACATGTAAACGCTTCTGTTCTTAAATATGCGGGTCAAACATTCCCTGTATCTCAATTCTACTTTTCTCCTCCTCTCTTTCAGATTCCTGTTTCCAGAATCTCCCCAATGCCATTTCCTGCGGGCCAGGTCTCTCCCGGGGCACGTTTCCCAACCTCAGTTACCAGTCCGGGAAGAACAGGGGCCAGAACTTTGGCAGACATCAAGGCAAAAGCCCAGCAAGTCAGGGCCCAGAGGGCAGCGGCCGCCGCCGCAGCCGCCGCCGCCGCCGCCGCCGCCTCTTCGGGGGGAGCAGTGCCAGGGCCTGGACCCGGTGGTGGCGGGGGCCCTCCAGGTGGTGGAGGAGAGAGGAGTAACGCAGCACCAAGCAGAACCAACGAAACTGGAACTGGAGGAAATGCACTGGAACTGGCAGGAACTGGAAGCGGGGGAAGTTCGAGAAGGTTTCTTCCCCATTGTCCAGGGCCCCATTCCCAAATGGAGACCCAGGCCACGGACCAGCCACCAGCTCACAATCTCTCTAGAGCACAACTACAGCAAACTTCCACATTGCAATCCAGAACTCCGGGCAGCAATACGGGCACCAACTGCTCCTCATCAGCGGCATCAGCATTAGAGAAAAGCGACAGAATAAAACAGAGCCCCCCAAACATGACTGTAAACCAGGTTCCAGGCTCCCCATATGCCGGTAGCAGTGGCAAACAAGAGAAAGCACCTTCTGCTCCAGCAGGTCCGAGCCAGGCCAGTGGGGCGTCAGCTGTCAGGGACGGAACAGTCTGTGTCACTGCATCCACAGCGGGTACCAACACAAATGTAACTAAGGTGGCGCCTGCGGCCTTAGGAGGGACCAGCTTAGATGCCTCTAAAGGCACATCTCCTTCCCCTCTGATGTCTTCATCTTCACTGACACCCACAGGCTCAGAAGCCCAGGCTGGAGGTGCGGTAACATCTGTTCCATCTGCCCCATCCTCTAACACTTTGTCAGCAGTACCTAGCCTTAAAACTCACCTAAGTTCAAGTGGGGCCCTCCCCAAAACAAGCTCCAGTATTCCTGCTAACAACCCTTTAGTCACCCAACTTCTCCAAGGCAAGAATGTCCCTCTGGAACAAATCCTGCCGAAGCCCCTCACCAAAGCAGAAATGAAAACTGTCCCATTAGCTTCTAACGAAGAAAAAGGGGCAGCAGCACCCAGTGCTACAAGTGTAGCAGGGAACGGCACTGGAGCCGAGGGCGGTGAAAGACAACCGGGTTTACCCGCACAGCAGCTTGGGAAGATCTTTTGCCAGAACAGGCCTCTGCCTCACATTCCAAGGACCTTTTCAGTCCCCTCGGGAAAGGACCCCAGTGTTGACCAGCACCAGTGCCCAGAGGCGCTCAGTAAAACAACCCAAGAGCAGATCCTTCAGACTCTCATCAAGAGGGTCCAGAGGCAGAATTTGTTTCCAGTCCTTCAGCCTTCACAACTGAACCTCACTCACTCAGGTTTCCAGTTAGAAAACAGCTCCACCAGCCAGAGATTTGTGCTGGGTTTCATGGGCAGAAGGACCTCCAAGCCGGCTATGTCTGGTCATTATCTGCTCAACATTTCCACCTATGGCCGTGGCTCAGAGAGTTTGAGGAGAGGCTTCTCCCTGAACCCAGAAAACCGCTTGTGTCTGAACAGTCCTGCTGATGCTCCGAAAACAGAATTTGGGGAATGTGAGGAGATGGCTGGCCACGGCAGCAGCAGCAGCGAGGAAGGAGATGCAGATGATGAGAGTACTGGTGATGAACGTGAACGTGTCAGTGTAAAAGAGGAGCCCCAGGCTTCACAGGTGTCTGGCCAGTGTGAAAAAGAACAGGCGTCACATAACATAAACCCTTCGGATTACAGCATCCTTGCTAAGAAGGGTGTAAAGACAGAAGCAGCCGCGTCTCAGCAAGCAGCAGTCAGCAGGGAGAACGTTCAGGGGTTTGACGGAACTACGTTAGCGCGAGATTTTATTCAAGCCGCTCAAGAGCAAATGGCACATGCAATGAGGGGAAAAATGCACAGCAGCCCTGAGCTTTTCAGTCCTTCTGTACCGTCCACGGACTCTGCGCAGCAGCAGCCTCCCCAGCTTCCTCATCCACACCCTCCAAAGCTGGGTGGAGATGCTGCAGCACAGCTCATTGGGCCCAGTTACAGCGGCACAATAAACGTCTCCACCTCCCCGGACGTGAACCAAGGGTCTCTTATGACTGGGCTGTCGGAATGCAATCAGTTGTCTAGTAGCATGGGGAACGTCATGTCCTTTTCGGTGACTGTAACCACCATTCCCACCAGCCAAGCTATGAACTCTGGCAACCACAGTCAGACCATCCCAGTTCAAGCCTTCGCTGAAGACCACAGCATGGAGGACTCCCCTTCCAAATGTTACTGCAGGTTGAAAGCCATGATCATGTGCAAGGGCTGCGGCGCCTTCTGCCATGACGATTGCATTGGCCCCTCTAAGCTCTGTGTCTCCTGCCTTGTCGTGCGGTAACCGGGACGTGAAGTGGGGAAGAGGATGGCTGGATGTTGTGTTTGCTTTTGGAAGTACATTGGGAAGAAACAGGAAATTTACTGCCTTGCACAAGAGACACGTTACTGAATCAGGAATACAGAGTAGAGTTCTTCTTTCATTAAAGAAAGAGCACCTTCTTGTACAGTGAGTCTAAATTGAGCTCAACTACGTGAATTGTGACAAGAGTTTGCACTTAAGGAATTATGTAAATATGTCACATTATTTTGTTTAAAAATATTTTTTCAATCTTTTAGGAGATAGTGTTTGACTTGTACTGCAGTTTCATTAACCCCAGCCTGCTATCCAGCATGTTTGCTGAGCTCTGCTCTAGATGGGGGAATGAACCCCCGGCGAAACATCAGCCTGTTGGGCTTCTCTTGGCAAAGAGAAGAGCCAGATTTAAGAAACTAAACGTTTGTTCTGACTGATGACAGAGCACTGAAGCAGGAAACCCTGAACGGGCTTACTGTGTTGCTCTAAATTTTAGTTCAATTTTTCAGAATTGGAAGGCGTTAACGTTGCACAGGCCTTTCAAGTCATTGCCTCTCACTTGTGACACGGCTGTCTCCAGAAGGCATACTGGGTTGTGCAATATAGGCTGGTGTTTTTGATTCGCATATCCTCTCCTCTTCAAGGAGGCAGTTGCAGTAACCTTCTTTTAGGGACGGAGGTATCTTGATTTGCTACTGGCAAATACTGAAAAAGGCAACTGTACTAACCATAGGATTCAAGGATTTAAATCACTAAAACAACTCAGTAACTGTGATTATTGGTAATTCCAGGAACCATTTAAAGCAGAGATCGCAAATATGTGCCGAACTGCATTTCATTTCTGGACTGTCAGGACCCGGCAGAAACCTGCTTTATTAGGCATTATTTCAAGGGAGCTGGAGAGTGCCACCCCCAGAGCTGAGCAGCGCCAGTTGTTGCAGCACATTATGCAAGTGAAGTGCACTAAATGTCACCCTCTGTCCTACTGTTTTCTAGGAAGCTTTTTGTGGCTCATTAAAAACTCCAGATAGTCAGACTTCTCGAATCTCTATAGAAGATTTTCTATTTAGCTGAGCGTAGGGAAAGAAAGCAAGGATCCCGCTGGGCCTCGCCGGTGTCCGCCAGCGGGTGTCCGTCGGAGGACGCCAAGCCAGGCCTGGCTCCGCGCGTGGTGCGTCGGGGCGAGCTCGGGAGGGGCGCAGCTGGTGGGACGCGTTCCTCGCCGCCAGGAGTCGGTGCTCACGCCCCCGTTCGCTCCAGGTGGTCGGAATTAACCGATACAGAATGGTACTTTGTGCTCGACAACAAGGATTGACGACAGGCTGGCTAATAAAGCATTCGCCGATCTGCATGTTGACGTATCGCCACGTGTCCGCATCACACGGAGGATGTTTGTGTGTCACTTCTCTTCCAGAACAGCGTCAGGTTCAATAGTCACGTCCAGTCCCATGTTGTCACTGTGCGGGGTGGGAGGGGGGCCATCCTGGAGCTTGGTCAGGTAACAGATCTATGTATCTTTTTGATGGAAAAGCACTGAATTCACTTTGAATCCAAAGGCCTTTTTAAGATGAAGCAATATTAACAAAACAGGTGACAGCTGTTTTATGAGCTGGGGTCCTAAAGCCTTTTTTCCTTCTTCCCATTTGACTATACTACTGCTTTCCCCGCTTCCCTCTCCCTGACGTGGGAACCTGGCGTGCTGGCGGTAAGGTCAGGAGCACTGCCCGGGAAGCGCCGTGTGGTTTTCCAAGGAGCGGGTGTTGATTTGTTTGTTAATGGTAAAGAGAGTTGCAGACTTAATCGCTTCATAATAAAAACGTTTCCTTCCCTGTCCAGCAGAGCGTGGTGTCCTCCAAAGCAGGGTTAGTGTGCGTGAGTTAACGAGAGCTGCCGTGTGTGTATCTTGGTCTTAGTTTTGCCCGTAATAAATTTACCGGGGAGCAGCGACTCCTGCTATCTAATTATGCATCGCTCCTTGTAGACATCCAGTGGTGGACGGGATTTAAGTATTAGAAATACAGACTATTTTTTTTTAACCGCTTACATCTCAAAAAAGAATGCAAGACATACTCCCAGTTCTGTCGTGCTGCCCGGTGGCTGCAGCCCAGCAGCCCCGTGCCAGTCTGCACCGTCCCACGGCTGGCTCCGTGCGTGCCCGGCAAGCCCAGCAGAGGCGGGTTAGCTTCTCCTGCTGCAACCCCAAATGCTGTAGCAGGGATGATTTGTTCCCTGGGTCGGCTTGTACGTAAGTGCTCATTTGGACAGCGACCCGTCACTGCCTGCTTCCCTACTTGCTGCTGCAACGGGAATTTCTGCCATTCTTTTAAATCGTAGGATGCGGCGTGAAATGGTTTCACGTGGTGTACCCCGGGGACAGCAGGATCTTCCCTTCCCTTATTAACTCGAGCCTTGTCTAGACATGAAAGCAAAGTTATGGCAACATAATCCTCAGTGAGACACATTCGTTCCCTCAGTATAATCCAATTTAAAGGTTGTTTTGGGTTACAAACTAAGCTGAAAAAGTCATTTTTGCCTCAAATAAAAGCAAAGAGGCTTTGCTGGTGTAATTGGATCAATTCTGTTCACACCTTGGCTTCCATCAGTGTGAATTCTGTGGGCTGACAAGGCTGCTTCAGAGGGGGAAGGAGGGGATGCTGAGGGAGCAGCACACACCTGCTGCCTTGCTGTTAGCGTTCACAGGCTTTTGAATCTGTTGCCGCTGTCACGTTGAAAGGCTGCTCCGGTACTCTCAGCATTTTCTAAAACAGTCAACAGCCCTAGCTGTGGTTCCGACGTGTTACTGCCTTTAAATTGCACAAGCTCCCCTGCAGCGTGTGGATTCGGTTGTCTCTGCCAGGTCCATTTCTGTGAGCCAGAAGCTGCTGTTCACGAGCAGCACCGCAGGAACCGAGCTGAGGTCGCCCAGGTGTGGGTCGAGGGTGACCCCCAAGTGTCAGTGGCTGCCAGGCTTTATTGGGCAGTGTGGGCATCTTGCGCGATGATTTGGAAGTTTACAACTCTGTTCAGTGCCTTAGTTATACTTTAACAGCTGAGCACTTTTATTGGGCTACTTTTATTCTGTTCCTTTTTCAGATAATAAATTCTTTTAACTGCATGTCTTTGATTTTACCAGACGCTATGAGCTACTAGGTGGAACTTGAGGAACAATAGCCACGGGTTTGCAAGAGGGCATTAAGCGGTTAGGAAATCGTTAGAAATAATGGGGCTCAGTGTAATGATCAGTACAAGTACAGGTCTACGTAAAACCTTGAGAGCTTTGCATGTTTTACAGTGCTGGTTATTGAATAATGTATTTTAGAAAGGGAAAATCCTGCAGCCCATTTAGGAGCGCTCCCTGCGTGGCGTTGGCCTGCTGCCTTCCTGCTGAGGCTCCTCCCGTTCATCCCCACTCTTCCATCGTCTGCCCTTCCCACTGGTCCTCCTTCCAGCCAGCAACGAGCCTGCTTCGCTCTGGGTCTGTAATTGATCGTGACATAACTTACAGCGTTAGGCTTTGGTGGGCAGGTATTAAAGTAACGGCATTCTCCAGTAAATGCTGTCATAACAAACAAAATCTGAGATGAAATATTTGCAAAGCCCAATGTCAAACCATGTTTGTGGCAGTAAAAGCAACTTGGGCGAGAAAAGATACTCAGGTGTGTGTGTTCCCTTTTGGGCCTCAGTCCAAGCCCTGCAGCGTGAGAACGAGAAATGCAAAGTGACCCGTGGCATTTAACTTCCCAGTGCAGAAAAAACCACCTTGTACAAGTTATTTCAATGGAGGAGTGAATGCGACTCTAGAGATGAGCTGAGGTTTTGAGATGCAGATGGGCAGCACGGGGAAGGAAATTTATTTGAGATGTTAATGTCTCAAATCAAACAGAAAGGCGGCATGCTGGGCACAGCGGCGTTGTGCTTCGTAGGGCAGTCACGGAGCTGATGGGGAAGGCAGTTCTGGCCAGGGCCGTGATGGCCGGGAGGTCACCACACCGGCCGTGCCGTCTGACGGCGGCAGTCGCGCTGCCCAGGCCGCACGGAGCATCGCCGGCCGGTTCCTGCCCCATGAGCAGCCGCCGGTGCCGTGGTTGGAAGGGGCTCTGGCTTCTCTGCACGGGGAGGCTCAGCCTGGCTGGGTTTGAACCTCCTGGCCTGGGGGCTGCCAGCCCCAGCAGGAGCCCTGGGGCAGGAGCAGTTGTCTGGGCTGGGCTGGGGCAGGAGCTTCCACCTCAGCTGGGGCGGACGGCGCTCGGGTCGCTGAAAGCAGCTTGGAAAAAAACTTTGGTTTTGCGGGGGGAAGTGCCTGAAAGACCAGCGTGCGTTCTGTGCTGGAAGAGCCTCACCAGGGACGCGTGGAGCCCGGGGGAAGCTGCTTTGTTTCCCTTGGGAGCATTGTCCCAAAGCCACCGCTGGCCGCTAGCAAACGGCCACGGGGGCTCTGCTCACCCCGGGCCAGCCCAGCAGCGCTGTGCTCAGCTCCAGTGGCCAGGCGCTGCCTCGAGCCTCCTAGCACAGCCGGTGGTGGGGAGCAGGGCCGGTGGCGAGAGCACACTGAGGTCCCTGGGGCACCTGTGCTAGAACGGGGACGCTGCAGGGACGGGAGGGAGGGAGGGGGCAGACGGGGATGGGGCTGCAATGGGGGAGGTCCCGCGGGCGTCGGGTCTGTTTGCCACCGGTGCCCTGCAGGGAGAACAGCTCACGCACGTGCTGCGATCATGATAGCCAGAATTTTCTTGATTAACTAAGGTGTTTTTTTTTTTTAATGCTATACATTTGATATAACTGAAGATCAACTTTAAGAGCTTACAGTAATATATTTTAAGTAATATATATTTTAGTATCTAAAACAAATTGACAAAGGATGATTTATGAACTAGATAAACAGGGTATTGGGAGTATGCAGTTTCTCGGCAAGGCCAGGAATAGTTTTACTAGCAGGAGAACTGAAAAGATTCAGTTTTTTCCACTAATGCAATAAAAATGGGAGTTCTTAAAAAGAAGAAATCCAATACTGTTTACCACATGCTTTTCTTGTTTTGACAACAGGCCTGTAAACACAGTTTAGAAGATACTAAACCTTTGTCTGTCTTTCGCCTTTTTAAAAGGGACTTAAATTGGAATAGAGGGTATGTACAGAAAAATCAAGTTGACACCATTTTAAAATGTATTTTTACACAAATAATATAGAAAAATCATATTTTACGTAAGAATTTTAAGTATTTGAAATATGTATATATATACTGTATGTACTTCATATATTCTTTATTTTACATTTTCAATGTATTAAAAAGTATTTGAGCTGTTTGGATTTGAGCATGTAATAATGTTAAAAAAAAAAAAAAAAGAGGAAAAGAAGAAAAGAGGGAGAGAGGAGATGAGTCCTGCACGCTGCAGTTGCTGCTGTTAGCAGCCTGCAGGGAGTAGAGAAACCAGAAGTGCAGCAGCGAAGGGATTTTGGAAGTTTAGCAGTTTCAGGTAGAGCATACAGAACATTTGTCAGTCCTGTGTCTTGTCTGTGTCTCCATTTGTATTCGTTCATTTTGCCTCGTAACCACCCAGAATCATCCATGGTGAGAAGACAAAGAGGTGGATCTTTTATACAAGCAACGCTACCTTTATAGCCAAAGAGACGTACTGGTACAGAAGCTACTCAACCAAAACAGAATCAGAAGCTACCCAGTTGTGCTGTGCCACTGGAATTTCCATAAATAGTTTGATTTCTTGGGCAAGCATTTTATGGTGCTTATGGGGAACTTAAACAACGTACCAAAAGTCCAATGATTTCAAGGAAGCACTATCAAAGTGGATTTGTTTTGGTTTTTGTGGGAATTAGGTGAAACTCTCACTGCAGAGATGGTCCGTCTTTGCAGCTCTTGGGGACTGAGTGAATTCCATTCACCTGCACTTGCCTGGGCTCCTCTAGACACTCCCCGCCAGACTGAGATCTGCAGCCCCTGTAATTGCTGGTTCTGCACAGAGAGAGAACACAAATCTCCCACGGAGAGGAGGGTGGAAATGGCTCCACAGCGTGCAAAGCACAGCATACCTGCCTCATCCCCTTTTCCATGACGCCCATTTTGGCTTAGGTGAATCTCAAATCACACTTATATTCCCCTTATTCCTGCAAGCAATTGCAGGACTCGTATAAATTGGAGGTGTTCAAAGCAACTCTCTATTGCTGGGACTTAGGGGGAAGGAAACTGGGGGAAAAGAAGAAGCATTAACAAGTCAGGTTTTAAAAGTACAAATTTAAAAACTGAAAAGGCAGGCAACTGGTATTTGTATATACTGCTTCGATTATTATTGGAATCCCTTGGGGGAAAAAATAAACGAGGCACCCAATGACTGTCAAAAGTTGCTACCTACACACCGGGTAGGGCTGTCGCTCCCCAGAGTTGCACTGTAAGGAAGCCCCGTGGGTGGGGGGCGTGTACAGGTCGGGTCTGGATGCGGGGGGCTGCACAGGGGTGCAGCTGAGTGTACACAGCGAGACCAGCTTCATCTCAGTCTTCTGGTGACATTACACCTTGGAAAGTTACCGCGGGCCTGAGATGGGATTACAGCTTTTGTATTCGTTTTCCTATTTAAGATATATGGGTTAGATGAAATATATAATAGTGACGTGTTTTGATCTGCTGCACTTTTTAATAAACATTCCTTATTCCCCTGGTACTGCTGCATCTCCCACCCCTTCCTACCCCCCTTAGAACTTAAGCCCAGTTGGTCTCCTGTCCCTTTCAGTAAGACCTCGCAGGCGCTGCACCACGGGTTTCTTATCAGAAGGGCTGGGCCAGGAGCTCAGTGCTTGAGGCCGGGGCTCCGGCGTCCTCGCGGCAGAGTCCCAGGGCCAGCACCGCCGCGGCGGGGCAGCGCGGGCACCGAAAGGCTGCGGTGCGGGGGCCGTGGGTGCCTCCTGGCCTCCTGTTGGTGGCCGTCTGAGTGCGTGCTCTGCGCCCACCTCGAGCAGAGGCACAATAGGCATCGTCTTCGACCTCAGGGACAGATGCTCCGGTTAAAATTTCACCTCGTGTCCAGAGGCGTGCCCAGGACATGCCCACGAGCAGTCGACTTCGCTGCCACGCGGTAGCTCCTTCCCTTCCCGTCCATCTTCGGTGCCCTCGTGAGCCCATGCCCTGTCACGGCCTGTTTGCAAAGTCAAATTCAGGCAAGAAATCTGGCAGTTTGCATGGGAAAAAAGCGACTGTAGTTCAGTAAGGTAACGTCTGGGCGTGTAAGAGCTACGTGGGCCAGTTCTAGCAGGAGCAATACATCAGGGACAAAGTGGTCCGTCATGCTGCAGCTATGCATTTTGGCAAAGGTTGTTTTGTCACCAAGTCTTCACCCATTTTGCTGTATAAGATTCCACCTTAGCTTCTCACCAGCATTAAGAGGAATCTGAGGAGTGCTAAAAGCGGCCTATTTCTAACCTGTCACTTGAGGATCTGTGTGCCCATAGGAGGTAGCACTTTGACAAGCAAAGCCTGCCCTGTGGCTTCTGTCTTATTGCAGATTCTGTTCCTCTTCCTCTCACTTATTTTTGTCATGTAAAACTACCTGCTTTATAAATGAATGTAAAATACCGTAGTTCTTCAGCACATGGACAAATGTGTATTTTATCTTAATGTTTCATTTTATGTTAAATAAAAAGCATATGATTTTATGGTTATTAGTGCTGCTAATGTTGATTTTTCAGTGATTACCTTCTGTCTTTTTAATGGACCCTGATAAACAATACTGCACTACATTTTTCTGGCTTCGTAAGCTGTGGATATCTGTAAAGTCTTTTCCATACATTTCATGGGGAAAACTCTGGTTTAATAAACACTTTGCAGTTCCCTCAAGCCTCACTTCTTGGGGTGCTGAAACACTTTAAGGGCTTTGAACTGTAAATTTGGGGAAAGGAGGGAACAGGGAAAAACCTGTATCACGTGATTGCAAATTCATTTATTATAAAGGGAAGAGTTCAGAGAAGTAAATCTGAAACCAACTTTCCTGATTTGTCAGGTAAACTTTGGATAAAATTAACAACTTAATAAAATCAGTAGGACTGAGGTGCCTGGGATTTCTTTTCACTGAATCTATTGTAAGCATCTACAATTTATATTTCAAGTATAGAAATATAATGCGAAGGGGCTGTGAACCTACCGAATGAATAATTGCAACAAGAGCGTTAAGACTTAACATAAAATGGAGAAGGAAGGCTCAGTAAAGAAATGTGTGTCTTGCAGTACAAAGTGAGAATACAACAAGGCCAGATGAGTTGGAGTTTGCAACCAGCAGCAAAAAAATAAATAAGAAATCTATCACCTCATGCAGAGAAAAAAAAAAAAAAAGGCAAAAAGTAGAAAAGGTAGTGATTAAAGATAGTCTGCAGGCATGACCCAAACGGAAAGTAATGCTATTCCCCTATTTTCACTGAGGACATTGTTACACATACCGCTTCAGCTGGATGACAAGGGTTTCCTGAAAGAGCTGACACAACGCTGCAGCTCAGGCAAAGCACGGTTTTGTTTATCAAGTGAACCTGTGGAGCACAGAATTGACAGAAATTATTCCATAGTATAGGATTATATACTATAAAATATAGAAATTATTCTATATTTAAAATAAGAGAAAATTACATCTTTCATATGCAAGGCTCTGGAAGTTTTGAAGTAAAAACTACTTGAAGCCATGCTGAAAAATGGGATAGAAAGCAACACAATCTCACCAAAGATATGTGCAGACTAATTCAGTGTAAATTGTTTCCTGGTCACACAAGGAATATCTTCAGTTATACAAATGATACAGGAAACTGATATGTGGGAAATTAGTAATAAAACTTGAGATGAAGTAAATGTAAAGAACTGGCTTAAAGGGTCTTAATACCGATAGACCCAGAAGTGGGAAATTGGTTTGAATGGGGGACCCTACTGAAACTACTCAGATTTTCATCTGTGACATTAGCACCAGAAGTCAGGAGTATCCCAAGAAAATTAACTGATGATACAAACTTGGGAAGTATCGGCAACTCACACCCAGACCAAACCGGTAATCCACAGCCCAAGCGATGTGAAAACCAATTGTACATGCTGGTGTCACAAGGCATTTGGGAACAAATAACAAGCTTCTGCTTCAGGAGTGGGTGTACAGTAACTGGAAGTAACAGGGATGAGAAGGACCTTGATATACTCATTAATCATACCCTGTAATTATAAGCTTTCAGTGTGACACAGCCATGGGAAAGGAAAAACAATTCTGAAAGTCCAGCCTGTGTATTGCCAGTAGAGATAAAATCAGTGAATTGTACAAGGTAATGAGATATCTTGTGTGGTTCCACTCACTTGCATTCAGGAAAGACAACTTAAAACTGGAACAAATGTACTGAAAAACTTCCAAATAATCAGGAAAGGAAAAGGCTCTGACAGGTAAGAAAGAAATCAAGAAGTTCAAGTTAAAACAAAAGCTGAAAGGTTTGGCATGGCGAGCTAGCAGCAGGCTAAACATTAAGGGGCAAAACCAGCTGTTCAGCACTGGTACAAGAACAAATGGATATAAATTCACTGTGGATAAACTTAGTTTAGAAGAAAGTTGCTACTCAGTTGGCAAAATGTAAAACACAAGAGAGTACATGAAGCGAGTTACGGGGATGGTATGTCTCCACCGAAGTATCGGGCTTAGTGCTCTAGGAAGGCTTTAATAGGCTTGTTTTCCTGAATAAGACAATTTTAGAGCCCAGTAATTTTTTATGAGCAATTTAAATTATTCCTTTCATTGTCGTGTCTGTGTTAACAGTGATGCCATGTCCTTGGCACTGCTTCGGCTATTTTGTTCTACTCTTTAAAGGTTATTATATCAGATTATTACTGTACCATCTCAGTCCCACAGTAATGTGTCATAAATGTGAATAATTTCTCATGCACTCATGCTCTATTTCTCATCTTAAGGGCTCCTAAACACCTCGCAGTGCATGGCTGAAACAACACAAAGTCTCAGAAACCCTGCAGTCACAAGCTCCTGCTGTATTACCCATGGCTGTGCAACCTGCTAAAGTAGCAGCCCTCAACGACCAGTTCACAAACAACTGTTTTTAATTTCTGGCAACATCAGCTCCTCATGGGCATCTAACGAAAATTCCCTGTAACTCCCTGTGGCAGCAAGTACTGCCCATCCTGGAGGAACAGAGCAGGCAGGCAGCGGTTCCGCCGCACGCCTGTTACCTACCAGAACCACTTCCCACCCCGCAGGAGCTGAGCTGCTGCCAGCAAGAAGTCAGCATCATGGGACTTCTTCTTGAGCTTCTTTTTCTCTTTTTGAATTCATGTAACTAATCAGTTGCTGTGTCTTTTTGTTAAATCAATAAATAAAACTCTAAGCTTTTGTTAGCCCCACTGAACTCCCCTGTGACACCCGGGAGGAGAGAGAATGGGCATGACCCACAGTTAGGAAGCAGTGAAGCCTGAAATCCAAGCATCAAAGGCATAAATAAAGGCAGGTCACCATCTGTTGCTCTAGGTTTCAAACCCTCCCTCTACTGACCACGTGGCAAACTGTTTTTCCAAATGCTTATGCATACGCTAGGAACACCGCTACTGGGGTGATATGAAGGATGCATGCCCTCGGGCACATCTACTGTGGAGTCTGCATCTTCCTAGGAAATGTTGAATTGGGTCAACACTGTGAAGCAGAACAGTTAGAGCAGCTTCATCACAACCCGTTACTTCAGCTGCGAGGGTGATCACACACTGAAACAAACATGACACAAAGTGCAAGGTCCTCCATCTCCTGCTGTCCTTAAACCACAACAGGATGACTTCCCGGATGATAGGCTTTAGCCAGTCAGCAGTAACGCAGCAGTGCAAGGAGGAGCTCATGAAAAAGAAGGAATTATGAGCCAGGAAAAACAAATAAAAAAATCATCCCTGGAAATAAGGAAGAAAAATATTTTATCAATATCAAAAAAGACCAGAGAATAAAGTAAAAAAGAAATACAATGACACAAAGTGAAAAAGTCACTTCCTACCTCTGTTCCCACTATGGAAAGACATGAAGTAAAAAAGAAGTAAAAATCCTTTCCTTACTTTGCTGTCTCATTTCCTCCATTTTACATGGAGAACATGAAGTTTTCCAAAGAACATGAAGTTTTCCAAAGGTCCATCTGGAGTTGCGGTGAGGCTCCAACATTATCGTCCCTACAACACACAACAAATACTTGCAGAAGTAGACAGAATCCTGTTGTTATGCAGTGGAAAACCCTGCCTCAAGAAAAACACCCCAGCTATTCACAGAATAATTTAGGTTGGAAAAGACCTCTAAGATCATCTAGTCCAACCTTTAATTGTTCCTAACCGGTTATAACAAATGGGTGCTAATATTCTAAGACTGCTGTACCTTCCCATGCCTGTTTTGTTTCAGCTCTCCATGAGCCTCTTCAGAGCAGCGAGTCAGCTGTGATAAGTGCCCTGCAAGAGAGCCATACAAAGCATATCTTATTAAACAGACATTTCATCTGTATTTTAACAGACTCTGCTTTCAATTTAATAATCATCATCTGGTTTGTTTTGTTCTCTGCCAAATTGCAATTAAGGAAAAAAAAAAAAAAAAGCACCTCATAAGTGAAAGAAAAACTGCAGAATCAATTTCTAAATATAGATAAGAAGCACACTCGTGGCTCAAGCAAGGGAATTATCTTGTCACATTAAACAGGAACAAAAAAGAGATTGCTTCTCTCCTGAACTCAGCTCCTGCTTTATCTCAGTTGCTGTGCTGGCTGTCAGATGGGAATACCTGCGAGGTGGAGAGCAGCTTGAGACACACAGGAAACTGCAAGCAACAAACACTGCTTGCTAAGCCCACAGCTGGAGATACAAATATATAGAGGCTGTAAGGACCTTCTTTGGTACTTGGATGGCTGCTAATGACCAAAACTGTGCATTCATAATTTAAAAATTTTAAATTATTAAAAAAAAAAAAAAGGATTCCGAAATTGTTATTCCAGTTTCTCAGATAGCCCATTCTCAACCTCACCCTTTTACTTACACACATTTTGGACTGGCCTATGATCTCTTTACAACCATATACAGCACAACTTCATGTAAAGGGTAAGAAAAGCTGACAGATGATTTAAACTCAGAGCCATCTAACTTCTGAACACTTCTGATGGCATGGCACACCGAGAGCTCATGCATAAATAGCAGCACAAGCACTTGAGAAAAAAAAAAAAAAAGAAGAGCAAATGAAGGGCGAAGGTAGCAGTCTGGTTATGAAAGATATCACAGAACAGGCCAGTATCAATAGTGATACAAAAAGAGAGGGCAAATAAAATATATGAACATGATGGTAGCATTACAAAGTGTAGACCAGTCTCACATGAGATGTTACAGCCATGCAGAAGTAACAAGAGCTATCCACCCCTTGCTGATAAAATATCACAAAAGTGCAAAGACAAATAGGACACTGAGGTTGGGTGAATTCTGATGTATGAATGTTTAAATCTATAAATGTGTAAATCTACAAATGTGTAAATCTATAATGGTGAAAGAGCAAAAAAGCATGCTATAGAAGAAATTAATTAAAATCAAGATATCAGTAAAACATGTAAGTTGGAAAGCCATGAACAGTACAAATGCATCCTTCAGTGTTAGAAAAGAATTAACTCCTAACTCTCACAGGAATGCAGAGGCACGAAGAGGAGGAAAATGGAGGACAGAAGGCCTGGAGTCCTGCAGACAGCGAGGAACTGACAGAACAGATGGGTTCTGCTTTGTGTTTCAAACAACATAACTAGGAGCACCAGGCCAAACGGTCTTGTCTCTACCTTTCATGTTATTCAGGAATCCAACAAAGGACTGCAGACTACAAGGTGGGCTGGCACCTACAATAACAGTGTCAAGAAAATTTTTAATTAAAAATATATACAGAAACTTCCCTTTTCTTTACTTAGACCTGATCATAGACAATAAAGTCTAATGACAGTGGGGTACGACGTTAAAAGTGAGCCTGTCTTCAAAGAGGTACTTCAGGTTTCATCTGGAGAAATGAAGTAAAAATTACAAAAGGACTTCAGAAGGCTAACACTGCTCGAGACAAACAGTCGGGAAGAACATCAAATTGAGTCCAGGTTGAGGAAAACATTTCAAAGCGCGGCTGCTTGGTGCCAAGAAAAGGCAATGGAGGCCCCAACCCATCAGCAGGCACCGCTGGGCCTGGAGGAGGCCGTGGTGGTACAGGCCGCGCACCAGGCCCCACGTTCTGCCCCGAGCTCCAGGCTGGTGTCAAAGCGCTGCGACCTGGCAATCACCGTGTTCAGCCACAAAGCCGCTGCCTGGCACACACAGCAAACTGGCAATGCCTGCTGATATCGCTCTGCATTTCTATTTTTTGTTAGAGAACAAAGCAAAGAAAAAAACAGAACAGGTTGGTGCAAGCCATCTGGAAGAAGACTTAAAACTCTGCACGGTCAACTCTCTGGATGACTGAAAAAATTATTTAGAGCTCAGTAACTGCAGAGACTGTAAAAACCTACAGCATGGGCTAAAAATTACGCTTTCGCAATTTTAAATTTTAGATTTTTTTATATAAATACTGTAAATAAATGTTAGCTAGTACTAGTACATTTAAGCATTCCTGTGCAGAACACAGTGCACAGCCCTGATCAGCCACAACCACGGACAGGGCATTCATACTGGCACAGGGTCCAGGAAAGCTTTTCAGTCTGACCACGGGGACAAAGAATCTGCCACTGAGAGAAATTACACAAAATGGAGGCAGGTCCTCTTGCTCTTCATAAACACATTAAAACAAACAAACAAGCAGAAAATTACTACTGGAACTAAAGAACAATACTAGCATAGGATCGGTGTGGTCTGAAAAGCGAATTAGAATGAAAGCCAGGAAATGATTTTCAACTACACAAAAATAGGATTTTTGAAACATCTTCTAATAGATGGGCAGGTGTAAAATTTAACAGCTTTTAAACCTTAAAAACTTACAAAGTGGATTACAGACGTGGTGTCAATGATATGAAGGAGCTGTTCTTGCTGATCCAAGAGATTCTTTACAGTTTGACATTTCTAATGACTAAATGAAAGCTGTGCAGTATGTCAAATTTGGTGATATCATATGAAGGAGGGTCCAGCTCACTCAGTGATGCAATGTGCCGCTGTTGAATCACCCCATACCAACATCTTTCATACCCAGAGGAAACAAGCAGTGAACTGAGGCAAGCAATGTCCGAGATTAGTTTAATGCTTCTTCTCTTTGATATGCCACCAAGAGCTTCAATTGTAGCAGCAGTTTCTGAAAAATGAAAGTCTCTCCTTGTGAGCCCTGATCTGAGATTTTTTTCTCATGATTTCACCATTGTCTCTACCATGAAAAGAAAGACAACTTTCAGTCACTGACTGAAACAAAACCAAGTATCTACTAGAGAAAATCTTAAACTCACTGATTAGCTTCTGAAACATCTCACCTCTGTTTTAAGACATGAAAAGCTGCATATGAATTTTAAGCAATTTTTGCCACCGTCCTGGTTTTGGCTGGGATAGAGTGAACTTTCTTCGTAGGGGCTCATACAAAGCTGCGCTTTGGATTTTTGATGAAAATAATGGTGATAACGAATGGATGGATTGTTTGCTGCAGAGCGGTGCTTGCAGGGAGCCAAGCGAGGAGCCCGGGGTGCACAAGGAGCCGGGAGGGGACAGAACCAGGACAGCTGACCCCCAGGGACCAAAGGGATGTCCCATCCCAGAGGGCGTCCTGCTCAGCAATAGAAGCGGGAGGAAAGGAGGAGGAAGGACGGGATGTAGGGATGACGGCGTTTTCCCAAGCAGCCGCTACGCGTGCCGAGCCCTGCCTTCACTCCTGCCTGCCGACGGGGAGCAGGGAACGAGCTCCTTGGTTTGCTCTTCTCGCACGTGCGGCTGTTGTTGGCCTGGTGAGCTGTCCTCACCTCAGCCCACGAGTTCCTGCCCTTTTTACCTTTCCTGTTCTGTTCCCCATCCCATCTAGGATGGGGAGGGTGAGCAAGCAGCTGGGTGGTGCTGAACTGCTCTGGACTCTGAATTCTATGAATTTTGCCACTTTGCTAGGAAAGCAACAGTTGTAAAAGGCAAAGAATATAAATGATCGTGCCTTTCCCCACCCCCACTCCAGTTTTTGCCATATTTTGCACAATTTATCTTTGAGAAAACATTTGCCCTTGAGATGACTCTGGTTTGAGTTTGCTGCCTCAGCACTGGGGGAGATTTCACTGCTGATGACTCAGTGCTGGAGCGGGCAGGCCAGGCTCTGTGCCGCCCCCCCCTTTTCTTGTTTCTCTGTGGTTCTTTTAGACAGAATCCTTAATACTCTTGCGTTGCTGAGAAAAACCACAAAGAAGACAAATACAGACTGTTGAAAATATTTCTTCTTACTTTAGAATAATGGAAAACATGTCATTTACATTGCTGTGCAACTTTTATTGCCGATGTTGCAAACCCTTCAGTTCTCCATACAAAGCTTAACCAACTCCAATGGTTTTTTTTCTGCTTTCATTTCTTCTTCACCGCTACTAAATTTGTTTTAGCCTTTTCCCATCACACTTACTGAAAATCTTTTGCTATCTTGCCTGAAGTTGGTCCAAAGCACAGCTTTTTACAATTGTACAAACTGAGTGGAATAGGCCTAGCAGGTATTTTGTTTTTTAAATTCCATTCCATTCTGCTTGGTTAGTGATGAAAACTAAACCAAATGGCTGAATTTCTGCCGAAGGTCCGAAATGTGGAGACTTGTAAACTGATGTTATGGTAATGTTCCACACTGTGCCGGGCGCTGAATGCAAGCAATGCGGTGCTGACGTACGTGATATTCCAATTCCCCTTCAGAGCTGTGCCGAGCAGTTTTTACACAAATACTGGGAAAACTGTGGTAGCAGCAGTCAGTAGAAGCAGCACATGTATGTACAGTGAACTGCACAAATACTGCAGGGGGACAGGCAGGCGGTAGTGCTGTATAAGATGATGGAGGAGTTATTTCAGACAAACATTACACTTGAGAAAAAATAAAATATAATACCAGGATGCATAAAGAAAAGTACTATTTGTAAGTCATGCGAAGGTGTTATTTACTGTATACAGTATCAGGATGGCACTGACTTGGAGTATTGCATCTTGTTTTGGGAACTGAAGCTCAAGGATGAGTGGGCCAACTGGGCAAGAGTCCAGAGAAGAGCAGCTGAATGCTTCTGCACAGAAAACATGCCCTACGAGGAGGGCTGCTGTTTGACTGCGAGAAGAGAAAGCCTAAGGAACATCACAGCAATCCAGAAATAACTGTAAAGAGGAAGGGAGTTGTTGCTCAATACCCTGTGGAGGAAGGACAAAGAATAGCAGAGATATAACTCGCTACTGGTAAGGATAATTTCACACTGAAACAGATTACCTAGGAAGATTGTGAATTTTCCATCACCAGAAGTTTTTGCAGCCAGGTTAAACAAGCATGTGTTAGGAAAGAGGCCCATTCAAGACTTACTTTCAGTGCACCAAGAACACTACATTCCAAACAAGCATGATGTTTTTCTAAAATAAAACAATAACAAAGAATATTACAAACCTTCTACATCTACAATCATCTCATTTGGGGTTTGCTTTTGTTCCTCTTAACATCTTTGCGCCAGCCCCAAAATGCAAATTCACTCTTGTGCTCATATCTGAGGTGACATCATCTGAGGTTTCCTTTTATTTTCGTGTTTTGTTCACAACTGGATGAAATGACATATGATGACACTGAAGCTGAGGATCTCAACGAGAAGGAAAGTATTTCCTATGCCAAATTTCCTGTTATTTTTAAACTGGTACCACTGCTCTGGAATGCTAAGTACATTCTTCTGACAGAAACTTCTGTCAGAATTGTGTCATCAAAGCATACGCCTACAGAAGAATGTCTCTTCTGCTTTTTTGTGGAGCTGTTTCTGCATCCAAAAGAGGAACACTGTGGGCTTGTAAAAGCTGTTTGATATTACCAGCTCCAATCCACTTATTCATCATTTAAAGAAAATGATATTTTGAAATAAGAAGTATTTGTAATATTTTATTCTCTTGATGCAGACATCTATTGCCCATAAATACAGAGAGAATTTGTGTGTATGCAAACTGAAGGGAGAATCCACTCCTCTATACGCAGGCATTTTAAAGCTGTAACAGTGGGAAGCAGCAGAAAATGACAGTGTGGGGTTTCTTCATGTTTATCTCTTGAGCGTGGCATTCGCTGTCTCTCACAAATTCTGACGAGGAAGTTAGTACGCAGAGGTGAGATGAACAGGATCTCCAAATACTCGTTATCCCTTAACAACAAAGCAGCAGCAAGAGAATAAAGCAATTTACTGTAAAATCTAGATTTTAGATTGCTGATGATCAAAAGGTTATAAATGTAATTTGTTAATATTTTATGCAATTGAAAGAACCTGATAACAATCCTGTATTACTTTTGCATTTCTTTATGGCCTGTTCTCATTCAGTGGTTTCTTTCATAGCCACAAAGAGTGTTTCTTGGATGAAGTCTAAATTCTACATAATACACAGTGCTGTGGAAGCAACAAACAAACCTCAAGCTGAAGCACCAAGCTCAGCTATTGTACTGTTTTCTCTGGGAACTGGAACTCTAACTTTCAGCGTAGCTCTGGTCCCCTCGTGTCAGGACCCTGGTGGTGTCCAGTATTTCTTCTCAAATGCTATTGCTTCATGGGACTGAATGTAGCACTGCACAATGCACAGTTTTACAGAACACTCCAATCAATTGCAGACAGATGGTGTTGAAATTCAACACAGAAAATAAAAATAATAAATAAAATATATCTACTGGTTTGCGTTACCTTAACTCAAGAAGTCTTCACTATACCTGCTGCACTCCTTTAGAAATTGTTACCCGTACAGGTGAGGCTGTGGAGTGCACTAGCTGCTGATTGTATGCCAGAAACACAAGGTAAGATTACTTTATCTTACTGTTGCCATTTCAAAATTAGATGTCTAGATCTGAGCAAGTTATGATTTCCCTTACAGGCAATGCAGACAAAGAGAATTCAGAGGGCAATTCCTGCCACCATAAGACAGGTGCTTACAGCAGGTCACATAACTGCCATCTGAAAGTTAATTAAGTAAATAGGTACAATGATCTCAGGCTGTCCAGATCAGGCTCACTTACCTCACTTTTAGATTTCTCAAATTAGATGACAAAATTCTGCTCAGGGGGCTACATTCACAAAGATACAGCTGTTTAAATATCTCTTTAGTCACAAAAGTCCAACATGGGGACACTGTTAACACTCATAAAACCCCTATCTAACCCTGCAGGTGGTTAAATTTCTATCTTATATAATGGAGTAATTCTCTTGTCTTTCTAATCCAAGTTAGAAAGTGGCTCCTGGGCCCCAGGCCAAGCAGGGGAAAATGCTTTGTGTCCATAGTTTCCTAAGTCTAGGATCCTACACAATCAGCAAATCAGCTGGGAGCACGGCAGCTGTTGCTTTAGCCTTTGTACCTCCATAACATAAGCCTCTCTTGCGTACACCATTAATGCTCTCAGCTCATTTTCTCAAGCCTACATCAGTGTGCACATCACTGGGAAATACTGTCTCTGCACCCCTTCAGCTGCTGTTTTTCTTGAGCTGCTCAAGTATCCTGTGTACTGCTGCAGCTCATCCTTTTCTTTTTCCTGGAATGGCTTGGAGGGGCTGCGGCCTAGAATGGAGCAACACTGGCAGATGGACGTCGGCACCTTGGAGGAAATCATACTGCAAGACCACCAGGGAATGGGAAGAGTCTTGTGCAAAGCCCAGCCATTAATCTTCCCTCCCAGGCAGCGACATTGGTTTGGGCCACAGCCCAGGCTTGGTTTCCCCTCTGTCAAGGAGAGGTTTTAGGCCAAGGGACTAAGTACACACTAGTATGACTGTATTGCCCTGTTTACACTGAGCAATGCTTCAGGAGGGACGAGAACGGTGTCTCACGCCTCCACCAGGAGCTGGTGCCCGCTCAGGAGGCCTGAGGGGGCCTGCTGATGTCAGTACGAGCCCATTCCCAGCTATGTCATGGTGACCAGGGGATGTTCCTGAGGACTGGGCAAAAGCAAACCTCACTTCTATCATCAAGAAGGGCAAGACAGATGCAGCTTCACCTCAGTCCCTGGGAAAGTGGTATCTGGAAACCATTATTAAACATAGGAAAGGCAAAAAGGTGATTAGGAGCAGTCAGTGAAGACAAAATCAAGCATGACCAACCTTACAGCCTTCTACGGTGAAACGACCAAGCTGATAGCCATCTGAGATAAGGAAAGACCAGCGGATGTTTACTTTGACTTTAGCACAGCTCTTCAAAGTGTCTCCCATAACATACTCCAAGTACAAACTGTATACACAGACAGTGAGCTGGACTGAGTGCTAGCTCAACAGGTCATGATGAGTGCACCAAGCTGTGCTGGGGACCAGTCACTACGGGTGTTCCCTGTGGCTCAGACAGTGTCCAGATGTTTAACACCTTCATTAATGATCTAGATGACAGGACGGTTTACTCAGCAAGTTTGCAGTGGATACAAAGCTGGAAGGAGTGGCTGATCCTCAGATAATTGTGATGCTGTTTAGAGGGGCCTCAAAAGGCTGGAGATGGGCAGGGCAGAACCTCATCAAGTTAAAGTGAAATGCCAAGTCCTGCACTGTGGAGGAACAACTCCACATACCAGTACAGGCTGGTGGACAACTGGCTGGAAAACAATCTGGCAAAGGACCGGTGGCCAGCAATGTGCTCTCGAGGCAAAGAAGGTCAGCAGCATCCTGGGATTCATTAAGCAGTGTCACCAGCAGCCTCGGGGAGGCAATCCTTCCCCTCTTGTCAGCACCAGTGAGATCACTGCTGGCATACTGTGTTCAGCTCTGGGTTCCCCAGTACAAGAGAGGCTTACTGGAGTCAGTCCAGTGAAAAGCCACAAAGATAAATGAAGGCACTGGAACACCTGCCATGCAAGGAGAGATTACGATCGCTGCACTGCACACCCTGCAAAAGGCCTCAGGTAAGCCTTTCTGTATCGAATGAATTCAGCAGCTGCTTCTAGACCAGTACCCAAAGGTTGTTCACTGGTATGAGAGCACGTGGCACAGAGTGGGCTGTGGCCATGCTATTGAAAGCCTGCAGGCTGCACTAAGGTGATTCTGTCCCAAATGCCTACCTGGAACGGCCCCTACCCCATGCAGGATTGCCAGAATTGCCTGGAAGTTGTTTGGGACAGTACTGATTGGTCTGGAGCTTAGGTGTACACCAAAATATATTGGTCCCTTAACTGTTTCAACAGTTAACAGTACAATCAAATTCCAGTGCCACTGCCTATATCCTACTGCCACCTAATTTACCAGCGTAGATGCAGACAGCAGAAACAACCCTTTATATCTCCTCTGCCTGATCTGGTTCCACTGCTGCCAGCAGGCCTAACTCCAGGATTCAGGAAAAACAAAACAAAACAAAACAAAAACATGTACTATCACGCACGTATACAGCTCACAATAAACATTAACGCAGCACCAGCTAGAATGTCTGTGCAGTGCTGTTTTCTCTCATCTTTCTATCCCGTTGTGAGAGTATTTCCCTCCCACGCGTGCAACGTTAGCAGTCCCTCCTCTCTGCACACCAAGAATCCTGTTCCTTTCCCACAGGCACAGAAAACATTTTGCAGAAGGCGCCGTGGCATTTCCACGCTGGGAGGCTGAGCAGCAGGAGGGAAGCTGCATGTACTGCCTTGAATGTGAGGGGGGCAGCTGTGTGCTGTGAGGTGACAGAGCTGGGACAGGCTGCCCAGGGGCTGTGCAGTCTCCTTCTCTGGAAATACCCAAACCCCTGGGATCTCGGCGTGACCCTTTTGGGCTGGGGTTGGACCAGGATTCTCCAGAGCTCCCTGCCAACCCTGGCAATAGAGCTTAGTGAAATGGTTTAGTGGAGGACTTGGTAGTGTTAGATCAGAGGTTGGACTGGGTGATCTTGGAGGTCTCTTCCAACCTAGATGATTCTGTGAAAATACACTTCACTGGGCTAAACTGAGCTGCATGGGGCTAAATTGGGCTGCACTCAGCTAAATTGGACCTGTTATACTGCGCTGGGCTGCACAGGCCTAAGTTGGGCTGCAGTGGGCTTTACGGGGCTAAAATGTGCTAAAATGGGCTCTGCTGGCTCAAATGGGCAGCACTGGGCTAAACTGGGCTAATTGGCGCTGTGCTGGGCTGCACTGGGCTAATTTGGGCTAAACTGAGTTCCACTGGGCTAAATTAGGCTAAACTGGGTTGTACTGGGCTAAACTGGTCTAAAATGGGCTGTACTGGTCTGAATTGGACCTTTTATACTGGCCTGGGCTGCACAGGCCTGAATTGGGCTGCAGTGGGCTGTACTGGGCTAACACGCTTAACTGGGCTCCGCTGGGCTCAAATGGGCAGCACTGGGCTAAACTGGGCTGTACTGGAGTACTGTGCCTGGCTGTGGGCTCCCCAGCCCCAGAGGGACACGGAGCTGCCGGAGCACACCCAGGAGGGCTACGGAGGTGCTGAGGGGCCTGGAGCAGCCACAGGACGAGGCCGGGCTGAGAGAGCCGGGCCTGGTCAGCCTCAGGGTGGGCACAGCCACCCGAGGGGAGGCTGCCGGGAGCACGGCACCAGGCTCTGCTCGGCGCTGCCCAGCGGCAGGACGAGAGGCAGCGGGCACCAAACGGAGCCCGGGAGGTTCCTGAGGGCTGTGAGGGGGCAGCACCGGGACAGGCTGCCCGGGGGCTGGGCGCTGTCCTCTGGGGAGACCCAAACCCCCGGGGTGCTCGGGGGGACCCTGCTGGGCAGGGGTGGGACCAGGGACCCCCAGCGCCCCCCACCAGCCCCGCCACCCGGTGGTTCTGTCACAAGGGCGCCCGGTCCCACCCCCACCCTGTCACCGCCCGCCCGCCCGACTGCACTGCCCGCCCCCGCCCCCCCCCCCCCAGTGCGCATGCGCGGGGCCGCTTGCGCTCCGAGGGGCCGCTCGAAGCAGCCGCTCCGCGAGCCCGCGGCGGGCGCGCGCAGCCTCGGCGGCTGATTGGCTGAGGGGCAGGTGGGGAACGCGCGGGGCGAGCGCGCGCACGTCCGCCGCCGGCGCAGCGTCCTGCCTCCTGATTGGCTCCCGGCCGGCGTTTCGCGAAGAGGGCGGGGCGGGGCTCGCGGGCCGGCTCGCCGATTGGCGGAAGGGGGGGCGGTCGCGGGCTGTGATTGGCGGCGGCGCGCGCGGCCCTGCGGAGGCGTGCCGCGATTGGCTGGGCGCCGCGCGGCGGCCGGGGAGCGCTGGAGCGGGGAGGCTGAGGCGGGCGGGCGGGCGGCCCCGGGAGGTGCGTGAGGGGCCCAGGGGCGGGGGGGGAGCGGGGTCCGAGCCCTGCCCGGGCCCGCCCGGTGCCGGCCGCAGCCCCCCGGAGCCCCCCGGACCCCTCGCCTCAGGCCCGGCGGTGCTGGGGGGTAACGGCGGCGGGCGGGGAGGTCGGCTTCTCTTGGTCAGGTTTGTCGCTGTGGGGCTGCGGGTGGTTCTTCCTGAGGGCGGCCGTGCGCGTATTGCGGTTACAAAGGACAGTAACCGCTCCCTTAGGGGGGTCCGGACGTGAACAGTTGGGTCCGTGGTTCTTGGATTTATAAAGAAGTCGAGTTTTAAGCTGAAAGGAGGGGAAAGGCAGCCTTACTTTTTCACAGAACTTTCTTTTTTTTCGTCCTTTTTTTAGGTTGTCTGTAAATGTTCAAAGAAGGAGCTGAGGCCAGGAAAGTGAGAGTTGCCCTGAGAGACTTCTCTACGTAATTCAGGTATGTGACGTGCTGTGACTGACTTACGGTATTGAACATAGAACCTTAAGTTAGGTAGCTGGTCTCAGTTACCTGCTCATCCACACTCAAAAGTTCTATCACAGTTTTTCACTTACAACAGACTTCCGGTGTGATTGAAGGGTTTCTGCGTTCTACTGGAGGTATTGACATGTACAAGTATTCCTATGTGAGATGCTGTTCTGTAGCTTAAAAAAAAAAGGCAATTACATTGCTCATGCAACAGATCTCTTAGCTGGGGAAGATGAAAACTGATAAATGTTTTGTGAAGACCTAGGAGAACCTTCATAGTATGGAGAGCACCGGTGTAGCAGTGCCTTCGCCTTTCTGAGGGGACTGGTGAGCCCCCCAGAATGGTCTGGGTGGCACAAGTGTACTTTGTGAGCTGTGTCTGTGCTGCTGGAGAAGGCATGTCTGATAGCATCTGAGTCGTTAGAGTTTGCTCAATAGCTGTGCATTACTGCTCTTTAAAAGTGTTTTGAACTTTCAGTTTTCTTTTCTTACTCAGGTTCCTGAAATTGACTCTGTACTGTGTGAGCTTCCACATTCTGATGCCCTGTCTGTTGTGGCTGCTCAGGCAAAACGTTCGATGTGCCTGTTTCAAAAAGATAAAATCCTCAATGCAGGTTGTAAAATTTGAGAAATTGGCCTGAATAATTGTGTTTTATTTTATTCTTTTCTTTCTTTCCTTGGGAAGTATATGTGGTCCTATACTGCTAGATGATACTATAAAGTCCATTTGAAGAAATGGAGGTAACTTAAAAGCAGCAGTTTAAGATCATTGTTTTCCGTTTCCTCTTTTCTAAAGGATATTTTAGATGAGCAGAGAATTTGGATAAAAGGGCAAAATGTTACTGACAAGACTTTCTTTTTAGGGAAGCTGGAAAGAGGAGAACTAATCACTATAGGCAGGGTAGCGCAGTTCAAGCAGTGACCTCTCATCAGAACGTGTATTTTGCAGCGGCTCTCTATGGTCTGTGCTGCAGTCTTCCCGAAGTTATTTTCCAGACTACTCGGTTCATGTCGTGCTTCCAGCAAAATTGTTTCTTTGACCCTTGAAGTCTTGCCGTGCTTTCACCTGTCCAGGGTGCTGCTCCAGAGCCAGCTTTCCCTGGTTGTTGCCTTGGCTGTGTTGTCCTGTTTAAATCTTCCTTGGGCTTCTGCTTCTTGTCATACGCAGGACTCTTGTCTTCATTCTGTAGCTGCTTGATGATCCGTTCCCAGTCTGCAGCTGAGCTCTCCATTACCAGGAAGGGGGCTTCCTTTTCAGGTGTTTGGGATTTTTTTTGCCAGGTTTTGTTGTGTGCTTGTTATGTGACCTCACAGTTCGGAGGACGTACCCAGCAGGTCTCTGTGTAAGAGCTGGATGACCCCCCATTTACCAATGTCCATTAAAGTTCTTTGCTGGGAATACAGAAGCCACGATAGCATTTGGGCTGCTGTGGGCAGGTCAGCATCGTCTCAAACGGTTTGTTTGCAGCAGACTGCCTTCTGTCGTAGGTTGTTCAGAATGGTGAACTCCTTTGTATCTTGTCTGTGTTGCAGCCAATATGTTCAGGCTTCTTGTTTATCACAAAGTGTAGACATTTCAATAATGATATCAATTAAAGTTAAGTGATGAACGGTATAGAAAACTTAGGAAGAAGCCGTGATGCAAAAAGAAGGGCTTTTGCAGTACTATAGAGTTGATAAACATTTAAAAATTATGCTTTTTAATTATATTACACACTCAGTACCTCAGGGTGGCATTAAGAGTGCTAACTTAAAATTCCTGCTAACTATATGGTCTTGCGTTATCTGCTGCATGTTGTGGAAGTATACTGACAGCTTTTGAAAAGGGAGAGAATATCGAGTCTTGAAGTGTAAACCAGTGGCTTGAGGATCAGTTGGCATCATTACGCAGGGTGCATGGTACGTATGGGCGCAGTACGTTCTCAGTCTGTGTACCTCAAAGAGTCTGGCTTCATGCAGCTGGTCATTTACAAGCTTTTTGGGACCTAAATGATGCTTTTCTAATAAAGCTCCTTGCATATTATTCCCTATAACCTTTAAGAGGAAAGGTAACTAGTTTAGGTTGGATATTAGGAGAAGTTTCTTTACTGCAGAGGTTGTGCAGCACTGGGACAAGTCGCCCAGGGAAGTGGTGGAGTCACCGTCCCTGGAGGTCTTCAAGAAACGTGTAGATGTGGAACGAAGTAGAGTGGACTCAAGTACTAGGTTACAGGTTGGACTAAATGATCTTTTCTAGGGGGTCTTTTCCATCCTGAATGGTTCTGTGATTCTGTAGTTCTCCTACTACAGACTGCCGTGTCTGTGCCATTGACGCTGTCGTTGTGATCACCGAATAGAAACGAAGGCTACTTCTCTGTAGGCATGGAGGGCTGGTTCTCAGAATTCCACTCAGAGCACAGCCTGGTTCTCTTGCTATTATTGTTAATTTTTTTTTAATCAACTCTGTGGTTTCAGGATTATGCTATTTGGTGATAAGGATTTGAGTTCGTAACATTTGTGTTAAGTTAATACTTCATTTTTTTCCCCTGAGTGCTAAGGAAAAGAAACCATGATTGTATAGTGTGTGTTTGATTTTGTGTTTAAACAGGTTTCTACTGATAAACTGTGGCTAAACTTAAATAGTTTCATGGATATTTTCCAGTCCTGTGGACTTTCAAGGCTTACCAGAAAGAATGAAAGTATTTTAACTTCTCAGCTGTGCTTAAGTAATACAAATTTATAAAAAATAAATAAATAAAAATACACCAAGGAAGATTTTAGGCAACCTAAATATGGAAGGCATAGCAAGAGACCTTAGAATGCGGTATCCGTTGTGGAATTTTATTTGGCCAATTTTATCTGTGTGAAAATGAGTGGAATTATGATAGCAGATACTCAAACTTTTTGAAATTGAGATATACATATGCAGTGTGTACTGTAGTTATGAAACACTTCAAGTTATAATAGCTCTACTGTAAGCATTGACTGTAAATGCAGCATTTTTTTAGTCTTTATCTGTCTTGCTGCTTTCAAGTGCTGCTTTTTATTTCAGTTATGAGGTGGAGGGATGAAGGTGGTTTGTCACAAAGCAAACAGTGGGGAAGCTTAGTCCCTAACTTACGTTTTCCAAAACAGAAACAGTGACATAGTTGAGGGATAAAAGCTCTTAGTTTTGCAGAAGTAAATGGCAAGAAAGGTCGGTTATGTAGAGTTTTACTTGGCTTATTTTACTCCTTTCTTAAAGAAGAATCTTCATTTATGTTCAAAGTTGGTCAGATACTGGGGATGTTGAATCATAGGTGATTAAAACAGGATCTAACAGTTCTTTTGCATGTTACAGACACGTATGTCAGAACAGAAATAGAAGAACACATGGTGCTGAATATTAAGGACCATAAATTCTAGAAGGGAATTCTTGAATCTAGTCTACACAGACAAGTTGGATGGAGGCAGGGAAGCAAGGGAAGTCTCCAGTTCTACTCCAGTGTATTCTGGCTTAATGCATGTAGGTCAACTTTTTGTAACACCTGAATAGACTATGAGAAGAAACCTCGGGCAGCAGTAAATGTTGAAACTTGGCTGGGCAGTAGCATCAGTTAACGTACTGTAATACGTCGTGAACCTGCAGGTGTGTAGCAGAGCAGACAGCAAAGCGTTTGGAAGCAGATGTGCTGTGCAGTATGCACATTACAGTGTTTCTTGCCCTGGTTACCTAGTGTATGCAACTAAAAAAATACTTATTTTTAAAATAACGTGGAATTGGAGCAAGCCTGCAAGTCTTGAGAGGCCTAACTAGGAGTGCTGAACGGAGCTGCCTGGGTGTGCAGGTTGTGGTGGGGTTGCCTACAGGAGGTGGGTATTTGTGGGGCAGGCAGAATGCCGCGTAAGAAGCACAACAGTATTCCTTGAGTTTGTTTGTTCGTATAACTCTTTGCAGTGCTTATAGAATCTTGTTTTTTGATTACTGTTTTTTTCAGTAGAATGATCATATCAAAGGAAATAATGAGACAGTAGGGAGGCACTGATAGTTTTGACAACTAGTTTGGGGACAGCCAATATTTTTAGACCAAAGTAGGTGCCATGCTCTTCTGACACTTCAGAAAAAAAATAAGGTTTTCTTACACGTGGTACTATAAATATGTTCACTTTCCTGTTGACCGTGACAAATGGCAGATACTCTTTTATAGTTAGTGTGGTACCAGAAATTTACATTCATCTCTGATGCTTTTTCAATAACCTGTAACACTTCTTTAAAAGATAAAAAAGACAACTTTGTAGATTCATGAAGTTAATGAGGATATTTTTGCCTGTTAAATTAATGCAGGAGATAAAATGATCATTATGTAAACAATGAAACCTTGGATAAGCTTTTCTTTTTTTTCTATAATTCAGTTGTGGTACCAAAAATAGTCTGTGTTTCCAGGTGTTTGTCGCTGCCCCTTGACAGGAACTTACCGTCTCTACAGGTGCGCCAAAGGAGCAGCGATCTTCTCCTTATGGGCTGAAACTTTTAATCTAAGCTGACCGCATCTGAAGCGCGGGGCAGGAAGGTCTCACACGAATTACTGCACTGACTGGTGAAGATGGTAGCAGGCGATAGGAAAGTGGAGGTGGTGACGTGCTGAAAGTGGTATTACCTTCTGATGTGGATGGGCTGGGAGGAGAGCAGTGTTCGTGGTCTCGCCCAGCTAGCTAGAGAACAGGATTAGTTTGCCTTCGGTCGGTGCCCACCTGTGTGTGTTATTGGGCTGGTGCCGCATTCGTTACTCCTCGTGCTCATTCCTCTTCTCTAGGTGGGGAGAAAAGGGCAGAATGTAACTGAAAACATTTCCTAATAAATATTTCATTTTCACAAAGAGGCAATTTCAGAATTCTCTCATGCTCTAGTAAGCAGTTCTGGGAAGCTGTGCGGGTTAGCAGGGGTTTGTAGGGGTTGGGCTGGGAAAGCCGGGTAGCACAGGCTGCACAAATCCCCTCCGGCGTTACAAAGAAGGCGTCTTCCCTTCCTGAGAGGGAGAGTTGAACTATTGATTAGGGTCTTTCTAACTTCTTACTGCTTGAAAATCATGGGGTAATATTTCACTTATCTTACCTAACATTAGCAGGGCTTTATTCTGAGGACACCATTTTAGCTGCTCAATTTGTTGTTTGCGGGCTCATGGTAAGTATATAGGCGTCACTTTTAACTTGATCCTCAAAATAACAGGGCGGGTTGTAGAAATCATTTTTGTTCCTCAGGCTTTCTGGCAATAAAGAAAAATACGTGTGATCTCTCTGGTGGTTAAAGAAAAGCATTTTTGTCTTTTAGGCACCTTGAGCCCAACATCCACGTACACTTTCTTTAACTTGCTGGAAAACTGATTTGACTGTACAATACATGCTTAAACATGCAGTGTTGTCCTTAACAGCTTGTGGTTTTCCTGTTCCTTGGGCTTAACGATGCCTTCTTTACTAGGACTGCATGTATATGGATACATGCCTACAATCTGCCTCGTGGTAGTCTCTTAGAGCTTGCTTTGCTTTTGCAGCTTCAAAAATGTTAACTCAAAAACTGCAGTATGTAGACAACTAATGTTCCATGCTTACTGCTCGCCTCATCAGCCAGTCTCTGGTCTTGCGCTGTGAGGTCTTTGGGGCAGGGATTGCTCATTTCATGCAATGCCTGGAACAGAAGTTACACACTTGAACTGAAGTGTTTTACTACTTAAATGCTACGGTGATTCAGGTGGACTGAAACTCTACCCAGATGGGAATTTTTTGTATTTTGTCTTGAGGTAATCCAGAGCCACTTTTTAAAATAGCGTTGAAAACTTTGGAAAGAAACCCATGATTACACATTCTCTTGTTCCATCTTTAACTTGTATCTAGTAGAATCTCTGTTTATGAATTTCTTCCTAAGTGGGAAGATAAGCTTGCTGGTCTCAGGCCGGGACTTAGACCGGTGCTATGGTCGTGAATTAAAGCACTGAGGAGCAGCTGAGCGTGTTGCTGCATGCTATGTGCTGTACAAACAAAGCAGATGGCATTTTATGCCTCAAAAATTTTAACAGCTTAAACAGAAGTGGCAAGGCATGGAGTAGGGAGGTGTTTATTTCTTAGCACTGTTTTTTTTTCCAAACTCAATTGCCCGTTAATTTAAAGGAAATGCACTGTATGATATGTGCATGGGTTTTGATCCACTGCATTTGTTTAAAAATAAATAAATAAAACCAACAAAAACAACCCCATTGATTTGTAAGTTTGTTTGCAATGAAATGCAATATGAGTTTGGTCTTTGTCCAGTGGTTTTTTTGTTCGTTTGTTTTTTACTTACACCCTTCTAGACTGAAGCCAGCTCTGACTTGTGAAGATCTTGGGCAAGCATTTGAGCTTTCTGTTAGGAAACTATGGACTAGAAGTTATGTACCATTTTTCAAAGATGTTCTGTTACTCGTGTTGCTGCAGAAATTGAAGTAACATTTTGAAATATTTTTAATACTTTTGTGCACAATTATTTATGGTTTTAACGAACTCCAGTGATGGGAGCAGTGTTTGAAATCTTAGTTAAAGCAGAATAATTATCAGAGAGCTTTAAAATACACTTTAAAAGCTGATGGTTTTGGTCTGTTAGCATAAGCCATTTGTCTTTTTCTTTTTTCTCCCTGGGTTTTGATCCAAATGTGTTAAATATATCCCCTTGAAATAACTTCTACATCTCTTCCATTTTCCTTGTAACAGGCATAGTGGAATGAAGGAATACTTCTAATCATTACATATATTCATGTTTGCTGATTAAAGTGAGGTCAGACTATGAACCCAGTGAGAATGAAAAATGAAGAAAAGAGCAAAAAAAGTAGGACAACAGCAGGTGTTCAGATGGACAGAGAGGTGAAGGAATGAAATCAATCTTTGGTTTCTGGTTCAAATTCTTAGAAAACAAAAGAGGAAAACATACTTCAGTATTGTTTTACTGAGCTCAGCCTAGGGTAAATAAATACAGGCTTCTCAGTAGTATACATAAATTCATTTTTAGACTTCAACAAATTATTTAAAATTATTCAAATGAAATGAAGATTGAAGCCATAGAAATTGAGAAGCCCAAAACAAATGATTGAAGTCCTAAAGCAGATGTGACAGCAATAACTTCTTTCTGCAAGCACAGATATGCCCTAGTTTTTTATTCAATATCTTCAGCTCAGTGGCAGGTTTGTTAAAATCTTCAAAACTAAAGGAACTGACAGGGGATGTAAACTCTTCTTTAAAACACCTGTGAAGGTGGATTCCTTCTAATTAGAAAATTGACAGAAAATTATTAAACTTCCTTCACTGTGTATCTAGTACGTTTAGATCAACATACATTCCAGTGTGGTATTCTGATTTTTTAATTAAAAATTATTACTGAACATAAATAGGGATAAATATGATTTTATCCTCACATAGCAACTGCAGTCTTCCTAGCAGTGATATCGAATATTATTTCTGCTAGTAAAAGGCAACAGCAAGAATCTGAACAAACTCAAATTTAATAATTCATAAATAAGCTTGTATTTCTCTGTTCTTCTGTTCAGCTGATGAGGCTGCATTTCATTATAAACAATGCCTGGAAAAAAACAGTTACCAAATCATAAAGTCTTCCTTAGGTTGTCTTACAGGTAGTAATACAATATAAAGAAAATTCAAGTATTTGAAGCCCCCCCCCCCCCCCCAAAAAAAAAAAAAAAATCAGACCTCTCCAGCTAAGACACTGATTGATTCAGTCAGAAAGTTAGAGTAACCAAGAAGCAGCAAGGAGACACCTAAGGTGGGGATGTGGAACCGGGATGGCCGTGTTGCAGTGCGTAGTCATAGCGGGGTGGAGGATGTGTGTGAGGGGCTGGGGGGAGCAACGTGTGGCTGTTGGGTGGTGGCTGTAGCTAGCGCAAGAGCCAGGGCTGCTGCCTTAGCTGAATCAACTGCGTAGTCTTCCTCCCGCTGATTTGAAAAGAAAAAAATGTTTAGGCCGTTACCTACAGCTGATGAGCTCCAAGAAGAGCGAAACCTCTTAAAATAGGTCCTGTAGTATTGGCCTAATGCCCTCCCGAGGGGGCTCGCTTGCATTCGTTCTTGTGCTGAAGCTGCGAGCGTGATCCAGAACCGCAGAAATGCACGCTAGTGTCATCAGAGGCTGAACCTGATAAAGCAAATAGAGGATAAAAACAGTCGTTAGGTTTTACTTTTTTATTTATATCATTAGTTTTTATCCAGCCAGGTAGAAATATGTAATTCACGCATGCATTGTAGGTGTGGGAGAGAATTTTCAAAGGTAAAGAAAAGGGAGAACTGCGGAATAGAAGAATGGAATATAAACAAGAAAAGGGAAAAAAAATGCTTGGGTTTATGTTTCTGTTGAAGATTGATCAGATGGTGACAGTAACAGTAGCAGTTCCCACCTTTATCAGTATGGAATTTATAAATTATCTTCCATACTGACTTTGTCATAGAGGTAATTCGTGAAGCAATCGGTGTTATTGAAAGAGGGAAAAGATGAATGGATAAATGAAAACAGTAAACTCTTCTTGAAGGTCTGCATAAAACTTCCTAAACGGTATTTTAGTAAGGTACTTATTTTGTTCTTGCTTGGTTTTGTAGTAAGTGTATACAAAAAACATCACGTTGAAAGTTTTTTATAATATTCAATAAGAATCATATATAAATCTAATAAGTGGTTTCATTAGTGAATATTGTACTTCAGTGCACATACTTCCTGCTAATCCTCAACACTATAAATGTAAATAATAGGCAACTTGAACTAATCCTCCCATAGGATTTACTACAACTCTTTCTGTTGTAGTAAAAAAAAAAAAAAAAAAAATTATAATACTACACCTCAGTAATTTTTGACAGCCTCTGTCTCTAACCTGAATGCTTGGAGAAGTCAGTTGAGCACATGCCTGGTGACAGCATGAGCTGAAACTGGAGCAGGCTGCGGTTTGCTCTCACTATCTCTGAAGTTAAATCAGTAAATGGAATCCACAGCGTCAGGTGCTGGCTTCAGCAAGAACTTCAACACCTTCCTTTCTGGTTTCAACTCCAGCATACATGCCTGTTAAGATTTTTAGACCTCCGTCAGTATTAACACCTCTACCAACTTATCTGACAGATAAAAGATAAGCTCTTTGCCAGTAATGGGTTCATCTTACTGATTTCGGGTTTGCTTCCTTTAACAAGGTTTCTGCCTCTTGACGTAAAGCAGAGCTGCGTGCTGTGGAAGCAGCACCACACTCACTTTAAATTCAAGCGCTGTTACTACTACTGCAGGCAGAAAATTCTGAGTCAGACTTGAACAGAGCATCTGTGCGCTCTCTTGCAAGTTCTGAATTTCAAGTCTTCGACCTTTGGTAGATAGGGAGTGTAAATTTAGCCCGTGCTATCAGAGCAAGGACTGATGTGAAGACCAGAACCTGTGGAACATGCTTTTACTTCCAGCTCTCCATGCTTATCAGAATCCTTGAAACTTTGGGACACATCCAGCCAGAAGGATTGGCTCAGGCATGCAGGGTCAACTGAAGTTGGTCTTAACAGCCGCTAAGGAAGAAATGCAGTGGTTGAACATCCTCTTAGTCCTGAAGTGAAGCAAGAGCTGTCATAATGCAAGTATCGTCTCCAGATTGCTAAAGGTTACAGAGCAGCTCTTTTTGAGGAAGAAATACCTACAGAAATTATCCAGGACAGACCGTGGAGACTCACCGTCACATCACCATGACCAGAAGCAGAGTTGGTTATCTGCCCATACTGCTTTTTAGTTAAAGGACAAACGGGGCGTTTTGCGAGGATAGCAAAAATGGATGCTCACCATGAAATACGTCTGTGTGTGAAATTCACACCTTTATCATGTTTTAGGTTTTTCCTGAAGTTGAAAAGATTGGTGGCAGTTTCACTTAGCACTTGAAGCAGTTTAGACCTCTCATTTTCTGTTGATTCAGTTGCGGCTGTGATATTTACGATGACCGTGACTTATACGTCTTGTTAGCAGCAAGCAGGAAAGGAAAAGAACCACAGGTTGGTTTCATCTCACGGAATACAGATGTTTAATTTGGAAAACACTGGGGTGAGGAAAGGGGAGGCAAAACAAAACCAGACTGATGCATTGTCTCACCGCTAAGAATGCGTCAGGATAGAGAGGAGGTAAGAAGAACCTCTCTCTTCTGTAAGAGCAAGGTTACGTTCTTGCCCAGAAGAGAAATGCAACTGAAGAGTCAGAGATCGGTCCTTGGGGTCTCACCGTTCCCAGGTTAACTCTGTTCTGTCACTGTCCTAAACATCACAAATGATCATGACCAGAGGGTGAAGCGAGGTGTCTGCTGAAGGAAATCGTAAAGAATGCAGGCTGATTATTAGGAAGTTTAGAAGGACTGTCAGTAATTGAATTTCGTTTGTTATTCTATTGTCCAGTATGGAGGCATGTAAAATTATGCAGATAGCTATGTCTTTCTCCTTTAACACATGTGCTATGATAGTATTCACCATTGTTCTTATAAAGGTCTGATTAATGTGCAGGGTAGTTTTAATATAAAATTCCTTCCTGATTTAATTTTCTGAATCAGTGTTGATACCTGCACGGGTTTTCATCTGGAAGTTCCAACTTTTGTAGCAGTTCGCACCTTCAGGAAGCATCAGCAGATGTGTGAACAGCAACAGGTCAAATGCATTTTGTTATATTCCATTGTTACAGTAAAACTTAATTCTGAGTTAACTGTATTTTGGAAAAGCTTTTTTTTCCTGCTGCCTGTAGCAGTTGTGATCCTTACCTGTCATCTTTCGTTGGTTCGCACCAAACACTACTGTCTGTGTAATGCCTTGCTGCTCCTGGCCATTCCAGTTAGTCCTGTGCAAAGCTGTGATCCCCAGCTTTTTGTCTTTACTTTTTGTTCAGTCTGTGGTTTCCTGTCCCAGGCTTTTCCAGTTCCATCACAGAACAGTTGGAGTTGGAAGCACCCCTGGTTCTTCTCGTGTTCTTCCCTGGGCATCTGCTTTGGGATCCTTTTGGAGACATGACACTGCTTTGGCAAGCTGGCTTTGGCCCTGTTAGAAGCTGTTATTTTCTCATTAGAACACTGTAATAAAATGATTAATGCTTTTAAGCGTGAGCAAGTATGTTTCTTCATCCAAACCCCTTCTAATCATTTTGTCTGGATTTTCTATTACTGACGTCCAACAAATTGATCAGGGTTACTGTTACGGAAAGCTTCAGGTCAAAAGCTGAAGTTCTGTGGCAGAACGAGAACCATTCCTCTGACCAAATGTTTAGAATTATTAGGGAATTACGTGGTTAACTTCCATTGACCAAATGTTTAGACCACACCTGAAAAATCTGCACGTGATTAGTTCCTGAGTTGTGGTTAATTGGGCTGTGCTAATGTTTATCTGCAGCACATTCTGAGCGTGGAGAGGCCAGTTTGCTTGTTCACATCCCATTTCAAGGGCATCACTGGGCAGATGAGTCACTCTTCTGCTTTGCAGAGGGAATGAAGGATAGTGCTAGCTCCTGTAAAAGCGTAAGTCCTGGTCAGCCTCACCGATCTGCCTGCGAATTACGTATGGCACTGTTCCATAGCTGTGGTCCATGCAGCTTGAATGACCTCTTAAAAAAAAATAAAAAACCGTCAAATCCTGATAGCTGCAAAGCGACGCAGTGTCTGTAGGGAAAGAGGTTGATATTATGGTAATGTCATGACTTCACATGTACTTGCTACCAAACAGCACCAAAATTAATTGCAGCACTTAATGCAATGTGCAGTCTTAGCCCAAGGACTGGCAGATGTAACATTATCGTGATGGTTTTTTGCTCTTGCGGAAGATTCAAGTGGTATTGTGCCTTATGTCTTGATAAAATAGTCCTTACTAAAAACAGTTTAAAAGACCAAGTAATTAATCCTCCCCTCGGAGTCCATCTGTTGTGGAATTTAGAGAGGTGCTAGCACTTGAGAGAAAGCTGCTTACTGGTGCAGTCACTGGCATTCTTCAAGACGACATGCATGTTTCATGGGACGAGGAAGTAAAGGGAATATTAGAACTGAAAAACTGCTCGTAGGCTTGGGGCAGTGTGTGAGGGTAGCAGGAATATCTGGGTGGACAAAGTGAATCCCGTAGGCACAATTTCCTGGAGTTTGGCTTTTGGAACTCGTGCTTTGGTGCACAGCTTGAGGTAACGCGTTGTGAAGAGCTTTGGTTGAGAAGATAAGACGCTGATTTTGCAGATGCCCATTTAACTTAATAAAATTATTAAAAGGAGTCTGAAAAATGGAACTTACGCGTATGAAAAAAGGCCATCGTTTTTTTTCCTTGAAAGCAAACAAAAAAACCAGAAGCACAGAAGCACATAGGTTCTGAGTCTGTGATTTTCTTAAGTAGGAAACGTAACAAAATAATGTGTATTGCAGATTACATTACACAACCAAGCAGTTATTTTCATTTTATGAACTGGTAAGGGTAAAGGTTTTGGTGGCTTCCAAGACGAATATATGCTGAGATCTTTACTGGAAAATAATTAACAGACATTGGAGGACTGCTGAGGGAAGCTGTTAATCAGAGAGTGTGTATTAAGTGCCAAGATGCGACTTTCTGTTCCTCGGTTGACATTTAAGCCTAATGAAATCTGTCCTGCCATGCTGCACGAGGATGAGCTGGCTATCTCCCTAAGAGTTGGATTCTGGTGTGATTGTAGGATGATTGGTGTTTTCTTTTACTTATACATATATATATACATACATACATATATATTCATTTTAAAAACATTTAATTAGTTGGTGAATCTGGTAACAAAAGAATAATATAATGTGGTAATTTTAAGTGAAAATTTGCACCAATGCTGAATTTAGTCACTTATTTTTGTGCCGCAGTTGATTGAAGTTCAGTATTTGTCTTTTAGGGCTATACAATGAAGTAAGCTGTAGGAGGTACTAAATTGTCCTATGCTTCCTTACCTTGTGGTGTAAGCTGCAATATTTTGATGTCGTATCTTTCACCTGTTTTCCAAAGACAGCGAGGCCTGTGTTTTGGGCTGGAGGTATCGAAGTTAAATGAATCTTTACAAGTTAAAGGGAGAGGAATGCAGCGTGCCTTCTCCTGTTGAACACCAGAGCCTAAGCTGCAGATCTGTAGGGGCTCTGCACGTCGTTGGCTCAGCCGCTCATGGAGAGGTCTGTCTTGCTTTGGATTTTGCAGACAAAATCTCTGGACTTTTTAGGACTTTGCATAATATCGCTACGTATTTGTATGCAAGGTGTTAAAAAGCCCAAAGTAGTTCTCTCTGTAGTTACGGAGAGATGACTATTTCTTTCTACTGGTCTCACTTACCAAATATAACCAAACTATTTCAGTTGAGGAGTGAAATAATATTGTTTGCAGTAAGTTGCTCTTGTAACAAATTCTAGCACAAACAGTGTTTGCGATTTTTGTCTTCAGAATGATTGAGGAGAGTGGGAAGAGGAGGAGGACAATGGCGGAGAAGAGACAGCTGTTCATGGAAATGAGTAAGTAAGAAATTTGAAGATAATGTCATTTGTTCTTTACTGAGAGCTTCATTTTTAGAATTTTACCAGATCATTTACATCTTGTTTCCGCAAGACCACTGCCTCATCCAGTGAAAGTCATCCTGGGTGCTGGTGAAGAGGAGAGTACAAGAGGTGGGTCACAGCTGCCTAAAGAGTCATACGTTCCTAGGTTATGTAAAGCTCTTTTTTAAGGAACATTCATGTTTCCTGTATATGGTGATTTCTGAATCTGCTTTGTGGACAGCTACTAAAATAAATAATGACAAAAAGGTCATCTTTTACCTTAAATTGCACCACAACATTAGTGTGACTTGGAAGTGAAACAGTTTGAGGGTTTTGGGGGGTTGTTTTTTGTATGGGACCGTTCTCTGAAAGATAGGCTGCAATTGTTGCTACAAATCAAGTGCCTGTCTAGAGATGATCTAGATTAAAGGAATGAGACGTAGCTTTCTAATACGGTATGAGCAGTTAGAAGTAAAAGATTGTATGTTTGCATGTCGTCATATTATTTTACTTTCCTATTGAAACACGGGACTGAATGAAACACCTAGGTTAGGCAAGCACATCCTGTAATCCCAAATATAGGCTGATGAGTGTCTGCCTTAAAACAAGTAGTATGTTAGCGCTACTATTTTTTGGAGGATTTCCAGAGCATCGTTCTTACTGTGGTTATAAGTGTCTTATAATTTCAAGAACAATTTAATTCTTGGCTAATTTATATCTGCTTCCTTTCCTGTGAGAGCTGTCTTGGACAGTATTTCTCCCCACCTTCCCAGCTCGGTTTGAGTTTGTAGTCATATCCCTCTGTGGTTTGTTCAGCACATGGCACAAGCTAACACCTGCAGTCTCCCTGCTCTACACCTCATCTCCTTCTCTGCCTCTGCGCAGTTTTACTTAAGCAAAGATGACTGCAATTGTACGCGATATCCCAGGTGAAATCTCATTAGGATCTTGTAGACTGATAATAGTACTTCTCCACTAGAAAAGCTTTGGCTGATACACTGGAGGATTACATTTATCTTTTATCTTCAGAGTGTTGTAGTCGGCTTGTCATCGCTTAGTAACAGCTAGGTGTGTTTCTACAGATAATGGCATCTTGTTAGTAACCACCTATGCCCGTACCGTTTTCTCTTCGATACTAATTTGGTGAAGAGCCTGTTAATCCAGTCCTCAGTCATCTGATTCTTACTTTGATATTCTAATTACCTTGCAAATTGATGATACCTTTATAGCTACTGTAGCAAAAGATTTCTTCTGAAGCACCCATAATGTTTGACTAGAGTGCTGTCTTCAAAGAGTTCTCCTGGCAGCCTTATTTGAGGCTGTCATTCGAGGAAGGGCAAACAGAAACTGACCTGCTAGTTCTTAGCTTTGGCTAAATTGTTAACAAAAATATTCAGAATTCTTCTGATTGTGTACGAGATAGAACAGCTAATTCTTCTGATTATTTATATAAGGTGTTTTTTGGTTTTTGCAGCTCTGGTTCTTGCTGGCTTTTATCAGTGAAAGTGCTGGTGTATGGACACTTTGAACAGCCTTTCTCTGTAAGGCTCTTTAGTGAGTCAGATGAGAAATCTAAGGTCTTCGAGTTTCATCTGTCCTATGGTGGAATATTTCTCTGTGAAGGTGAATGGATAAATGTTTTCCTTTCTAGATGAGCTTCTCATATTGTGATGTGCAAAATCGATGCTTTCAGTGATCGTTTGCTGTTGGTCAACACGCAAGTGTTTAGGTGGTTGCTGATGTGAGACAAAAGTAGATTTGATGGCATTCACCCACATTGGACACGCTACCCCAGGATGCGTTTGCTTTATAGTACTTGCGGAGCTGTGTAACGGGCCAGAACTCTGTGCAAGCTATTCTCATTTTTCTCACCTGCAGAATACACACGGAGTTTCTTATGGGCGGGTGTGAAGAAGATGGAGCCAGACCTGTCAGTCCAGCGGCAGGATACGAGGCAGTGGGCACAAACTGAAAAACAGCAGGTTCCTTCTGAATCCGGGGAGAAAAACAGTTTTACCCTGGGTGTGGTTGAGCCCTGGAAGAGGCTGCCCAGGGAAGGTGTGCAGTATCCACCCTGCAGATGGCCAGAACGCAGCTGAACAGTGTCTGGGGCAAATTTCTGTAGCTGACCCTGCTTGAGGGGGAAGGTTGGACCAAATGGTCTCCAGTGGTCCCTTCCAACCGCAACTATTCTGTGATTCTGAGCTATACAGGTTGTCTTGAAAACACATCCTACTTTATCTTCAGGTTGTTTAGAAGAATGACCTTCTTCCTTTAGAAGAATGGACTTTTTTCTTTTTTTTTTCATGTAGCTGTTAAATAGCCTTTTTTATATATGTATTTGTCTTGAGAGAGAGTGGTGAGCCTCCAAGTCCCAACAGTCATCAAAGCTATAAGGGCTGGAAGTGAGGGCGAAAGCTGATCAAGTTTTACTGCACATGTACTTGTGATATGGGGTGCATGGCTAGCCAAGGACTGGACACCATAAATGTTTCTGCTAGACTAAGCGTGTTTTGAAGGCTCATAGTCTGTTCCAGTGCTTTCTGTCCGTTGAAAGGTAGACGCAGGCACCCTAATTGAGAGTTTTGAAAGGATATTGCATACGAAGCACAAAATCAGTTACTTTGTTCTAGTCTTGAATAAGAATACTTCACTGTACGTTATTTGGCCAGATACTTTCCTGAAATGTATCAGATGCTAGATTCTGTAGATGATACAGTGAAATAATCCAGGAATGTGTGTTGCACCATACCATCATGCAGATGCTCCTCAGGTGTTGGCTGGTCCAGTGCCACTCTTAGGTAAGCTGCCCTGGGGAGCCTTGGAGTGGGAAATTGGTCATTGTCCTCACTGATTTTACAAGTCTTTTCACCTCCATCTTTTGTGATGGAGAGAAATAATTCTTTTATGGCAGTTTCAAGACAGAGGACAGGTCTGTGCAAGGCCAAGCAGACGCTTTGACACTGTATTTGCAAATTTGTAATGAAATACCGGAAAGGCAAGAAGACCTTATTTTTGAAATTTGCAACTGTGAGTCAGTGGGTGCAAACACAAAGGTAATTCAAATGAGGTATTTGCAAGTTGGTTTCTGAATTCAGAATGCTGTAGGAGTGAATAAGTTATCACCTTTGAGCACCGCCCCTGATACAGCAGTCAGATACCTTCTTCAGCAGGATGTGGGTTTGTTGTTGTTGTTGTTTTTAAGTGTCTTTTAGAAGTCTAGATTCTATGAGTCACAGTTTTCTCCATTTCTCGGTTCTGTACTCATCTAGGTTGTGACTTTTGAGAGAAGCTTGAAAGACTACAGCAGATCTTGCTTTCATGCACTCCCGTGACAAAACAAGAGGTGCAGGATCAGCGTGCATCCATACCCCTGCCCACGTGCAACTGGATTGTTTCACACTTCACCTTAGGACTCCATTGATTATAGGACATAGCCACAAATGCTGTTGAAATGTGAGCCCATTTAAAAGCATTTCTGTTTATGATTAATGGGATTTTCAAGCCTTGGACTGTTGGCTGCTTCCAAATTAGAAATGATCAATACCAGACTTTAGACCAGTATCATTTATCATCCCTGCATAATTTATCATCTTATTTGATCATGGAGCCCTAGAATGGTTTGGGTTGGAAGGGACCTTAAAGACCATCAACTTCCAATCCCCCTGCCGTGGGCAGGGAGCCCTGCCCCCAGCCCCATCCAGCCTGGCCTTGGGCACTGCCAGGGATGGGGCACCCACAGCTCCTCTGATGAGGACAGGAGATGAGCAGATCTGGTTGGTCTTTGGCAGAGGGTTAGTAAAACCTTCTGGAATTGCTCAAGTTTGTGACGTTCAAAGTAATTGCAGTGCTGGCAGGAACTGGTAGATGTGGTACAGGCTAGTGATAGTTTATAGCTTTCAAATCTTTCATGATGTGGTATTGTGTGAAGGTATAATAGTACTTTTAAATGTCTCGAAGTGGGAGGTTGGTGGTGAGGAAAGGATCCTCTCTTCTATGCTTTTTCTTCTGCTTCTTACCTTATTTGGATCTATTTGAGAGAAGAAAAGCATTCTCCTGGTGGGGCTGCAACGCAGATGGTGGTAGGAGTATCCACCCCCCTTTTCTTTCTCGTCTATCTTTTGTATACATGTCTTCCAACATCAGTGCAGTCCTCTTCTTACACGCTTGCAACTTGATCGATTTATTGCTTCCATTTAGGGACTTCAGAGTTCTCGTGTCAGTCTCACACTCACCTCAGTTTATAATACACTGTTGAAAATGACTTCTTCCTGAAATACCTCGTGAAAATCTTTGTCATTGGTACTTGACAAAGATGATGTATGTGAAGAAACAGTCATGCCACTTTTGAAGTAATCAAATAAGCTGAATGTCATAGAGGAAAGAAAAACGCAAACTTTTTTTTATCCTTAGGGGCACAGAATTTTGATGTCATCAGACTTTCAACGTATCGAACAGCCTGTAAACTGCGGTTTGTACAAAAAAGATGTAATCGTAAGTTATAATTACTCTTTATCTTCATAAATTTTTCATGCATGATGGTTTCGAATATTCTACCCATGTGAATTTTAAGTATAGCAAGAATAATCATCAATGGTAGTTGTTAACTTAAAAATAAATAGAGATTAAGTATATAATTAAAAAGAGGCAGTGATTTTTGACTGATTCTCTGGTTTCTTCAGTTTTAGTCTCTAATGTTTAAAAGACAAAACAAAACAAAAACTGAAATTATGGGCCAGATTGACGTATTTCAGTTGCCCTAAGTGTTGTCTGCAGACAGTCTCAAGCTGTATTAGCTCCTGTTCCACCGTGGTGTAGCACAAGCCAGCAGACAGCTAGATGCAGGAATGAGTTTGGTGACGCATAAGATGATCACTAGCATGAAAGTGTCCAAGATTTGACCATGGTGGCAGGTAGTGTAGCAGCCTTAAAGAATTAAGTTCACACCACGCTAGTCACTGTATGTTTTCTTATTCTCTTCTGTAGTCCTTCCACCTTAAATAGGTCACCAAAGTAAAGATTAATCCAAGGGTCAGTAGGTGATGCTACTTTGCATCCTATTCCTTTGTTGAACCGGACCAAGCAAAAAGCTTGACAGACTGATGTATGCAGGAGTAGCTCCCTCCTCCCCACGGCCACGATGTGGAATTGGTGTGGCAGAGGGCAGGAGAACAGCTGAGGAGTCCTGTGGAGGATGTGTGCAACTGCAGACTGAAGATCCTTCGTAGCGCAGCTGACCCAGGGATATGTCTCTGTTAGGGCTGTTGTGGCAATAACTGCAGTGCCTTTAGTTTGATGGGTTGCAACTTTTTCATTCCTTTGGAAAAGTGTTAGTTCTTGTCTATAGTTAATGCTTTTGAATTCAAAATATCTCTTAATTGGTAGCAAGGTATTAAGATGAGCTAATTATAGTGCATTACACGCTTAGTGTCCAATTCACTGATGCCACACACATGCCTTGAGTAACCTTTGATCCACACGTATGTACAGACGAGACTGCATTTATGATCTTTGTCTGGACCGTGCAGTGATCCACGGGCATGTGTTTGGTGTGAATACATAGTTTGGTTTTTATCGTTGTGGATTTTTTATGTGAGAAATATAAAGAGTGTTTTTACCTAAGAAATGTTAAAGATGAGACTTACTTTAAACCCTTTCTACAAGTTAAGGAAGGTAACAAAGAAAATATGAAGTTAGCGGATAGGTCTGTCCTTTGTAACTGTTGGATCGTGTTCAGTTTGGACTGATGGATTACTGTTGATCCTTAGACATCTTATCCCACTATCGTGCATACCTTTTAAGCTGTGAACTATTTTAAAACATTTGAATGTGGTTCTGCAGATCACTTAGTGTGGTTTTGTAAAACTATTTGACTACGAAGTTAACATTTAGATGCGCTAAGATACAGCGGGATAATTTAGGGACACACTTTGGAGTTCCAGATGTATGTTTACAAAGTGTTACGCTCTAGACTTGGCAACCAGATAATCTGGGAGCAGTTGTAGTTTAACTGGAACATCAAGTTCCTCCTTCAGCACTGAACTGCTAGTTAGCATGGGGATGTTCAAAATTACTGGAACCAATTTATAGTGGATTTTGAATATGGCTGATGTCTTTCTGAAATGAAAATGCCTGTCTTGAACACTACGTGATGGTGGAAGATCACATTTCTCCTTTATGTAGTTTTGCTGTCAGAGCACCCGGTTGTTGGAGGGCAGAATAAAAGGCCACGAGGACTCTGGGCACTGCTCTGTTGCTTTACACTAGCTGTTGCAAACTATGAGTATTGAGACTCTGTCTCTCACTTTGAATATGAACACGTAACGGTTAATTCCAAAATAGAAGCTAACACAGTATTCAGAAACAGTACCATGAAAGTAAGCTTGTATGCATTACAGAATAGAAGTTAATTTTTTTTCCTTTATTTTTAGTTCATCTTGTTGATATCTGGAATATGATTGAAGCCTTCCGAGATAATGGCCTTAACACTTTGGATCATAACACAGAGATCAACGTGTCTCGACTAGAAACAATCATTTCATCCATCTACTACCAGCTAAACAAACGCCTTCCTTCTACTCACCAAATCAGTGTAGAGCAATCCATCAGCCTTCTCCTCAACTTCATGATAGCAGCATATGACAGGCTAGTAACTCCTCTAGTTGTACTCTTAAACTAATTTTCTCTTTTAGTTAGGTGAATGCAGCCAGCAACTGCATGAGTCTCTGACAAACTGTCTGCATGCTGTTTCTCAATTTCATGAAAATGTGTGTTGCGCGCACACACTTAATGTCATAGTAGTGCCTGCAGAGGTTTACATTGCCACAGCAGCAATGCTTTGTCTTAAAATTTGCTTTCTTGATAAAAATGAGTTAGTGCCTTCTGGAACTTGCAGGGTGCTGTGAGCCAGGTATCTGAACTGAAATGCAACTGTGTTCTGTGGACTGTGATGAACATAATGTTAACTTCCTGGTGGTGTAGCAATGTTTTAAAAAGTGAACTTGTTTTGTAGAACCTTGATCAACAAGGCCATTTAATAACGCTACCTTGTTTTGACAGTCAGCTTGGATCCTCTTATAAATTATGTGACCCCATACAGACTAATTCTCATTTGTTGGCTGGAAGAAGCTTGGTTTCCTGTTCAGAGTGCTGCCTAGGCACTTCGTTGTGTCCAATTGTATGAGTTTCTTCTGCAGCCTCTTTTCTTCAGGGGTTGGTTTGCTAATCTTCTTGAATAGAAGTTATTTCTGTGGGTACTTTGAATAGCAACTGCAAATCTTTCACTGTTGTTTAGCACTTCCTATGCTTATTTTCTGATCTTTCTCACAGTCAGCTAATATTTCTGTCTTTCTTTTGCTTTTGCACTCCCTCCAAGCAGTAGAGAAGTACTTGTGGCTAGGAAGTTGATATAGAGACTAAGGAGTTCTACCCAAAACAACCTGGACCACTGAATATGCCAAATAGTTGTTCTGTGTGTAATGTCCAGGCATTGATCCATTGATATGACCTCTTCTTAAGGTCACTGAAGAGGAGGTAGGTTTCCACCACAAAAAAAGTCCGAGACTTCAGAACAATTACTATCTCACTAAGGACAGTTAAAAACAACACAAACCTCAGAGCAGGAGTACTGCTGTGACAGCAGAATCAAACCTGTGTGTTTTTCTCTCATCTGATTTTGTATTAATAGTGAGAGGTGTTACAACTGAGTTGTGATTCTGGGTCAGATGACGGTGGAAATGTAGAATTTAAAATAGAAATGGTTATGTTTTGGGGGACTTGCTCAAAAGATCTAGGCTTTAGTGAGAACTATGTTTGTCTCGCCCCTGCCCCTAACCTTGCAAGTTTGACCTCGTGTGCAGCCCAAGCAGCGCCCTTGTTCCCAGCACACTACAGCAGCTTCTGTTGAGCTTCCTCTGTCTCGCATGTGGGGCTGAGAGAAGCTGTGATGCTGCACTGTGTTGTGACAAGGGAGAGACAAGAATAAGAGGAGAGGCAGGCTGAGGCCCCTCTGCAGCAGCCATCATGGCAGACATTTATTTCATTCAAATGTACACATCTGCACTGGAATTGCATCGTTAGGGTAGCTGCGTGGAAGATTGAATCCACATAGCCTGGTAGCTTCTTACAACACAGTACTGGTGGTAACATCACAAGGTAACATTAGCACTCCACCAAACAGGGATGTAAATCAAAGATGTGATGCCTGTCTTTCCCATGGAGCTATTTAAGTTAGAGCTGATGTTAGGTAAGTACGAAAAATCCGTATAATGGGCTATAATGAACTGTTCACTCACTGACCCATAGAACAACAGTGATCATGGTGCAGAACTGATGGCTCATACTGCCTACAATGGTGAGTTGGGAGGAGGAATAACTTTGCTATGATGTTCTTTGCTGCTTTCTCCCACAGAGCTTTACATACGGGTGTTTGATGGTGCCGGTAGCTTATTCCAGAGTCTTGTTTTTCTCGATAGCCTTCTGCAGCTTTCCAAAATCCCCCACCCCAGAGTAGTGGCTGATTCCCGGACTCCATTTGATGGTGTCGGAGTCTTTCTCATGTCACCAGTCCTAGAAATCTCATTTGATTTAACAGCAGGCTTAGTCACTCCGACTTCTGTTTTCCTTTTTATACTGTAGGTAACAAACAACACCGTCTGTGGGTAATAAAGCAGTGTGCAGTGAGGGGGAGGGAGAGGCTGACCAACAGTCAAGGGAGGAGGTGAGCTGGCAAGCAGAGCGTGCGGAGCGATGTGAGCAGGAGGGACTTCATAGCACAGCAGAGCTGGGGGGGGCTCCCTCGCGTGCATCAGGAAGCGCCTGCGGATCAGCGCTGTGAGCACAGCTGCGATGCCTCTTCTGGGAAATCAGCACCTCCAGGTGCCTCTGAAGTGGCTGCGCGCTACAGCACGTGGTGTGGGGAGCGGAGAGGAGGGGTTGCAGGTCCGAGTCCTCTCCAGAGGACGCAGTGGGAGAGCCAACGTGAGTGGAGCACTGCGGTGGGTGGCACAGGCCCTCCGGGAGATGCCCCCCGTATGTGCGGAGCCCTGCCGGCGGCGGGCCAGGAGCCAGCTGGGGCAGGCCGGCGTGGAGGGCATCACTGCTCCGAGGGCACCCCCTCCAGAGTTAGGAAGAAGTGGGGTGGGAGGCTTTCTTCAGGCGGCTGGAAGAGGCCTCCTACACAGGCCCAGTCTTTTTTGAACAAGTCCCCCAGTCCTGTTTCCTATCCTGAGAAATCCTGGTTATTGCAGGAGTTCCAAAATTACGCTGGGAGTTCCGCCCTTTTTCCTTTTGATAGGGAATTCAGCAGATTGAGTGGCATTGGTCTGAAAATCCATTTAGGCAAGGAGTTAACAACTACACCTCTCTACCACGTTGCAGGGGGAGGAATTTTGTTTTGTTCTCAGTTAAGTTAATGAACAGAATGTCAGCTGAAGCAGGCCTAATATCTGAAATATCTCGCTGAAGGCACCGTGAGATATTTTTCAAGGATAAGATTGTGTCCTGTGAGGAGATATTGATGGCTTTAGTCACTTGCTTTTTCTGAAAATTAATTCAAAGCTGAACTGTTGTGAGAGAAGAGGAATGTCTATTGAAAAGAAAAGGGAGGGAGGAGTTGAGACTTGAACGAAATTTGAGTTAGGTACCAAGATTTGCTCGGACAAGAGTGGTGGTCAAGGCTTGAAAATAATGAAATAATGGATCTTTTCAGACTTCTGCTATCAGATGTAGTAAAGTCTTGTTTTCTTTTTTTGGCATAGTGCCAACTTACTCCTTTGAGGAAACTACCTAAGAGAAAAGACAGAAATGAAGTAGGATAGCTGAGGCCTTTACCTTGTCACTAACTTTATAACCTTTAAGTAGCTCAAAATAACAACAGAATGTATTTTTTTCCTCCCTTTGTTTAGTTTATTTAAACAGAAGTTAAAAGGGTACAGGAATCACCATTCTTCTTCATAGATCTTCCTGCAAGTGTAGTTCTGGAGAGATTGCTTCTCTTCTGTAGAGGCAGTATTTAAAGCGTGTTCTGAGTTCACGTTAGAGAAATAGCATACTGTATTTCTGATGCTTCTCAGCCTCAGAAAGGTTGAGAGCCTTTAACCTCACCATGGAGTGTGCAACAGCACCGTTTGCATATTAACTCGTGGTGAAGGGGGAAGAGAAGTCACTTGTTTACCTCGTGGTGTCTCCATCTGGTTGCATGTCTGTTGGTGACATTAGGCCATGTCGCCACTTCAGTGCCACAAGGCAATATTTACTTCCAGTGATTTTACTCCTCACACTTTCCATGTGCGAGTGTTAAAGAAGCATCTCATTTACACCAAGAAGTATTCTAGAGGGTTTTCTTAGATCTCCTCTAACTCTAATAATGTGTTTTCCCCTTCGTTGTATTTCCCATAGCAGTATAGATGATCAGTCCTGTACATTCAATTGCAGTTAATTGAACTTTTTAAATATTCTTTTTCTCCCTTTACATGAAGTTTTAGCTTTCTTAGTAGTTTTTCACTCTCTTCTACTGTTGCTGTTTATTGTCGGGGATAAAAATTTGGATTTCTGCTTGGGAACACGTTGCTCAGAATTCAAGCAGCCGTTATCCCCTTCACACACCTTCCTTTGCCCCTCTGAGCCACTAAGTTAGCTTTCTGCCAACTTCAATTACAGTGGATTTACACCAAGATCGCCACGCTGTGGCCATTTAATATCATTTACTGGAGGTGCTCTACCTCCTGCCTTTATTGCTATGAAATGTGGGATGCGGGGAGGCCGCACGTGCGTCCCTGGGCCAGCAGTGAGCTGGCAGGGGCTGCAGCTGGTGTTAGCTGTGCGAGCCTTACCCTGGCCAGCCTCGGGGCTGTGACTTGCTTCCCTCCTAACTTCATCCTTCTCTTGCTCTTTGGTAACAGGAATAACACGCGTAGCTGTTTCTGCATGCCGTACGGTGCTGAATGGGCTTTTTTGTGCCTTCCGTAGAGACAAATTCATTTTCTCCTGCTGATATTATAAAATGATGCCCCAAATATGCCATCTGTTCTGATAGCACAGCAGCTTTGTTAGCTGAAATTAGAATAAAACATTGTTTGCATTATTCCTGTTCTATGTGGTATATTCAGGATATCATACCTTTTTAGTATGCTGTCAGTTACTGTACAGTTTTTAGTATAAAATGTTTATTTCAACATCAGAGTTCAAATTGAGGAGTAAAAATTTAAAGCAACTAACAAAGCATAGCAGAAGAAGAGAGATGTATTACAGTGAACAAATGTGTTTTAATGGAAGAGATTAACACTTTTTTTTCAGGACACATGGGATGAACAAGACATTCTAGTCTCTTTATTTGTGCACTTTTCATAATTCTGCAAGAAAACTTGATTTCTAATAAGACACCTGTTAACAATTCTGATTTATTAAAAACGCTTATGTTAACAGCACTGTTTTTATGTTAAATAGTATTGGTAGACCTTAGTAATTAATGGTTATGCATTTCCTTCCTAGGTCTTTTAGTATTTTTGTTACTTCTCACTCTGTATAGTAATTACTTACCATGTATTTTTTTTCACAGCGAGGGCCATGGGAAGTTGACGGTATTTTCGGTGAAATCTATGTTAGCAACAATGTGTGGTGGCAAAATACTGGACAAACTAAGATGTAAGTATTTGCAAGCAAAATCAAACTGTTCTATGAAATATTTTTTTCTGTTATTGGTCAAATGTGATGAAAGCTTACTTTTTTTTGCATATTCAGCATTCTTTATCCTGAAGTGAAAATTGCTGTTTATTTTTTTTGTAGCACATGCCATCTGCTGGCCAGACAGTATACTGAGTTTGTTACTGAGTAGGCTTTACAAGTGCACGTAATTATTTTAAAATGCTTTGACATTTTACATGTAAAACTTCAGGCCTGACTTTTATGATGGTAATGTCAAAACTTGTCGTCATGTCCTCTGTTTTGGGGTCACCTGGGGGGAGTTCTGTACATCCTCTGCTTCAGCTGAGACACTCTCAGCATTGTCTCGTTATGTCAATTCCAGCTTCTTTGTTCTTATTTTTTTAACTCCTTTTTATTCTCTTTTCATCAGTCTTAACTTCTTTTACCTTGTTTCTATGAGCCCTCTGCTCTATCTATAGAGAATCATTGCTATCCAGAAACATTGGTTTTGTCCTGTAATAGTAATTCTCAGCTTCTGTCCTTCTCAGTGGCAAGGCATACTGTTGTTTATTGGATTTTTTTTCTTTTCCATCCTGAAAAGATGGGAAGCTAGTCTTATTGTCAGTGGCAGATTTTACTGTTCAAATGTTTGTCATTTTTCATCTCACCCTAAATTTCCTTTATGGAAGTTATTTTATAATAAATCATTCCTTCTGATCTCCATCATTGTTATTCACTCTAAATAATTCTTTAGACTTTTTTACAGCATTAAACTTCCTTATTATATTTTCTTTAAAATTAATTATACAAAATACTCGTGTAATAAATTAAACCACTTGACAAAATCTGAAAAATAGTGAGAAGCCATCACATGGACATGTTAATAGTAGAGTTGCACGTGTTTCAATATCAGCAGGTGCTATTTTTGCGCCTGGCAGTAAATATAAAACTCTTTAAAAACGAAGCTGTAGGTGACTAAAGTTAAATAAAGAGGAGAGGATGGGTGTACGTTACAGAGGAAATTTAAGGCTTCTTTAAGCATTTTTAACAAATGTAAAATAGATAAAGTATGCAAGATCAAACACTGGTAAAAACATATAGAGACTATTTCTTGAGTAAAAGGTTACATTTTTGGATCCCATTAGGTTAAAGTTTGAGGAGGTTACAGTAGATAAACAGTTCAGCATAAGCTTGGGTCATTAAAGGAGCATTATTTTTATGTGTAAGCAGGACAATACTGAAACATAAAGCAAATGGTAATAAGTGATCTTTTAATGGAAAAGTCAATTAACCACTGGAATTAAATGTTACAAGAATCAATAAACTTTTGATGTTTTCAAACAAAGCTCAGATACCATTGTGGAGGTTATGCTAAGCTACAAGTTACTGATTGAAAAGGTGACTAGGTAAGATGCTTTCACCTGAAGGACATCTGATTTAATAGTCTTATTTCACAGATGTGTCTAGTCTTAAAACTTAACATTTTGATGTACCATTCTGTCCCCCCCTCCTCCCCCCTCCTGCTTTTCTTCATACCATTTGAAGCTCTCTTTCTTTTTGCTAATTATGTTGAATCCTGTTTCCTTTGCTACAGTAACCTTCTTTGTAAAAATTTTTAACTGAAATTCATACCAATCGAAGGAAAGGCTTTTGAATGCTTTCACTGAATACTGCTATTTCCTGTAGCTTTGTTATATTCTGGTCATATCTTATCAGCTGACCTTTAATTTGCATTGTACTCCTGGGATCTGTCCTCCAGTGTCTGCTCTCTCTATTTTCCTAATGCACTTTTATCTGGATGTGGAGTGTTGTTTTCAAAAGAGCGTGTGGCTCCTGAATTTGACATCTTGTTTGGGAACCAGCACTTCTGTCTTTTTTGAAATCAGTGTTAAAGCTCAGTTCCTCTCCTTAGTGTTTTCAGTATGTCACTCGCATTGACTCAGTTGATGTTGTCTGTTTTATGACAGAACCCTACCTGTTGACCACACCTCTTTGCAATCTGTTTTGTTGTTCTGTCAGGTATAATATTTTACGAATCAACTGTCAAAAATAAATTTCTTTATTCATGCCTGTAACCATAATGCTGACTTGCCACTGCTTTATAAAGTCATGGCAGTTCCTTCATGTGCACCTTTGGCTGTGGCCATTCCTGTGTCACTTATGGACAGTCCCAGGTCCCCTCATGCCCCTGTTGTTGTCTCTGCTTAGTTGGAGAGAAACCTAAGGACTGGAAGCTCTACACTGTTAATCTCTGAAAAGTTCACGGTGCTATGGCAAGGTTAGACACAGAGGCGGAGGGAGTATCGATGCTTGCTGCTTAGGGATCTGGTTTACTGGGTGACATTGGTGGTAGGGGATGGTTGGACCAGTTGAGCTTTGAGGTCTTATCCAACCTTAATGATTCTGTGAACGCATGACTGACAAAGTGATCCAGGAAAAGGAGATTTCAACTAATTAGGAGTTGAGATATAGGAGCAGAAAAACCTATGCAGGAGGGAATAGCTTTCTCTAAACCAGGCCGTTCCCTAGAATCAGGCTGTTGGCTTTTCAGACAAGACAATAGGACAATTTTTTGTGGAAGATGAGAGAAAATTAAAAGTGTAATACAGGATAGTAGGCACTTGTAAATCTTCTGAGGGCAGAGAAGTGTCTTATTGTTAGCAGAAAAAGTTCTTGAGTATCACTAGGAGTCAAGAAGAGTAGTAAAACAGCTGAACTATTAACTGTTTTTCACCTGTCTTTCTGAAAAAACTCTAAAGACCAAGAGATAGGAAAAAGAAAAGTAATGTCAAATTTGGAAAGAGTTATGTGGGGAACTGTAGGTCTGTATACCTGCCACACTTCTGGGCAAGCAGTTGGTAATAAAGAATAGAATTAGTTGACTCAGGGATAAATAAATCCTCATGGGGATGGGGAAGGAATGGCTTTTGGGAAGGACTGTCTTATAAAACTGTAGGAGTTTTTTAAAGTAAAGGGAAAAAAAAAGAAAAGATGGGCAAAGGAGTTCTGGCTGATACAGGTTTCTTGAGTTTCTGAAAGGTGTTCAGGAATGTCACTTATCAAACACTCCAAGACATTAAAGTTTTAAAGGGATGAAAGGTGAGGTCTTTGCATGTGTAAAAGATGAGCTAAAAGGAACCTAAAAAACAGCAGTGAAGATCCTTTTGTATATTGAGATTGTTGGATAGTGCTGGACTTGAACTGTTTTAAACATGTCATAAATCTGGAAAAACACAGTGAAAGGTCACAGTTTGGTACAAAGCAAATGAGTGTAGTAAAGCTAAAATAGGCTGTGAAGAGTTGTAATATCATCTGACAAAGCTGAGTAACTGAAATAAAATGGTAGCTGAATTTCAATGTTAATTTATGTAAAGTGGCACGTGCTGGAGGAGTAAAGTGCAATCGTAATGTCATGCACAGAAAGGTGAGCTAAGGAAGTTGTTATTGCTCAGCTGGGAGATCTTGGAGTTACACTTCTAAGAAAAGGTTGACACTGTTTAGTAGTGGTTAAAAAATAAAATGTTATGAATAAGGAAAAAGGACATAACAAAATAGAAAGGTTAAGGCTCTGTATAAATCCGTAGTGTGTTTATACTTTGAATGAGTACTGCTCTTGTACCTGTCACTCTACCTTTTCCAGATCTGCTTTATCTTTTCTGAGAAGAACAGCAAGGTCACCAAAGGTAGGGCAAGCTTTCTGTATAAGTAACAACTGGCTGTAGAGCAGGATTCTTCAACCTGGAAAGAAAAATGGTGGTGAAAGGATAGAGTTCTATAAAATCATGGCAACATGTTAGTGGTGAATAGAAAACAGCTGCTCCTTTCCCCCTCAGTACAAGAACTGAAAGGCATTAAGTGAAATTAGCAGTGACAGGTTAAAACAACAAAAAAGAATGTTTCTTTAAACTTTGCCAAAGGATGTTTTCCGTATCAGACTCGCATCTCCTGATCGCTCCTTGAACCAATTTCACTGACAGCAAATACATCAAAGGTTGCTGAGTGCAAAAATACTAAGAGTGAGTGGAAGAATATTCCGGGGAATGTGCTTGCCTTAGCCATCTGCTGTTGGGACAAACAGACTTTTGCTCTGATCTGCCTCAGCTGTTCTTATATTCTTTATTTCTTCTGTTCTTTATGAATATGCTGCCTTGTTTTTTCCCTTTCCTGTCTTTCCCACCTGTCTCTCTGATTACTGACCCATTTCACCACTGGACGACTTCTGTTTCCAGTTTACTCGTTCCCCCGACACCACCGCCTCCACTCCCTTTCCTAAGCAGGCTGTCAGCTCAGGCTCAGCTGGATCATGAGGCTTTCTGGAAACCAGGAAGTTGTAAATATTTTTTTCTCATCTCATAATTTATATGAGTGATAGTAATTTGGTTTCTGTACTTCCATATGTACAGGCTTTCTTTCTAAATTCTGAAAATGTGGACAAATGGTGTGTGTTTTCAGACCATACAGTGTCTGACAGTACATATAAAATGGAGTTGTTCCATGATACCACTTTGCTCTCGCTGGAAAAGATTATTTCCTGTGACATGATGCTACTTGTGAAGGAGTTGCTTTACATGGTGTGCAAGGAAGGAGTAATAAACAGCCTATTGCTATGGAGTTTATTTTTTAGCTTTTTTTTTTTTTTTAAACCAAAGCAGTACCATATTAAAATGTTGAAGTTTGTGGATTTGGGTGACTCCATTTTGGCATTCAAGCATAGTGAAGTAATTAGTGTTTCCTTCCATGTCCTTTCTGCAAGGGAATTGCGAACAAAACTTGACTTTGAGTAATTTAAGACTCCACCCTGCTCATCTTAAGGGCTGGCCAGCTTCTCTAATCACTATTTCCACCCGTATGGTGCTCCTTGGCTGCATTGTCTCAGTAGCTCCTTCCTTCCTCCCACCATCTGGCTGATAAGCCTTTAGTGCTTGCTGAAGTTCACCCTAAAAATTCATACAACAATGTATGCAAAATACTGGGTTTCACATAATGACAGCCCCCAAAGTTAATCTGCTGGAGGTGAATTAGCCTGATGGTGGGCTTTTGATTTGGGGGAGGGGGCATTTTGTTTTTTTGGAGAAGTTTGTTTTCATCCTAATCAGTGGACCAAAGTAGCAGTAGTGGTAGTAATATGTGGTTTCTTGTGATGTCACATCTTTTCAAACAGCACGAGCTCAGTGTATGACTTTATACAGGCCTTCTTACATCTCATTAGTTTATATCAAATGTTGGAGTTGCCAAATCTGTTCAGTCTCTGGGTGACCAGGATGAAAGCCTGTTAGTGGCAAAAATGCACGTGTATACACACATGCCTGTACTATATAGATGCCTCCAGTGAATGACCATACACGCTCAGTCTATCTAGTGGCTGCCCTTGGATCCTCTCGTCTCTCCACTGTACTTAGGGCCTCTCCAATACCAAGCTCTCTAACCCTCATCACTAAATCTTCCTCCAAAAACATCTTTTTCTGTGTCCTTCATAACATCTTTGTAGGTGCTGGGGTGCTGTTATTAGGTCTTCCCAGTGTCTTAACCTTTTCCAGGCTGAACAAGTGCTGTTTCCTCAGCCTGTCATAGGATAAGCGCTCTAGCCTGCTTGACAATCCTTGTAGATTGTACCTTGTAGACCGTATCCTCAGAGCTCACTTCAGAATGTCTTCCATATTATGTGGTTCTCAACCATTCAGTGATTCTGGTGTTCCCTAGACTGGGCACAGTAGCTAGAGGAGGGGGGTCTAACAAATGCAGAGTGGAGGAGGATAATCGCTTGCCTTGATCTGCTGGGTGAGTTCCTGCTCAAGCAGCTCAGGATGCTGCTGGCCTTCTTTGCTGCCATGGTATGCTGCTGGCTTATCTTAGGTTTGTGACCTAGAGCCCCCAAGGACTTTCCAGCAGAGCTGCTCCCCAGCCAGCCAGCCCCCAGCCTGTATCGCTGCCAGGCTCTCTTTCTGCTCAAGGGCAGGCCGTCGCGTTTGTCCTTTCAATTTCATACACTTTCTGCTGGCCCGTTCCTCCGGCCTGTCTGGGTCCTGCTGGACAGCAGCCCTTGCTCTTAAGGGCCTAATAGAACCATACAGCGGTTTGGGCTGACAGGGCCCTCAGAGCTCCCCCGGTATGACCGCTGCCCCCAGCCCCATCCAGCCTGGCCTTGGGCGCTGCCAGGGACGGGGCACCCACAGCTCCTCGGGGCAGCCTGTGCCAGGGCCTCGCCGCCGTCACAGGGAAGGATTTCTCCCTAATTAACTGGTCTCCCCCAGTTTTGTGTCTGCAAACTTGACAAGAGTGCACTCTGGCACCTCTCGCAGATCACCAATAGCCACCTTAAACAGGACAGATCCAGCATTAGTCGACTTGTCACTGGCCTCCACGCAGGGTATGACCCCGTTATCCCCTACCCTCCAAGCCTGATCATCCAACCAGCCACTTATCCTTCTGGTGCTTCACCCATCCAGGCTGCGACATCCCCGCTGGCAGAGCAGAGTACTGAGGGAAACACAAGTAAAAAGCCTTGCTCAGGTTGGTGAAGGCATCGCCTTCTCATAGAAGGCCAGCTGGCCAGGTGGGATTTAGCCGTGGTAGGTCCATACCAGCTGCTCCCAGTCACCTTTTCTTTCGTGTGCCCAGCAATGTGCTCCAAGAGAGAATGATAGAAATCAGAGAATTTGCTCCATGATTTTCTCAGGAGCCAAACTGGGGCTGACTGGCCTGTATTTGCTTACATTGTCCTTCTGACCTTGGTATATATGTTGAATTAAGACGAGGAAAAACTGCAACCCTTTAAAAAGCACAAATTAATTCATTTACATTAAATTGATTTTTGTATCTCTTGCTGCTCTTAAACATAGTATTTAACAAATATTTCTTAAAGTTGTACAATAAAATTTGGCAACGTTGTAGGAATTGAGAGACAGGATAGACTCAGAGTCAAGACACTAGAAAACAAGGCTGCTGTGGTTTTTTTGGTTTTGGTTTTTGTTTTTCTTTATTTTTTAACTTCAGGCAAATGCCTAACAGAGAAAACAGTCAATTTTGGCAAAATTGTAAGCAACTGAAGAGATGCTCAAGAGAAATACTGGACAGGTTTATCAGATGATACAAGATCTGTTCCTAATGTTCGTAAAGTTTTACAAATATTTGAAAAAGGAAATCTTGAGTGAAATGAGCACTTTTATGTTGGTATTTTTGGAACCGAGCAGCCTTTTGGTGCAGTTCTAACTTTTTATATTCTTTCTAGTTTAAAAAAAAAAAAAAGAAAAGTTCATAGTAGCTTTGAATTGAAACTTTATATGAGAATTAAAGCATAATACCTTGTCATTGGGAAACATTATTAACATACCTGTTGTAACATTAAGGTGGGATCTTGAAAAATTCCACTGTTAGTCCTTGTTTAGCCTGAGGCTTTCTCTTGTTAAGGTAATTTACTGCCCTTCAAAAGGGGAGATGACTGTTTAATTATATCCAACTAATCTTTATCTTTTCCAATTTCAACCAGTAATTTCCCATGTGGAAGTTTCCCCTTGTAGACTTCACTTTGACTATAAAACCACGTTTTCGTGACAGCAAGATATAGGTTAGTGGGTTTCTTTTAATTTACCCTTGATGTAGCCTGTTCTATTTTATCTCATTTTTCACTTCTTTCCATAGCTTTAATTACTTTCTCCTTAAAATCACTTAAATCTTGCATGCTGTTGAAATTAGATTAATAGACTGTATTTACCCAGATGATTTTTGTACTTTTTAAATAAAAGTACCGTCATGTTGCAGTCGTGTTCTGCCAGTCCCACCTTAATAGATTTATTATTAGACCTTCAGTTTTTGGGAATGTGCCAGTCTGGAGTGAGTCTGATCTTGAATGGCTTAGGATTCTGGAGGGTTTGCTCTAATAAGTTAATTAGTTTCAGTTATTTCCATAGTTTCCATTTGTGTACATTATTCACCCTGATTTTTTTCATCATTCATTTTTCAGGTGAAACTTAACTTTTCTGCTTGGCTTAATTCTTTAAAATATAGTATTCTTTAATAATCTGCCTTCCCCCTGTCCTCAAATTCCCCTTCTCCCCCATTTTTTTGTCCTATTCCTAATATGCTTCATAAGATTATTTAGCAAGGACTTCAGACCTTCACTTCAAGCTTGTCCATTTAACCTGTGATAAAAGCTCCAGGTAGTTGTATCACCTGTAGACTTCTTCAAGGGCTCATTCATTCAGGAGTCTGAAGTCATTTCTCCAGTTTAGTGGAAAAATGCCTTTCTGAAATAGTCTTTTTTACAGACCTGGCTCTGATCACTTAAATTAAGCTTATTTTCTGTCAACACATCCTTTTTGATGATTAATTTCTTACGGTGTCTTAAATAACCGCATAGATGATTCAGGGGCTGTGTAGTGAAGAACTCTGGTATCTGTCACATCTTGGAAAATTTTAGGTCTTCCTAATATTACTGCTTTTATTAGAGAAATCTTCCTTTATAGACTAACCTGGCTCTGCAGTTAGATCAGAAGCCAAGCTTTACTGTTCGAGAGATTTGTATTTTCCAAAGAGATTTCTGATCCCATGACAGTTCTGGCTTATCTGTATGTAGCAGCCCTACTACTTTATATGACATCGTTTTCCTCCATTGCTGTCTACCCATCTCTTCCTATATTTTTACTTTTCCTGAGATGTAAGAGTTGGTAGCCTTCGGGTAGTAGCGGGGAATGGTTGGAGGGTTTGAGCCTTGTGGAGTAAGGGGGTAGAGGGACGCCAGAGCAGCAGGCTCAGGACACGACTTTCCACGGCGTGCCTGCAGCTAGGAGCGTGGCGTGGGGCTGGAAATGCCTGCAGAACTGCCCCCCTCCCTGCCACTGGCTGGGACCCTCCCTCCCTTTCTCTTTCCATGCACACACAAGACTGCTGAACATCTCGCTCGATCCTCTTTTTGGATTCAGAAATGCATTTAGTCCCACATAGCTAATTTAAAAAGCATCCCTTTTCTCATTAAAAAGCAAAACTTTTTTCTGGTGTCTAATAGAAGTTCTTATTTCAGTTTTTCAGCGCGTACAGAAACAAAATGAGATCAGATTTTGTCTTCCCCACTCACCCAGCCCATGACTTGCAGGTTTTAGCCTTGGCAGCAGCAGTCATTGCTCCCCAGTTCGGCCACTCTGCATGCTTCTGATGCTCTTTTCCAGCGCTGGGCGACTTAAATCCAACATGCTGCTGAAGTGCACTAGAGTTACCAGGAGTTCTAACAGTTTTGACTTTGTGATCCTACAACTTTTTTTTTTTCAGTTTTAGGAGGTTTCTGAAAGGATTTTATGTAGTTTTATTTTGAAGGCGTAAGGATGAAGACGCAGTGTCCTGTAACGATAGTCTTTTACAAGGCATCCTGGCTTCTGCTTTCTTGCAGTTACAGTTAGTGAACTGCAAGAGTCTTCTCTCTGGTTGAGATGGGATGGAGGAAACAGAAGATTAATATCATCATACGATATAAACATGTTCAAACATGTTCATTCATAAATTTTACCTTGACTGCAAGTAATAAGAAATAGTGTTCAGAATTTTTTTAACAAAAAAAAAGTAGAAATGTCTTGGGGAATAAATGAGTTGAAATTATTTTTTTTTCTTTTCTGTAGCAAGCATGTATTTACTCTAGGGTTTTATTATATTTTCTTACAGATATTTTCTCTCAAATATCAGATTCAAATGGACTAATGATATTTACAAAGTTTGATCAGTTTTTGAAAGAAGTTCTAAAACTTCCAACAGCTGTGTTTGAAGGGCCTTCTTTTGGATACACAGAGCATTCCGTACGGACGTGTTTCCCACAACAAGTAAGAGTTAATGAAACAGGATTTTTATATTGCTTGTTAATACAGTGCTTTCTTCTAAAGTCCACTGTCTTCTTTGGGTATAACTTGTATGGGGTTTGGAGGGAGGGGGATTGGTAATATGCAGTGTGTTATCTAAGCAATTTTAAGAAAGTCTGAATAAATCAAAATAATCCATCTAGGTATTAGGCAATTAAAGGATTTCACACAGTTTTAGTTTGTTCCCTTTTTGTGAACACTTTTGTACCCATCAGAAAAACAGCAAGGATAACCTTTTCCTTGAATTTTTTAATCTTATCAGTGTGTTGAGAGTGTTAACAAATTTCAACAAATCGATTGTTAGTTGGTTTAGTCTGCACAAAATAAACACATTTGTACACGTAGCCTGTTCTTTAAATCAGTTTAACTTTTGTCCTTGTTGGTATAGCTGCTGTTTCCAAAATAGTTCCATTTAATGTAATTTTTGGCATAAGTGTTGCAGTACTGATCTTAAAAGAGGCTTTTATCTCTATATACATTTTTGTTGTAATTCGCTTGTTCCATGGATTTGTTTCTAATTTGATATATAAAATAATATAATTAAACCTTGAATCTACTGTAAACACAAGCCTAGATAATTTTAGACCTAAACTTTAATGTTTAGACTCTGGTTATGACTGTATTCTTGGAAGCATTGCTTGAAGAATTTAGCTGTAGAATTTATAGTCACTTTTGTTAAATTTAAGTTAACTAGCAATTAATATATTTGAAGTACAACACACTAGGAAAGAGCCTTTGATGTAGGAAGTGATGAGGGCTCCAGCTCATCTGTAAGTTACTGAGGACAGAGTATTTTCTTACTGATGGTGTAATTAAGAAATGATTTTTTTTCTGTTTCAGTACTGACTGAGGCATTTGTGGGCCATCACTTGTTCCCACCAACCTGCCACCCTTTCTGTCAATTCAGTGCAAGCCATTTCTGTATGTAGGGGTATCAAGCTGATCAAATCAAATTTCATTTAAGGGACACCGCTGTTGAATATCAAACTGTGGCCTCGCTTTAGAGCTGTTGAGGTCAAACAGCGGATTCTAAGCTATATGTGCTCTGTCCGTTGTCTGCAAAGGGAAGCTAAATGGGAGTGTTTTTTCCTAATTTGTTCTGAAGACTACTCTAGGATGAGATGCCTGCTCGCCCTCTGGAAGTTACTATTTCTCTGTTAGCCATAGAGAAGCTACTTTAGCCAGCCAGGCTTTGAGAGCTGACGGAGATTTGTCTGACTGATGGCAATCTCATCGTGTTCCAGGGGAGGTGCAGTAACTGCCCATTTGCACGTTTGTGCTGGTTGCCTGCAGCATGTCATAGCACACTGACTTCCATGAACAAGAAAGCCAATTCTTCAAATTGAGTCACTTTCACAAATTCTTTTGTTCTAATTTTATTCAGCAAAACAAAATCTCTACTGTAAGGCAAGGTTGGTAAAGAGTGGTGATTTTCTTTGTTAGTCCTGCTACAGAGTGTGCCCCAAAACACCTCTCTCTCGTTTCTTTGAAAGCAGTGAAATGAAGTGGTCCTGGGAAGCACGTGAATAATCTGTCTCAGATTTGAATCGATTTTCTCGTGCCTCCCAGGTTTGAAAATAAGCTTCCCAGAGGTGCTTCTCTGATGCTGTTCTGTTACAGCATGTCATTTTGCTTGAATTATTTCCAGATGGCATCGATAAAGCCGTTGGGTTTCAGACTTTGGCATTTACATGATGGACATGTAAGCTACATCTGTACTAGTTAACTAAACAGTGCCAGGAGCTGTTCCATGGTCCAAAGATCAACTGGAATGGTCTGACCGCATCCATGCTAATAATCTCTTCCTTTCCCTCACGAAAGGTGGTTACACGGAAACTATTGAAAATGATTCCTAGCTGATATTAACACCAGATTGGGATGCTGGAATGATTTGGGAGACTGAGTGGTTAAATCAGGCACAGTTACACTAATATAAAACCATGCATAATTGAGTTTTAGGACTAGGAACATTCCCTGGTGTTGCTTAAACTACTGAGAGACAAATACTTCCTGACCAGCGATGGTTCCTTCAGGAGATGCTTCTTTGAGGTGCAAAAGGCTAATGATTTACTGCTGTCTGAGTGGTGAAAGGGCAGACAAGCAAAGAAGTGTCAGTGATTGTATACACTGCACAACTCTATTTCATTTCTTGGGTCACAGATGGAATAATTCAGACTTGTTGCCCATGCAAAATGGAGTTTATTGGGATGCTTTTGGCAAGAGCTGCATCCTTTATGATGGTTTCCAGATGTATATAGAGCTTCCAGTCATAATTTACTATTCAAGGTCAAATGGGTGCTTCCACAGATATGAGATCATGTCATACTTTTCTTAAAACTTCTGTTCACCTGGCTACAGTCCATCTGTTTGTCATAGAGATGCTGTATCGCCATGACATTCCCTGGCTTAGTCAGAATCTGTCTGTATTTATGGCACAGCCTATCCCACTATTGCAGAGGTGTCTACTTTATATCTCATTTACAAAGCAGTTTAATTGCAGTGTTTATACGGAGCTGTCAAGTTCCCTTCAGAGACTTGGGAGCCAGGATCTTGGCTTCTGTAGAGGTCAAGTTGCACGTTATTCTGTTGAAAATCAGCAGCATGAAGCAAACAAGGAGACCAGATGAGCAGGCACTCATCTGTACATACCTTGCTCACGTAAGGGCTGTGCTAAAGCACTGACTGACTTGGGCAGCATGGCTGGTGTGGCTGATAGCCGAACTGGCTGCTTAGCAGTGTCAAAAGGGTGGCCAAGATCTTATTACTCACTTTAACCAGACTGCAGGATATATCTATTTGTATCTATTAAACACAGGATGGCCTTGTGTATAAGGATGGTATAAGCACAGCCTGATGGAGTTGCAGATGGAGCACAAGATGCAGGACAGTCAAAGTTACAGGTGGGGTCTAACGCACAGCTGCTTGCTTACAGTGGTGGAACTTCGCAGGTCTCCCAGAGAAGCTGTTGATGCCCCATCCCTGGAGGTGTTCAAGGCCAGGCTGGACGAGGCCCTGGGCAACCTGATCTAGTGGGTGGCATCCCTGTCCATGGCAGGGGGTTGGAACTGGGGGGGCTTTGAGGTCCCTTCCAACCCAAACCATTCTGTGATTCTGTGAACTTGTTTTGTTCACTACAGAGTTAAAAATAAATCACATATCTTTGTGTTGCTCAGGGGTTGTGGTTTTGTGTCAATATCTTATGGGGAAATGCTTGCATTAACTTCTTATTTGAACAAGCACGTTGGCATTGTAATAATAAAACTGCCTGAGCTTTTGCCACTAAAGCAAGCCTGTGGTATTCTTCTAAATACGAGAGTAGCATTGGTATAACTTGTCACTGCTCCCACCTGCAAGGAGATTTGAGACAGCAGAGCTGTTAAGACGAGTAGGTGTGCTAACAGCAAGTGATTAAAAAAAAAAAAAAGAATTATTACAATAGTTCGGAGTGTCAGCAGGTGATTATAGAAAATACCAGTGTGGAAGCGTGTTCGTTCTGCTGGGAGGCATTTGACCCTCATGACTGCCTTCACATTTGCTAATTTTCAGTTTATGTTCTTGGAGCTTGGAACCTGTTGGCAGATTATTTGATTGTTTTTGAATCACAAATGGTGTCTGAGTGATGTTTTTGTGTTTGCACTGTGGCTAGGTTTTGAACCCAGCAGGAAATGTTAGACTAGCTCCGAGAAAAGCTGTTATTTAGGCTCCTTCTCTGCATTCCTAATTTTCAGGAGGAGGAGAGTGCCGCTTGCTTTGCTGTCAGCTTTGTCCTTACCAAGAACGCCTCCACCCAGACAGGCAGGATAATGCAGTGGTGGTAATGCTGCGTGATTCTTTTTGGTCAGCTGGTTGCAACACGTCCTGTTATCGGTGTACAAAACCCAAAGCCTGTGTCCCTGCTGCCCTCTTGTGAACTATGTGGCAGTCGCATCTCTCGTTACACAGGCTAACAACCGACAGGGTTTCACGGCTGTTGTTGCCCTGAGGAGCCCTTTAGAGCACAAAGAAGCTCTCCTGCTAGCTTTGGGTTCTAACGTGGCTGTGCATATCGTGTGTCTCTGCCCAAGGGATCCTGAGTCTTGCCTCCAGAAAATGTGTGTTACTTGGAGTGACCCACAGCAGGAAGAACCTGTTACTCCTCTGAGATGTGATTTTTTTTTTTTTTTTTACTTTAACCAAAAAGTAGCATTCTTTTGAGATTATAGTATATTATGCGTGAGCATTCGCATCCTGTCTGGTCTTTCCTCCTCATAACCCTTGTAGCCACGATGAATTCTCTTGTTGACAAGGGGGCAACCATGGCATTTACACAGCCTTCAAATGCCACGTAGCCGTGTCATCCCTGCAGGTTGTGTTAAAGCAAAGTCCTCGCAGGACAGAAGTGCTAGCAGCATGTGTACACACGTGGTGTGAATGGACAGATGCATGCTGTGTAGCTTGAAGAACTGTGATTTCTGGTAAATAACCTGTTTTCTCTGTGGTGTTTAGTGACAGTACACGTGGGAATGGCTCAAAGCTGTGCCCGGGGAGGTTCAGACTAGACGTTAGGAAAGACATCAGGACCCTCTCCTCTTTGAGAGGGCAGTCAGACCCTGGAACAGGCTTCCTAGAGAGGTGGCTGATGCCCCCTGCCTGTCTGTGCAAGAGGCATTTGGAAAACACTCTAAATGGTATGTTTTACCTGTGGGTCAGCCCCGAATTAGCCTCACAGCTGGACTTGATCTTTGTGGGTCCTTTCCAACTGAAACCTCTTCCATTCTCCTGCCTGTGCGGTAAATCCCAAACTTGTCTTTCAACTTCGATTGAGTTTGGATGTGATGATCCAGAACTTCTGCGTGCATTTTCCATACTTGCAGTAAGCAGCACATCAAACCCAAAGGGATTACAGCCCGTGTCGGTAGGGCCAGGTGCTGCAGCATTCCCTTTGTGAGCTCTGCCAAAAGGTTACAGCCAGGAAATGTTTCGTGTGCTGTCGTACATGAAATGTGAGAGGTGAAAGCTAGTCAAAATCGGGAGCCTCGGAGGAGTATTGCAGTGTTGTACAACGCGTATGTAAATAAGCAACCAGGTGAGTGTGTTAGGATTGGAAACGTGCCATCTCACATCAGTCACAGACCGTGATGCCACGTAACGTCATCAGCAGTGGCTCCTTGTTGCGTGAGCAGGACTTTGTGATCTCCAACACTGCGTACCGTGGTTAGTTCCTGGTTAAACACGGTGGTTCTCCTACCAGGAGGCTTCTTTCAGCGCATCCTGGTCTTGCTGAGATGTGCATTTGTTGGAAGAGGCTGGGTTTCTTCACCTCCCAAAGGAGAGGGAGCAGGCTGGCTGCGCAGCGTGCCGGGGAGGAGGGAGGCGACTGGGACTCGGGCAGGACGTGGTGTCGGGTACAGGGAAGGCTCGGACCCTCTTGTAGCAGCAGGCAGCTGTTCAGGAAGGGCTTTCAATGTAGGAGGCAGAGAGACTGGAACAAGGACACTTTATAAAAGACGGAAGAAATAAGATGAAATATTTCTTGGAGTTTTCCTTAACGGTTACTGGGATAGGTAATTATAATTCTGTATTCTGTCTCCAGGCTAGTTAGCTTCAGGGACAGAAGATCTATGTATTTGCCACTAATCACAAAATATTGATGCTTTAAATATAAAACTTATCTTTACCAAAACAAAATATATATATATACATAAATATATATTAAATATAACTTTTCTCTGTAAATGTAAATTTTCTCTTTACCCCTGTAATGTTTGGCATGAGAGCTGCAAGTGATAGCTACAGTTAGTTTCAGAGCTCCTGGAGAACCGAACTGGCTTTTCCTCCAGCTCTGCTTTACCCTCCCTGTTACGGATGCTTTTTGAAGTAGCACTGCCATATGCTAAGGTGAGAAGAAAGTGTGATCTGACCAGCTGGTCTGCTGCCTATGAGAAATTCTTAATCCTCTGGCTTCCTGCTTGCGAAAGCCAATGTATTCTTTCTTTGTATCCATAATATTCCTAGCTGTTTTTTTTTTTTTTTACAAGTTATCTCCATCTGTTTATATTTGCAGCAGAAATTTGCTCTTGCTCACTTGAGTTTAGAAAATACTACTCTTAAAACACATGATTTTCCTCTCCATATGATTTAATTTTATTTTCAGTTATAGTTTTTAAATCTTAGCCCAATTCTCCCCTTGCCTCTTTTTTCATATTTTGTCTTTAAAAAAAATCATTTACTATGTGGATAATGTGTGAATATTAGTTGTAGTTGCTTCTTTTTAAGTGTCTGCTTTTTTCAGTGCTGCCTCTGTGTTTGAAATACCATTTTCTACATTGTTAAATAACGTCCTCTCACATTTGCTGTATCTCTCTTCAAAAGAGGATTCTTTAACTGCACATCTGGAACTAATCCTGACTGACTGGTCCTCCATTTCTTGGAATTTTCTGTTCATCTGCTTATCTTTTATTTTTGTATGATTATATTGTGTTTGTACCGATACTTTCTTTGTGGTGTTACTGTTTGCCTATTGTAGATTGAAACTCACTGAGAAAAAAGTTGTGATTTTTATCTTTATAGTGTAGGATAGATTACTGGGATACAGAAGCTGAATAGTAGAGAGAGATTTTAAGGCTGAAAGAGTTTTTGATATTGAAATTTTTAATTGAAATTGAATTTTTTCTTAAGTTGTGTTTCTTTTTTTCTTTGCAGAAAAAGATCATGCTAAACATGTTTTTAGACACATTGATGGCTGATCCACCTCCTCAGTGCCTTGTGTGGCTGCCTCTCATGCACAGACTTGCCCATGTTGAAAATGGTAAATAGAACATTTTGTTCAAAACATCTGGTCAGAGCAGAGGTTGTGTTCAAAGTATGTAAATATGCTGTCCTCCCGCAGTGACAAAGCACCTAAAGCTTTCATCGTTCCCACTGTAACTGTCCTAGTCCCGGAGCATTTAGGCTCAGACTTTTGTTGGAGTGACAAGAGTTTTACAATTCCAGGAGGAAGACTGATTATTTGTGAAATCAACAGCAATGCAGAACGAGATTGGTTATTGGTATTTATCTTTTAAGTTAGGGTTCTAGCATCATTAGTAGTGAAAGATGAAAAAATAAGCAGAAAAACAATATTCTCTCAATGCTCACATCTATTCTGAAACTTAAAAAACAAAACAAAAAACTTTCACTTGGACTATGGCTTAACAGATGCTTTCAAGTGCTAACTTCCAAAGATTTTGGTACCTATTCAAATGTCTGTCTTGAGTAGCATTTGAGGACATGAGTCACTTCGGTATTTTTTTTTACTATGGGAGGTGAATGTTGAGTTCTGCTCAATTCCAGACCTGTTCTTAGCTAAAAAATCCTGGTTTTATTGCCTATGGAATGTATTTAAGGAACGTGGTAAGGTATGGAAAACTGCAATCAACAGTGAGAAACAGTGGTGGTTTAGGAGGGCTTTTTGGAGCTCATGGAAGCTAAAAAGCTCCCTGCCGAAGTTTGTTCTCCTGTGCAGGCTATTAAATCGTTTTTTTTTTTCTTAGTAGCCAGAAAGGTGATACACTGCATTTATTGTATGTTTGTACAGAGTATATGGTGTTTTATATGTGAATTCTAGGAAAACACGTTTTTTTTCACCCATAAACTAAACTTCATCTTTTGTTTCCTTCCCCACAGCAAAATCATGTTGTCATCCTTTCACAGCTCTGCCCTACTAGTTGTTACCTCTTCTTCAGCGTTATTCTTTCATAGGCATCTCAAGGTGTATAGATTTCTTCCTGTTAAGACACAGGTAGACAAACTCACTCTTGGTTTTGCCCAGCTGTTAACAGGCACAGCTTTAAAACTTCAGTAGTCTTTCTCTGGCCAAGTTTTCAGGATTTATATTCAGTTCTCTGTTTCTTGACATTTATTTCTGTGATGTGGTTTAGTATTGCTGTGATTTTGATATGCTCTCTTTTGGTGTTTGTTTTCTTGTCTTTTCTTGATCCCCTTGCAAAGCATATCTGGTTGTGATTTTAATCTGCATTTGTACAGCACTGAATAAGAACAGAGCTGCGATGCTCAACGGGCTTTTTATTTTTTTATTATATCAGAAGAGAAGTTGATTTTCCCAATTGCTCTGTATGTTTACAAACATTTTCTGACAATTGTGGGTCTAATTAAAAAAAAAAAAAAGCGATCTTTAAAAAATTTTGAGGGGAGTAATTTCATGGAAATAGATCTTATGAGAAAACTTCTGAAAGAGTTGAGATGGTTTATTTCGATAAAATTTTAGGTAGTCTGTGGTACTGCATTAATAGAAGAGCAGCAGCCACTGTTTGCTTTTTTTCCATTATCCTCTTATCCTTACAAACTCGTGCTTCAAGTGAAGCACGAAGAGTGGAATAAATATGGTAAGGAAACAGGCATTAAACAAGTTGATATAAAAACAGGTCGGGGTAGAATTGCACAGAGCTTAGGAAAGGATAAAATGTTTAAAAATAATAGAACGGTTCAGTTGGAAGGGACCCTCAGAGATCATCTGGTCCAACTGCAGTGTCGGGACACAGGTGAAGTGGTGGAAAGATGTGGAGATAATCCAGTAGTCTGATCTTTTTTTCTTGCAAGTACCTGTAAGGAATAACTAGGTAGAACAGTATCATCCTTAGAGATTAGTGTCTGTATTCCTCTGTTCTCCGACACCTCCCGTTCCTGTCGTTGTGGCTGCTCTCCAATATGCAGCTCACAATCCAGCCACCTTCACTGGGAGATGTCACAGAAGTGCTCCTGGTGGGCATCGACTTAGACGTGAGGCAGCAATACAGCCTGCAGCAGGACAGTCAATACCGTGCTGGGCTGCGTTGGGAAGAGCGCTGCCATCGGGTTGCAGGAGGTGATCATCGCCCTCTCTTCGGTGCTGGGGAGGCCAAATCTGGAATATTGTGTCCAGCGATGGGCTCTCCAGTGCCAGGGAGATGTGGGCTTATTGAGTCCAGCAGAGGGCCCCAAAGAGGATGACGGGACTGCAGCAGACTTCATGTGAGGAGAGGCAGGGAGAGGTGGGACTGGTTAGCCTTGAGAAGGCTCAGAGGGATCTTAGCAGCATGTGTAAAGAACTGGTGAGAAACAGTAAAGAAGACAACTGTGCTCTTCTCAGTGGTATCCAGTGGCAGGACAAGAGGCAATGAGCGCAAACTGAAATACAGGAAATTCTGTTTAAACTTTAAAATAAAATAAAATCTTGACATAAGTGTGTTATAATACTGCATCAGGTTGCCCAGGCTGTGGAGACTCCATCCATGGAGACCCATGGACAGGGGCCTGAGAAACCTGCTCCAGCTGACCCTGCTTGGAGCAGATTTCCACAGGTGCCTTCTGGCCCCAGCTATTCAATAATTTTGTGATTCTAGATATGATTACAAAGAAAATCCTGTTAAATAGTTCCCTGAAGTCCTTCCTTTAGGTGATAACCTTCTCATCTTCCACCTCCAGTCCTTAAATTATGTCTCTGTTAAAATGGACTCAGTACTTAAACATCCATCCTTTAAGTTTGTCTCTTTACTACTACAGTCTCGAACGTGTTTCCTCATATGACCTGATCAGTAGTCTTGTTCTAGAATCGTTGTTGATTTCCACTACATGTTAGTTTTCTCACGATTGCACCTTGTCAGTGCTGCTGCTTCCTAGCCAGATGTCTGTCTCCTTCACAGTTTGTAAACATTCTCATTAATTACCGTGGCAATCACTGCCGAGTTACTTCAGAAGCACCTGAACACCTCAGCTGACAGCCTTAAGAAAATATCCTGCAATTTTCTCGGTTGTCTTTTCAGCTCTGCTATAAGTAAAAGGCAATTAAGCTGTGAGGTGAGCTTGTTTTACTGGAGAAATAACATCTACAGGTAAGGGGAAAAAATCTTCTTTCTCGGTGCATCAGACAAATTCCTTTGATTGCTTTGAAACTGTTCTAAATAAATAGGCCAGCGCATTATTTTGGAGAGCCATCATCTCAATTTGCATGCGAATGCATCATAATAACAACATGCTTCTGTGCAGGCCTTCTAATCCATTTAGTTTTGCTCTTGTAGAAAAAGGATCCTTTGTAAATGCAAGTGGAAGAAGTCTTCAGGCTATGTTCTTTTTCCTCTTCCATGCCTAAAGAGGAAAATACTGAAAAGAATATTCAGCTTTTAAATTTGCCATTTGTGGTATCTTAAGCTTATATTAACGTTTGTAGAAATACTTTGCTATCTCATAGGCTCTGTAGGGTGAGGATTGTATCTTACCTGAAGTACAGCAGTTCAGAAAAACAAATGTATGTGTGCGTACAGAGAATGCAGCTCCTGTTTAGGAGTTCCAAATTAGAGAATGTTCCGTAACATTTGTTTATTTTATTTTAACTTCATCAGGTTGTTCTTCAGTCAGGTATTATAACTCAAGTTTTGGCTGCCTTCTCTGACAGATAAAACGTTAGCCTTCCCAGAAGCTCAAAATAATTTCTGAATGGGATTGAGAATTGCTGCCCTTCCTTGTGCTTGACACAGTTTGTGTTTAGCAATTGCTAAGCAGCATTATCTTGGGTAGATCATTTAGTCTTACTTTTCACAAGGGAAGATAGAATCTAGCAGTGGAGTCAATTTTCAGCTTCCTTTTAGGAAGAGAAACAAATGAACAAATAAAGCTAGAAAATCCATAAAAATTGCAGGGATTATGCCATTTTTTTCCTTTTATTTTTCACATCTTTTGAAGGGAGCAAGGTGATTTCCTAAGAAAATATGCCAGATACGCTCATGTTTTGACAAGGATGTTGAAGTATATGAATCATCTTCGAACTTCCCTGTAACAGTATTATTTTCCTTAAGGAGGGTGAGTGCAGGGTGACCAAGGTCCCACTTGGTTCTTGCAGAGCTCTGGCACCTCCTGGTGTTGGTGTCTGATATGTGGCCCCTTTCCCTTTCTTTCCCTCCGCACTTCCAGATGGGAGGAGGCCAGTGACTCGCGAGTATTGTCAGTGTCTCGGTGGGCTGCCTTTCCATTTCTCTACCTTTGGTCAAGCACAGCAAAACCTTCCATGATTCTGTGACTCCTTTCCTGCAGCAGAACTGCCTCAGTCTTTTGCACCTTTTGCACCTTCTTTCTATGCTTCCCCAGCCTGCTGTGAATTTAAGAAACGTAATATAAGTTTACAGATGTCCCAATCAACCCCTCAGAAACATCCTAGTAGTAGTAAAGGAGTTCCAATGAGAATTTCATGCTTTCGTTTTAGTCTCATTTGCTGCTCTGTCGTCTTGTCATCCGCAGGGAACCTTGCCTCCCTTATTTCCTTATTGTGATTACGCGACAATGTTTTTCTGATTACTTGGGAGCCAAATTTTTTTCAGTTTTTGCTGTAGAGGATCTAGACATTTTTGGAGAGGCCTGCATCGCCATGTGTTTGTCAGCAGGTGAATGAAAGGCTTAGGAAGGCCCTGCAGCACTGCTATCTCCCATAGCAGGGACAGGTGATTTCCTGCGCTGCCCGAGCTGTAAGCTGTCATTTAGGAACTATTCCAATTGTGAACCCTGTTCCTTAAAGACCAGTTGTGAACTATTTCAGTTCTCCAGATGGTTGCCTCAGAGAAAGGAAAGGAAGCTACAAGCTGCCATTGGCTTTGTTATAATTAAGACCGATCCTCCTTTGTGAGGCGCAGCGCTGCTGTACGTACTAGCGAGGAACGTGGGGAACACGCTTCCAAAAGGAGCTCCTGCAAGGATACTTCAATCCGTGCTGCCCTGCTATGTCAACTCATGCCTGTGGTAGCTTCGGTAGCGTCAGTCAGTCATTCTGTGTAGCATTTCTGCAGAGTGGAGGAAGGTGCTCAGCTGCTGCTCAGCAGCCTTTGTACGGCTTTGCCTGGCTGTCCTCTGACCGTGCACCTGGAGCGTGTCCCGCTGGGAGCAGTCTGGGACTTTGAAAGCCCATCATTTCTTTTCTGGATAAAAATTCCGTGATGCTTTTCAGTCTCTTTCTCTTTTGCTGGTCCCTAATCTTTCCTGTGGAATGTAGATTGCTTCAAAATGTTCTCCGACCTTGGCTGCTGCATGGCACATGCTAAACTGTTGCTGTTCATCATGAGCTGCTAAGCCCAGGCAAGGAGCCTCTCCGATCTGCAGGGTCCGTAGGACCCACGTTGAAAAGCAGGGTTCTGCAGCAGTGAGTGGAGCAGGATGTGTTTAGTCCCAGAGTTTAAGTTTTATTTAAAGTCTTGGCAAAGCTTGAGTTTTTTTTTATCATTCCTCTTATAACTCACATTCAGACTAGAATTTCCCAGCTAATTTTGCTAAAGTTTTGTAAGGCTCAAGAGGGGAGGAGAACAAACAAACCAAAAAAAACCCCACACAACCAAACAGCCTCCCCATCCTCCCAAAACCTTACAATGCCTTGTCCTCTCTTTACATGCCTTTCCCCCTCTTGCATCCATTCTGTGGAGGATACATCTGTGTGTACTGGGTTACTTGTCAGAAAGTGTCTTGGAAGATGCTTTGCATTTGATTTTGATGTTGTTTATGCACCTACTGTATCATGGGTCACACGTCATTGCACAGGAAAACTTGTCACAGCAGCAGAGTGCAGGGCCAAAGAATTTGGGTGTATTCACAATTGTTAATTTAGACCAAGGAGGTCAGGTTCCCTGTTCAGTCAGTAGCAAGGTAAAGATTCCTGCTCTAAACTGCCCCCTAAGCAGGCCTCTATCCATGGAGTTAGACAAGGATGTTAATCTGCTGGAAGACTTTTCTTCCCGCTCATCTTAATCGTTTCCGTGGAAAAATATAAAACTCAGAGTTGGAACTTGGAGCTTGGCTTTTACATTATATATTAGACATGATTTTTGTGCTGATACTACATACAGCTTTATAAGGAGTGCAGAGTTTGGAGTAATAGGCTTTTTGGGGTATATATGGCTCAATTGAGTAGATGATTACATTTTTATCACGTGGCTAACAGTATTGTTGGTAAGTGTTTTACATGGGAGCAATAGCTATTAGAAGTTCTGGATGCACACGTCAATATTCCTGGCCTGTCCACTAGGACGAAGCAAAATCTTGTAGCAGTATGTCTTGTTTATAGATGTAGCTATTAGTACCACATGAAAAAGAGTAGTATAAAGACAGATGTTTAAATAAAAGTTTGTATTTATAGTCATGGCAAGTTCTTCAAAGCATTTCTCCTACAACATTAATTCTGTCTTAGCCAGAGTTTTTGAACAACGCATTTTTCCAGGTCTTCTCTGAAATATTTTAATACAAAAATATTGAATTATTTCATCTGCAGCCTGCTTTAGCTTTCTACTTTTATTATCTCCCCTTTGATTTTTTCTTGTATTTTACAATTGTCATATTTTCTTTTTCCTTTAACTGCTAGTCTCTGGAAATTACTCCTACGCAATTTAATAAAGGCTCTGCTCTTTTCTCCTCCTTATTTCTATCTACGTTTTGTTCTTGATACCCTTCTTGCTGTGGAAATACTCTCAAGTATGTAGACAACTTTGCTGTGCTTCCCAGTTCCAGACCAGTCTTCAGTCAGTCCTGCATCTATTGTACTTGTCTCGTGTGTCTTTAAAATTATGATAATTTAAAATAGTATATCCAAACTATGGATCCCCATTTTTTTTTCTCTGAAACTTCTTCGTTATTTCATTTTAGTAGTCTAATGTGTACATTACTGTTGTATTTTGGAAGCCCTATTGTATGTCCCTATGGGAAAGGCATTGTTCAGAAAGAGCAAAGACTGGTTTTGGGGTAAGCAATGAAAATCTAAGAAGAAAGATGAATACACAGATTTCAAGACAAGGATTTGGGGTTTGCAGCTCAAAATTGGTGGAGTAACAGTTCCCATTTGGGTGGGAAGCAGTAAGAGGGATTTTGACTGGAGTGGCTTCTGTGGAAATGAGAGGCAGAGGGAGGACATCAGACAGTATGCATGCTGCAGTAAGCTTAGTGATGAAAGGAACTTGGAGTTAGAGAAGAAAATGCAGACAAATTTTTGTGTCCTTAGAATCTGAAAACCTAAATATTGCGTATATTTTGATGTTGGAGTGTAAGGGGAACAGACCACAGAAAGAGAAGGGAGGAAAAAAAAGGCACGTCTCTGAGGAGTGTCAGGTAATTCACAAGATGGCACAAGAAGAACTTAAATTAGGGACTCGTAGAAGAGAGCAAATGGGAAATATCTGAGATAAAGGAGGGAAGGAGAGGAGGAGAAGAAAGGTCACGTCAGGTTCTTCCAGTTTTCAATTTGGAAAAATTTAACATGTCCTGATCAGAGAAGAAATGGGAATGAAAAGAGATTTGAATACCGACTTGAGGATTGATGATTGCAGGATTGAATATTGATGGCAAAAATAGGCTGCAGCTGAGAGTTAGAGATTGCTTACAGGAGAAGAATTTTGGAGGCTGGCAGGGTTTGAAGGAGAAGAGGACCCAGCTGTGGTGGGTGAGTTTGGTGATGAGATTTCTTTCAGGGGCACTCGGCAGTGTAGGAGCCTGAGCAGAGCCGGTGGTGCTGGGCTGGGTCAGGGGGCACAGGAGGTACCAGGACGTATCCTGCAGGCAGAGGGCAGTCACCGACTGTACCGGCTGAAGAAAAACGAGGGAAATCAACAACTTGCTGAATACAAACATGATCAGTTGTCAGGAAAGGGAGGAAAAGCCACACAGGAGAACTGGATTCATGGTCCTGCCTCTCTAGCTGCTGGCCTCCCCTGTCCTTCCTGCCCTTTCCATGGGGAACTGGTCTGCTGGAGGAGGAGGGAAGGAGTAGGTTGTCTCTGTCAAGGAAGGTCCAGTAGGAAGTTTGAATCTGGAGTACTGGCAACCAGGAAAGGGAATGACTGAAGTCTTGGAAGCAGTGAAGAGTGGAAAGAAGCTTCCAACTCCCACTCACATATGTGGCAGGGAGCTTCGAGTAGAGGCACACCTTCATAAGAAAAGGTGTCAACAGCAAAAAATGTTCAGATCACTGAGACAGAGAAAATAAAAGTACAAGCAGTTTATGATAAGAACAAGCATTTCAGAGGCAGGAAGGAGAGAGGAAAAATGGGTTTGGACATGAGGTCTTGCAGTCCATAGGCAGGGGGGTCCCGGTGGTTCAAGTACGACCTGGAATTAGGCAGGTCAGTGGTGTGAAAAACACTGTCGGTGGAACTCTTCAAGGCAACTTCAGTGCAGATGGATTTATGTGGATGGAAGTATGGGAAGCGATCTGAACAGGAGAGAAGAGAAATAATGTTTGCAACATCATACTTTATTGGCATTCAGAAATGAACAAAAGATAGAAAAGGAGAGTAGCGTCCTCATCTGTTCATGACATCCCATCTGGCAGTAACCTAGGAAGGGAGGACAGCAGGAAGACAGCTGGGAAGAAGCATGCAGTTCCACTTCATTTATTTAGTTCCTATCCATGGCTACAGCATGTCACTTTCAGGAAGAAAAAAAAAAACAAACACAAAGTGCACTTTTTTACTTTCTATCCCAGTGGCCAGGCACCTTGTCCATGATCTAATAATCTCTGATACTGACTGTTCCAATTTTCTCTTTACTCATGGTTTTTGGGGGCTTGCTTCTTGCAGTACACATAATTGCTGTCATTGCTGTTACTTTGCCTTGTGTTTATTTCATCAGAATGCTATTACTGCTTTCCTTAAACGTATCAGTTTCAAGTTTTTGATTCTTTGGTTCGGGACTCTGTAGTACTTCTGTCCCTTCTCTATCAATAGTAATTTCTTCTACATGCATCGTGTCAGAGAAGGTAAGACAGACCTTTTTGAATAGGAAGATGAGATAAGATGAGGTGGACAGAACTTGCTGCAATCGGCTGGTGCCAGTGTATTGGCCTTCGTTAAGGCAGTGAGCCAGCGCTCTAGCCTCACAGGAGACAGAAACCCTGCCACAGGCAGAGGGGTTTTGGGGCATGAGCACAGAGTGGGTACAAAAAAAGCTTTGGGAACTGGTGACTTAATCCATCTCCCTTTCCAAAGGCAAACTCAAATGTATGCAAACATTCTTGAAAGATTTGCCTTTTTGCTCCTTAAAATCTTCAAAGTTTCACCACCTGTGTGGACCAGAAGCTGATTTGAGATCAGGGTTAAATATTCTCAGGGTGAGAAAGTTTTTCCTAATATTCTAGCATGATTTTTTTCTAATTGCAGTTTAAACCCTTAACTACCTGGGTTTTTGGCCACTGGCTCTGGAGAATGTATTGTTATTTTGTAAGTACCTCTTGCATGTTTGATGCCTTCTCACAGCCTACTCCTAGCTGAGCTGTCTCCTAGATCTTGTTCAGGCCATTTTATTGTTTTCTCTCATACATCTAGTTAACCCACATCTTCATTGAAATGTGATGCCCCAAATTGAGCACTTTTGACAATCATTCAGTATGTTTATGAAAATTGACCAGTACTTGACCTGGAATAAAGCCCTTTAGAATCCTGCTCATTAGATCTTACCATTTTGGCAATTAACTGCTCTTTGGTCTTTTCCAGTGAAATTCACATCCCAGTTAAAGTCCTTTCATCTATTTCCTTCTGTTATGCAAATAGGGAGACCAATGTTGTAAGTAAATTACTGAAATAAAATGAGAAATTGGTGACGTTTGGTGCTTGTTTCCTATTTTCAAGGTCAATTGCTCTGTCACAGAAAGACACTAAGTTGATGTGGGAAATGTTGTTCATGGCTCATTTCTCTGTTGTTCTTCAGGTGCTTACAGTAATTTGCTTTAGTATTTGTTCCAGTATGTATTCTACAAGTTAAGATCAAGTTAAGATAACATGGGAGGTCAGTGGTTATGTATGTATAATTTCAGCTCCTCTTAAGGATGATAATTGCAATTCTTGTCATGTCCCTTTAAAATCCCTTGTTAGCTTTTTCCTTATTCTTTTTTTTCCTGGTTTTGTCTCTGAATATTTGTATTATTCTTTTAACACTTGTTAATAATTTGTCCCGGTTATCACTTCCGTAGGCTTCCTTTTGAATTTCAGGTTATTGAGGAGATCATATTTTAGTGAAGTTGTTCTTTTACTACAGTCTACTCTTTGCTCTGCCCAAAGATAATTTACGCTTGTTTCTTTAGCATCATTTCTTTAAGGAACTGACAAGTCTAACTCACTTTTCCCGTTCAATTGCTTCATCTACTAATTCTCATATGAATTTACTGAAAACTACTGCACTGAAGTCATGTTCTCTCTTCTCCACTTCCTAAAATTCAGGAAATTGCCCTGTTTCTACTGTTTGAAATAAATCTACAACTCTTCCTTTTCATTGGTTTCTCTACCTTTTGATTAAAAACATGGTCATCAGTTCTTCTACCTGAACTTCCATTCCCAAGGGACATTTGTATTATCGAAATTGCCTATCATGATGCCGTCGTTTTCTTTTTACATTGTTTCTATGTGCTGCAATAAAGCATCATCCACCTGATCGTCTTGGCTTGTGCCATTGCTGACCAGGTTAATGCTCGAGCTGTCTTTCCTTTAATTGTTACCCAAGGGTTTTCAGCAATTAGGGCATACACATCCACTCTCGATGTAGCAGGCACTTCTGCAATGTTCAACTGCCCAAACTTTCCTGATGTAGCGGAAGCAGTCCCCACTCATGGCAGGGGATTGGAAGCAGATGGTCTTTAAAGCTCCCTTCCAACCCAAATCATTCTCCGATTCTGTGATTTCTGTAGAAGGTGTACCTCTCTCCATTAACTTGATTGCCCTGTGCAGTATTGCACCAAGTCTCAGTTGGAACAGCTAGTCGTAACTTTTATCATAGATCAAACCTTCGGACTCTTCTCAGTTATTCCTCTTACATCATGAAGTAGTTTTCAAGAGACATATCCAAGAATTTCAGCTGACTGGCTAGTAGGCTGCTCTTTTTTCCTGTCATCTTCTCCACAGCAGTTATTTATACCCATCTGTAACTACTTATGCTCTTGCCCCATGGTGATGCTGAACTTCTTGCTTCTGTGATTCACCTTCATTCTTCCATTCTGTTTTCTGTGCCTCAACTTTAAGTTGTGTTTGACATAGTAAGATACCTCCCTTACCTCATTCTCATACCCCTCTTTTGTTTATTCTGACCCAAGACTTCTCTAGTAAATGGAGGAAGTCTGTGATCATTTGTTTGTGGGTTAAAAAAGGGGGAGGAAGAAGCCATCTCTTCTCTTTTTTTTTTGTTCAGCCTAATTGTGTTGGTGACTCTGTATATCATACCTAGTTTAACTTTTACCTTCTTGAAATGTTACGATTTAGAGGTTTGTTGGGGATTTCTTCAGTTTAGGCTATGGTGGTACAGGAGATGGAGCTCACAGTCAGTGAAGAGCGAGGGAATTTCCTCAGTGAGAGCAGAAGCTTGTGGTGGTCTGAATTTGCCTTTTGTGTGGAAAACGCTCTCAGCTGACTTGAGAGCAAAGTGATCCCTTAGACAGAAACGAACCTTTGTGAATGACTTTTTTGCTTTCCCTTTCTACTTGCATTCTTTTATGTTGTTGAACTTGCATGGAGTTTTCCGGGTCTAAGTATATCCAAAGAGGGAGAGAGCTGGAGAAGAAATACTGAATTTATCAGATGGTACCGATACATTATCATTAACTTAGATTTATCGTTAATTGTGCCAAAACAACCTTCTCTGGACTCAGAATCCATGACCTGATCAGCATAAGAAATTGTTTTAGTGATTAAGAACCTGGGTGCTGGTTTTTTTTTTTTTGATTTCCAGTGAAATCTGATGGTTGAGGCTTTCTTAAGGTTTACTTCTTTTTTTTTCTTCCTTCCTCATCTCCACCAAGTCTTCCATCCTGTGGAATGTTCATATTGCCGGTGCGAGAGCATGATGGGTTTCCGGTACCGATGCCAGCAGTGCCACAACTACCAGCTCTGTCAAAACTGTTTTTGGCGTGGCCATGCCAATGGTCCTCACAGCAACCAGCATCAGATGAAGGAGCATTCCTCTTGGGTAATTGACATTTATTTGTCATGCTGACATAACAACCGCTGTACTAATATATTCTGGAAGTTAAAGTTGTTTTTATAATAGAACTGCACAGCTGGACTTCTAAAGGTTTTCAAATAGTCAAAGGGTATAGATAAGTAAATTGCACTATTTTTGTTATAAATAATGTTACTCAGTTATAGATGGTGGTCATTGTATTCAGCGGTGTTTAAAGCATACAAGATAAGTCCTCTTCAAGGTCCTAACACATTGTTTTCTTCCCCTCTTTATCACAGTCCTACTTTCATTAAATTTTCCTCTCTTCTAGCTTAAAAATGCATAAAGGTTGCAATACCTTTCCTCCCCAGAAAGGCTAAATAATTAGCACAAATCTTGTGCTTAGGAAGGACCTTTACCCAAGTGTCATCTTTAAACAGTATTTCTTTAAAAGAGATGTCTGTTATTGTCATTGTCCTGATAATTGTGAATATATGCATTAAAAACTCTGAACTAAAAAATCTTAAAATCATTTGAGAAATAACATTTAGATAGAGGACTATTTGTTACAGAATTACAGAATCATCTACGTTGGAAGAGACCTCCAGGATCACCTAGTCCAACCTCTGACCTAACACTAACAAGTCCTCCACTAAACCATATCACTAAGAAATAAATGACAATTCTAGATTTAAAAAAAACCAAAAACATCTTATTGCAAAAATCCAGGGGCTTTTTACTTATTCAAAGAGAAGTTCAAATGATATTTGGATTATAATTAGTAATTATCTCCATGAGCAAGAATCATTATAATATGACTGTTTAATTTAGAAAAGGGGGCTAAGTGCTGGTCAGTAGTTGGAAGGAGAAGATAGGAAAATTCATACTTAAATATTGTCCTTTTTTAAAATGGTATAGGTTCCAGAACTTTATATCTTCTGGAACATCTTATCTGAACTGCTAGTAGACTGTCATTGCCTGAAGTATATAAATCCAGTGGTTTTTTTAATACATATCTATATATGCATTTGCTCAACAATATTTTGAGTGGCCTGCTGACCAGATCAGAAGGAATTACCTGGTTCGCTGATACAATAATACATATAAGTACATACATACATATTTACATATTTTTTTCTGTAGGTTCTCAACCCAGCAAGATCTAGTTCAGACTTGTGCGGTACATTTTCAGAGCTTTGGAGCCCTGAAACCCAGAAAAAGCATTAATAACAAGTATTTTCATGAGGTCCTTTTTCTTGAAACTCTAAAATGACTTTAATTTTTGGATATGCTAAACTACGTAGTATATAAACAGAAATTCCAGTAGAAACCATTTGTTTAACAGAGGGGTTTTGCTGAATGAACACACTGCTAGTTGGGGCCTGTTTTGGGGAGGAAAAATACTTCCAACGCTTTCCAAAACACTGATCATTTAAAGTTAGGTATGTGCAGTAGATCTGGAAATCAAGTTGTTCGGTTGGCCATTGTTCATTCTGTTTGCTTGCATCTTGTTTAGGCTGCTAAATATAAGTAGTCTCTGTCATCCATAAATTTCAGGTAAATGTTGAAATGGCCAAGTTACAGCAGGGTGTAAGGTTTGGTGGCTGTAGTTTCAACGATAGTTGAAGTAAAGCAGTCATCTTCCTATAAATAATGGTGTATTTCTTAGTTATAAACACCCTTCACTGAGTGGTTTTGGAAGAGCTATCAATAAAGCAAACAAAGGTTCAGATGTTTCTATAGTGATAACATCTCTGACTTCCGTTGGGAAGGCATTACAGTGGGCACTAATCAAATGTAAAACAAAAGACAGGCCCTTTTATCTACCAAGCTACAGTCAAGCAATACTGTAAGTAGCTGTTAATAAGATTTTGCTCTCAAAATTGCTCTCTTACATTTCTGATTCATTTAATTTCCCACTTAGACTATCTTAAAGTCATAAAACATCTCAAGCACATTTTATTCATTCCCCTAGACACAACCCAAGCAGGGACACAGTGCTGAGACTCGCAGGGTCGGGGGGGCTTGGGTTGCCCAGCCTGTGCTGGGGGGAAGAGAAGAGAGCAAAAAAACCCAAAAGCATATCTTTGGAATATTTGTCTTCAAGCAAGAGTTCTTGCTAATCAAGTTTCAAATTCAGTGTTTATTGCCTACAAATTCCTGAGCCCTTTGTAACGGTCGTTTACTAGACCCTTGTGTTAGAGGTGGATATGATTTATAAAGAAATGGCATGTAGGTAGTGAGAACACGGTAGAAAGACAACGTTTGGTGGTGTATTTTATACTTTCCAGCTTTTTGATTTCATGATGGAAGTCTTATTTTGTAATGGGTATAGTCTTTAGTAGGCAGGTGGACAAAGACGGGATCTGCAGCCCATTGTGGAATGAAAAGGATCTGGCAACGCACAGTAGAGATGCAATGGGTTTAAACGTTTAAAACGTGCAGTTGCATCTACTGGTAATTTTGCCATCTTTGGCACGTTTGACACTTTTTTTCAGTGTTATCATCAATAACAGTTTCCCAGCAGAAAGTGGCCAGTCCATTTGCATTTGATGTGCGTGCTTCAAACCTGCTTGTCTTGTTCGAGGTGACCCAGAGGACGCAGGCCAGTTGTGGCTAAGCTTGGGTAAGAATATGGATGCTCAGCACTTGCCATGCTTTTGCGGGAGGTCCCTTCACAGCATTTCCGCAACCTCCCGGGGCACGGAGCTGAATCCCCAGCAGCAGCGAGCAGCTGCAGAGCTGTGCCCGAGCCTGCGCAGAGCAGCGCCATGCTGACGCTGCCTTCTGGATCCCAGGGAACAGGTAGCTGAGTTCTAGCGCTGAGAACAGCTTGTACTGACAGGCTTGTGCATACTTACGTGGGCATTGCTGCGTATGTTAGGTTTTGTTCATACATTTTTTTATTTATAACTCAATTGGATGGGAACATGACTGCTTACTAAATAAAAATGTAGGATCCAGGACAGTCCTCAACTGATGTATCAGATACAAATAGCCAAACCTTGGGTGTTTGGTGTGCATTTGGTTCTAACTGAGGGTGAGTGTTGTGGGGAGAGTGGTTCGGTGGGTAAGAGGAAAAGTATTTTAACTTTTTAAATGCTTTAAAGAGTGTACAGCACAGAGCAGGGTCTCCTTCAACCTTGTATGTTACAAAAGAGAGCAAGCATTCCAGCCTCTGAGAAAATTGAAGTTTTGTTTTGTTTTTTAATTTTTTTTGAGCTTTCCCTGGAAGCTGGAGAATCCAGGTGTGCTTGCTGGTAGGTAAATGCTATTTTAGTCATGCAAACTGTTTTAATGACAGCTAATTATAAACTTAGCACCACTGAGGAATGCAGTTTTGGATTTACCACTGCAGTAGCTGCAGAAAACATGCCTACCAGCTGGTGCTGTGCGTAGAGAAAGAAGACTTCCATAATATTCACCTGATCTGTCCAGCTCTTGCTTTCTTTTCGAGTTGCAAAATTTATTAACATCTATTATCTAGAAAGTTGTGGTGAAAGTTACAGAAACAATTCTGGAACTGATAATGATTTGTATGTAGTTCAGTAGTCCACCTCTGACAGCGGATTTTGTAGGTGTTCAGAGGACAGGAAACCCAAAAATGTAAATCTTAACCATTTCAAAAAGAAGGGGATCCCCTGGGATGTCATGTAACCAGACACTGAATTATTGTTTAAAAGCTTCATAGATTCCTTAAATATTTACGATAATTGGTGGCAATTATTTCTTTTAAACAAATTTAATTATTCTGTACATGACGAAGCAGCAAAAACTGTTTAAAATATTTACTGGTAGACTTAGGGAACAAGGTAAGTATCCTCCACTGATAAGTCTACAGATGTAAAAGGCTGAGGGTTTACTAAAGAAGACATTTTGAAAAAAAAAAATTGAAGATTTGTTGTGAGGGAAAACAGGAATTCTGCACAAGGAAGTGTCTCGGTTACTCTTTGCAGATGCACTCAAAACAGCAAAGCTCTTCTGGCATATTGGTGGGATCGAACCGATAGCTTCTCTCAAACCTTCTGGAATAAGGCAGAGAAGAAACATGTCTTGGATGCCTCAGCAATTAGATGATCAGTGAGAAGGGAAGGAAAGTTGCTATATGACTTAACAGCTTGGAAGAAAACCAAAACCATGAGTACTGGGGGCCAGGAAGGTTGCTGAGGTGACTCATCTACTGAGATGTTCTGTCCAGATGAAGAGCACTTATTTACGTGCCTGCCTTTTTTTGGATCATCAGCTGCGCTTACAATCAGACAGACAATGTCCACAGCAGTGCAAATCCTGGTGAGTCATGCACCGTGCCCATTTAGAAAGTAAAACAAAATGGATTGCGGTGCTGGCAGCTCCCAGGAGAGGTGTGGATGGAGCTGAACGTGGAGCAGGACGTTGGCTGCTGACTGCGGATACGCTTCTGTACTAGCAGGAAATGTTAAGTGGTTGAAAGCATTAGAAACTAAAGGCACACCAGACTGTTTTTCCATCTAAATCTGAAGATAAATTAAGACGGTAAATTGGATTCTAGAATGTGTGAAACCTCGATATTACCAGTGTTTTTGTAGTAGCATGTCCAAGTTCCCAGCTGACTGCGATCCTGATATGATGGGAAGTTACAGATAATTCCTAAAACATAGTTTGCCCTCAGCTATGTACAAATAGAGATTAAAGCCAAGAAGAAACAAGGTAAACAGCTGGGGAAGAAGTTGGTTAAAAAAAAAAGTGGTGGTCCTAGTGATGGGCAGGTGGCTAGTGTTATTTGGGGAAGTTTGCAGTGGTGGTGTTAGTGGTGGCTGAGAGGATTCTGTTACTGCAGGGCTGTTGTTTGAAGAGTATGGCATCCCCCCTGCAGGGTGCAAGATGCCTGTGGAAGACATCAGACAGAAGGTGAAGACTGGGGACAATGATGAGAGAGGCAGTTTTTATTAGATATTTCTAAAGTAGAACTCAGCTAGTTGAGGCGTGTGTTATTTTTCAGGGCAGCCAAGTATCCATGAGAGGCATACTTGCCCAGGATGTAGTGTGCTCACTCAGCATGCCGTGCTCTTTTCACTCTCAGCTGCACTGAGAAGCATTATCCAAAAGTTGGGATCAATAGAAATTATCTTCCCTCTATAATTTTCGGAAAGTGAAGCTGCAGCAGTGGCTCGATATTTCTGCATTCTAGACAGCATTGTGAGTGTTTGACAATACAAATGGTGGGCTAGCACAATAGGATATGGTGTTTGTTACCACAATGGAAAAACACTTTTAAAATAGCCTAAAATACTGTGAAGAAGAGGTCACAGAAAAGACACTGTGATAATGGATGGTCTGTGCAGAAACCAAAAGATAAACACAGCAAAGAGTGAAGTAGGAAATACACAAGAAGTGGAGAACAAATTTGGAGATAAACATATGTGGAAAATTTTAACATGAAGAATGTTGAAATTTAGGAAAAACAGAATTTTACTTTTGGTATCATCACATTTATTTGATAACAAAATTAATAGTGCATAACTTGAATTTTGCTGTGGGCTTAGTAGGAAGTAATATAAAGATTGGATTGTGATTTTTTGTCAGCTTTCAAAATAATTAAAGGCTGATGATCATCTGTACCTTCCGTGGTGAGAACACCATGCACTTGAACTGTATTTGCAATCTCTTGATTGCTATCTACCAGGTTTTCTCAACACATGAAACCCTATTAGCAAGTCTTTTTTAGCACTGTCTATTTAGTGAATTAGCAAGCTGAAGTGCTTCTGAACACAGTTTTACAGAGCTCCCTATAGGAGGCTTTCACCTGAAGCAGTTAATTATCTCGGCATCCTTCTTACTGAAGCCCTTCCTAATGAGAGGCGATAAGAATTTGTGTGCACATCAGGAGATTTGTGCAGCACTACTTGGACAGGGAGAGACTTTGCCTGCAAGAGGCAGAGACGTATCGGGACAATTGAATTACCCCTGTCCCCTCGTGTCTGAAGGTTGTTGGGTGGCTTGCACTCCATGGCCTTCAACGTGCATCCTGCTGCTTCACAGGTTGGGTCTGTGGGCTGGTGAATAAAAATTCCAGAATCTGAAAGGAATTAGCCTGCAATAGATTGAATAACTGGGTTAATTTTTGAAACAGTACGTTCTTAGTATGAGAAGCAGACCACAGTGTGTGTTGTGAAGCAGTGTGAGGTGCCGATAGATGCACGTGACTAGAAGCCCACTGCAGCTACCAATCGAGTCTTCACCAACACGTACTTCAAGGAACAATACTATCATGAGTGATTTTTTTTCCCAAGAAAGAATTCATCATGTATTCCAAGAGGCTGCTTGGAGTTAGAGTTCTCAATTAGCATTGACTGTGAATTGTAAAATAATTGATGGAGGTAATAAACCTTCAATAAACAACTAGGTATCCTATTGTATTCTCAGAGGCATCCAGCTCTTGTCTTCTAATTTGAAAGGAGGATTTTTATCTTTTTTATTGATTTCTGATTGATATTACTATTTTACTTAAAACACATCCCAATCTACTACAAAGTGTAAATCCAGAGAGGGAACAACTTCCTCATGCATAGGTTCTCTACTCAAAAAAGCCTTTATTGCCTGTTTGATTTTGCTAAAGCCAGGAGCCCAGGGTTGAAGAGGCTCACTGGTTGGTAATTACTAATCTTTTAATTCATTGTTAGTAATTGCTAGTAATTGTTAGTTACTCTTTTATAATAACTGCAAGAGAATGTGTTACTCTTGTTCTGGGTAGCCTTGCCTCCTGTTTAAATTACTGTTAAATTGAATTGTAATTTACATGTGCATTCAGAATTGGTCCAAATTCCACTTCGGAACATTTTATAGGAACAGCAGGCAGTGACAGGGAGGAGCAGTCAGCCACCATGTTGCATGCACGCGGACTGTTATTGAGCCTGATCAGAAACACGGTACTGCCAGGTTACTTCTGAGCTCTGATAAAAGCATTTGCTGGCCTCCTACATCACGGTGAGCTTGGTGGAAGTAATAACGTTCTAAGACTTGTTTTTTTAAATCAACACTGGACTTACCATTTTAAGTGCATGACCCAAGCCATTTTTCTGTGTGTTTGGCAATACTTGCATCCGGTCTTTGCCTTCCTCAGCTGGTCCCAGAATAGTTGCTCCTCTTGTGACATGAGTTTACGCATCAAATGAATTGTAAAAGAAAATAAACTGATTGTTCATCTCTCTGTGTTTCACCTTGGCTTTGCCTATAACGAACAAAAAATTGGAAGTTGTCTTTCAAAAACAATTACCTTAGCAAAGGACAGGAAGGAGGAAGCATAGCTCCAAATTTCAATTGATTCTAGTAGATTGGAAATGAATGCAGTGCTGACAATTGGTAAGGCTGTGCATGCAGGTTATTTACCTGCTTCTGCACCACCTTTTTTCTTCCCTTGCCCTCCCCTCAAAATACAACAGCTATGTTCAGAAAACCTTATCGGAGAGTGTAAGAAATTGCTTCACTGGATGTCAGTTCCTGACAGAAACACCAGACAATTGGTTTTTTTCTTAAAGTTACATACTTTTGTTAAACTGTTTTCATTTTCCGGTATTATAACACCAAAAACAAACAAACAAACAAACACCACCAGCTAAGAAAACCAACGTGCTACTCTGTGTAGTTTCTTTACTGATTTCTTAATATGGCATAATGTAAACGAATGTTTCGAACTCTATGCTTTTTTTAACATTTCTTTGTCATCTGATTGCATGTATTTCACTGCTCTTTGTAATAGTCAACTCACTTTTGTCATTCTTTTCAAAAACAGAAATCGCCTGCAAAGAAGCTGAGCCATGCAATTAGTAAATCACTTGGTTGTGTACCAAGCAGAGAACCACCTCGTCCTATATTTCCCGAGCAGCCAGAAAAGCCACTTGATCTTGCACATATAGTGTGAGTATCTGCTTTAATCTATCTTTCAGCTAATCAGTGTTATGAAACAAGGTCTTTGTGGTTGTGTTTGACTTTGGAATTGGCTAGCAGGAAAGCCCTTAGGTTAGTATTATATGGTTGCAATGCTATAAATGTTTACATGTTTCTCTGAAAAAAATATTTCAAACGTAGTGTTTTGTTAAGAGTATCTTGTTAACTAAAAATTGATACAGAATAAGTTTATGTATACTTAGACTAAAGCCTGACTGTATATTGTGTATATTCTACTCACATTTATTAGTATTTTCAAAGTACTAAGTGATCTTACCTTTTACACATCTCCCCATTGATAAAGTAGTCTGATCCATTTGTTGTAGGTTAAAATGATGTAGACAAAACAATGTTAAATAACGGCCATATTTACTTGTGGTTAATATTAGGGGGTTTTCGCTTGTTGCTGTGGGACCATTGACTTTATTTATCTCACCGAGAGGCTTGCTGTGTTTTTCTGCTCAGTGGTATTGTTGCTAGCCTTTCATTCTGACCTTATTGCCAAACAGATGGAATGATCCTAACAAAATACCATTGTACTGGTGTTGGTTTGAACCAACTTGAAATGAGTCTGCTTCCCTCATTTGCCAGTTTTCTCCTGAAAAAAAAAACCTGGAGAAAATACTCAAATTCTGGCACTTTTAATTTTAGTAAAGTAAGCATCCAAATAGATCTATTTTAATGTCCTACGGTCTTGACAAAAAGTTTGTCTTCACATCTACCTAAATTTAAGCGCGTGCTACAGAGAAGAGTGGGGAAAGAGAAGCAAAGGGAAGGGATAGAATGGTTTGGGTTGGAAGGGACCTTAAAACCCACCTAGTTCCAATCCCCTGCCATGGGCACGACCCCTGCCCCCAGCCCCATCCAGCCTGGCCTTGGGCACTGCCAAGGATAGGGCATCCACAGCTCCTCGGGGCAACCTGCTCTGTGCCTCACTACACTCATGATAAAGAATTTCTTCGTTATACCTAATCTAAACCTACCCTAATTAGTGTAAAACCATTCCGCCTTTGTCCCATCTCCCCACTCCATGACAGAGTCCCTCCCCAGCTCTCCTGCAGCCCCCTTTAGGTACTGGCAGGCCGCTGTAAGGTCTCCTTGGAGCCTTCTCTTCTCTAGGCTGAACAACCCCAACTCCCTCAGCTGGAGCCCTGGTCTCCCTCAGGAGAGGTGCTCCAGCCCCTTGATCATCTCTGTGGCCTCCTCTGGACTTGTTCTAATACTTCCGTGTCCTTCTGGTGCTGGGGGCTCCAGGTGGGGTCTCACGAGAGCGTAGCAGAGGGGGACAATCCCCTCCCTCGCCCTGCTGTTGGTGCAGCTCGGGATATAATTTATGTAAAATGGAGGACTCACATTTTCATGACTGTTCAGTAATTTGCAGTTCTGAGAGTAAGTGGAGTCGATGCTCTTCTAGTTCTCATAAATATTAGATTCTTCTTGAGTGGTTTCTCTGTTGTCACAATATCTGAATGGAAAACCAAAGTACTCAAATCTGAATGTCTTATAACCACTGAAAGTTCAATATTGGGACGTGCTACTTCGACCTTTCTTAATGCCTTATGTTTTTGGCTGTTTCATACATTCCTTTTAACAGTTGAGACAGTCAGCAAGAAAAAAATGGAGGCTAGCTTGCCGAAAATACAGGAAAGGTGAGAGTAGTAAAGCTTATCGTAGTGTGGTAAAACTCTCGTGTGACTTTCTTTTGTAACAAGTGTAGAAGACCCATAACTTGATATGAACAAGTTGTTGCAATGATAAACTCCTTAAAAAACAGCATTTACCAGTTTCTGCTTAGCTGTGTGATTGCTTTCTCCTGTTCTTGCATCACTGAATACTTCCCAACTTTTATACTTTTAGTCCTGTGCAGTGAGTGGAGCTGGATTTGATGTAACAGAATATAGCTGTTCTCATTTTCTCTGTGAACTTGCAATCATATATTAAAAAAAAAAAAAGAAGGTCCATTTGGCAGCTGTTCATTTCAGAGCTGCAGTGCTGTGTCCTCCTAAATGCAGGACTTAGTGGATCCCCGGGGACAAGGCCGTACCAGAACGAGCTCCGTGCCTTGGTTGGGAGGTGTTGTGGAGTTTGAGTCACTTAGCTTTAAATCTGGATTTTCTGTAGTGAGGTGCTGCTCAGCCTCATAGGAAAATCATTTTGTGCTTAAAATTTTCTCAAATCAGGAATCATCATGAATCCATTCACGTTTTTCTGTGTAGGTTTTCTGTGCTGCTTCCAAGCTGACAGCGACTAACGTTCACAAGAGATAATTAAGAGTATACAATGCAATACTTTTACAATTTTTTAATATATATAAAGGTGATGGAGAAAGCTGCTGGGGGCTGCGGCAGGGGCTTGGAGGGTGCTTGGGGCTTGGAGCTGGGTGGGCACAGCACGTGACACCTTCTGCAGGGGCTGGGACCGTGTCCCAGCTCGGAGACGTCTGCTGCCTGCTGCCAGCTTTAACGCAGGAGGGGCGCCCGAAGGACCGAGCACTGGGGACCACTGCCTGATGCAGGCACAGGGAGAGCACAGTAATGGTCTGATGCAAGAGCAGGGCAAGTAGATGGCATGTGGTATTTGTGTCAACCACTAAAGCACAGAAAAACAAAATGGTTCACTAATTAAAATGAATGTAAAAATGAAATGTGTTTTTTTTTTAAAGTACCACCTTTGAGGTTTTCTATATAAGCGATACCACTGGAATTTCTTAAAAGTAGATGTAACAGTTTTTAAGCATGAAAAAGGACATATCTGTTGGAGATTCTGTCCTAGAGAATTCAACTTCAAAAGAGGAATTGCTCAGGGCTACAATGAGTCGTTATTTAGGTGTAAGTGATCGTGACCTGATTACATTTGTTGCGTGTAAATGAGGTACACATCAGCATCTAGCAGTGCTTTAGGAGAGTCTGTCTTACGAAGCTGAAACCAACGTCAGCTGAGTAAATAATGTGAACATAAAAATATTAATAACTAGGAGCTGTTTAAGAATACTTGGCCAAGCGACCCCAGGCAAAAAAAGACTTGGAAGGGGAGCAATAAAAAGCTATACTGCTCAAGGGGATGAGAAAAGGCAAAGATTGCTAGTAAAGAATGGAAACTGGGAGTTATGCTGTGTGGAAGGTGAATTTGAAAAAAAGGATTACAAAAGGGAAAGAGAAATGGCCATATATTATTAGTATAAATAATAAAAACCGGTAAGAATGATATTGGCCTGTTTTTGCATTAAAATAATAAATGATAAATTGTTCAGTCGTAATGGTTGCAGTTACTGGAAAATAGTTTTCAGACTGTGGTTTGGCTGGTGAGAAGGCAGCAATTGTGCAATATGCTGATGGTCTCTGATATCTCTCAGAGGTAATTCAAAAGGTTGTGGAATTGCACCCTCTACATTTTCAGTCCAAACTGCGTTCTGAAAGAGGTGCAAAATTTCTTAATTTGGCTGCTTGCTGCTGATTGTTGCCATGTCTTGGAGCAGTTGGAAGGTTCCCAGAGCGCTGGAGGAAAACGTGCGTTATCTCATTCCTTGAATGAAGTCAAGCAGGGCAATCTCTGACACGTTCAGTTTACCAACCTGACTTTGATGGTGAATAAAATAATTGAGCAGTAGATAAGCTATTTTGTTGATCAGTAAATAAGAAGGTAACTCATGCCAGTCAGCACACACAGGCTTTTGTCAATTTGGTGTAGTCAGACTCAGTTTCTATCTTTTCGATTAGATTAATTTTGATTAATAAAGTGATACCGTTGAAATAATGCATTTATTATGAGCACTGCATAATTTAGAAAGCAATCCTCAATATAGCAGGTATACAGCAGATTGAAAGCAGCGTTTAGCTAGGTGTCCTCAATATAACTGAAAAAGAAACTGCTGCACAGGGCGCGTTCTCAAGTGGAGTTCTGCAGAGACCTGGCTTCTGTGCTCGTAACAGTTGTTTGAATGGCCAGGAGGAAGAATGCAAAATCACTACTGGTAGGCTAGGTAGGCAAATTAGAAAACCCTTGGATGAAGATTAAAAGGACAGTATGCAGGGAAGAATGACTCCAAAAATTTTGGAGGTCGTGGCATATAATCGCCTGAATATGCATGTTCAGGGCAATTTTATAGCCAAGGAGGCTACTGTGATCTGGGTACGAGGAAGAGACTTCACCCTTGCTGTTCGGTGGTGGCATGATCCGTGTCAGAAAACTTGGCAGTGACAGTACCCGCAGTCAGGGTGGGTGCTGGGAGACCGAGGGGTTGGAAAAGGTCAATGAAAATGCTAAAAGGACTGGGAGTAGATATTGGAAGATGTGTAGCCTTACATTCAAACACTCAAGTAGCTCAAGTAATGGTAGTATGACACGCTGAGGAATGATGTGATATTTCTAAAAATATCTATCCTAGGGAAATGGAATATAATCCCAGGGAGCTTTAGCAGATAAGCTTATCCAAAAGACACTGACCAGAAGTTGAAGCTGGACAAATTCAGAATAAAAATAAGAAATGTGTTTTTAATAGTGAATGTAAGTAAGTAATGATTAGAATAGGTTAGCAAACTTAAAAGTGGCAGAATTACCTGTCACTGAAAATTAAAAAACCCAAAGGAGAGCATTTTTTAGTTCTATAAGAATGCCAGTCTCTTTCACGTTCTGTGTTTGACAGACACCCTCTTACTCTAATATTTCCCTATCATTTTATGATCTATGAAAAATGTATGCAAAAATTTTAATGTAGCCAGTCAGGAACTTTACAGAATCTTCTGAAAGAGCATCATATGTATGCTCCATCAGGCAATCACGGATTTGCTTTACATATATTTCCCAAAATAAGTGAATGTTTCTGTAAGTACCTCTACCTCTACCTGAATCCCTGCAGCTGTGCTAGGTCAGCACTGTTAAAATGGAAATTCGTTCCTCCTGCTAGGTCAGTGCGTTCTGCGCCCCTATCTCTCTCCCTGCCTCCTCCCCCAGGTTGTGAGCTGTGCCTAGGTGTGAGATTTCAGGCTGCTGTAGAGTGATTCTGCTTGAATCATGTTCTTTTTTGGCTTTTGGCATACTCGGTTTCCTGAGTATGGTTGCTGTTATCCACAGGCTCCAAGGTCTCTCCCCCATCTAAATGACAGAAAAAATTAATAGGCATCAAAAAACCCCTTGTCAGTTTATATTTGATAAAGCAGAGATTGTATGTGACGTGAAGCAGTTTTCGTGGGAGAAATCCGTTAGTTTTCCTTCACCATGGTGTTATTTCAGATTATAGCTGGAGCGTTTCCCCTGGCTCCGGACCCATCAACGTGTAAAACCTCTCTGTTAAAGCCTGTATTTCAGAATGTTGTCTGAGGTGGATCCCTTCGGTGGCACAACGTGTGCAATGTGCTCAGGGTGACCCTGCTTGGCAGGGGGTGGGACCAGATGATCTCCAGAGGTCCCGGCCATTCTGTGACACAACTCCATCGAATAGAATAGAGGTGTCCTGGTGCCGTTGCTGAATGCGGCGATGCTCTGTAGCTTGGATGCTGCTGTTGTGACAGATGGGCTGTGTCAGATGCAGCTGCGGCTGCTGCCCTGAGCTGCTCCTCTTCCCTTTCTTCCAAAAATCAGTGTTTTCACCAGAGAGGTGGCGTCACCTCCTCGGCCGCTGGTGAAGGTGGTTCTGTGCTAAGGCATGATGCCATGGTCTATGTGACAGCTGGAGAGGAAATGCATGTCCCACCCTGATGGTTGTCTCTCGCCTCCCTCCAGGTGACGAGTGTTTAAAGCCACGGAGAGATAAAGAACGAAGGATTACTTCACATTTCTTATGGTGGAAGAGTGGGGGTGCTGCTTTAATCTTTCAGCAGCTAAGTAAAAATGTGATGAGAAAGCATTTGCGGGGGTCCACAAAGTGTTCAAAGAGAATATGTGCTACCACTGTCAGGTCTACCAAAAGTTAGATAGCCAGGGGCCTGTCGTGTGGGTGTTGGTGTCTGTGCCATGGTCACCAGGGCCAGCAGCGTATGGGGGCAGAGAGCTTGGGGGTACCCGGGCTGGGGGCACTGAGTTCTGCCGATAGCCCCAGTTCAGCCGGAAAGCGCGTCCACCGTGACCTGCTGCAAACCTCAGGCTGAGGCTGTTGGTCCGTAGCTCGCTCCTTCCTCTGTGTAAGCCTTCGGCACTCGCAGCCGGTGCACCGATGTTAACCGGTCCTCATGGACCTGCAGCTGTCAGGGCAGGGCGCCACTCTCCGCGGGATGCTGGGGCTCCTCCTGGCCTGGACACTGCAGTCAGGTGGACTCAGCCTTTCAGAGGCTGCCTGGAAGAGGGGAACAGGTAATTGTATTGGTAATAGTTACTCGTATTGCTAATATTTACCTTCGATACAGTGAGGCAGGAAGGGAATATTCTGCGGTGTGGAAGATGCTGTGGCTGACACATGCCCCCCAGGACAGGTGTGCACCATGCGGCATAGCCCTGGCTGTTAGGGAAATACCCCTTCTCACTTCTTGCAGTGGAAGAGCGGTGCAGAAGTGCCATCTAAAATGGGAAAGCTGCCTACAGACTAACTTCTGATTCTTCCTGTTACGTTACTTTATTTACATGTCATATTAAGTTCAAATTTTAATTGGATTCTGTTTCTAGCAAAATAACCTGAGTTCAAAACAAGACCAAGAGCATAGGTTTAACTCTTTGAAAAAGGAAGAAATCAATGAATTTAGAACAGAGCGTGGTTCTGCATAGCCTGCTTACTGTAAGAAATCAGAGCGACCCTGTGGTTCTTTCAGTAGTGGTGGAACCAACGTAGGTTTGACACCTGGATATATCTCCTCCCAGAAGTTTTGCAACAATAACGTATGAAGAGCTTAACTTTGGACATTAAAATAACCTTTATAAGATCTTGGTGAAGAGTTACGGTAAGAATAACAGTTTGTGGGTTACAGATGCTTTAGACCATCAGATGTGTGTTGCCAGGAGTTTTACCCTGTGTGACAATTCAAAAACTATTTATTGACTGTTCCCATGTTTCCCCAGGACCACCTCCTCAGGCAGCAACGACCTGGGGCTCTTCCATTGCTTCAACCCAAAACCCCGGGGGGAGCAGTGATCTCTCAAAACCATTTTCCTTTACTTGTTGCTACTGCTGTGAACAGCTCTACTGAAAAACTTGAAAAATAGGTGGAAGCTGAAAACTGATATGCTTGCAAAGCTGTTTCTTGGCCCTGACTGCCTCTGCAGTGCAAACAGTGGGGCTAAGACATCCTCAGCTAATTTACTGAGTCTGCTTTAGGTGGAAATCTTTTATTCATCTTGCAGTTGCCAGAAAGCTCTGAGGGTTAGAGAAGGAAGAACGCGCTCCCCTCGTGTCAGCAGGCAGAGGGAATGTGCGCAATGTGGTGCTGAGCAGAAGCAAAATGCTTCACTGTTGCCTACATGGAAACCCTCAGGAGCCCAAATCCACCCGAGTTTACAACAAACTTGATATACAGGAGTCAGGGCTACTTAGGGTTTCCAGCCCCTCTCAGAGAAGCCCATCCAGCCTTGCTCAGGAGCCAGTCCTCTCTGGAGGGCTGTGGATAAAGGGAATCCAGTGGATTTTGGGTATTTGGATTTTCAAAAAGCCCTTCAAAGGATAATTTGTCAGAGCCTATTAAAGAAACTAGTTAATTATTTACTGTGAATTTACTGAATTTACTGAAATTACTGTGCGATTGAAAGAAAGGTCTTCTGATGTACTGAAAAGTGTTAAAGGTTAGGGAAGCAAAAGGTGGGGGTTAGTGGATGTTTTTTAGGGTGGAGTAGAGTCAGTGGTGGGGTCCATAAGCAGACCTTCATGGGACGAGGCAGGGATGGCCCCTCTACTGTCGGCACAGAGGCAGTGATGTTCTCGAGAGAACATTTTTGTAAAGTATTTGCTGCTGAACCTGCCTTGCTCTGGATGGGAGCAGCAGCAGATCTGATTAGCAGCATCTCTATGCTCCTTCATCCTTGATCTGTCAGGCTGCTGGATGGCAGTGAAAACTGCAAACAAATCCCAGGTCTCCTCACAGGTAGGGAAGTTTTCTGGAAAACCTTCCTGTAAGAACTTTGTGGCCTCCAAAAACTCCATGAAAATAAAGGTCCTTTCTCCTAGAACCGGGGGTTGCTGATCCAAATCATCTTAAATATATTAAATAAAATTTCAGTGAACACAGAGGAACAAGAAATATGCTTAGATTGCCAGTATTTATTGCAAACATACATCAAAGATGACTTTTTATAGAAGTTAAGGTCAGATAACATTAAATCAGCCACTCTTACTGCCTACATCTCATTGATCATTAAATGTCACCACCTTCCTTCCGTACTGAGCCAAGTAATTTGTATTTGGGAAAGCCAATCTAACGTGAAAGAACTCGATTTTGAGAGGTTATAAAGGCAACATTTCTTGAATAGTAGTTTGTTTGATTGAGTAGTCATCCTTGCTGTTAAACTGTTTTAACATTAAATATTTCAAAATTTTCACTTAAACTATGTTCCATTCCCAGCCCTTGTTCTGTTTTTCTTTCTCTGCTGATCTACACAGTCGTACGTCTCTGTATGTGTGCTCCAGGAGCAGATCAGCTCTGCTGCCAGCAGATTGCCTTACCTGTCAGCTACGGTCCGTGATGCTTTTTGTAGTCACTGCTTTCAGAGATGCAGCTCTGTTCTCTGAATCGAAGTCTGCGTGTTTATGTCACAGATGTATAACGTAATATTTGGCCTTATTAAAATAGTTTGTTTTAACAAGCCTAGCTTAGCAAGTGATCTGGATTAGTCTTAGTGGTTGCCATTTCATCATTATTTACTACTTCATGAACCTATCTCATCTGCAAAGTTTATCAGGGCTAATTTTCTGTGTACTTCCAATCCGTAGTTAAAAGTCTCAAATCTTGTGCAGTAGCTGTAAAAATTCCCTAAGATGATTTGATTTCAAAGATAAAGAACTGATGGTTTTGACATCTAGCAGACCTTATTGCATTCAGAAAGACCTTGTTTATATTGTATAGCTCATTTACAATCAGACCCTTTTGTTAGCAGTAAGCCACAAACTTTGTCAAATTCCTGCATCCGTGTGCAGCGGTCCCCGGCACCGCCGCGTGCTGTGCGGCACCTCAGACGGGCAGCGGAGCGGGGATGGAACGAGATTAAGGAGCAGGAGGCGCAGGGTAGGAGCCGAGTAGCTTAAGCCATTGTTGTAGCATCCGAATGCTGAAGTTGCCTGGAGGAGCTGCTGAAGCCTGCAGCGCTGAGCGAAGCCGCTGGGGCTTGCTCTGATTTACAGCAGCCGCCGGAGAGCCGCCTCTGCGCGCCTCGCGTCCCTGCTGCCTTCTGCCAGCCCGCGCCTGCGTTCGCTGCTGCCGTGGGAACTGCCGCTGCTATAGGATAATCCGTCAGCGCGTTTTCCGAGTTCAGGACATTTTTCCATAGGAAAGGAAGCCAAAAGCGTGCGTGCGTTCCCTGTAATGCCGGAGCCCCGGTGAGGTCGCGGTGACGCTGCTCCACGCCCGCTGCAGGAGGCACAGGTGGGTCCGTGCTGTGCCGGTGCAGCCGGGGGGCTCCCACGGGAGCCTGGCAGGGACAGGGCCAGCAGCGAGGCGGGAGGGCTCGGGCTCGGGCTCCATCCTGGGCAGCAGAGAGCCGGTGCCCTCAGCATGCATTCCTTGCATCACTGCCTGGTGCCTCCCTTTGCCTGCCGGGAACAGGAGGGAGAACAGCCCGGTGTCCTTCCAGGCTTAAGGGGGAGGAAAAGATAAAGCAGATGATGGAGAGAATTGCTCTTATCTGAGTTGGGAGTGGTGGGTAAGGAGAGCACACGACCTCTCAGTGTGTGAGTGCTTCCTCCTCCACTGGTATGGGTCGCAGCCAAGAGAAACTTGCTTTCTGCGTTGGGAGCTCTGAGGCTTCTCCTCGCACCCCTGTGTCCATGGGGGCCTGCACACGTGCACAGGTGAGTCTGTGGGGCGTGTTTAAAGATTTACAAGCATCTGTTTCTCTGAACTTCTGTACTGGAAGCGATTCCCATGGATATTGAAGTTCCCATCCTTCATGGCCGTGGTTTTTATTGGCATGCCTAATTAATAGCGCCGGTCAACCCTTCTCGCACAAAGCACAATGTTGAAAGTTTTTGCCCGTCGGGCTGCAGAGCTCAGCGTTCCACTGTCGTGGACAAGTGCCCTCCCGAAGCCAGCACCGCTTGGTTTGTGTGTGCTTGGCTCGGCGCGTGCCTCTGCGTACGTGCGCAGGTGCCGAGCTGATTTGAAGGCAGTTGAAGTTGCAGAAGGTGATGTGAAACACTGATGAACATGTCTTAATTACCGTCGTTGGTTAGGTGCTTGCACACAGTTGTGAAATGTTGGCGACCTGTCATTTTTATCTTTTTGTGGTTTTTGAAACTTGCTGTGTTTTCTGAAGATGCATAAGCATTTGGTATGAATTTATTTTTCGGGAATATAATCACTTATTTTTAACTTTCATGCTCGTGCTGTCACTGCTGAGGAATGGTATAGGCATTTTTAACCAAAATTGCATAAATATGCATTTAAAAAACATAAAGATTTTTAACAGAAGACAGATGACGTTGCATTGTATAGAAAGGTTATGAAGCCGAACATGTTTAAGATAGAGATTTTCCCAGATTTTCTTATTCTTTGAATACAACACCTGGTACACTGAATTTTCCTTCAATTCCCAGTGAAGGAGGTATGTTTCTGTATTTCCTACAGTGGTTGTGATTGCTGTTTATTCAGAACAGAAATGTTTTTAGATACCTCCACAGTAGTGGTTTCATTTGGTGGATACCCCATGCACATTTCCTTAATTGCCTTAGACTGAAATTCATTCCCTGTGTGTGTAGCAGATTGGGCTCCAGACTACTGAGGAACTAATGTGTGAGAGATCTTCATCCCATACTGGGAGAATGATTCTTACTAGATATACATGCCTTTCTTGAGCTGTTCTTGGAGGATGGGACAATTTCCTAATGTTTGATTCTGTATCATTTTGCTGCTTTGCCCAGGCTGTGTTTATCTGGATTAACACATAGCAGCTCTTCACCAGATTTTGTAATAGCCTTTAATCTGTGGGGCTGGCATCTGTCTCAGCCTAATGGGCCTGTAAATGGGATTTTATTTTTTTTGTCCTGAAGCCTTTTGGCCACACTTATAATTAAAGCGTTCAGAGTAGAAAGGTTTGGATGCTATGCATGTCTTGATTGCGGCTGTCCTTATACTCCATGACAGAGCAAAGTTTTTCTGTATTTTGAAATCTTTTCTGTTTGTTTCCACGGTAGGCTGTTATTTACATTGTATAAATTGCCTATGATATCTGCTCTGCCAAGCTGATATTCAAAAATTCTGGAATAACTTAGTTGGGAGAGCTTGCTGGAGGTCTTCTGGTCCAGCTCAGAAGTTCAGTCCACCTCTGAGGTTCGATTACGTTGCTCAGGGTCACTTCAAGCGGACCGTAGGTTACCTTCAAGCACGGAGGGCGGGTGGTCACAGGCGGCCGCGAGGCCCCCCTGAACCTGCGGCTTGTTGAACAAACCAGCTCCATCAGCCTCTCCTCGTACACTGCTCGCTTCAGACCTTGACCATCTTGGTGGCCTCTGCTGCATTCGCTCTTCCATGTCCTGAGGAGCCTAGAGGAGGACATGGCGCTCCAGGCCCTGTCTCACAGGGCCAGAGAGGAAGAATTGCTTCCCTTCACCTGCTGGTTTTGTTCCTGCTGACAAAGCCCAGCATGTGGTCAGCCTTGCTGCTGTAGCTCGTGCGTTTGTGCTCCTCAGGACCCCCAGGTCCTCCTGTGCAAATCTGTTTTCTAGCCAGCAGATGCTCACCCTGTACGGTTGCATGGGGTTGTCTTGTCCGAGGTGCAGGACTTGGCGTCCCTGAGCTCCAAGCTGCTCCACTCCAGCTGCTGCCACTCTGTCAGGTTTTATGTTCTTTTCCTTCCCTCTTTCAGCTTCTCAGGGGAGTTATCTTACACAAAGGATTTCTTTTTTGTGAAAGCTAAGTCTGACGTGAAAAACTGTTATTTTAATAGTAGATAGTTCTAGAAAGGAAAAGTGGGTTTTAATCTATCTTTGTCTTGGGTCCTGCCTCGGTTTTCTTAGGGACCTGAAGCGTTTCATGTCCGTGAAGGTCACTGAGCTATCAGCAGTGACCCCGCTCCTGGAAGATGAGGTGGTCTTAGGGCGCCTGGCTGCAGTGGTGCTGACTGGCAAAAAGCCGTGCACATCAGGGGTGGCACCCAAGGGTGTGCATCCTGGAACACAACTGATTTCAATTACGCAGAGAGCAGGTCATTAACTAAGGCTATCTAATTAGATATCCTTACCTTGTAACTTGTTGCTGTGGGCTGTTAGAGGGAGTGGGGAGGCTCTCCAGAGGAGCACCTTGTCTCCTAAGTCCACAGCAAGCAGGAGCTTCAGTGATTTTCAGAAGAGGCTCTCAGAGTATTAGCCAGTGTCAAAAGTAGTTCGAGGCATTTTTTTCAGCGGATGGAGAAATGTGGTGGTGCTTGGGTCCTGCCCCAGCTGCTGACCTGAGTAATGCAGTGGGCTAATATTCGCCCTAGAAGCTGTGCTGTGGCTGCTTCTCTGGATTTCAGTATTGTCAAATGTCACTGTGGACATGAGGAAACTTTTAAAAATCCTCTCCCAGCAGGCATTTCACACAGCTACCCTCTGTTTTCATTAATGTGGTCCAGATCTGAGTCCTATCACTCAGACTGGGTTGTTATTGTGTTAATGAATTTCAGTTAACTTTCAGCAAGTAAATTTTACTTTGTGTTTGTCAGAAGCGTAATACATCCGAAGTCATGACTGCCTCCCGTGTGATGCAGAGCTGGCAATTCTTTAGCACAGTTGCACAAAACGTCTTTGCATCCTCAAGTTTGTTTGGTGATGAACTACATTTTATTGAAATGCTGAACATTCTTTACAAGCAATGGCAAAAATTTGCACCTTACACTAGCTTTAATTTGTCCTTTAAATGTTCACATGCTTAACTACCCAAAATGCTTTCTTCCACTGCATGGGGAAGGAAGAGCCTCATAGAGCAGCTTATGAGTGCTGCTGGAGGCTTCAGGTATCCTTCCATGGTTATGCAGCTGGTGTTAGTGATCCATTGCCCCACAGCCCATGTGCTCGTAGTGCATTATTCCTGATCTAGAAAGGTTTTTGCGAAGAGTCATAGTTTGTTAAATTTTGTGTGTTTATGAGCTTAAGTTTATTTTTAATTTAATTTTTATGTGCCGTTCTGTAAGTACACACATTTGTTACTAGTTGAGATAAATCTCTGCTTAGTTTCAGGCAGGTAGAAGGTTGTTAAGGGTTGTTAAGAAGGTTGTTAATCCAGCAAAAGGAGTAAGAACCTCCAAGTAGTTTAATTATAATTCTGCATATATATATATATATATATATTTACTTCTTGTTTATTCATACAGCATATCGATCTTACAGCGATTGCTGCACAGTGTTAGTACAAAAGTGTTTGCTTTTGCCTGTGGCTCAGCACTGCGGTATTGTCAGGTCAGCGTGTTATGGCCAAGGTAGTAACGTAACAGCCAAGGGAAGCAGCGATGGCCTTTTCTCTTTGGTGCCCTAGATACAAACCTGCTGGAGTTCTGCTTTAGGCAAACCTAAATCCTTCGTCTCAGTGCTGGAGTAAGTGGGTGGGACGTAAGATTTCTGTATACAGGTCAGGCTCTGTGATTCAGTCATCCACCTCTGATACTTAAAATTTATGAGTTGTATATTAATGTTCTCTTTTAGTTCAAAATGTACAGGGGGTTGCATTTTACTTGTGTGAATTGCGTGCCTATGCTTGTATTTCAGCCGCTGCCTTTCTTTCTGGTCTCCTGCATGCAATTTTCTTGCTCCCTTCCCTCATGCGGCTGCAAGGGGGCTGCCGGCGGGTCCCCTTCTCCCTTCTGGTCAGCAGGAGCAGCTTTCTGGTGTGGCACACCAGTCGCGTGTCTGCTGCCGTTGCTGGAGCTCAGCACCCAGCCGTGACAGGAGAGGGCCGGGTTGGGCCCAGCAGGGCTCGGAGGTCCCCCAGGGCCTCACTGTGGGTGGGCAGGCACGGGATCTGCGGGGCCTGGGGCGGCCCTGCTGCTGAGCCCCGACTTCCCCGAGTGAGCGCTGTGCTTTGCCCTTTAATTCAAGGGGGGAAGGAGTGAAATGTAAGGCTAGATGTTTGTTTGGTTGTTGTTGGTTTCGTTACTATTTTTTAAAACCAAACCCACATGCTCCCTGCACTGCCTGTGCCCACGGCTTGGTGCTGTTCCTCAGGTGCCCCCCCAGGCGCTCTGTGGTGCCGGGGCACAGCTGTGTGGGCACGGAGCGGGGTGGGTGCGGGCCCCTCCAGGCTGGGATGCAGAATCACTTAGGTTGGAAGAGACCTCCAAGATCACCCAGTCCAACCTCTGACCTAACACTAACACGTCCTCCACTAAACCATATCACTAAGCTCTACATCTAAACGTCTTTTAAAGACCTCCAGGGATGGTGACTCAGCCACTTCCCTGGGCAGCCCGTTCCAATGCTTAATAACCCTTTCAGTAAAGAAGTACTTCCTAACATCCAGCCTAAACCTAACAGCAGTGATACTGCACTGAACGCTGCGTTCACAACACAAGCTGGTGTTAATGGGCCTTTCGTAAAGATGCAGCAGAACTTACAGTGACGTTTCGTCCTGGTGAGTAACTTGCATGTTCCCGGTTACTGGGAGTGGAGGTGTGTGATGGTGGAGCCGGGTGCCCGCACTGGGCAGCCACCTGAGATGTGAGACACAGCCAAACCAGCCCCAGCAGAAACCTGGCCGTGGCTGGGCGTTAGTGGCTGCGAACAGCACGCTGCCCCTGCTGTCATCGGCTCTTGTCACAGAGTTTGGGGATTTGTTCCCCGCGGTACACATCTTTTCGTCAAATCTCAGGTATTTGTGTATGTTCTCAGATTTGTGGTTAGTTCTTAACTTTTTATCGTGTCTGTTTCATTTAATCCCGATCATCTTAACAGAAGCATACACTGTAAACTGTTTTGTAAATTACATCAATAAATTAAAATAGTCTGTACATCGTTCCGGCAGCTCAAATAATGTAAATCTCTAGAGGATGGAGCAAAAAGGTGAAGCCTTTAGTCCCCTTGCCCAGGCAAAGCCAGGCTGGCTGACAGGAGCAGATAATCTCGTCTTTGGTAACCAGTCAGTTCTGAACCATTATTGTATCCAAACGTGCTTAAAATGTTTCCTTTTGGCAAATATTTAACCTGCTATTTTTGGATTATGGATTTTTGATTTAAATTGTTGTCAGATTATACTTAGTTGGGTTATGTTTTATGCCTTCCTTTGCATCGAGATAGCTTTTGGCTGGATTACTACTCAGTGCTAGTAGGAAAATTAGTCATAGTTAAACAGATGTAAAAGCTCCATAAGGGCTTGTAGAAAACTTAACTCAAAATATTCCAGGGAAGCCGAGACCACATTTCTCACTCCTAATCACAAATATAAAACCAACACTTTTGAGTAGTATAAGAACAGAAATTGGCCGTTTTCTGCTGATTAAAATAACGAAGAGAACAAAACAGTAATCGATCTGTAACATATACATGTAATCCTTGTTGGAAAGTTGCTCACGTGATTTGCACCGGAATGGAGTGGTGAGATCCAATTTACTACTACAGTTATGTTCCCTTTCTATAGGAGGAAAATGTTGGCTCAGCATATCCGTGCATGTATTTGCCCTTGGTGTTCTCATTGGAGGAGTGTTAGCAGCTATTTTTAAACAATTCCTAATTTTTTTCTTACAAATACAGTGTCAGAAAGTAGTACATTACAGTGAGGAACTGCTGACAGTCATTTGGCACTTGGAATTTTACAGAAGTCTGCAAAGTCAGTGTTCAGTGCCTTCCCGCAACTGCAATCATATCCATTATTTGAATTAAGATATCATAATTCTTCAGAAATATTTAAACAGTACTGTGATCTGGATATTTTAGGGGATTGGTAAGTAAAGGATTACAGAGAATTTTGACTGGTTCTTCCCCACTTAGGGATAACCGTAAGTACGTTTCCATTCTCAGGTTTGTTTCAGCTGTGCATTGAACCGGCTTGTCCCACAGGTACAGGTTTCATCTGTATTCTTTTGTTGCATGTGCAGAAAACAAAGAAAACAAATTGCACAAGTAGCGGAAACTTAGATCTGTCTCCTTTACTGAAGGTAATGTGCATTTTTACAATAAACAAACTTCCTTTTCTATTTAACAATGGAAATAACAGGTAATGTTTTCCCACTTTTTGCTTTTCGCATTTGCATGAAGGTCACGCTGCACTGAATTTAGAATTGGTCTTCAGTGACTTTGTGCAAAAGCACAAATCAGACAAAATTGAGATATTCAGTTCCAAGCAATATCTGCCTGTGTGACAGAAAGCCATTTTCATTTGAAACTGAAGAAATCTAAATAGTTGCAGAATAGAAATAGAATTTCAACAATTCAACTCTCTTTAAAATTTTCTCACTGTAACAGCATATTTTAAATATTGTGGTTTCCTGATTTAAAGCAGAGTGACACTTTAAAACTTTTTATTATGGAGAGGGGGTTAGTTTCTTGTTTCTTAATCCCAGTTCCTACCCAAGATTAGAAAAACAAGCAAAAGAAGAAATCACCCTTTATGGTAAGATATAATGTATTCTTGGTATAGTATAGTATATTCCTACTTTTATAGGATAGTTTTTCAAAATACGTGCAGCAGGAAAAGCAGGAAATGCGTGTTGCATTGATAAGTCATTCTGACAGAAGCCGCTACCTTGCAGCTTCTTAGGTTGGTTGTTAGCTGTTGGAGAACGTTGGCCTTGGTTGCCTGCCAAAGTGTAGCTCTGAATTTGCATCTTTCACCTCTTGAATTTGGCTGGTAATTCCAACTTCTGAGTCTGATGGTTTTTGTATCACAGATTTACCTTCAATCATTGTGTGTGTATATGACAGACAAAAGTTTACAATACTTGTTCTGCTGTGAAGTTTTTCCCTTACATTTTTGAGCAAAAGAGCTCAAAACATATACACAGATGCTGCTACAGTTATTTCCTTAACCAGAGTTCATGATGCCTAAATGAGTCATCACAGTCATTTAACTAGAACCGCAAATGCAGCAGAGATCAGGGGATTTCTTCGAATTATTCCCTGTGCAAAGCAGAAAATATATTTTAAAAAATCAGGTATTTTATAAAAATCATTAACATTTATAACAGACAGAATTTGCCACGGTCATGAAAGTAGTCCATGTGCTTTATTGTCCTCGTTATTCAAAATCTGCAAGGATATTTCTAAGTAGAACTTGTTCATTTTGGTTTCTGTTCCTTGGATTTTGTTATATCCGTGCTGTGTACTGCTGTTTGGTTTTATTACAAATAAGCTAAATGTGCATGTAGGTTGCCATCAAATCACCACTTATTTTGTCTGCTAAGTAGGAGGTTTGGAGTTAGGATTATCTCTGTGAAAAGCATGTTTTCCAGCTTTTAGTTGTTCCTGTGTTTCTTCAGTGAACCATCCCTGATTTTCAACCTCCCTCCTGAATTGCAGTTCCAAAAATTGAATGCAATTCCGTTCGTGTTCATACAGTGCCAAATGCAGCAGAACCCCTCTCGGTTCCCAGAAATTGCTCTCCTACTTCTGCGCGTGGTTATTGCATCTGGCTGTTCTGCTCCAGCGTCACACCGGGGATGCTTGTTTAGCTGACTGCCATGAACCCTCGCGCTCTTTACTGTTATTTTCCCAAGATGAAGTCTGTTTGCATCCCCAATCTATTAATTCTGTGAAAAGGGTAATTCTAAAACCCCTTTGCTTTCTGTTGTGAAGTTTAAGTTGTCATTATGAGCTATTTCATTTTTAAGTAGGTTTTCCTTTTCTGCATTGGCCTGTCTTCAGCGCCTCCTATTGAACAGATGTATTGATCTTATATTCTACTTACTCAAGCATGTAGTCAGAGGGAGAAGGCAGCAGGAGATCATTATTTAGATTTGAATAATAAATAATGGGGCTTTTTATGGTCTTAGTTATATATAATGCATAGTACAAAAGAAGTAATTCATTTCCTCCTACTTGGTGATAGATACTGAGCAATTAGAGGATAAGAGTTTATACAGCAAATAATAGTAAAGGAGTTGTCCCTTAAGTAGTAGAACAAATTTGTTCAGTAGAGAGAACTCTGGAGAGAAAATTCACCCATCTTGTACTCACTGTTAGCAAATGTATGGTGTGACCTACTAAAGTCCTGGCTGATGAATTTCAAAACACGTATATATCTGACACAGTTTCCAGAAGTGTCTCAAGTACTCAGAAAGAGCAGTCAGGCGTTGGGACGGGTTGCCCAGGGAGGTGGTGGCGTCACCGTCCCTGGGGGTGTTCAAGGAAAGGGTGGACGTGGTGCGTGGGGACATGGTTTAGTGGTGACATTGGTGGTAGGGGGGTGGTTGGACCAGGTGATCTTGGAGGGCTTCTCAAACCTTAATGAATCTGATTCTGTGATTCTGAGCAATTGTTGAATTCTTCAGGCACAGAGTGGAATAGTAAAGGCAATGTTTAAGGAAGAAGTCTGAAACCATTTTCACTTAATCTTATGTAAAAGTAGCTCTGCAGACTGCTTCTGCTGCAGCTATCTGAAGCTTCAGTATCTGCAGCGTTCCACAATATCCCTGCCTGCTGACACCAGCCCTCCCCTTTTAATTTAACATGTGCCTGCATCGCACACTTAGCACACATTACGTCTGTTGTCCTCTGCAGAGTCCTTGCCATTTGCACGTGAAGCTCCAAAATACCTGCCAGTGTGTTCCTAAAAACGACATTCTCTTGCCTAGCGTGTGAGTTACGGGTTAAAGCTTGCGTCTCGCTTTTAGACAGTCTTTACGTATACACTTAGGGAAGAGAATGGCCAGTGCTTGTGTAAAGGCAGCCTGAAAGCCATCACGAAGTACACAAACCCTGAGTGTTCTGTTCTTCCCAGCTGCTTGCTCACCGCTTGGCTCCTGAGCATGCGTGGGTTTGTAGTGACTTGCTGCTCGCGGTGGACTTGTGCAGGCTGCTCCCGTCTGCAGATCAGCCCCGATCAGGGTGAGCAGAGCCTGTGGTGTAAGACCAAAAAGCAGACCAAATTTGGGACAAAGTGTGAACATAGGTATGGGTTGCTCGGAGAGGCTGTGGAGTCTGTGCCCTTGGAGCTATTAAAAACGTGACCGGGCAGCCTGCTGTGGCTGGTCCAGTTTGGGCAGGGAGCTGGGACTGGGTGGTGTCGAGAGGTCCCCTCCAACCTCAGCGGGTCTGTGACCTGGACCAGCCAGCTGCAGGAAGCACCTTCGGGACGCCAGGGGTGACCGAGCAGGCTGTAGGCAGTGCCAGAAATCCTCTGTTAGCTGGAGGCGGTCTGCCAGGACGGAGCCTGCCCCTTCCCATCTGCTCCCACTGACACCCGGGCTTTGCCTGGGTCCTTGTTGCCGGCCAAGCACCGTCCTCTGGCAGATTCCTGATGAAATGCTGGTGGCTGTTACATCAGAGAAAAAAACAAAGGTGCAAAGTCAAAGGAATAAGCTCAAGATCAAGTCATAGTCCTGCATGTACTGTTAATTGAGTGTACTTGGGACTGTTTTTTGCCAGTGAAGCCAGCTGGCTCAGAACTGCCCTGTCCGTGCTATTAATCTTTCTTACCTTCCACAAGAGCTGGGCTACATCTGAACGGCTTCCTGGGAGTAGTTCCTGGCTCGTTCTTCTCCCAGGAATTGTTGGGAATTGCTGTTTGACTCAGGCCAGAACTGTGCTAGGGTCTGCTAACAATTTACACGTGTAGAAGATCACGTTCCTGGATTTTTGGAAGACTCCCTGGCACAGTTTCACTCACTAACTATAAGTGGGGCCAAACTGGCTCCGGATCAGGCCATCAAACTGCACTCTGAAGACTTGTCGGATATAAACAGTAGGAACAGTTTGAAAATGAGATGTGCTGGAGCTCTTCATCCTCAAGTCAGTAAACGACGTCTCAGATTTTTATTACAATTTTTGGAGAATTTGTAATGTGAGAGGGAAGATTTCAATTGTATTACTGATGTCATCCTTATGGAGCATTTTGCATAGAGTAAAATGGCTTTATCCTCTTCCAGTGAGGGAGGAAGATAACCATTCTCTTGCTTCCCCCTAACCTGCTCCCCCCTCTCCACTCTTCCTTTTAGTCCCTGAGATCCAAGGATCCCTGTGCAGGAGGCAGTCGCCTGGTGTAGCTGCAGCAGGCTACTGGGCCCGGATGCGCTTTCCTTTCCTAGTTACAGCAGTGCCTTTGTGTCCTGTTGCAGGGACTGGCATCGTGCCTGCTGGGGAGAGATCCCGTTCTCCTTCTAGCAACCCAGTGCCCTTGTACTGCATTGGACGTGCACCTGGTCTCGTCTTGAGACAGGAACCTTTTGGACAGAAGGTCCATGTAGATGGAAGATTCACAAAGTGCAGTTCAGGTGTTTTTACAGGCTGTATCTTACTTCCCCTCCCACTGTTTGGTAGGGTCTATAGTCAACTAGCAAAACCAACCATCAGCCTCCTTTATACAGTAGCCTGGAAGAATGTGTCCTCCTTTGGCTTTTGGATTATTGTTGTCTGGAGAGGAAGCTTAAAAACAGTAGCGATAGGTCCTGTATGTCCTCATTGTAAGGATAAACAAGAGCTGCTAGAATAACAGGAAGCACAGGCAATCCACTAATAGTCGTGTTTGGTGTGAAAGATGTCCACGTTGTTCTAGCAAAATAAATGACATAACCTAGCATCAAGCATAGTCTTACCTTTCTGGTTCGCTCACTGCTGGTGTTTGTGAACCTATTGCTGCATGCAGAATGACAGCCTTTCTCAATGAAGTCTCCGCGTGCTCCTTTTGGCAAGTAAACCAGCAAGTTTCTGAGTGTCAAAAACACATTTATCAGTTTTGCTTAAAAAAAAAAGTTGGTTCTCATAAATCAGTACTACCCCAGCATCAACTGACACACAACCACCACACTGCTGTGCCAGAATGTACTAGCAAAATGTCACCTGCTCTGGGTGGTAAGATCGGTTTGCTTCAGGAGCAGCATTACCTCCTCCTTATTTGCATCCAGACACTGCACTGGCAAGGTGAGCTATTCAGACACCTCTGTAAAACTCTCTCTCCTCTTGCGGAGGTACCAGAATCACCACTGCTTCTGCCAGGTTGATGTAATGGTGGAGTTCCTCCACGTTACTCTCCTAGCTAGCTGTCCTGTACCAGAACTGATGGTCCTCCCGCAAAAACCTGACATAACTGCAGGTGTGTGTCTCTACCCTCTGAACCCCAGTTTGGGAGCCATCTCAGCCTACCCGTGACCAACTATTGCTGCTGCAGTGCTGATCATTGCGTCACCGAGTGTTTTTAATGGGAAAATAATGATTTCACGTGCACACAATCCTGGAGGGAGTATACTGCACTGTGCTCACCCCATAGCTTTTAGGTTGTTGTGAGGGAAGGAGATGGTGGTAGTAGCAGGTAATGAAACTTGAAATTATTGAAATTGTGCCTGCCCTCTTGTTAGCATGATGAGCTGGCATGGCATCCTCAGCAACGTGGCCTCAGATCTGGAGAGTTTGATGTGTGCTCCCATGCAAACCCCAACAGCAGTCCTGGAGCAAATGTCAGGACAAGTGGTTGGACTGCAGTGATGCACAGACTGCTAAAGTACGTAAGGAAAGCAAAGGCTGCTGTTACAGGAAAGAAGGAACGTGTATCTGGGGGCATAACCTTGATTTAAACCATCTCAGCATTTGTTTTTATGGGAGAAACCAGGTAGCACTGCTTGCAGACAGGGACTGTGCTTTACCTCAGGTAACCTCGGTCACGACTGTTCTTTGGGGAAATTCCCTTTGGTCTCTCCTGAGGAACAAAGGTAAGGCAGAGGAGGTGCGTTATTGCACTATTACCAAAATGTGTTGACATAGTCCTTCCAGGAATAATAAGGTGTGAGAAAAGCAGGTCATGTTTATGCTGCTTTGAATCCTTCCTGATAGGTTACAGTAGAAAGAGATTAGTTTTCACAGGGTTGTTTGCAGAAATCTCCCAGAGGACTTCTCACGGTTGTTAAGCAAAGAAATGCCGTTTCTTTACTCCCATGGAAATGCCATGCGATAGAGACCAAGATTTACATTGAATCAGATTGCACTTTACAGTCTGTGTCTTTCTTACCTGAAAGTATGAGGTAGGAAACATTAAGGAAAAAAAAGTTAATACTGCATGTGGTGTTAGAAACAAACAATTCTAATGAGTTTTAACGAGTTCTTTCCTAACCTGCAGTATGAGAAATAATGAAGTGCCCAAGAAAATAATCAACCTCACTTTGTTGCTTTTTCCGGTTGACACCTTACCAAAGGGAAGCGAAAGGACTATCACGCCAGTTGGGACGTTACGTTTACAGTTTCATGCAATTGTATTTCATCAACTGCTATTTATAGTGTTTTGTTTTGTTTTTTTTCCAATTAATAAACCGAACTAGGATTCCATATGGATTTGAGTACTCTTCCTTTGTAACAAACTTCAAGTTAATGCAAATCTTTAATATAAAGATCTTGATTAGTGTCTGCTAGCTGTGGTGCCAGCCTGCCTTGCACCTAGAAGTGCTTAATGCCTCCATACCTTTTCCTACATAAATATATGTAGGTAAATATCCACAAAACTGACAGTTTTCTTTTAGATCTCTCCTTAAATTTCTGTCAGCATGGCTGTAAATGGAATAATAACAGGCAGAGGGTATGGTCAGCCAGTCTCTGTAGCGTAGTGGGATTTAATGTAAGTATGATTTTTCATTTTTATACATCTTATACCTTTGACTTGTGCCTGCCTTCAGGTGTTGGTCAGGTCTGTGTTGTAATTCTTTGTAGTTCTCTTTGCACAAAGAAACACAACCTGGATGGACTGCGAGTGGGGCTCTTGAACAGTACCAAAAAGGCTCATATCTGTTACTGTCTTTATAGTGTAGGACTTCCCAGGTTATAGAGCAAAACTCACCTGTAAAGTTAGCAAATATATTCAAGACTTCATGTCTGTTCAGTTCATATGTATGTAAATAGAGTAAGTGCAATTTAAAAGAAGTAGTAGAAAAGACTGGCAGATATCATGCAGTTATCCCTATTTTCATCCCTATTTAAAGAATAACTTAATTCCAGACATTAGTAGATAATTAAGCAAATGCTAGTGTTTACTACACTGCTAATCAGTGCACCTGAAAGTGACTTTTTTTTTTTGTTATATGCAATATACTGTCTGGTTCTGGCACACAAAACATTGAGTAGAGGGAGGAAATGCATATCCATGCCAGAAGCTTAGCTGATAACGCTTTGAACTTCTGCTGCTTGACGTCAATGGGGCCATTCAGACCCTATGTAATTGTCCTTTCTGAGGGACAATGAACTATGTCTACTTCCAGAATCCTAGGTGTCCATCACTGACTTCAGACTCATCGGTTCCAGGTCTGACAGACAGAGCTTTTTTTTTTTTTTTTTAATTGGATGTGGTGGTGGCCCTTAGCCCTCGAGTATAGATTGCTTTTCCTGAGCTTTGCATTTTCCAAGTCTCTGTACGCAGGTGGAATCAAATACGTCACTGTGCTGATTGCATCAGCAATCTCAGATAGAAGTGTTTAGGGTTTGGTAAATTTTGTTTATTGCTGCTTTTTTTAGAGGTCCCTTTGCAAGGTGATTGGCCAGCACAGCAAAAAGTCTCAGGACTTGGTTGCTTCTATTTACTGAGCTTTTAGACTTCTGGGGCCTGAGAGCTGTCCTGGTTTTGTTCTGGACCTTCACCAGCCAAGTCTGAACGAAGAATTAGACCTAGGCTTAACTGGGCTTTTCTTCAGAATGTATAGTGATTTTCCTACTTAATAAAACTGTTGACACAACATTTATTTCTTATTTCTCATTTTTAGACAAGATTACTGAGAACAGATGTGACAGCAACTTCAGTTACGTCTGGATCTCCTAGGTTTTTATAGGTAGGAGCAGGTAATTAAAGGGTAAATATTAATGATGGAAGTCAAGATCTTTGATTTAATTAGAGTTCTGGCAATAACTCATAAGAGTTTGTTGACATGTTTAGGAAAATGATGGGAAGATCTAAGAACAGGATATCATCCATCCTGGATTACACCAAAGAGTTTAGTCCAGTATCCTGTGTCCAGTAGTAGCCAGATGCTTAGAGAGGGAGCTGGTCACAGCAGAAGAGACAGGTAATGTTCATACTTAAATGTGTTCTGGGAAAAAAATAAAAAGACAAAAAAACTGCTAGGGATGGAAAACTCAAACTTCTGTTACCTTGAAGATGATTGAAGGTGTTTTAGCTTCAGAATTAACACTGACATTTGTGTAGAAAAAAATACGGTGGATGAGTAAATTAACAGGGCTTCTAAGTGGTGACGCACCTGTATTGTTGTGAGGACTTTATTCCTTCTTTCCCAGATACGTGCTGGGTGCAGAGGACTCTTGTGATTCCTGTTCTTGAGCCCATCACAGATCTCAACTATTTATGCATGCTCTGATAGCCTCCACTGCTGCATAAGGTGCAGGTCGCAGGGGAGAGTCCGAATGAACTAAACTCGGAGGCAGTGACAGCAGAAGGACGCAGAACAGCGAGCTCTTCTATGTACGCCTGGCCAAAGGAGCAGTCCATCACTGGCCACTTGTCCCCAGGACTGCCGCGAAGACCAGTCCTCATCCTCTGAACTGGCACACTGCTGTGTCCTCGCTCGGTTCTTTGTCGGGTTGGGTAGAGGCCGGCAGTTCAGACGTGGTGGATAGCTGAACGAGCTGGCTCCTATGTCAGTGCTAACCAGTAATGGACGAAGTAAAATGAGTATTCTTAGTCTCACAGAGGACAGTGTAGTGTGTTTCAAGCTGTTAAAAGTTTATATGGCAGGCACCTTGGACCTCACACATGGAAGGAGAGGAAGGATCAGTGATGCCTTGATTTATGCTCTCCGACACAGGCTGACCTTGCCCTCCCAGCTGCTTCAATAATGTCACTTCGTGTGAGCATCATGAACAAAGAGAACTGGAGGAGAGGTTTAAAGGAAGGAACAGTGTAGCTCTGAGATGGTTTATGGAGAGCCTGCATGTTAGAAGAAATACTGCTAAGTGAAATGAAGCTGGCACTATTGGTAAGATCAGTCCGATCCTTGGCTTCTGGGGTGACCTCAAGAGCCAGCTGCCAGGTATCCAAAAGGCTCCTCTGCAGGCACCGCTGGTAGTTGCTGTGTTCCCCAGAAGCACCCTAGGCTGACCGAATACACCCCCAGTGCCAGGCACTTCAAAAATGAAAAATTTAGCCTAACAAAACAGAAGTTTTAAAATAAAGTTGTAAGCTGTTCTTAATAAACTTCAAAGTCCCTTAACCTGTTTTAATGTTTCCACTAAATTATGGGTGGGTGGGAGTTACCTTACTCCCTGAGTTGGGCACCTTGCGCTGCGGCTGCCTCAATTCACGTGTTCCCCCTTCCTCAGGGTGGAATCTCCTCCATCTCCTTCACCTGTAGTACTCTACCTTCATTTTTATTTCTGTTAACTCGTCAGAAAGCAGCATTAATGTTAGACAGTGCTCACCACATGGAGCTAATTTTCACTTCTCTTCAGAAGATCCACCCCTCGTAATGAATTGTGTTATGGTTGCAAACTTTCTGGGACATCATGATGCTTGCAGGGGTTTCACCAGAGTACTGTTCCATACCAAGAAGCATCCAGCTGATACCAGAAGGTTTTTCTTCTTACACAAGAAGGTATTTTTTGTAAAATACCTTCTACATCTTAGAAAAGGATCTTACTCCAAGTGGGCTCTTAAATGTTTACCAGGATATCAGTTTTAAAGATTGCTGTGCTCATTCAAACAAAACCAAACCAAAAGAAACCACCCGTGATGCCAGACAACTGGTAAGGCAAAAGTAAAGAAAAAAGTGATTTGCAAAGTCTGAAACAGTTCCACGAGTTACGAGCTGCGGGTACATTTCAGATTGCCTCTGAGATGTGTTGCCCTGCAGCATCCAACCCATGCCGTGAGAACGGTTAGCTCTTTTGCAGCTTTTCTAATTTACGAAGAAAATTTTGATTTGGTCATATTTTGGTTTATAAATATAAACGTATAGATTACATGTATATATTGAGTGTATGAAAGGTGTGAATGTATTTAATCCATTCTCAAAATCTTGTTACTAATCAAGTGGTTACTGTGCCTTCTGATGAGGTTCAGTGCTCAGTTCGTTTAAAGATCTTTGTAAAAGTTACATACATCAGTAAAAAGTCACAGTTCCCATTTAGTAATTTTCTGAATTTATGTACCAGCTCTGATTTGGGGTGTTCTCATGTCTCAGGTGCATTTTCTGGTGAGGCAGAAAAACCTCTCCTCAGTAGCTGATTTGTCTTTTTTTATGTCGATAGGCTAACTCTCACGAGCATCTCAGAGGGGGAATTCACTTATATTCCATTTGAACCAGAAATTGGTAAAATAAAACCAATCCCAGTTTCATAAAGAAGCTCTTTTGCTACTCCATTGGTATTGTGTACATGGTTACAGCCTGCTCCTGGTGTCACAACCAGTATGATTTTTCTGTCACAGTTATACAAGAAAATACAGTGCCAGCTTAAGAGGGTTCCTAATTTATGAAAAGATGCTCCCTGAAAACGTATAAATGGTCTCAAGAATTTGTCTGGACTGGGACAGGCTTCATTGTATGCGGTAAATAAGACAGAGTTGTGCAGTTAGGTATCTTCTAACCAGATGTCACTGTTTAATTTTTTTTCTTTGTCTTTATCACTGTTAGTGGGGATTTAGTTGGAAAAATGAGGACACTGGTATTTGCAGAACTGGAACGAGCATGTGGAAATATAATGATACCAAAAACAGATTGTGAGTGGTGAATTACATCCACTTTCCTTTTAAAAGAGCCATTTAAAAGCAATGTTGTAATAAAATAATTATCCAGACTCAAAATAGTAGGTCCACATAGGTGAACTACTGTGGGATAACGGAAGATGTGCTCCCGTATAAAATTTGTTACTTAAAGTAAAATGCATCAGGTGAAAACACAGCGATCCGTTTATGCATCTCGTGGGCCACGAGCACATTGTGCTGTGCTGGTAGCGCCACGCTCTCGTCCTGGGCATCTCAGGAACATTTGCTGTGAGCTTGCTTGTCCCCTCCGCCAAAATGTGATGCCCCAGGGTTGATTTTACATACCCCAAAATTATTATCAGTAACAAGGTGGCATTTATTGTGCGTCTGATAGCACAGTGTTTAGTGAAGCTGTTTTTCCCTCCCAAAGCAAGGAAAGCAAAACCAAACAGCCTGCTTCGTTGGTAATGCACACAAAAACCATGAGCCAATAGTTGTTGCTGAAAAATACAGGTTTTGTCGCAAAAGCTCCTTGTTTTAGGTGTTTGTCTGGCAGCAGCCCATACCGTTTTCCGATTCGCATAGCAGGAGAATGCAAAGTCAGTAAGTGAATCCTTAGGGAAAAAGAAGAATTTTGAACTGTAGCTGTGGGCAGAACATTTCTGATGCTCAGTCGAGAAGTAAATAAGGAGATAAAGAGGCAAAGAGAGAGACACTGTTAATTACCTCCTTGTTAGCAGAGGATGCATTTGTATGTTCGCTCACAACGTTAATAGATTCCAGATGTACCACAGCACGTCACATCCATCAGGTTACCAAGTTTCCAGTGTGTTATAATTGCATTTCTGCTTTTTTGTACAGTAAGAAGTTCCTTTTCCAAAGTAGCAGATTCAGTAAATATCTTATGACCAGACCATTTCTCAGTATAATGTTGTATTTTAGAACAACGTGAACATTGAAATGTACAGCATAATTATTTCTGGGCTAATCTGTCTGGATTGGGGATTGAGAACTGAAGTGCTTTTGTGCTCTAATCCAAGATGGAGAAAGAACACAGTAAGACCTGCGAGGAATATGATCTTTGTGATTTTACCTCTTTGACAGCAGATTCTTATCTGCGTGTTTGGTTCTCCAGATTGGTGGGTTCTGAAAACTATTGAATGAAGTAAGCTAATGAGTCTTAAGCCAATTCCTAGCATCCAGAAATCCTGAACAGAAGCAGGCTCGCTGCAGCAGGTGCCAGGAATGTCAGGGAAGCCAAAAACTGCAAAAGCTCTGTTAGGACAAATGTGTTCTGTGCTGCTGGATAGTATACACAGTTTGCAAGAATTAATCTCAACAGTAAATCTAAGTGCCAGTGAATGGTAAGATGACGGCAAATAGAACACTGAAGATTTTAGGGCTGCGTTTTCAAAAAAAAGTATGCAGAAAAGCGTGGCGTTTTTCTCCATTACGACCTGTACGAGACATTTTGTCTAACGTGCAAATTGAGCTGCTGTCTGCGCATGGGCAGCTCTGCATGTCTTTGGAAGTCTCGTTCTTAAGGATGGTGGTAGGTGTGCTCGGAGGCTAAATGCCAGCAAACGCTGACTCTGTGGTGGCAGCTCCTGCAGGTTGCCCCCCCCGACTCGAGCAGAGCTGCCTGGGGGTGCCCCGGGCACGTCGCTCACCTCCCACACCCTGCCTGCCCATCAGCACGGCCTTCGGAAAACTTTTAGGGCTTTAAAATGACAAATGTGGAAACATCATCCCATGGTTTTGTGGTTAGGGTGGTAAGGAACACGAGGTGCTCTGTTGGATTCCTCCAACTAACTTGAAATTATCTCATTAGAAATAAAAGTCAAGCAGGTGGTGTATGTGATTGTTGTATAATTGATGGCTTATTGTAACGAGTCATTGCCTCGTTTCTTTAAACATTTCAAATAATTCCCCTAATTTGAATGGTTCCTACGTCTGCTTGAAGTATTAGACAATACCAAAGGTCAGTTATTTAATCATAAATGTTAGTTTTACCTTCATTTTAAAGTTACATGAGAATTTGAAAGTTAATTAGAATAGAGCAGTTCAGTACCTTCCTTCAAAGCAATTCTGCTGTTCTTTGACCTAATATTGTCACAGGAAACAGTGGTGTCCTTTTCCCTTCTATTGTTTTTTTCTTTTCTTTTTGTTCTTTAAATCACTAACTGGAATAAATACTTCTATTTTAGTCCTCCTCGACCTCTGACTAATATGAACGATACCATGGTGACCCACATGTCCTCTGGAGCACCTACACCAACAAAAAGGTACGTGTGCTTTGCGATGTTTATTGATTGTTTCTGTGAGAGGTTTTGTGTATATATATATATATATATATATATGGATTTTGTATCACTAGGACTCTTATAATGTGTTTCAAATAACGCTGCTAGTTCAAAGTATGTATACAACATCCATTAAAGCAGGAATTGTTTGCAGTGCCTCTTTTTGTGGTCTCTCTGAATAGTGATTTGCTTTTATTGCAATAGATGTTATGAATGTGACTGAAGAAATATCTAAACAGAAATAAAGAGATTTTTGTTGTTCTTATTAAATAGAGCATTACTTTCAAAGCTGTTCTGAGAAAGACTGGTCTTGTTGTATCATAGGCTCCAGTGCTTACAAAGCAGAGTAATTCTGTTTCTGCTTGAGACATTTCACATAATGAGTTTACTTTGTTGGCTTTGTTAATGCTTGTTCTCCACACCAAACTGTTTAGCTGCCAAAGTTCTTTAGAGTTGCCCGCGTCTAGTAGAGGCATTTATGTTACAGTTGAATTTGTGTTTACATTTACTTATTTTTATATACATAAATTATTGTATAAATGTACGTATGTAAATACGCAAATACACTGTTCAATCAATTTGCACTTTTCTTTCTTGGTAAGTTATGCTAGGGAGAATAGCAAGGTGGTTCACTGAAGACTTTACTTGTCCAAACCTGTGAATAAGTGTTCCCTGCAGGGAAAGAGAAACTGAACTGAGAAAATGTTCCTAAATTTAATGACAAGCTAATACTAAAGAGGAAGACAAATCCCTCATTTTCAGCAACAGTCTTTCAAACAGGGTTAAGCAAAGGTCCGTGTATTTTCCTTCTGGTTTCCAAGACAAAAAAGTGAGTTATATGTGCAGTTTTGAACTGGCTATGATGGAATTTTAAAATCTGTTTCTAAATCACACAATTCAGTGTGTACAAACTATATACAATGTGCAGTACAGTGTATGACTTCAAATTCCCTTTTTGCAGAATTAGAAGTGAGGAGGCTGAGGGTGCGCAATTCCCAGAGTCTGCTTCACAGACTATTTGTGTAGACAGCCCTTTAGCAACGTGACCCATGACGTTTTCTCATTTATTGGATTGCAAGCAACTTTGTGGGCAAGGTCTCTTGCATTCTGTCTTTACTTCTAGCCTCTGCCTGAGGTCTGAGTCTGGTCGCTCGGGTGCAGACAATTGTCTTCAAATCTCTGTCAGAGAAGATCCTGCTTTAGGCACGCATGTCCTGCCTTAGGACACGCATGCACACAAGCTTGAAACATTTCATGAGCAGCAGTGCCTGCCAGGTTCTGCACCCTCTTCATCCTCTTGTATAAGGTGCTTCACTCTTGTATAAGGTGCTATAGAATGAAATGGTAGAGCCCTCTGCCAGTTCTGACCCAGGGTAGCAGTTAGTTTGGGTAGTGATCACCTAGTTCTTTAGTTTCTACTTCTTTGTTTAACCAACTTTTCCCATTTTCCTAATCCAAGTTGGACAATTCACATTTTAAAAGTCTCTAATTCCACAGTCATCAAGACTATCTCGCCTGTATGGTAGGCTGTGTTTGACTTACCAATGTTTCACTCTTCCCAGTACAAGATTAGTTTCTGTGCTGGTTTGTGGGAACAGTAGGTGCCTTTTTGTCTCAGGGAGGCCTGTAGTCCCAGTGACCATTAGTTCCTCAGCGTTAAATATAAAAATCACGTCTGATCCAGAAGAGAACAGAGTGAAACTTGAGTCAAGATGACCCACATCAAGTACCTGTGTTTCTTTCTTTGAGAATGCCAGGAGACAGACTGCTACAAAATATCTGCAGGGTGGTCTCTGATGGAGGACATGAAGCAGTCCTCCACAGATGAGTTTTTCATTTGCCTCTTCAGTTTAAACACATGTGAACAAATATTTTATTACTAAAAAAGCAAATGAGAAGATGAAACCAGTATTAGCTTTGCTGCCAAGTACCGATACTGATCCTAAAGTACACTTCACCTAAAGAAACACATCTTTTTCCTAACATCCAGAAACTCAGTCAGGATATGTCTTTTACATCACCATCATCTGCCAGCTATGCTTCTGTTCTCCTGTTCTCTTCCCTGCCCCTGTGGGCAGGGCCTAGCCTACCCCCTCCCTTAGTCTGATAAAGAAGGCGCCAGAGAAAATGCTAGGAAGATACCATACCCAGCTTTAATCCAAAATAAGAAGAGGGCCAGCTATTACCACCTGGCCTTTGAACTTGTTTTCTTGGCCACATAGACCTTACAATACACTGCTGAGATAAGAAGTAGTGGAATATCACTTTTGTGGGGGATAATGAAGGGAAAGAAAACTGACAGCTCAGGGTAAGTAGGTATTAGTAGGTAAAGTGATGTTTAATGTAAATACTAATTGGCTTATGACAAGACCTCTGCATTGTGAGGTATTCTCAGGGTACAAGAATTTCATGCTCCTGTCACCCATGATGACAGGTAGCAGATGCTTAAGTAAGATTATAAGCAGTAAGTCATTAAGTCAAGTTAGTAAGTCAAATTTTGCTCTTGGTTTTTGCTCTTACTCCCATCTTGCAGCACTCATTGGTTCACTACCTGAGTTATAGCATTTATAGAGACCACTAATTCAAAAATCTGGCATCCACTAATGAGCTCTACAATTCAATTATGAGCTGTTTAAGAAAACTCTTATGTTTTAAAATTCACGTTCTTCATGCTATTGAAGCCACCTGCTTCTAGTCTAAGAATCCTAGTTAAAAGTCAACTTAATTTTTCCTTCCAAATTGAATCGTGCTTGTTATCCTTCTCATCTTCTTTCAGTGTTTATTTTGATGTGGGATGGCCAAAACTGCACCTAACAACCAAGTCTGAGCCCACTTAGCTGTCCTAGTCCCATACTCTTTTGCTTGTGTGAGTTGCAGGGATCCGCATAGCTCTTGTGAACAGAGACTGTCCAAAAGGGACACAACTAATGAAATCTTCCTCTTCTCTGATGTGGGCATGGATATGCATAGATCTGGATTTGGTCACAGGAATCCCAGAAATACAGATTATAGAAACTGCAGCAACCAAGCAAAGCATAAATAGCTTTTCAACAGTGCTACCAAGACTAGTATTTTGACTAATGAGGACATGATAGAATCAGCAACAGAGGGCTCTGACACACTTTGGCTGTGCATTATTTTTTTTTTAATAAAGGAGTGAGATGTATTCTAGAACCGATCTTTAGAAAACCATAAATCATCGTACTTTCAAGCATCATCTTCTGTCAGGCATCATGAGAACTCATGGGCAGCAAATTTGTGGCAGATGTCATCGTCTGCGATCTCCATTTTAGTACCCATTTTAGTACCTGCCTTTTACCAAGATCGTGGCTCATCCCTCTTCAAGGATCCCTCTTCCAAAATTATGAAAGGTTACTTCATCTAGCAGATTCTGCAAGAGTTCATGGGAACAGGCTTCTGCTCTCTGTGCTTGCTTATTCCAAAGAAGGATCGGGGTATTTATCTTTTCCTGGACCTGGGGGGAAAGGAAACGCTGCCTCAGGTTCAGGTAGTAATGTTTGCCTCCATCATTCCAGCTCTTCAGGCTCTCAGCTTGCAGAACGCACACTTCTCCATAACCACTCAACAAGCCCATGGGGATGTACCTGAGGCTCGCAGTGGGACCCAAACACATCTAACAACAGGTATTGTCATTCAGACTCTGCTTAGTGCCTTTGTTCTTTGCAAAACACTTAGCTGTGGTGGCTATGTACACCTGTCAAGTCTAATCAGGGTGTATTTGTTTTTAATTACATCATAATGGGAAGTAAAAGTCTTCATCAGAGCTTCTCAGGTTGTTCAGCAGAGGATCTACAAGGAGTGATCAGTGAAAGCCATTTCAGACTGTATCATTTGTATGGCCCAAACCATTTCCATCTCTGCAAGGCTTGCCTGATAGCATTACTGAGTTGAACTACACTGAAAAGTGCTTCTAAAGTACCTTAGATTATCTTAATCAGGCCTGTGTCCACTCATACTAAAGAAATGCTGCATGCCACGTTTTACTTGGTACTGCTAAAACCTTGGCTCAGGTCAAGTATACACATTTTGGAAAGAATATGGAAACACTGCAAAATGAATTAGAAGAGAGCTATAGAACTATCTAAAAGCTGGAAATGCGATGCTAAAAGAGCATTATCTGTTTAGTTTATTAGGGAAGTTAGAGATGTGATTTGATCGCTAGGATACAAATATTTATACATGGAAATATGTCCAGTAGCCAGGTTTCTTTCTAGCCTTGCACAGAAGGGCACTTCAAGATCCACTAACTTCTGCATAACCTCTGCACACAGCCAGTTAAATATATGGCTGCAGAATTTGCGGGCTTAGTCGTAGGCATGACAGCTAAAATACTTGGCTCTTGCTTCAGCTTGAAAAAGACTCTACTTGTCTCAGCATATGCCCATCCACGCATGGTACCGTATTTCTGAGCATTTAAGACTTTTAATGCACTGACTGAAGCACTGAATACACTGAAGCATTGCTGATTCATTTATCGTCTAGTTTGTCAGAGACTTCAAACACATGTCTGTGTTGTCTTTGTATTCTCCATTCCTTTGAACCTGGAAAATATACAGGTGCCTGCACTTAGTAATAGAGTGAGTTAAGGCGGGAGAAACATTTTTTCCCCTTGAAAATTTCTTGTATTTCTATTTTGTCAGTTCACATGTGCCTGGTTACAGTATTTCCCCCAAGATTTGTTAGTTACTGTTGCTTAGGTTAATCCCTGATGTAAAAGGAAGGGTCTCATTTCCCTGGCTGGAGGCACGGCCACATCTTGGCAGCATGAGACAAAGACGGCAGGGTCACAGATTTCTTTGTGTGAGCCGATTGGCATTCTTAGCTGCATCTTCACGTGCTGAAGCTGGTCAAACTGGTCACATTTCAGAGAGCCGGCTTCTTTTGGAAAGCCAAATTTATTCCTAATATTAACCTATTTGTTCCTGTATCCTATCTTAATAGTTTATACACCTGGAGTAAATTTTGGATGTAAATGTTAGAAGTAACTTCTAGCATACTGTTTGTCTGTCTGTGGAGACAAAATCGTCCTGAAAGAGGAAGTAGCAAAGTAGCAGCAAATGCAGTATCCTACCTAAGTCCATTCCATTCGGAAGAGCATTTGGCAGATGTTTACACCTTCATCAAACTTTCTTCTTTCTAGCTAATATATTCTGGCTTCTGACAGCAGGCTTATCCAAGAATAAGGGTCTTTGGTTCACTTTGCTTTCTTTCCCCAAAAGATGGAGCAAATGTGGATGAATTTATTTCAAGGGAAAGTTGGAAGGACTAATAACTGGATAGCTATACATTATTTTATTGTAAAAAGAAAACTTCTGCAATTTTTAATAACATCCACATTCGTAATGATACCCGTTAGGACACTGCTGTTCACACAGCTTCTGGTAGATATAACTAATGCAGAACCTGTGCTTCCTAGTAATATTTTTAATAAGCGAGGTGGGTACTGACGTGGCCCTATGGGCTGTGGGCAGTCCCACATCACGCTGGTGACATGAAACTAGTGTTTGTTCACATCTCAGGCTCCTGGTGTGACACTCTTGTGGCGGGCAGGGTGCCTGCCCCGCAAGCCCTCGGCTCCCCCAGGGCACGGCGATCGCTGCTGGTTTCTCATCGCTTTCTGCCAAAAACATGAAAATAACCAACGTTTGACAACTGCTTTGTTGGGACTCAGACTGAGCTGAAAGAACGGCATTTTAATGCCTGAGCTCACTTTTTTATAAACTAAAAACTGAAAAACAAGCAAACCAAAGGAGCTCTCATCAAATGCTACTCTCCAGTCAGTGCACATCTCCGAGGGAAGCCTTCCTCATTCCCAGCCTCCTCATCCTCTGCTTTCAGTGGGAATATATCCAGAGGGGCAATGAACTCTGCAGATCCCAGGACTTCTGTAGCTATATTTTGCAAGAGGCAAGGAGCTTTCTGTGGTCTATAAAATGCTGCAGACAGAATGAGGTCAGAGAAAGTTTTTCCTGCTAAGCGGGAAGTTCTGGCAGCAGATATGTAGCTATGGTCACTCGTGGCTTTGGATTATTTTCACATTTAGGTATGTAATACTACAATTTTGTTATTTTTCATCTTTCAGAATGTAAATGTCCAAATTTAAAAAAAAAAAAAAAAAAAAAACTGATTTAATGGCATGTTTACATTTGAAGGCATTGTATCAAATGTGGGAGGGAAATGTTCGGTGCATTTATCAAGTGAAACATTTACAAAGGGAAAATTTTAACGCAATCTTGCCTATATTTGTTGCCTATGATACAACAAAACACAGTATTTCTCTGATCTTTACAGCCAATGAACCGTTCTAAATAAAAGGAGAGGATTATGTCTCTTCTGTAAGACTAGGCCAAGTCTGTTAAATATGTTTTGTGTTTCAGCTAATTTATTTTATATGATTCGGGAATAGATTTTTTTCTTTCTGTTGTGGTCAGTGTGCGCTGTTCTTCCCTCAGTAATTCTGTTCCCAGTCAGCCAGTCCCTCAGCTAGGTTAATTCCCCTCTTCAATAGCCCACTACCTCCGCTGCTTTCTCAGCAGCCATCATCAGTCTGCAGGTTACGCAGCATCTTTTACCTTGCAGGTTTCGGTTAGAATTTAATTGCATCGTATTTTACTCTCGTCGATGTATGTAGCATGTGAAAAGATGGATGGATCATTCTCTGCCTTTTCCTAAAAAGGCTTGTGTGTGTGTCTGTTGTCCCTGTAAGCCCTCTAAATGTGTAAGAGTGACAATCATCTCAACTGCTTGGCTGCCTACAGCAGAGGCGTTTCCTCCTGAGCTAGTTGCAGAAGGCTCCCTGCACAGCTTATGTGGACAAATAAACTCTTCTGGAGTGTGACAGAGCAGCCCCGATGCGGACGTCCCCATTAAGATGAGAGCACTCCAGCAGTGCCTGTTTCTTTCCTGTTGACTGTAAAGGGAGTGCACTCAGCTTGCTCATGCTCACAGGCCTCCCGTAACGGGTGTTCAGGGAGGCAAAAGTTTCTCGTTTGGACTGAAAAGGGCCTTTAAAATATAAGTGCTTTTAAACAACCTAGCTTATTAAAGTCTCTAGATTTGCTACCTATAATAATAACAAAATACTGTATCTGTTTTTTCTTATTTCTACAACTAAGGAGCTTGGAGACTATAGACGTCTACATTTGGATAGGAGAATCATGTTCTTACAGTTTAAAAACAAAATTATTTGCAGCTTCAGAACTAAAGTGGAGAGGGATATGATGCCTATACAATATTCAGAACCAGTCCTCCTTCCTAAGAGATTGTATTTCCACTAACTCCAATTTGGATTTTTTTTTCAGTCTTCTGCTCCTAAGGTCCCTGATTGTCTGCTCTTCGTAGTCCTTCGCCCTCTTTCTATCTTTATTTTTTGCTTGTCATTATTTACCTCTGCTGTCTCCAGTGCCATTGATTAGCATCTTGAGTTCTGTCCTTCTGTGGGTTTGCAGATGGGTGCATGACTGAGCAGTTTCCAGATTTTTGATCAGACCTCCACAAACCTTCCTGCAATCAGCTCTGCATTGATATCTTTGTCATTGATGTTGTTCTTTGTTTGTTTGTTTAGTTCTGTAACCCAGAATGATTTTTATTTGCTTGGCTAGCTTAATTTATCTTCTGACAGTTTCCAATGTACCTTTTTTCTCCTTTGTTCCCATGTCCATATATATCTCTCCAACATTTCCTTCTAGCTGTCCAGTCAGCAATTCCACCTGAAAGTGACTGAAACTGCTGTTATTGTCCGTTCTGCCATTTGTCTTTGACAGGTGTAGTACATTCATTTTCTTATTTTCTGCTTCTAGAGGTGTGTGACATCTAGAGATCCTAGCGCCGTTCTAGCTGTAGAGCCTAGGCCACAGGAAGCTGGCAGCCTGTGGGCAGCAGCAGGTGCTCTGCCACTCCTGTCCACACTGCAGATTAGTGGTGGCATTGAACCCGAGGCACGATGGATGCCCCATCTCCTCCGAAGGGGCCGTGGGGGTGCAGGAGGGGCATTAGCAGGGGGCTAAGGGCCCCGGTGCCGCACCACTGGGTCTGGGGCTGTGTCTGGGGCAGGGGCCTGCTCACTGGAACTCAGCCATGGCTCCTGACGGAGTTTTGACCTTGGCTAACAGTCTCTAGCCCAAACGATCCCTGGGTGCATTTTGAAAACTAGCACAAACCAGAAGTCATTCAAATCTTTTCCAGTTTCCAGACAGTGTGCATGCAGCCGCATTGCTTCGGAGGGAGTTCAACAGCACGAGCACAGGCAGACTGTGGTAGCTGGCACTACCTGGATTGCTGCTAAAGACGTGGTTATGCATGTTTGCAGTGTGCTTCATAACGCATCCCATCACACCTTATATATACCTATATAACACCAAAACAGACTTTCTAGAAAAGGATTAAAAATATCTCTTGGTAGAGACAAGGGATGTCCTAGCTCACATGTAGCCTTGCCCAAGGAAGATTTGGCAATACCCCACAACAACTCGCAAGAGAAAGGGACAGCAAAGAGAAAGGAATGATGAGGACAAGAGTCGGCATAATGAATTAGTCTAACAATTTCAAGCAAAAAGTCATGTCCTTCTGTACTTACTGTTTAAACTGATATCTAGATGCCTATAGGCATTTATTTTTAACCTGTGGTTTAAAATCCTTGGGGTGCAATTGTGAGCCTGTGGGATGTGGGTTTTGAGGAAGATGCTTTAGGTGAGAGTGTGGGGAGTTTGATGGGGTGTAAGAAATGGTTGAAGGCATCAGCAAGGGAAATAGTTGGGAGATACATTCACTACTCTTAAGTGAGTATAATTTAAAATTAAAGATAACAGGAGAGTGTGTGAATAAAATATAAAAGACATCTTTGTTTTGGAACCCAGCTATGGAAGATGCTTCTCTCTTGCTGTTGGCATGCAGATGGTCTGGGGCTATTGCAGAACACAGAGGGTTTGCAGGTACCGCGCTCTGCAGTCTCATCCTGGCAGCCAGCAAGTGCCTCGTGGTGCTGCTGTGTTGGAACAGGCACGGAGACACAGGGCCTGCGGGCAAGATAGCTGTGTTTAATCCTGATGCTGCTTTAATGGTGTTCTCTAACCTACCTCTGCTGTGAAACGTTTGGTCTACCTTTAAACTGCTTCTCACTTCAGCTACTTTCATCTTCTCTGTAGCTTTTTCCTTTCTCAAGCAGTGCTTCTTCAGGTTATCTTGTGTGCTGCCTCTGGAGTAATATTTCTCTGTCCAGTTCTTCTTCCCTCCAGTTCACGATGGGTTTTCCAATAACGTTATTGCCATCTAGCTGCTGTCACAGGGTTGTTGGGTCCAACAGAGTAGCACTGATACAAACGCTGTGCAAGGAAGGGGAACGGGGAACAAAATGGCCCCATCAGCAACGCCCAGCAGGCAGAGCAGGTCCAAAGTATTGCACTCCAGCTAAGGATTTGGATTTGTTCTCTATCACATTTCTCATCACATTCAAATCCTTCATTTCTCCCTCAGTTCTTTTTTTTACTCCATTTTGCCTACGCTTACTTTTTTCTAGACACAACAGACTGGCCGAGGCTGGGACCTCTGAGTCTGTCTGGTCCCATGCCTGCAGGGTGCCCAGCACCATGTCCAGTTGCACGTTGAAGCTCACTACAGATGGAGACTCTCCAGCCTCTCTAGGCAACCTGTGCCAGTGTTCTGCCACCCTCACATTACAAAAAGTATTTCTTTTGTATTGATTGAATTTTAAATTTTGAGCCTGGGGCCTCTGGGCCTGGCCCTGGGCACCGCTGAGCAGAGCCCAGCTCCGGCCTCTCCGCACCTCCCTGCGGGTACTGACGGCCATGGGGGAGCTCCCCCGGAGCCTCCTCTGCTCCAGGCCGAGCAGCCCCAGCTCTCGCAGCCTCTCCTCACAGCACGGGGGCTCCGGGCCCGGCAGCACCCTGGGGGCCCCGGCCTGGGCTCTCCGCGCTGGGCCCAGCTCTCTCTGTGCTGAGGGGGGCCCAGGACTGGTCCCAGCACTCCAGGTGTGGCCTCACCAGCGCCGAGCAGAGGGGCAGGATCCCCTCCCCTGCCCTGCTGGCAGCTCTGTGATACTGATGCTTTCATTTTTGTTCAAGTCTTTGGTTTTCACACTTGCATGTGTTTGGTGATGTGTGGACAGACACATGACAGACACACTTACTCTCCTCATTCAGAACTCTCTTCAGACTGACTGACCATTTAGACTGGTCTTGCTGAGTCCCGTCTTCCCTACGCCCGTTAAGATTTTGATTTATTTTTTTTTCCCCAAGTAACTTAGCAGCAGCATACATATTCAGACAGCTTTTATTACTGCTGTCTTTCTGAATCCACTTTGCTGGCTGTTCATTCCTCCCTTCCTGTATCTGCTTTAAATTCAAGTTTTACCAGGTAATGCTTTTTTTTATCCCTGTATTCTCTGCCTTAATGATGAGCATCCAGCATGCGGCTGGTGTTGGACTGGTTCCCTGTTATGTTTCCCTGCATAAACGTGTGATTTTCATCTTAGATATAGGTCCTGTCATCTTTCCTGCATATGATAGCTGGAGGGTAGGGGTCTGAAGAAATTAAAAGGCTGTTTGCAGTTTTCAAGTAATGTGGTGGTTTCCCAGTGACTTTAAATCTTTAAGACAGATTACATCACTGTCTGAACAGCGTGCTGTAGGTCAGTCAGAAATATGGTTTTGATTCAGAAATTACTGTGCTAAATTTCATTTCTGTTTTATGCAGAGAGTGGTGGTAATTATCCTTTTTGACCTTAACATCTATTTAAATCAATCATGGGGGAAAATAACGTGACAGAAAACAAGAGATCCATCTAGATTATGTGCTGGCAGCTCTTACTGAAACCTCTTTCCTTACTGAGCGGCCAGAGCAGCAGCGTGCAATTTTGTAAGGATTTGCAAAGTTGTGAGCCATGACATTAGAAACTTGCAGGGATTTCTTGCTGTAAATTTCAGGATTTTTAATAGATTGTCTATTTTACTTGGCTTTCCTGGTAGGTTTTCAGAAGAGAGATTAATTTAAGACACCAAAAGCACCATTTAAATACTTCATTAATTTATTGAGCTCCTTATAAAGCTGCAGAGCCAAGAGTTACTGCATAAAGCTTGACAAGCAGCACTTCAGACATCAGACTCTACATGGCTTGGAGGAACGATTAGTCATAAAAAGGGTCACACATTTTTCTAATAACCTGAGAGCAGAGGTTGTTCTCTGGCTCTTTTCTTCAGCCCGCCGGTGTTCCTCTCCTCTCCAGCTGTACAGGAGCCAGCCAGCCCTGCAAGCCCCGCGCTCCTGGAGGCGCAGGTACGTGCCGCAGCCCCAGCCACCGCAGGCACCCAGCCGAAACCTTTAACACCGCAGTTACAGCGGGACAGGAGGGATCGTCCTGCTGCTCAGAGCGGCTTTGTGCCCATTCCTCCGACCTCATTCTTCCTTCCCACTTAATCTCGCTTCTCTTTCTCCCCCAGAAGGAGCACGTTAGCTTTATTTCTTGCTGCCTTTTGACTATTGCTTTGCATGGTGTCGTCTGTTTTTGTGTATGGTGGCTGTCGCTATATGGAAAGTGTGAGAAACATGCTGCAAGATTACATTTTCATGCTACATTAAAGAATTCAGTCACAGCTTGTGGCTAACTTGGGGATGAATAGGTGTTACTTTATCCTGAATACCATCTTCTGAAAACTAAAAGATTCTATGTATATAGCATAATTATGAGTTTCTGCTTCCAGACTTGTATTCGTTTTTAAACAAAGTGGAACAAGACGAGCCCTTGGTGGTGTGTCTGACTGCTGTCCGGCCAAGTTAAGGCCAGGTGTAATGCTGGGGGATGTCTAAAAATTGTCTTGGAAGATGTAGATATGAATCAAAGGGTAGGATAAATATAAAGCTGTTTTGTAAAGGAGCTTTTTGACAGAGAACTTTCCCAGACTTCAGGCTTTAAAGAAACTCTGAGAGGGACACAGCCATGGCTGTGCTGGCGGCAGAGCTCCCCAAGTGCTCCTCTCCCCCCGCCACTTGCTCCCGCGACAGCCAGCTGTGCCTGTGGTTGTACCAGCACCGCTGGCCGCGACGTTCCCTGTGCAGTCCAGGAGCTGATCCAGGATTGTTTTGTTCATCAAAAAAAGGGGGAAAGGAGGGAGGGTGGCATGGTGGTGTCAAGAGGCAGCATTGCTGCTTCTCTGTGCTTGGGCTGCGTAAGTATATAAGTATTTTTGCTGAAATAAGTGTCTGATTGTAGAAGGAATACCTTCAGGTTCCTGAATATGTTATAAAACAATCATTCCGTACTCACGTAGACAGGGGATAAAAATAGTTGACACGTCTATGTTGAGAACAAATCGTGTCAAAGAATGGAAATTGGATGGTACTGGGTGGGTGGGTGGCCTCAGGAAGGAGGGGGAAGCATTAATTTAAAATGCATTGACTCATAAAGCTTTTGACACTCTCCCATATGGTATTTTCATAAATAAACTAGTTAAATGTGGACTGGTTGAAACTACTGTTAAGTGGGTGCAACAGCAGTTGAAAAATCACAGTCGGAGAAAGAAAATATCAATATTTTCCTACCAAAGAGGGAGCACGTGTCAGGTAGGATCCCACAGGGGTCTGTGCCGAGTTCAGCCTTACTCAGTTTATTTCTTGACAGCTTGCATGATGAAATAGGGAACACGTGTACATAAATTCTGTACCAACTCTATGGAAATTCTTCAGAGGGCAAGCTTCTAATTCAGAACAGTCCTGTAAATCAATAAGATGAAATGAGTAAAGACGGCTTCAAGCGACAGAAAATAAAATAAAAAGCATGAATAAGAAGCAGAGAACGGCAGACTAGACATGCCTATTGTTGAACAGTATCTGGGGAATTATAATGGATTAGAAGCTGAATGCAAATGAACAAAATTACCACAAAAAGAGCAAATAGTGTGACTGGGGGTTGCTGTAAATGGAGAGCCATACCTAGCACACCTGAGACAATTACTCGGTTGGCTCTTGGGTAGCAGGGACTTGTCACCCGATGTGCTTTAGGACAGCGTATGCTAAGGAGGCTGCAGACACACTGCAAGTCCCGAAGTGACCAACAGCACTGATGTGACCTTCGGGGGTGGCTGGAGAAGTGTCTGCTGGGGCAGGGCGCCGGGGGCAGCCCTAGGGGGCGAGGGGCCGGTGGGAGGGCTGTGCCCACATGGGGAGGGCAGGGGCACCGGGGTTGGTTCTCTGTAGTGGAGATTCCAGGTCAGCGGTGGACGCTGCAGGTCCAGAGATTTGTTAAGTTCTGCTGATACGGTTCGACCAGGTTTTGGGGGACAACAGCACCCTTTAGGAAGAGTTTAGGCAGGAATCTGCCATCTCATCCATTTGATATCCCCTTTGAGGAGAGGGGTGGACTGGACACCTCCAGGTGTCCTTCCCATTTGACAGATCTAGTAAATTAATTGCCAAGCTGCAGAGCCATTCTGATTTTCTTCAGTGTAGGCGGTGCCTCGGTGTTTTGTGTGGAACAGCTTCACCAGGAGCCCAAACATCCACCTTGTGTTCATTAGCAAGGGAATCCCAGGATCGCGGAGCAGTTTGGGCTGGCACGTCCCCCCCAGTGCCAACCCCTGCCCCCAGCTCCATCCAGCCTGGCCTTGTAGGGCTGGAGACCTCAGGACATAGGAGATGTGATTCCAGGTCCCTGCTGGCAGAAGAGAAACTAAAAACTGTGGCTGTCGTGGTGTGGGTGAGTCGTAGGCCCTGCCCCTGGGAAGGGCAGGGATGCGGTACCATTCTGGGCACTGCTATTGCCAGTTCTGTGGTTATCTTGTTGTTTCCGTAGCTTTTACTGTTCACGCATGGTAGTAAAACATTTTGCAAATGTCAGAATAAACAGCGTTAATTTCCTAAGGTTTTGTTACTCTCATTTTACTTAAAGTTACTCAGCAAATCCTGTTCGGATTCATGATTGGCTTGGGCTACTCCAAAGCTGCCCGTTGGCATCTTCTGATGCATTGAAAACAAAGACGAGAGAAGCAAGGAGCAGAACTGCATTTGGCAAGGCCAGAGACCTTGACAAGACCTAATCACCCTAATTTGCCACAACCCTAATCAGCAGCGTGGGAGTGTCCCTGGGGCGTCCTGGTGGCTGGTGACCAGGAGCTGCGCCGTGGTGCCATGCTGCGGGGCCTGGCCGGGCGGCCTGCAGAGAGAGCCAGAGGTGGCAGGGAGGGACAGAGCCATGCTGGGATGAGCAGAGCCACGATGCTGCTTTTTGTCAACCAAAGCAACGAAATGCCTTGGGTCATGCGCTTGTAGCACAGCACTAGTTCATCGGGGTACCTAGTGCCTTCCAAGGGACTTGGTGGCCTTGGTAGTGCTAGGCTGATGGCTGGACTTGATGATCTTAAGGGTCTTTTCCAACCTAAATGATTCTCTGATTCTGTGACTTACACCTCAGAACACCAGAAATGTAGAGGCTGAGGATTAAGTACACTTAATCCCACTTGGGTGGGATGGAGGAGCCAAGGGGCATACCAAATAATTGTGCACCTCGACTGAGGCCAGCATGAAAGCATATATGCCTATATCCTAAAAACGGATGTGTCCGTGATGTCCTGTCAGTAGCTCTGACACTTATTACTTCCACTTTTTGCTCTCTGCACCGCTGCCCAGCTGTAAATCACTGTGCTGCGGCTGCTTTGAATGAGCACTAATTACTTTTTACAGACTTTCCAGAGGTGATATACTGATGAAGTTTGCAAAGAATTAAGCTTGCCTGTAGTTATCGCAGGCTTTCCCAGAGGATCTGAATTCAGTAAAAGGCAAGCCCTTTGGAAAAAAGAGCTGAAGATGCGTGTCAGCATAACCTAAATTCTGCTTTCCTCAAATAATCAGCCAGCATTTCCATGATGTCTCTGCCCTAGGGGATGAGTGCAGGCTGCCCTCTGCAAATAGGGCAGCACATTCAGCCGCTGGGGTGCTAGGACAGTGGATACAGGTGTAATGCTTTTTGTTGAACCGCAAGTCTGTTCATGAGTTTTGCAGAGCAGGGTTACCTGCACTACATTTATATTTTAATACTTTTGCTCTATGAAAGCAACATGCATACCTAGAAAATTTTTACGATACCTGGTGCAACTCACAGGGTGCTGTTAAGCCCTGTGCTTTCTCCTGCCCACTGCACTTAGCTGTTCATAGAGCCATAGAATGGTTGGGACTGGCAGGGCCCTCAGAGCTCCCCCAGTATGACCCCTGCCCCCAGCCCAGGCTGCCCCCAGCCCCATCCAGCCTGGCCTTGGGCACTGCCAGGGATGGGGCACCCGCAGCTCCTCGGGGCAGCCTGCGCCAGGGCCTCGCCGCCCTCAGAGGGAAGGATTTCCTCCTAACTTCTAATCTAAATCTTCCTGCTTTTAATTTAAAACCCCTTGTTCAGTCACTATCTGCCTATGTAAAAAGTCATAGAATCACAGAATGGTTTGGGTTGGAAGGGACCTCAAAGCCCCCCCCCAAGTTCCAACCCCCTGCCATAGGCAGGGATGCCACCTGCTAGATCAGGTTGCTCAGGGCCTCGTCCAACCTGGCCTTGAACACCTCCAGGGATGGGGCATCCACAGCTTCTCTGGGCAACCTGTGCCAGTGCCTCACCACCCTCGGAGTGAAGACTTTCCTCCTAACATCTAATCTAAATCTCCCCTCTTGTAGTTTAAAACCATTCCCCTTGTCCTATCATTATCTCACTGAGCAAAAGTTTCTCTCTGTCTTTTTTACAAGCCCCCTTTAAGTATTTAAAAAGCCACAATGAGGTCACTCTGACTTCCCATGCAGTCGCTCTGTCACAGAAGGCCGCCAGATCGGTCAGGCACAATTTGCCCTCGGTGAAGCCGTGGTGGCTGTCCCACATCACCTCCTTGTCTTGCATGTGCATTAACATTGCTTCCAGGAGGATCTGTTCCATGATCTTCCCAGGCACAGAGGTGAGGCTCACCGGTCTCTAGTTCCCCAGGTCTTCCTTTCAACCCTTTTTAAAAGTGGGAGCGATGTTTCCTTTTTTCCAGTCACCAGGGACTTCACCTGACTGCCAGGACTTTTCAAATGGGCTAGAGAGAGGCTCGGCAACTCCATCAGCCAGTTCCCTGGGGACCCTGGGAGGCATGGCATCGGGCCCCACGGACTTGTACTCAGCTTCATCAGGTGGTCTCCAACCTGCTCTTTGCTTACAGCGGGAGGGACTCGACTCCCCCAGCCCTCATCTTCAGGTTCGGGGAAACAGAGACGTGTGAGGCCTGACTGGCGGTGAAGGCTGAGGCAAAGAAGTTGTTGAGTACCTCAGCCTTCTCCATGTCTCTCGTTACCGGTTCTCTGCCATTTATCAGCAGGGGGTACACTCTCCTTGGCCTTTCTTTGCTGGCCAATGTACCTAGAGAATCCCTTGTTTTGTTTTTTGCATCCCTTGCCAAGCTCATTCCACCTGTGCCTTGACTTTCCTGCTCCCACCCCTGCACACCCGAACATCCCTGTGCTCATCCCAGGCCATAGGGACACAGCCTGCGAACACAGCGGTGAGTTCTCCCCAGGTGCCCCTACTTCCCCTGGTGTCGCATTCATCAGGGCAGGGGGCTTCCTCCCTGGGGATCCTCCTCCTCCAGATCTTCTCTAATTAAAACTCTGGTTTGAGCTGTGTCTTTACTCTTGGGGCGAAGTCTGTCTCTTTTCCTTCTCCATCGTTCCATGCAGCTGCACTTAACGAAGTGAAGCAGCCAGCATGCATGTGTGTGGTTCCTGGTATAATATTGCCGTCCTGGGAGGAGGCAGAGAGAAGGCTGCCAGCATGTGCCTTAGTTTGGCAGTCTGTGATTTTCTGACGTTTGGAGGCTGCAGAGCAATGTTCTGGAGGGGGATGGAGAACCACCAGCAAGCTTCCTTGTGTTCAGAAATGTGAATGAAAAATCAGATAAGTGCTAAGAACAGTGCTCAGACTCATGTTAATTTAACTCTTTTTTTTTTTCCTTTCAAAACCAGGAATGCTAATCATCATTATAATAGCCATCATCAAACCATAGCCATTTTGAACTTACAGCATGGTCATTTCTGCTGGGCTTTTCCTTTTCACAAGAGCATGTGCGAGATGAGTTGTAATGAAAAAGGTCTCAGAATCTTAATTCTCGTGGTTGCAGCTATGTGCCAGCTAGAATGCTTATCTAAAATAAAGCTTTTCAGTACTTGCCAGTAGTCAGCCTTCACAGAGTGTAGATTGCTTAAAATTCTTCTGTGCAGTGGTTAATGTTAAGTCTCTTTCTTATTACAAACCCATTATTACAAAGGTTGCTCCTTGCCCGGAGGGCTTGATGTGGGTAATTCTGCTTTGTCTCCTTTTCATAAGGTCTTAGTCTCCTTCTGGCAGACTTCTCTGACATGTTGCTGCACGTAACAGGGAAGAAAAGAGTTTGTGTGTCTGAAAAATGTGATTTCTGCTTTCATAGTATCTGCATATTGATGCTGAAAGCAATAAATGCCATATTTGTAAAAGCTTCTGAAACAAATAGTTCCTGGACATGTGTGGAGGAGGAATTAACTGCAGTTTGTAAGTTGAAAGAGCAGCTTGAATACCTGACATAGACATGAAAAATGGAATTTCTCGTATTTCAGGAGGAAATGGATATTATGTTAAAATAATGGCACATCCACGAATGACTTTTAGGTAACAACCCGATCTTGTATCTGCACAGGACTGTTCACCTCCTGCTACAGAGTGGTGCTTTCTGTACACATGTGCCATTTCACGTGGCAGGACATCGTACTGGGGTCTGTAGGCAAAACTTGACGTGGATCTGGAAGAGATCTAGCACAGCAGAATTGGTGTATCACTCTTTGGGTTTGTGAATAAATTGTTGCTGCCTTTATGTGCAATGCCTGGGATTTAAAAAAATCATTTTGTTGTGTCCTTCCAGGGTTATTGAGATGCTGCTATTACAAGCGTGGTAGAAACCAGCATGTATTAATTGGACCATACAGACAGATAATTATTTATGTGGAGTTATGTCTGACAAATATTTCTTGCACTCAGTCTCTATTCATAAAAATATTCAAAAGTGAAACAGCTTTATTTTTATAAGTGCTCAAACCAAACAAACAGCAATGCTATGTCATTTAAGGAATCCCTGCTAGACGGTAGTTCTGTTGATACAAACCACTAATTATTTTGTTTGGTATCACTTTCCTCGTATTGTTGTTTGGTGGCCTGTTTCATGAGAGAAGAGAAGAAACTGGGTGCCTCCAGTTCTAATTTTAGACATAGTAATAAAGCTGCAACCCTCGTGGTTTGGCCTATATTCGGAGCTGTCTGACAGCAGAAAGGCAGTGGTAAGTTCTGCTCGGATCAGAGGCGGCAGGAGGTCACCCCAGCCTCAGTGGCCTTGGCTGTGCTTAGCAATCTGTTCCGGCAGTGGCTTGCTGAAGACCACGGCTGCTGGTAGAAATGTCACTGCTGCCATCAGGGACTGCCCAGTGCCTTGGGTCGGACGGGTACGGGTGGTACAGCTTTCCAGAACCTGCAGCAGGCTCAGGGAAGTTCCACATGTGTTCGTTGCACATTTAGGTACCCGAATGTTCTCCTAATCTGTGTTTTAACCTTTAGCTTCAGGAGCTGTTTTGTTTGTGTGACTTGCTGAAACATATTTACACTTTTAATTACTCATCTATTTATTTTAATTTCTAACCGTTTTTCATTAACATTCATTAGTTATTTGCTTTGTATTTACATATGTATGTTTAATTTTCGTATTTATGTATTTATGTTCTGTTTGCTCTCTTTTGCCTTCATCACTACTAGGTTACAGTGCAACCCGGATGCTGCCAGCCGATTAGCTGATGAGCATGCACTGATTGCAACCTATGTGAACCGGCTGCAGAGCGGTGCACGGTCAGTGTTAGGAGAGCGCTCCTGGAGCAGGGGGGGGTGCAATAATGCTGTTTCCTCTGGGAGTCACGTTCCAGTCAAAGGTGTTTGGGCTCAGCCAGCAAACACAGGGAAATACACTCAGTGTTCCCTGAAATCTTCTGGAACTGCCCAAGTATGTGTGCACGCACGCACAAGCATGCAGAGGGGAAGACACCAGCTGGGAAGTGGTCGCTGTGCCCAGTCCCACCCCGCTGCATTCGCTGTGCTAAGAGCCCCGTACACAAACTGGTTAACATCGTCCCAGGCGGGTAAGGTAAATGTTCTTTCCTGACCATTCTGGAATCTCGTTTTTCACCAGTAGGAAACTATCTAATTTCCACCGTAAGTTTTTTCACGGCCAGCTCAAAACCCTTAGTTTTTGTGCCGACATTATTCTGCAGCTCGAACTGTTCTTCCTCCTCCTCGTTGGTTATACTTCTCCGCCTCAGATGCACTCATAGGCCCATGTCCCACCCCGTCACTAGCTTTGCTTACCTGAGCTAACCAGGCAAGCTCTTTCAATCCCATCAATGTGGCCTGCGTAATATGGCAGTCTCTTTCTGTGCCTTTCCAAAGAACGCTAATGCTTTGAAAAATTCATTTCTTTTCTCTCAGCTTTAGTATTTGTGCACATTTGTATTTCATATCTGTGTCTGTGTAGAGAACTTTTACCCTAAAGCCCCAAAATGTAGCTCTCCCGTTTCATCACAGGACATAGCCAGGGGCTTTTCCGTATTCCACTTCTGGACCTAATTAAATTATACCTTTACAGAGCCAGAGTTGTGCTGGAAGGGAAAAGGAGGTTTAGTGATCTGGGGGCTATATGTAAGGGCCTTGCTTTATCCACGTTGTCATCCTCTGGATAACGTTTTTAGAGTCATATTTCATCACTCTGTCATGTAGAAATTTGTATTCTACTGCCATTTTGATGAAGTGCTTTCTGGCTTTCAAGAGAGAAAGTCAGTTTTTTTTCTTGACAGTGAGTCACTGTTGTCTGCTATCACCAGCTATTGTACTGAAAGTCCATAATATTGTTCACAAGACAACAAACCCAAGGAGTTTTGGACTCTCACCTTCAGCCAATTACTGTAACCACCAGTTTTGGAGATACAAAGAAGTTACTGCATCATGCAGAGTATAGGACAGAGTGAAATACTGGATGTAGCCAATAGTGGCCATGTTGCAACCAGCTGGAGTAGCGGCTTTCAGTCATTTAGGTCTTTGAATTAAAAAAATTCGCTTGTTACCAGAGTAACACTATACTCCTTGAAGGAGCCAAACATAAAGAAAATAGTTTTAATCCTGCTCTCTTTGTGGATGGGAGTGTCTTCCAAGTCAGTACAAGGAAATGCCTCTCCACATTCCCGATGAAATCTGTACTCCCTTGTCACTGCTTTTGATCTTTTTTTGATTTTTTTTTTTTTAGGGGTTGGGGAGAGGCAAAAAAATCTCATGTGAAAGAGTATCTTTCTGCTTTTGGCAGGCTGTATGGAGATTCTCAGTGCATCCCAGCCAGCCATTGCAGACCGTGCCCGTTTCTAACCAGGGGGACACCAGTAGGTCCCACGTCAGACAGCGCTTGCTGCAGCAGCCATCAGTGGCCTCCTCTCCTGTGCTCTCCTGTTTGCAGCGGCTCTGGGCTGCTGCTGGAGGCAGGCTGCTGGGCTGCTCTTCTGGCCCCGCTGCTGTTCTTACATTCATCATGGGCCTTCTCCTGCCAGGTCTTTGGGACCAGAGGAGACCACCAGAGCACCTCCTCAGATGTTTCACACCAGTTACTGCGGTGCAGAGCCTAACACCTTGTCTCTCTACAGATGTGGCTTTCAGAGAGCCCTGTGATGGAGAAGCTGCTCATCACACTGAAAATCTGTCCCAGTGACTAATTGTGCTTAAAAAAGAGCCCTACTGCAAATCTGTACTTATTTTTCTTCCACTTACAGTCGCTGATGTTGTGTATACTTACATTTGCTCTTTATCGTTGAGTATCTTTTCACGTCCTTCAGCCAGCCTTTGAGAGCCTTTAAGCCATGGCCAGCTCCATCCCTGAGATTTTTCATTGTATTAAGAATTATTTAATTCTCTGATGTCCTCCAACCAAAAAGTCCATCCAAGCTACATAAGGCTTATAGCAAACAGAGCTCAGTGGACTTCATTTATTTTACAATAATATATTTTTCTTTTTTTCTAGCGACTGTATTATTATGGTAGCTAAGTGCTTTTCAAAGAATTAACAGAAAACCCCACCCTAAAGGATGTGCCACAGGCAAAGACAGCTGCAGAGTGCAGCGAGTTGTGCAGCACACAGTTAGAAAGCTTACAAAGCTGATGAGCTTTATGTTATTACTTGAACAGTTGCTTGTTACATATTTCTTAATCTGGGCATTCATAACGTACATTCCCCTTCATTCAGCACGCCTGCCCCTTTCCATGATCTGCGTGGAGCCTCTATGCCAGCTCTGCTTTTCACCTGAAAACCATTAAGTGGCCCTACTGGAAGTGTCATTATTTTTATGTATTCTGTATTCTGCATTTCCTGCAGAATAGCTGGCCACCACATTTCTGTGTTTTACTTTTGGTCAGTTGCTATAGATGGACAGATGGCTAGTTAGATGCGTGGCTGCTTTGATTTGGTTTCCTTTAAAATACCGACTCTCTGAAACCACAGTTGTCTGCAGCACCACTGACTTTAAAGCAGAGTGAAAAGAGAAAATCACTTTCCTTGAAGAAATTCTATCCCCAAGATGCTTACTCTTGGGTCACCACTAGAATCACAGAATCACCTAGGTCGGAAGAAACATTCAGGGTCACCACGTCCAACCATCAGCCTTACCTACGAAGTCCCATCACTGAGCCATGTCCCTCAGAGCCACGTCCACACATCTCTTAAATGCCTCCAGGGATGGGGACTCCACCGCTGCCCTGGGCAGCCCGTTCCAACACCTCACCACCCTCTCCATGAAAAAATTCTGCCTGATATTCCATCTAAACCTCCCCTAGCACAATTTGAGACTGTTTCCTCACATCCTGGTTGGCACCTGGGACATTTGGACCTTCAACTCAGTGCTGGAAGAATAAACCAAGCCTTCTGCTTGCTGCCCTCTGCCCCTTCTCTGCATCGTGAACTCCGAAGCAGTTTTGTAAGGAGCCGAAGATCTCAAAGCTCCCACCGTGTCTGACCATCTCCTGCACCCTTTACCAGTCCCCCAGCCCTGGCCAGTAGTTGGGCTCCTCCCTTCTGAGCTCTGGGCTGCAGCCAGGGTTATTCTCCCGGTTTTCTCCCTTTCCTGTCCCCCTGAGAACTACAAGGAAGTGAATTTTCCTTCACAGAGCAATGTAAAGAATCCCAAAATGTTTTTCAGGTTGTTTTTAATGCCTTGTTAGTCCTACAGCGAGGTGCGTTGCAGGGGTGCCTTGAGCCTCCCACTTTAAACCTGTGTTGTGTGTTAGTGAGCACACAGGAGGTTCAGGAGGTCTTCCTGAACTCCACTTCCTCTCTGGACAGAAAATATTTCTAAAAGCAAAAGATTCTATATATATATATATATATATATATTACAGCTTTTCCTTGAGAAAGTAAGAAATTGTCAATAACTACTGTCTAATATTGTCGCTCAGGTAAGAGGAGGCAGTAGGTCCAGGAACTGAGAGAGGTATTAGGAGATAGCAGCTTATGGGAAGGTGAATGGGATGGGATGGTTTGTATTCCTGTAACAGCAGGAAAACTTGAGCAGACTAAATTACAGAGGTGATCTGACCAAAACCAGTATCAAATGCAGCAAGTGGGATGGGAAAAATTGTTCGCCTTCAACAAAAAAAAAAAAATTAAAAATGAGCATGAGGTGAGATCACCGAGCCTGGTGTAAAGACTCCATTTTTTGTTCTTTTACTTCTCTTTTCCCACTGCTTTATCTCACCTTTCACCAGTTCCTTCCTTTGCACTATTTGGTGCATGCTGAGAGCCGAGTGCCTTCACATTAATCCCCAGCAGGCCAAACACAGAGGCATAGTGCTGTAATTTATAATAATCTGGACCCCATCTGTGTAAATTGTAGTAGTACATCTGTCAAATTCAGTGCATTGTTTCTGTGCCATCTCAAACACAGCCTGACTTTGAGTCTCAAAAGAGCTCAATTTGTTAAATTTGGCTTTACAAAGGTATGTCTGTGTTTTTATATAAACATAATTTATATAACGTAGGTTTGGTTCTTTGAATAATGTCAGCATAAATCTGTGAAATTAGGCTTAAAGAAATGTAAATTGTCTTGTAAAGTGGTAATGGGGACTGAAAGTAGCTTTTATTGTGTGTTAGATATGTATCTCTTTTCCTCTGCTGTTTTTCTGCGGTGTGATTCTGATCCTGAATTTCATTGCAAATGCGTACAGGTACAGCACTGTGTAATTTAAGGCTGCCAACAAGGTATTTATGAATCCCACATGAAACATCAAGGATAGCATTCGGAAGGCTGTGATCATGAAACACATTGCTCATTTCCACGTTAATGTTGATTTTCAGCTAATGATGTTTTGGTTTATATAACTAATTCACCGGCTCCCTATTAAAGGGAGACTGTGATGGAAATCTTTTGTGCAACAACAAAAAAAAAGACAACAAGCAACTGCTGAATAATTCAGTCTGATGTTGTCTTAGGAAGCTGCTTTTCCCGTGGCTCTCCACTGGTGTTTTTTGGTGGCAAAGCCACTATGCCACAAAACTGCATTGCTAGTGGATCTTAACACGGGCTGATTTCAGTTAATGCGGCTTGAAAGTTATCGTTTGTCCCGTGTGTTTATAGTTAAAAGGCAGTTATTTGTGAGTGCTAGCAACTGGGTCAGTGCTCCCGGCACTAACTGGATTCCCAGACTGATCACATCCCGCACACGCAGACGGGATGATGCTCACGTTAGCTGTGAGGAAGGTCTGGGTGCTGCTGTCCACCTGCTGATCTCGGGGACCTGGCACCTCTTGTCTCTACCCCACTTGTCCTTTTTCAGTATTCGTGTCTGTTTCGTCTGTCACTTGATGGTGCTGTCACAGTTGCTGATGATTATGGGAAATATTTTTAGCATCCCTTTCAGCACCATTTCCAAGACAGCTACAGGCTGTCTGCGTGGGGCGATGCAGGGCAGCTGCAGTTGTTTCATCCTCTGCTAGCTGAGGTGTGAAGGACCCAGTCTCAAATTACGGTGTTTTGCATGGTTGGGTTTTGTCAGGCTGACTTCCAAAGTGACGGTTGCATATTAGTTCATGTTGTTCAGTGACAGAGGATGTTCTGCTTGGGCCAGGATGCATCCCTCCATTCCTCCTCCTGGTGACTGTTCTGCTTTGACACTTGTCACCCCAGATCCCCCGAGGATGAAGCTTTGCTCCTTCATCATTCATATAGGCACCCTTTTCACCTAGAGTAAGCCAAAAGGGTTTTCAGAGGACCTCCTCAGAGACAAACTGATTTTTTCCTAATTATATGTATTTATGAGTTGTTGAAAACTAATTATATTAGTTTATTAATTATTAAAGATTAATTATTTTAGTCATTTAAAAGTAGAGCGTATGCGTCCTGGAGGAAATGCTGCGAGATGTAAGGTCTTGAGAGCAGCCCCCACTTTGGAAGAGGAATGAAAAAGGGAATGACCCAGGTTACTTCCAGTATAACTCCTGTTTCGAGTAGCTGTGTCCCTGCAACACCAATGCCCCATTCCTCTGTTACCCTGGCACGGGTGCTGACGGCTGTTGTGGCTTCTCCCCGCAGCGCCCTGGACAGCCCCGGCAGGCTGGACGAGGAGCACCGGCTGATTGCCAGATACGCCGCCCGGCTGGCTGCAGAGGCTGGGAATGCAGTAAGTAAACGAACCGGCTCTGGGTTTTATTATTCATCTATTTTTACTGCGTATGGAATATGTGGAAGGTGTTTTTCAGAGTTTAATTAGTAGCATAAAGTTAGTAGGCTCCCTGCAATTGTCATCTTTTCTTCACGCACTTGATGCCAAGAGCAGCACGCCTGCCTCGTTCTCTTCACCTAGCCTAGCACAAAACTGCTTTCTCAAACGGCTGGGGAAGAGGAAATGACAGTACAAATGATGAGAAACGAGGCCAGGGGAGACGAGAGAATAAGCAGATCAGTCCTACTTAGTCTAGAGAAGAGATGAGTAAGTAGATACCTGAGGAAAACAAATCATGGAACAAATGTTATGGAATATATTTATTCCAGTGAGAAAGAACCTGAAAGGCAGAAAGAGAGGTATTTTTATGGTTGCAGTTACTTACTATAGAATAAATTAGAACAAACACCCAACCAGCTTTAAATTGGTAAAAATAAATACTGCTTTAACAGAAACTTGCCACAGAGCATCATGGCAATTAAGAGTTTACGGAAATTCAGTAGAATAGTTGCAGTCTAAATGGCAGGGGAGGTATCTGTCTTTGTGTTGCTTTATCCTCACAAAAGCAGAGCAGTGATGACAGGGTTGTTCCTCCATGTGTACGGAGCAGCAGTGGAGATCCCTCAAATTACAGCTGCCCTCTTCGTTGCCACAGCGTGTGCTGCTTAACACATATTCCAACACCTGGCTGCTCTGCCTGCCTGCTATAACAGGCAGCCCTGCCTGTTAGCCCTGCTATAACAGCTATGAGCAAAATGCAGCAAAGGCTCCCTCGCTGCTGCTATAGGCAGTCGCTGTGGCAAAACATGCTATTATCCGGATAGCATATCACATACAGGCTTCGCCTTCAACAGCCTCTGGCAGCAGGAATGACCTTGCTTAACTGCCTTACTGCTATGGCAGAATTTATGTTTCCTGCCACCCATTAGTGTCACAAGAGGAGTATTTTAACATCAGTGTCTTCATTCATCTTTTCATTACATCTTGCTGTATAAATACTTTCAAGTCCTTTCCAGCAAGGTCAGCTCATGCCGTCTTGTAATTTTCTTCAGGGTGTTATCAGCCAGTGATCTGACTTCGTGGTACAGATGGGACCAGATATTTCTCTTTAATTAAAAAAGAATTGCACTTTTAGAATGTTTTTAGCTATCAATTCACAGTATCTCAATCAAATAGTATATTTGCATTTCTGAAGTCATTCAGTTCACTAAAACTATGTTCATGTTGAATATTAAAGCAAGACAGCGTAAATTTTCTGTTTTAGATGAAAAAAGAGGATTTTACGTAGTCTTCACGTAAAACTATTGAGATAGTAAGTGCTGAATCAGTTTTGATCTGGCAGATGGTGGAAGAATTCTTACTCATGACTTGACTTTTTCCAGTAACAAAAACTAATGTGTCAAAATATGGGTTCTGAAAGATCCTAATCATTTAAAAAGCTGTAAATCACCTCAAATTGTTTGTGTGGACTTAGTAGTACTGAAAGAGGTCAAAAATGAAGCAACTTCTTTGGATGTAAAGGAAGCAGCGTTTAGAGTTTATTAAGACTTTCAAACACCTTTGATAAACCACTGCTTTCTTTTCATCTAAGTAAGTTACCCTATAGGGAGACATCAGGGACAGAAATGTAGTAGAGAAAGAAGGACCTGAGAGTAACAGTAGTGTGCTTCCGTCGTGTCCAAAGCTCAACAGCACAGAACCTAAGGTTATTTACTAGATCCAGTGTTAATTCACAGTCAAAAAATAGCAGCCAAAATAGACATACTTTTCATATTCTGAAGGAATCAGAGTTTTAGGCACTCTTCCAAATGCATGGCATCTTCATGGCAGCTTCTAATTATTACTTGCCAACAGGAGATCACCCTTCCTTAGCCAGCCCTGGTGTGACGGGTGTCCAAGTTGGCCATCGCAGCTCAGGGAGGAACAACCTGCAGTCCTGGGACTGCATGCCACAGCTGCAGGGCTCGCTTGGGAAGGTTCATTGCTTGTGCGATGTGGAATATCGGAGATTTGCCAGCCACACACCTTTTTTTTAATTATTCATATAATATCAAACAAAGAGAGGAGCAATTCAGAGGCTGGGAAATTCAAAAGCAAAAAAAATAGGAAATCATTTTTTCTACCCATATAGAATTGAAATCTGGAAGATCAAATGACATCCCCTATATAACAGCCAGAGACCCAGTAAAAGAAAGATAATCATTGGGTATATGGCGGCCAGCTTTACAGGAACGATACAGCAGGACATGCAGGCAAGCGAATGATATTGTACATAAAGGTAATACACAGTGTAACAATATAAAAATATCACAGAAAAAGAGAACTGCAGAATCCTTGTCAGCTGAAATTCCAAATTCTTAATAATAGAGAAGAAATACCGCCCCCCTGATTAGATGATGGTAGTGATCAAGAAATGTTAAGTGAGAAAAGACAAGCTGCAAAATTTGGGACAAGTAAGTAGCAGTGGGAGATTTCAGCTACCCACATAGAGACTAAGTCAATACCTTTTCAGAGGGGGATGCAAAAACTCATTTGAGTGCAATAAAGGATGTTTCCTTGAACACTAGTTTTACAGTCCACAAAAAGAATCCCTCCTGAATTTAGTCCTGCATGGTGCACCAGCGTGAGTTCACGTGGGGTTAGCTGTGCTGACTGATCTGTACTGGTAACCATCACACACTTAGATTTAACAGCAGGAGGGAGCTTGCCAAATAAATCCAGGATGCAGATATTCAGTTTCAAGAAAGGGAGCTATGTAAAAATGAAACAATAAGAAAAAATCCTAAAAGGATCATTCAAAAAAAAAAACCAGAAAGACTGTAAGCTGCCTGGAGACTGTTAAGAATGCTGTATTAGAAGCCCAGGAAAGCTGTGTGTCAACATTCAAAAAGAAAACAAAACCATACAAAAAACTGTTTTTATGGGTCAGTAAGAAAGCTAAGGAGGGTGTCCTAAGGAAAGGATGGCATTAAAGAAATGGAGAGCTTGCCTGAATGAAACGCACGAGAAAGCCCGTAAACATGTCTGGTTAAATGTTAACAGGAAATTCAGAGATGGAGAGAATAAAAAGAGCACTTCTCAAAGGATGCTGAAGTCTATAGTAAAAAGATTTTCAATACCATCAAAAGTAGGATAATCAGTACAGAATCAGTAGGGCTCTCTGAAGACCAAGATGCTGAAGATTAGTCAGGAGAGATAAGACCAAAGCAAAGATGCCCAATGGGTTGTTTGCACCAGTCTTTACTGCTGAAGGTAAACATATGTCGTAGCACATGTAACATACTCTTTATGGCAGGTAAGTACAGCAGAGTAGTCAGGTGGCTTTGAACTAGCACAGCAACTATTAAAACAGGTAACACAGATGTCAGGATATCATTGTTTGGTACTAACTCAAGAGTCCTTGACAGTCTGGAGGAATGAGCTGGCAACCATAAAATCATAGAATCATTTAGGTTGGAAAAGACCTCTAACATCATCAAGTCCAACCGCTAACCTAGCACTGCCAAGTCTACAACTAAACCACATCCCTGAGCACCACATCTGCACGTCTTCTGAACACCTTCATGCAGTTTAACAGAGCTACGTGCCAGTCCTGCACCCGGGACAGGGTAACCCCCTGCAGTGCTGCAGGCTGAGCGCCCTCGGGCTGGAAGCGGCTTTGCAGAAGAGGACCTGGAAGCACTGGTGGGCAAAAGGAGCCAGGAGTGTGCCCTTGCAGCACAGCAGTCAAGCACGTGCAGGACATTATTGGCAAGAGTGCAGCCAGGACGGTAAGGGTCTCTGACCAAGAATGACTTTTCCCCTCCATTCAGCACTGATGAGGCCACATCAGAACTACTGTGTCTGGTTCTGCGCTACACAGTTTGAGACGTGGACATAGTGGAGCACACCCAGAGGCCAGTAAGATGTTTAGTGGTTGTCCTACAAGATGTAGGAGGAGGTGCTGAGAGGGCTGGGTATGTTCAGCATGGAGAAGAGAAAGCAAAGGGGGATCTTACGGCTGTTTGCTGATAGCTGGTGAGCCAGACCTAGCAGAGGTGCACAGTGAAATGATGAGAAGCAACAGGCCGTAGTTACAAGAAGGAAATTCCAACTATATATTAAGAAAACCATTTCACCATGATGATAGTCAAATACTTGAAGAGGTTGTCCAGAGAAGAAGTGGAATCTTTGTCCTTGGAGATAGTCAGAGCTCAGCTGGAAGAGGTCTCGAGCAATCTGCTGTGAATTGGCCCTACTCTGAGCAGCACAAGGACTGGAAACCTCCAGAGGTCCCTTCTCACCTATATTTTTCTATGAATCTAGACCTTAATGAAAGTAGAGGTTGGGAACGAACTGCCATAAAGGAGCCATGGAGTATTTGGAGACTTTAAAACCAAGATAGACCAGTGTCTGTTGGGAGTATTGGAGATATGCTGATGTGAACAAAATTACTTCTTGATGTCCTCTCCAGCCCTATTTCTCTGACATAATATGCTTTTTTTTTTTTTTTAACATGCTCTAACTGCTAGAAATTAAGAGGATTCCAGATGCAGAAGCTGTTCATACAACAGCCTAATGCAAAGTTGTTTATTCTTTTCTTTGAAGTGGTTGACAATGATCACTGCTGGAAATTGTACAGTGGACTTTGTGGTGATGGATCTGACTCAGTCCATCAGTTTCTGCATTTTCTCAAATTAGATAAAATGTTAAAGCTGCCTTCTGCAGGCTTGTTACTGTAATAAATGTCACTTGTAATATGAATACAAATACATTCTATTAACATTTTTAGGGGAAAAGCCTTTGCTTGAAGTCTTACTGGGCCAAAATAATTTTGAGCCGGATCTCAGAGTTAATTCTTGAAATCCAAGTCTGTTTCTTCTTAAAGAAGAAAAATGAATGGGGAGAGAGGAGAAGAAAGGAGAATGCATCATCTGTCACTCGATACATGTAATTTACTTAGTGGTGCAGCAGAGGCTCATGGCATGCAACCAGTGCAATTATACACTGGTAGACAGCAGTTTAGTCTGCGTTCACTCAGGAAAAGCTTTGACTGAGTTACTCCTGTTTTCTTCAAAACAGTCTTCAGAGGGCAGAATCCTTTTTATTGAATTTAAGTTGCTCAGGGCTATGTTTGGCTTGCTAGTTTGGTCACAGCAGAGTGCTGTGGATTAAAATAAGTGTTGGCTGGCTACGCTAGACCGATTAGATGGAAGGCAAAAGAGAAAAGCAGAAGGTGACTAGATGAATAAAGTGAAGAAATTATGAGAAAGAATACCAAACTTCATTTAAATCACTGCTTCTAAGAGCAGAACTGTTTGTCTCCCTCTGCTGATCTGCTCAGGTGGTCAGTCTGAGGTAAGAAAAGATTTGGCATTTCTTATCGAGCGCTATCTTTTTGACAAAGGCAGGAGACTGAAAATGACCTCTGGTGTCCCCAGCCCGCTCACCTTCTCTCTGTTACAAAATCCCCTCTACATACACATCAGGTCCCACCTCGATATTGCCATATTACTTGAATACAGTTAAACCTGCACGTAAGATGATTTTTAAGGGAAGGGATAGTTAAGTATATTTCAGGGGAGGAAGAGTGGACCTGAGGGAACAATGCGAAGCTGTGTCAGGGCAGATTCAGGTTGGATGTTAAGGAATCGTTCTTCACCGAGCGGGTGGCCAGGCCCTGGAACTGGCTGCCCAGGGCAGTGGTCACAGCACCGAGCCTGCCGGAGTTCAAGGCGTTTGGACAACGCTGTCAGGTGCTTGGTTTGATTTCTGGGGAACCTGTGTGGAGCCAGGAGCTGGACTCGATGGTCCTTGTGAGTCCTTTCCAACTCGGGATATTCTGTGATTGTATGATTTTGTGATTCTAAGTGCATATATATACAGCCATTTGTACAAGACAACCCTAGGCCCTCTGTCATTGGTGTCCTACACTACCTCCCTCTTGCCAAGCCAATGTCTCCTTCTCCTCTCCCACCTCCTGCCACCTGCTCTGCCTCAGCTCTTGTTCACCCATTTTCTCTGTTAGCACACTCCCAGGTCCTCCTGGGGTTCTGCTGATGTACCTGGGCAGGCTGATTCCTACAAGCAGAGGTCGGTGTCTGGGCCATGAGCCGAAGTGCCTGCTGCTTCCCACTGACTGATGGCGAGAGCCCCGCTGCAGCCAGCGGCGCCCCGTGGCACTCAGCAGGAGCAGGGGGACACAGAGACACCGCGCACCTAGCAGGGCTCTGCTGACCTGTGCAGCCTTGCTAAGAAAAGCATGAGCACCTAATAAATATGAGAAAATACTCAATTATGGATGAGTTGGTAATTAGGTTGAGTTATGTGGATGAGTTACGATAATTAGGTTCTTGCGCATATTGCTCTTTTTTGAAAACAGTATGTGATTGCTCTTCTTCCCTCAGCATTAAGCAATACTAAAAGCCTATCATCATCTCATCTCATCTCATTAAATCTACTGTACCTACAACCTAAATAATATTTGTAATATTCTCTTCATCTAATTTTTCTTCTTTTAGGCATTAGGTAATATTTCATACATGTTTTTTAAATAAAGAAAGAACAAGTAAATCAGATTTTCTGGTGTACATCTTTCCAGGATAAATCCACAGCCTCATTCTTGGATCTTCTTTCCTTCTGGATACAGTAGTTATATGAACCATTTTTGTTACTTGTTTCTATTTCTGTCTTGATCACAAAGAACACTGTGACACTACAGTGATGGGCAGGTAAAATACTGGTGCAGGCTTTCCATGACATGGTGTAGTCCTTGCACCAAGGAACTGGGAAGCCGATGCCCACAGGAAGCAAGCTTTAGAGGTTTTTGACAGTTTCTTCCAAATCCAGGTGATGGAGGAGTGCAGTTGCCAAACTGGCTTCTGGGGGCTTGATTAAAAAGTCTCATTAAATCCTCTGCTTTCACCCAAAAAGGTGTACTGTAGCTGAGGTCTGAAGGCTCCTTGTGGCGAATACCAGTCCAGCTTGAAAGTCCAGCATTGTGCTCAAGTTTAATGCCCTATTCATAGGAAAACTGAAGTACAGTGCTAGAAGGTTGTACTGTTCCTATGTGATATTAAGGATTTTAAGTAGATTTTACAATCATCTTCTTAGGAATTTTACTGCTGGGAGAGGATGGGGCTTGCCATTTTGATGATCCTCAGAACTTGTAAGAGTTCAGTATTCATGCTGAGCACCAGGACAGCAGAAAATGATGGTGATCACACTTTCAGTCATGTTGGAGAGTTTGCTTAGCTGTGAAACTTTTTTTTTCTTTTTTTTTTCTTTTTTCCTTATAAGATGTTAGTCTCCAGCTCAAAAAGCTGTGGCTTTGGTCTTGCTGCTGTGTGATATAGAACTGGAGACCTGTGTTACAATTCACTGTATCAAAAAGTCTTTTTTCTTTTCACACTCTGCCATACTTCAGAATGCCTTTACTCTGAATAAACTTTGTAGATTGTTTCTGCATGGATCTATAACATTTTGGGGTTTGGTTATGCTGTATTAGTGCCTCAGGAACCCATGTTAGAAAACTGTGGGCTGTGTCCAAGAGGGCCAAGAAAAGATCTCCACATTGCGTCTATGCCATAACAGTCAGGATCATTCTCTTTCTGAGATACTTACTCCTCACGGAGAAAGAAAGCTACATAGGACAAAATATCTAAACTGTTCATTTTCTTATACAAATGTTAAAAGTAGGGTTTGGGGGTTTGTTGTAGTAACTTTGAAGGCCTTACATCTCACACTGGTGCAATGACATTGAGTGTAGAAAGGGGATATGTCCCTGGTGCTCAGTGCTGCTGGGCAGGTAGGGAGCTGAAACAGCTAGGCTTTTTAAAGAGAGGAATTGCAGCAATAAATCTTGAAAGACACAAGTCATTCATACCTGCCCAGCGAGATGGAGTGCAAATGTAAGAATGCTGACTAGTAAGTGAATGTTTTGGATTGCTTGTTTTTATTTTTCATTTTTATTTTTCAGTGCAGAGGATTTAAGAACCACATATGATTTCACAGAGAGGACAGGTACCTTTCATCTAGGTAGTTATTAGTAACATGCAAATGCTCTAATAAATACTTCCTGGATTTACAAGAATAGCATTTGCCATTGCAATCCTGTACCATGTACCCAAGACACTACTGAAAGCTGTGACAGTAAGAATTTGTTGATAATAAAATGCTGGGCAGCAATGAGAGCAGTGACTATAGGCAGGTTTCCTTCCCTGTGTTCTGGAGGAATTTATTCACTGAAGAAATACAGGCTGTCCAGCATGAAACCCAGGTTGATATTTGCACATTTGAATGATATCTCATACTTTCTATTATCATACATAATATTATTTCCTAATAGTATTCAGAACATGCATTTGAAATATTTGCAAGCGCGAGGTGTAGTGCACTGCTCATATATGAACTTGATTGGAAACCCTTAGGCCAGTAACAGGTCCCACACAGCGTCCACCAGCACCTCAGCCACTTTTCAGAATCATTCTACCCTGAAAAATACTTCCCTCACCCATGAAATCCGCTGTTTTCAGAAGAGCAGTGACTTCCAGAGATAGCTGCAAAAGTTCGTTAAGCCCTTCACTCTGTAAAGTAATCTGCAGTCATCTAGGCTTGAGAAAAGTAGTGACAAACTGTCAGGTCTCCATGTCCCTGGTAAATTCTTTCATTGCGACACTGCATTTTTCCTTATGGGCTGCAGGAAGCTACTTGCTTGTCACAGAGAAAATAGTGGCATTTCTTGGGTAGGTTGTAAAACAATCCGGGGGATTATTGATCAGCAGTGACTCAAGGAATGATTGAGACTGCTGATTCTGTGAGCAAAGTGACTGATAGGAGGTTCTCGGTTACTTAAATGACTTCCCATCTGTGAGAGAAAGTGAATACAGGTGCCCGGCATGCTTTGTTTGGATCTCAGGTGTGTTCATGGGTAGAATGGCAGATACTGCGCAGGTACTGCAAAGTTTGTCTGCTTTAAGACTACCAGGCTCTAGGCAGCTAGAGAAAAAAAATGAAATAAATGCAGTTCTTGAGCTACTAGAAAAGTCACCCAAAATTGCAACCTAAACACAAAGACTTCTTCCCATCATAGAAAGAACTGAAAAAAAAAAAAAGTTTGTGGTTAAAAGCAGTTCTTTGTTACTGCCAATGTGATGGTCAAATATTTTATTAGTTTTTGTGAAATAATGTGGTTTTCCTCACAGGTCTTTAGAGGTTTATAAATCAGTCTGAAAGGAGACCCGTAACCAGAATTATAACAGAGAAAAAAGGAAGACTGAAAGAGAAAACCTAATCAAAGGGCTGGAGAGGTGGTGGGAGCAGAAAGGTGCCTGGGAGTCAGATATTCTGGCTTTAAAGGAGAAAGTTAAAAAATGACTTGAATCAAAACAGAAGAGAGTGGAAGTTGTTTATTCAAACAACTGTAATATATGTATCTTTGAGCAACCTGGTCTAGTGGGAGGTGTCCCTGCCTATGAGGGGGGGTTGGAATTAGATGATCTTTAAGGTCCCTTCCAACCCAAACCATTCTATGATCTAGGCTGATGATTCTAGATTCACGAGGTTGAAAATAGAGAACTCTAATATCTTTAGATTTGATAGAAATATGAGTTATAGGACATTCTGAGGGTATCTTAGAAGAAAGATGACTTTTTTTTTTAAGTTTTTTAAGATAGGATTATTATTTATCATATGTTCTGAGACATTCCTGTTTACAATACTGCAGGAAAAAATACTCAGAAAAAAGTTGCAGCTATGGAAGCAGCAGTTGATGCGTTTCCAAAATGGATTTAAATAGAGAGAACAAAGCTACCTAGCTTTGTTTATTGATTAAAGGAAGTTTTTCTCTTGCATCCTTTGTAAGAGAACAGTGACCTGTGAGGAATCTGTAGAGGGTGGAAATGGCAAAACAAACAGCCTTGCTCTGAAGTATGAAAATTAAAGCTGAACATGGCTTTTTAAAATCCGATCGTACCCCTTATCTCTATGCAAGTAATAGTTTGATGCTATAGATGTAGATGCTTTACATGCAGGCACTCGCATCGATAAAAACTGGAGCGCCCCGTTGGCTCGGTGGCTGCTGCGTTTGAGTGACGGAGGGGTAGCTGCAGGCATTGCCTACTGTGGGCCAGTTCAGCTTTGCATGAGCCTTCTTGGGCAGACGCTTAGCCAAGTAATTTAAAAAAACAAAAACAAATAGTGGATGGAGTCCACTCCAGATGGAGTCCATTGAGGCAATTTGTTCCAATCTGTAAGTTCATCTACCGATAAAAAGATTTTCCTGAATCTTAACATAATTATTCCTTGCTTGGTTTGAGCCCACTAAGCATTCTCCTACTTCATGGGACATGAAGAATAATATATCACTTTCCTCTTTGCAATAAGCATTGTATATTTAAAATTTCTTACGTTGTCTCCTCTCCTTCTTTTACTCTCTTCAGTCTTTCAGACTTTCCTCATTGTCATTATTTATAGACCTCTGGTCATTCTTGTTCACCCTGTTTGCTCCAGTTAGCTCTTAGCTTTTTTTGAATTACTCTCAGGCTGGAAACAGTAGTTCACCTGGATTAGAGAACAGGGGTAAGTCACACATTATAGCACACAGCACCCCCTGTTTCAAACGACCCATTCCAGGACTCTGCAAAAGCACGATGTTATTGACCACATTTGGTTTGCAAACCACTCTCATTTGCAGATCCTTTTTTGCAGAACTGCTGTCTTTATGCAGGTGTTTATACAATTGACAGGTTAAAAGTAAATATGAGAGTTTGCACTTGCCTTGATAGAATGCAACCTATTTCTTCAAACCATTTCTAGAAGTTCTCACGTGATTTTATATTTTAATTGTGTCCTCTAAAGTCCTATGAGCTTGTCACAGTGTGATACAGTCTGCAAATGTGAAGCAAATACTCTATTCCATCTTCTATGATATTAATGAAAATATGTAATGTTACCAGATCTAAGAGAAAAGCTGTAAAACCCATAAGGGGATGTCAGAAGCATGGCTGAAGTGAAAGTGTATCATTAATAGTTTTTCTCCTATATGCAGGATTATATTTTTACTATGGAAGACAAGTAGTTTGCTGTAACATGATTTCTTCTTAAAACTCTATGTAGACTGTTACTTAGCCTATCTTCTAAGTACTTCCAAGCAGTTCTATTACGTGTTTTCTCTCCAGGAACTAAGGTTAAGCTGAGTGGTCTGTAGTTGTTAGTTCCTTCGTACATTGTTTGCAGATGTGAGCTTTATGGATACCCTGTTCTGGCCTCCAGAGCGTCGCCTTAAGAAACGTAGTGCTTTTGGAGGTGAACACGAAAGCTCTGAGGTTGCTTTGGGTTTATGTAAGTACGAAAAACATAGTGCCCTGATGAATTTCTTCACACCCCAGCTACTTGAAATATCTAAGTTGTCTGCAATCAGTTTTTTAAACAGAGTTTTTATTCCAAGATTGTAAGTTACTTGTCCTGGACAGTTAAAGTTTTTTAATATTAGACCATCATGGGTTTTTTTTGTTGTTGTTGTTGTTGTTTTATATAAAGCCTAACCCAGAGAGCACAAATAGAAATCCCAGGGGTGCTCTCAGACGCGAGGCTGCACCTTGCACTCCTGCTGGCAGGAAGGATGGAGCGTGCGGCCTCCCAGGATGCCTGTTCATTAAGGAGGCTGGCACAGGGGCTGTGTCTTATTACCCAGTCAAGGTCAGATATATTTAGAATTGTCAGACATTTTCTGGACAAGCGTGCTAGCAATTAGACTTGTGCCTCTGTTGTTTTTTCTAACAGGCTCAGTGCTGTCCATGACGCTCTGATACTCTTACTTTCTGGGTATGCAAGAATTTAGACTCTTCTTCTCCTGACTCCACAATGTAGCACAGATTAGGTGAGAGATAAGTGCGATTTCTCAAGATCAGAGCACTCCTCAGCGTACAATAGACACTCAGGCTTTGTGTATAGCATACTTATCAAACACTTCTAGTGCCTGCATCTATAATACTGAGCTCTCTCACCCACCCGAACAGTGCAGCTGCTACAAACCACCTGTTGCAGATGGTTCTCAGCTTAAGGTAAATCCCAAACCATGCTGAGAATTTCTCAGAGAGATAGCTAGGCTGGGCTAAAAATATGTCAGGGGCCATACTAAATATCTGCTAATGTGGGTGATCAAGTTCCAGTGCCTCTGCCTGGTGCTTTTTAAGTCACCAGCATAGGCATCCCCTTTGCAAATGTTCAGGCTGAGCATCACATGCCATTCGAGAACTTGGGAGGTTTAGATGTTGGTGAACAATTGGCAGCCTGATTTTTTTTTCTGGGTTTCTTTAGCCTTGAGAAGACTCATATGAGGCTTATTATCTATTTCTGCATGATGGTGGCAACTCAGCTGATGGAGCCAGACTTTTTTCAGTGGTGCCCTCTGAAGGGCAATGGACTTGAGCTCAATTCCATTTAAACAGAAGAAAAAGCTTCCAAATGGCAAGGGTGCTCAAACACTGGAATAGGTCGCCCCTACAGGTTGTGGAGTCTCCTTCCCTGGAGATATTCAAACACAGCTGGACGATGTACGCTTACTGCGTTCAGCTCTGGGGTCCCCAGCACAAGGACACAGAACGAGTCCAGAGGAGGGCACAGAGATGATCAAGGGGCTGGAGCACCTCTCCTGAGGGAGACCAGGGCTCCAGCTGAGGGAGTTGGGGTTGTTCAGCCTGGAGAAGAGAAGGCTCCAAGGAGACCTTACAGCGGCCTGCCAGTACCTAAAGAGGGCTGCAGGAGAGCTGGGGAGGGACTCTGTCAGGGAGTGGGGTGATGGAACAAGGGGTAATGACTTTAAACTAATTAGGGTAGGTTTAGATTAGGTGTAAGGAAGAAATCATTTACTATGAAGGTGGTGAGGCACGGTCACTGGTTGCCCAGAGAAGCTGTGGGTGCCCCATCCCTGGCAGTGCCCAAGGCCAGGCTCAATGGGGCTGGGGGCAGCCTGGGCTGGGGGGAGGTGAATGGTTTGGGTTGGAACTGGATGATCTTTAAGGTCCCTTCCAACCCAAGCCATTCTGTGATTCTATCATTCTATGATGTCCTGAGTACCACACTCTACTTGACTCTGCTTTGAGAAGGGTGTTGTATTAGACATCTCAAAAGGTCTTTTTGAACTCCAACAATTCTGTGACATGGAGTTACATCTATAACTTAACTGGACTTTTGGAAGAAATAGAACAAATAAGAAAATACTGAATTGTCATACAAAATACACACTGCACAGTTTCCAAATGACCTCTCAGCTTGTGACATTTGAGCGAGCAGCATGTGGGATGTTCCTCCTCTTGGAGACTGTGCAAGTGAAATGGGACAGTGGTAATACAGGCTCAGATTCCTCTGCAGTCTTGTCTTTGCTCCTGAGGGCTTGAGTACTTTAGGTCATGACGGTGATTTCAGGCTTTGGACAGGGTTTCTGAAGAAAGGGATTAAGGACAAGGCTGTTTTCATAGGCACAGTCCTCCTTTGTGGCAGAACAAAGGTTCCTGTGCCTCAGATGGAGCCCCAGGAGCCCCAGAGGAGGCTGCAGTTGAAGCACGTCACCTGCGCTTGTCCTCCTAGCTGCTGGCAGCAGGACATGGGGACACCACGGGACCTCAGCTCTGTGACTCACCGTTTTGGGGGAACCAGCTGGTCATAGCAGGTGTCATCAGCACAGGACAGAGGTTTCACAGAGAGGTCACCTCAGAAAGGACAGCGTGGTGGCAGTGCTGCTGCCTACGCTGCGCTGGAGGCCCCAGCACCACCTGAACATCACGGCCCTCTTCTGGCTCCTCTGCCCCCCGGCCTGGTCTGGGAGCAGCGTGCACCCTGCGCCTGCCATTGCCGGGGGAGAGGGCCCTTTCTGACCTTGCCACCAAGGACAGTGCTTCTGCACTGAGGTTTCTCTGGTACTTACGTTCTATTTTCTCACACTGTTCATTTTAACTCTCAAGCTGGTTTGGTTCTTCTTGCCTGGGCCCTGCCTTACCAAGCAGCTTTCACACTGACAATTTCCACGTCATTAGGAAACTCCTGAATTAGCCATCAGATCGCTCGGGAAAGCGCAGAAGACCAGCTTGTAGTCGTGTCACTCAAGCAAGGCTCACTTACCACATACAGACCTCCCCACCACATGAGTGTCGCATCGCCCAAGGAGAGAGCTGCTATCCGTGCTTCAGCCGAAGTCCAGTCAGGGTTGTGTCCAGGTACCCACAGTGAAACAGCTCAAAGCGTAGCGGTGTCTGCCGCCTCTGTCCTGGCACTGCTACTGTCCACCTTGTGGAAGCAGCAGTAGATGCCGAGCTCTTCATCCATCTGCTGTATTTCTACCAAATACTTTCCGGAAGTGGTTGTGAAAGTGTTTTCTCAAACCAGGAACCCAACCTGAGGTCTTTCTGAAAATGTTGTGGTAAAAATCTCTGAAATCTTGAGATCAAATGAGAATGAAAAGGCAAAAACAGAGCGCCGAAACTCGGAGCTGTTGACAAAGCCCCGGAGATCTGCCGCTCGGCACAGCTGCTGCGTAGTGCCTTGGTACCTGCCGTCATCCTTCTGGCACCAGCAGTGGGGTGACTACCAGGCGCCCTTTGCCCACTTCTGGACTGTTCTGCCACATCCAAGGCATCCTTGTGGTAATGTCATAAACGTGACAAGCTCAGAGTTGAACTGCGAGGTCCTTCTCCTCGCTCCGGTCCCAGCGCACAGCCGCTGCGGGATGGGTTGGCAGCGCTTACAGCATCTCCTCCATTAGCACACTTCTGGGGATACTGACACCCCATTTCCCAAAGACGTGGCAAGAAGCATGGCACCATGGCCGTAGTCATCTGCACTGCCAAAATGAGTGCACCCTATCTATGCTGGAGCCAAAGACAGGCAGAGTAAGGAAGTCAGAGGCAGTAATGACCCGGTGCCAAAAGCAGACCCTATGTACTGCCTTGTTCCTCAGCCAAGGAGACCTGTCCTCGATGAAAGATGTCTCCCCAGCTCCAAGTTCTCCCAAGGAGAACTTCTTGTGTCTGATGGCCAGGATGGTTTTGAGTTGCGTGGGACCTCCTAAGCAGCATCTTAGGATTCCACTGGCGAAATGCACTGAACCAGGACAAGACCCTATAATTCTCTTTCCATTCTTAGTCCTTGTAACTGGCTTCTTCATCCTGCAGCCCAGCTGCTAACAGGTTCTCCCACAAAGTACAAATCCTTGTTTAATTGCGCAGTGCTTTTCTCAGTGGTGGTGATGGCTGCTGGTGAAAAGTGTGCCAAACACAAAGAGGCAGTGAACCTGGATTCACATTTAGTTAGCGCTGAATCCACAAAAGCTAACAGCACTGAAAGACTTCATTTAACCCCAGCGTCACTGCTGAGTTGATGAATTGGAAGAAGGGGAGAAATTGGACCTAGAGAAAGCATGAGAAATTGGTATCGGCTTGCTGCAGAAGCTGTTTGAAGACCTTGCTGTAAAGATATTTCTGTCAAAATATTTCTAAGCATTAATGACACTACATTGTGCCAGTGTATTATAAGAAGAAAATGGAGAACAGGAGTTAGTCACGCCGTCAGCAGTGTGTTCTGATGTTCAGCAGTGGTATAGGTACCATGACCCTGGCTATAAGTTATTCTAACTTTTCTTCACTCACTGACGTAATGGAAGGTCAGTGTTTCACTAAAAGACTTTATGATAGAAGGTGTAACTGCATCTCTTCCCAGGGAAGCCTGTCTGTGCTTTAAGAACAGGTAGGTATGCTGTATTTTTTTCTGAAGGTCTTTTAAAAAATGGCAAATAAAATTCCTCAAACTGATGGTGTTAACAGATGATTCATAGCGTAGGCAGAGGTACCCATAGCCAGAGTCCTATGATTTCATGAGTCCTAAAGCAGTATTTCTGAGACACCGTGATCAGATGTACCCCAGTAGTCCATCTCAGCACAGCTTTTTTAATAGCTTTGCAATCTGGGCTGTTAGTATTGTACTGTGGCAGTCAGGAAACATGGGACTGGATCCAAACAGTGTCATATGTGGTTAACAGGTAATGAATACTGTGTTTAATTTTTCTCTGTTCTCCATCCACCAGCCTCGCCCACCAACAGACCTGGGTTTCAACTTTGATGCCAATAAACAACAAAGACAGCTGATAGCAGAGCTGGAAAACAAAAACAGGTAAAAACCAAGCTTTGATCAGTATTGTTTAAGGAGAAACATTTGAGGAGAGAAAAGCCTTTAATCCTATGCTTTGTTGTTTTTAACTGTTTGTATTATATCAACCAGATTGTTTTCCTAGATCTTTTGTTGAAGGGTGTATCTCCCTCATTAACCAATTAGCACCATGCTGATGCAGCTGCAGTGCTATTATTCCTCAGGGAGTAGGTTGATCTTTTTAACTGATCTTCTTAAAATCATCTTAACCAATACTGAGTATCTGTATTGCTGTCCTCAAACCCAGCAAACATCACAGCTGGGTAAACCATTCAGGTGGCAGCAGGAAAATAAATCAGCTACGTCGTAGAGCAGGCAGGTTGAAAGATTGGGGTGGATAAACATAACTTGGGAAAAATGGGGATTTTTTCCTTTTGCTGGAAGACAAAGGAGTCTGAGGAAATTAGGAGGCCTGAAAAAAATAGGAGATGGACTGTAGGAGCTGGTTTCCTTCTCTTGTTCCAGAGGGGCTGTTAAGAGATAACTGTTTCTGTTGTAATACTGCATTTGCACTTACCTGCTTCTTCACCACCCACATGTCAAGTTCATGTTTCTCTGCCTAAGAGAAAGTAAGGGGGTGCTGTTCTAAAAAGCAAGCTGTTGAGCAGTTGCAAAAGCAACACGCTGTATTGCCCAGCCAGCCAGTAGGTCGCCTTGGGGTCCTGGTGCTGTGCTGGCCTCACAGCTATACCCGGGTCTCCCTGTTCTGGGTGCGTAGGCTTGCATCACCCCTTGGGCCTTGAGAATTGCCAAGGCAGCCTCAGCAGACCAGGTAAATATATTTAGTAAGGTTCATTTGGAGGAGTCCCAGTTCCTGAGGGGTTTGTGTACCTTGATCCTTGCACCATGTAAGTGTCATAGTTTTAGTACGCTACCAAGAGAGCCTGCAGGTATTTGAAATTATTCATTAAGATCACAGATAAGGGAGATCTAAATCAGTGCTGTTATGAAACCTCTTAAGGAGAGCAGCTTAAAGAAAGAGCAAGGGGGAGAGATTTAGAGATTGTAATCTTCATTCTCAGATCAGAAAGATTTTATTTCTCTGTTAATAAATGAGTCCTGAGCCGCAAGGGATGCATCTCCTACCCGCAGCAGCAGCTGGGAGCACGTGCAGTGCTGTGGCTGCTAGCTGCTTGCCTTCCCTTTGTGAGGCCTCAGGGCAGCTCGTCTTTGTTACTGTGAGCTGATACGGCCAGGAGCTGGTGCTTGGCTTACTCCTGCTGCCTGCCAGGAGCCTCGCAAGGGTGAGTGGGAGGCCAACCAACATCAGCCCTGCTGCCGGTGCCGCTCCTTCAGAGCCCTTCTGATGGAATATGTGTGAGAGCGGGCTATGCTGAAAATGGAGCTTCCTCTTAGAGCGGTCCCTTAGCCCATTCCACACAAAAGGTTTTGAAGAGACCTTGCCAGCATATGGCATGCGAGCAATTTCATGCTTCTTATTACTTAAGTAATAAACTTCCTGTGTGTATTACAGCAATTCATAGGACTGCGCTAACTTACCTGTCTCGGATTTGAGTCTGTGTCAGTCATACATGAAGACTGACAGAAAGAGTGCTTGAAGGGTTGTAACAGTATTTGAAGGGTTATAACAGTATTTTAAGAGCAGTATAAAGGCTGACCCTATTCCTCTTTAATCTTCCCTCTGTCACTGATATAGAGAGATACTCCAAGAAATTCAGCGTCTGAGACTGGAGCATGAACAAGCCTCACAGCCCACACCCGAGAAAGCCCAGCAGAACCCAACTTTACTGGCTGAACTCAGGCTTCTACGGTAAAAGAAATATCTAAAAGCTTGTGTGCATTTGATACCGTGGCTGATCAGCCCATGTGGTCTGTTCTTTAGCACAGACAATGATAAATGTTATCCTGGACAGCATAACAGCAGCGTATCTTCAATAACCCTAAAGTGTTACTTTGAACTGCTGAATTCTGAAGACTGACGGCATATTACAATTTGTTCTTTTATAAGTGGATTTAGAAGTAAATAAAAGTCTCTGAAAACAAATTCTTTGTATAGTTCAGAAAACTGTTTGCAAAGAAGAAAAACTGAGCAGAAAAATGGTTTAACTGCTTATTATGTATTGTACAAAAGGGTGGAATTGAAGATAAGTGTCAGTTATTTGATTAATCACTGAAACTATGAAAATTCATACCTACAAATATTCAGACACACAGCCACAGTTGGAGAAAGATCTTCAAAGCCTCTTCAAGTTTACATTTTTAAGTAATGGAGAAATTGTCAGTATTTATAGAATAAAGTGTTTCATAGTTTGGATAGTCACAAGTGTATTCTCTGGCTATATTTTATTTCATCTTCCATTACTAGTTGATTTCATAGCTTAACCTTCAAAAATGGTGTTTGTAATCTAAAGTAGGTTTTAAAATTTAAGCTCTTGGCAGCAACAGCTCTTTGAAAACTACATTGTATTTTATTTGCTGAGGTAAACTTTTTTTCTGTCCACTTAGTAAATGGCAAAATTGTTGTGCTTCCCATTAGTGCTTAAAGGTTTTCCGTAAAGTGCAGTGGTCTTGTCATGGAGCTGCTACAACTGAAGGTGGTGTCTACAGAGTATAATCTAGTCCCATACGGCAAAATTTAAAGCTTTCAACTTCTGTCATTACTTTTTCATACAGAATGTGCTACATTATGGTACATTTCATATCTCACTGGTATTTTCATTCTTTAATGATAACAGTGCAGAGATTTTCTAGCTATGTGCTTTACATAGCTATGTATGTATTTTTTAAATGTTTAAAAACTGGGGAGGAAGCAGAAGATATCAACAAATGTTATGCAAGAGCTGGAAAAAAGGATATTGCGAGGCAACTTGATATGCTGTTTGATCCAACAGAGAAAGATGCAATAAGCGCCAAGAGCTTAAATTGGAAACCAGGCACATTCAGACCACAGATAAAGCATGTGTTTTTTGAAGTGAGGCAATGATCTCAAGAGCAGTAAGAGCTTTCAGTTTCTTGATGTCTTTCATAGAATCACAGAATTGTTTGTGTTGGAAGGGACCTTAAAGCTCATCCAGTTCCAACCCCTGCCATGGGCAGGGACACCTCCCCCAGCCCAGGCTGCCCCCAGCCCCATCCAGCCTGGCCTTGGGCACTGCCAGCGATGGGGCATCAGCAGCTCCTTGGGGCAGCCTGCACCAGCGCCTCGCCGACCTTAGTGGTGAGAGTAAAAAGTTTCCTCCTTTAATCTAAACCTGGCCTCTTTTCGTTTAAAGCTAAACCCCATTCCCTCTTGTCCCATCATCACACCCCTGACACAGTTTCTGTGAGTCCCTGTCACAGTTTCTCCCACAGGAGATTCACTAATGTAAAAAAGGTTGAATTACAGCATTGTACTTGGAGGGGAGTGAGAGAGCAGTTGTGGTGGAGTCCAGCTGCCTTGCAAGGTAAAACTACCACAAGCATGTACAAACAGTCAAGAATTATCATGATTTCCAATCTGTCCTTCTACATCACCCAGGCTAGGAAATTTCTTCCTGCAGTTCTCTTACCAATGGACTAAGAGTATCCACCCATTCCAGACAGACATTTGAGCTTTCATTTTAGAGATGGAAAGAATACCACATCCCCTCATACTGTTAATGAGATCGTCAGTTAGCTTCTGTGCTTTGTCTGTGCTCAGTGGGCTAGGAGTGTGCATGTTATTTCTAACCTTCGTATGCCGAGTGCCATTTTCCAAACGTTGTCTTTCTCTGTGCTTTTGTCTGCTGAGCTAAAGAGATCCTTTTCAAAACTCCTGTCTGAATGCAAGTACTTAGAGATTTTGACTCCTTCCCTTCTTCCTCTTCCTGCATAAATGACTTGAATGACCTCGACAGGCTGGAGGGATGGGCTGAGAGGAGCCTCATGAAGTTCAACAAGGACAAGTGCAAGGCCCTGCACCTAGGGAGGAATAACCCCAAGCACCAGTACAGGCTGGGGGCTGACCTGCTGGAGAGCAGCTCTGCAGAGAGGGACCTGGCAGTCCTGGTGGACAGCAGGCTGACCGTGGGTCAGCAGTGTGCCCTTGTGGCCAGGAAGGCCAATGGGATCCTGGGGTGCATTCGGAAGAGTGTTGCCAGCAGGTCAAGGAAGGTGATCCTGCCCATCTACTCAGCCCTGGTGAGGCTTTACCTGAAGTATTGTGCCCAGTTCAGGGCTCCCCAGTACAAGAGGGACATAGAACTACCGGAGCAAGTTCGGAGGAGGGCTATGAAGATGCTGAGAGGCCTGGAGCACCTGTCACACAAGGACAGGCTGAAGAGAGCTGGGCCTGGTCAGCCTGGAAAAGAGAAGACTGAGGGGAGACCTCAGAGGAGGTCTACTACTTGGAACCAGAGGTCCCTTTCAATCTCATTCTGGGATTCTGTGATTCTGTGAACTTCTTCAGTCTCTCCATACAGCAGGTTTGCCAGATCTCCAGCTTGCTGTGAAGTTCTTCCTAAGTCCTCTGCATCTCTTCTATATATAGGCTGCAGTGCTGGCTGCAGTTCTCCTAAGTAGTCACTGGTGCTATAGATAGAACTAATGTTAGCTTTCTTACCACCAAACATCACTCTCATTAATAAATTCAAAGCACGCATTAATTTTCTTGACTGCATAGCATCACACTGGAAGTTCACAATTGGCGGGTTAGCTGGGATGGCAACGTACTCACCAAGTCACAGCCATCCAGGAGCCCTTCCCCAAGCCTCTGTGAGCAGTGCCTGATGACCTTGCCTTCGATAACATTTAAGCACACATAACCAAATCATCTCAATTGCATGTATGAAAGCATGAAATGTTAATCCATGGTAAATCAGCTTGTCACAGGTTTAAAAATTTGCAGACAACACAGCCCATAAGGATGAGTCAGCTCTATCACATTGTTGGCAAAGGTAACCATGGATGAAGTAAGGCTGCATCTGTCATCTTACAGATTTCTGTCCTGTTGTTCTTAGTTTCTTCTGCTTGCATGTGCTCAGGATGCTCATTTATACACAGGTGCCATGGATCAGTTTGTTCCAGGCATATGCCTCAAACTGCATCTCTGCATTTCTGTCTCTAGAGACTGACCTGTCATTTTTATTTTATAACATTTAACACCTTTTGTCATTGACAAACAGTTCCTCTTTTTTCTTCCCTGAAAGGAAAAAAAAAAAGAAAAAAAGAAAAAAAGAAAAAAAAGAATAACATCAACCAAAATCTGATACACACAATGATGTTGATTCTTAATTAACAATTACATTTGGAGAGCTGCACATATTCAATATGTTGATTTTTACATTATTTGTAATTGTTTACCAGAATGTTATATTAAATAACTATAGAATAAAAAGCTACAGACTTCGAACTGACCCACAGAAAAGGGACAATATAAACATAAAGAGTTATGCTTATCATGCTTTTTTAACATATTCCAGGTGACCATGCATATATAATCATCTCTTTGCTGCCTTGTTGTTTTAAATATATATATATATATATATGGGTATTTAATAACCACATTCATCAAAATACAAAAAGAGTTTAAAGATACCTAGGATAGCTAATCATAGAATAGTGTTCATAATGTTCTGTTCTTTTAAGAATCAGTATAGAAACTGGTTAATTCTATAATGTAATCTTAACAGTTTTCTGGTTGGGGTGAATGCTTTCTGTGTATTGTATTCACAGTCACTACAATAAAAGCAAGTCATACTCAACAAATATATTCCATCTAAGTAAGAGGCCTGTTTCAGTTCCAGATTCTGATGTCCAATTGGTGCTTCTAAAACCTGTTGGTTATTAAAATTCACAGAATGATTTATCCATTGTACATCATGTAACAGTATAGATAAGATCTAAGGCATTTAAAAATTCAGTCTTCAATATGTGGTGCCTTTAACTTTGGAGGAAGACATTATTATGTCCACAAAAATAACTGTCAAAGACTAGATAAGCCTTTCTCATCTGCTTTTTCTTACAGTTATTTATTATTCCAAAGTTTGTGATTTGTGGGGTCCAGCATTTTTTAAATCATATAAGATACTGAACTTCTGACGTGTTGACAGTTCGTCTTTGAATTTCTCTTTGTATTAGTTACTTCTTTGTGTTTTTTTTGTTTTTTTTTTTTAATATAAAAACAAACCATACAGTCATATTTCCTTAGATCTCCCGCAGATAGGCATCTGTAGAAATGCAGTGGTTTTTTGATGCCAAGGAGAGGGAAAGACACTTATTGCCTCCTATTCTTGTTACATGGGTTCTGGTAGAATAGAACAAATGTGTCAAAGATCGTACGTCACACTGCTGGACAGAAATAGCTCTGCCGAGTCTCCATCCAGATAGGTGATAGCCCAGTGCTTTTCCTTTCCAAACATCTGCAGCCTTTTCTCCTCTTTTTTTTTTTTTTTCTTTCTTCCCTCCCATAGTTCATTCTTGTCTGAAAGCTCTGCAGGATGCCTGGCTCTGACGTTAAGAGTGTTCTTAAAAGGAAGCTGGCTTTTTTTCTCAAAATACAGTGCTTTTGAAAAAAGCTTTCTACTACCAAGATGTTAACTGTAGATTTCTGGATTTTAAGTGAAAAGTCTGATTTTTGTATATAGGTTTCATGGTCATTGTACAGTATTTTGCAATATTTTTATAAACTGGAAGCAGGGGGGAGTGACAAAAAGCAGAGTTATGTCTGAATTTCCTGACGTGGTTTTGAAATACCCAAAGTTTATTTTCTGACATTTTCTTTCATATAACTTGAACAGGCAGAGAAAGGATGAACTGGAACAGAGGATGTCTGCGCTCCAAGAAAGCAGAAGAGAACTGATGGTGCAGCTTGAAGGGCTGATGAAACTGCTCAAAGTAAGCCATTTCATGTCAGAAATGCAGTGCATCCTTCTCTCCCACAGGTCTGGAATTCACTATTGCCGTTCTGAGATTCCTGCTTTGCTGTTCTTACTATCATAAATACTTCATAAGGAATACAAGGACTTTGCAAAAAGTCATTTCCTTACTGGCTCTGCATATTGGTGCAGATGGTTAATGAGATTTCAGGTTCGTATGCTGCTCTTTTGGTTAAAATATCAAGAACATGTAAGAATAGGAAGGTTTTGGAGAAAAATTAGATTAGGTAATAATCTACATGCTGTTCTGGGTAACAATTTAGTTCTGAGTTTAACTGGAAAATAAACAGGAAACTATAGTTACTGTAGTACAGAATAGGACTCCCCAGTGGCATGGCAGTGTTTCACCAAGCACTACCACAGTAACCCTTTGATGTTTGTAGGGTCTTTTCTTTTTGCTTTACATTATGATGGTGTTGGTTCTGATCTGTATTGCATGATGTTGTTTGGATTTCTGTTGAGGGTCCATTATTCTTTTCATAGCATACTGCCAGAACTGAGCTCGTAGTTGATTACCAGAGTTTGAAATATTATTGTGTGTTTATTCTTTCCATTCTTTAAATTGGACAAGAGCCTCATTACATAAAATGAATGAGAAAACATTGTCCTTATTCAAAGAGTTTTTGATCTAAGATGCAACAAAGATACAATACACAGTGGAAGAAATGGGAGAGGGATCACAGTGACAGGAAAAGCACAGGGTTTTATGGTTTAGCTATAGCCACCTCTTGATAGTTCTAGAAAAGCGTAGAGCTTGACTGCACTTGAAAATGATAATTAATTCACATAGTATATAAACATGAAGTTCAGTCACTCTTTAGATTAGACTTGTATTCTGGAATAGGAATGTACATACAAGGCTATGATCAAATACTCTTTAGAAGTAGCTGTGTTTTTTTTTGTTGTTGTTGTTGTTTCTAGCCTCCCAGTGCAGATGAGCACATGGCTAGAATTAATATTTGGGAGGTATATTTTTATGCCAGTGGTCCTGCACACTGTAACTTTTTTCCGCTCAGACAGTTAACATCCACCTTCTAAAAATATTGAAGATAATAATTTGCTAAATTAAATTTGACTTCTGCAGACCCTAAACCTTTGTAAGTTCAAGTGTGAGTTTCTGAAGATGGGCATCCAAAACTGAATTACAAATTTCAGAAAGTACAAAAAGTTGTTGTTTCAGAAATGGTTTGATTCTTTGTGGTTCAGATGACCACAGCCTTAGCATTTTAGGCGTTACCTTGCACACACAATCAGTACAGATATTTTGCTTTAACATGTTTAATGCTTTAACATTGTTTTCAAATCACTCGTGAGCCTTCAGACATTAATCCTCCCCAACACTAGCTGGTGTGAATGCTGTCATCTCCATTGGGTTGAGTGGCTGTTCCGTCATCCGGCCTGACTTTCTGCTCTTCCACCTTGAAAGCCTTGAAGGCAAGGTAGATTGTCTGGCTAAGAGAGATGTACTACTTGGAACCTGTACAAGCAGCCCGCAAAACTTTATCTGTCCCCTGGCCACGGGTGGATTGATGGCCGTGCTGTCCTGGCCGTCAAGTTCCCAACTCCTGACTGCCCAAATGGTGTGTGCAGCCTCTTGCCCGGCTGCTTGGACAAGGGAGCGTGGTGTTGTGTGGAGCAGCAGCAGATGCTGATATGAGTGACTCACTGGTGAGGAGAGCAGAGGCTACGGCAGGATACTGCAGAGTAAAGGGAGCACGTGGGCACCAGTGGCAGCATTGCAACTGGGGAGACAGAGGAGGGAGGAGGGAGGAGGACCCCCATCTGATAAACCAGTGTTTTTTAGGACCCATTTGTTAAATTGGATCGTGCAGTCCACTTCTATCAGAAATTACGAGTTTGTCAGAAAATTTAATGACATTGCTAGGCTGTATTACACAGAAGGTTGGTTTAGAAGCCATCTCTTACTAGACTTTTCATTTATGAATCTATTGTCTTCCCCAATTTCCAAAATTGCTAAAAAACTTTAAGGGCAAATATGAGTGGATATAAGGAAGAACTTCTCCCCCAGGAGGATGATGAAGCAGTGCAGCATGTGCCCAGAGGGGTTGTGCCATCTCCATCCTTGGAGGTTTTCAAGGCCCAACGGGACAGAGCTCAGAGCAACTTGGTCTGAGATTAAACTGACCCTGTCCTGAGTAGGAGGTTGGGCTAGAGACCTCCTGAGGTCCCTTTCAACCTGAGTTATCCTATGAGCCTGTTACTGTTACAATTATTTGGTTTTACACGTTGCATAATATGGTTCTTTGAATTTCCCCCTTATTAGCTCTATATGGAGCCTGCCAGCTTGTCTTTGATGAAAGCATCTTCCAGAAAGACATCTGTTCCTGAACTGATGAAATCAAAAATGGAAAATCCACTGCCAATGCAAATTTGCTTGCACAGTTAAAAATGTCTACCTTATTTTGAGTTTTAATGTATTTAGCTTCAGTTTGCACCCATGGGCTCTGGTACGTGTGGTTCTCCCTCCATTAAATCAAGGAGTTCTTAGTGTCCCTGTTTTTTCCCTATGCAGATACTTACTCCTCACACTGACAGCACTCCTCAATCTTCTTTTTTAAAGCAGTTGGACAGGTAGAGTTCTGCTGAGTTTCTCACAATACTGTACTTCAGTCTTTTTTTATGATTTTATTTGCCTTCTGCTGATATTTAATATTATTTTTTAAACTGGGCAAAAGCAAACTGTACATTGATTTCTTCTCTGAGTCTAAGCAACACTATACAGGGAGTTACAGGAGTAGTTTTATTATTCTTCATTGCTATTTTTCTTTTTGTGCCTTTTTGCACCAGTGACAGCTTTTTGAATTCTGTCAGTTATCCTTTTCTTACTCCATGTAATGTGCTTTGTTTGTTTTGTATAGTGCTAACTGGTTAACAAGAATGTCACAATTAAATTCCCTCATATGAAAATATATTACATCTGTGCAGTTCCTGTAGAAGCCAAACTTGTAATACATTCAAATAACAAAATCAGATTTATTTGGCAAGACCTATTTTCCATGAAGCTATAAAGCTTCATACATTACTTATTAGTTGAGTCTTGAATCAGCATTTCTGTTACTTTGAATCAATTAATGATAGGGCAAGATGTTTATACTTAATTGCGTTTTCTTATCTCCCTTTTTGAATATCAGTACAAGACAGCACAACCCAGTCCTTGGACCCTTCTAGGATCTGTTAAAAATTGCTTTAACTGGACCAGATAACTCCTCATGCAATTACTGTAAGAGTTTTGGCTGCAAGCTGCCCAGGCCTATTGATCTAAAAATAGTATTTCTAGTAGATACTCTTTTAACACGTTTTCTCATTATTGGTGGAAAGTGTTTCACTCTTTGCTGATGGAAACTACAAGGGGAAAGTACAGCATCCTCCTATTACTCAGACACAGAAAAGAAATACTGATTCCTATTCCCCTATTAAGAATTTTACCATCACTATCAAGACCCAATATACACCACCTCAAGGCTTTGTTTTGTTTCTGTTATTTGTGTTCATTTCAAAGACTCCTTTCTGGCAGCTTTAGCCCTGTCAGACATGAATTTTTAGTTCAAATTTTAGCTACTCTTCTCGTTTGGTGCACTTAAAAGTTTTCATTTATAATTTAGATCAGCTGTTAAGCTTTTATGATTTTTCCATTTTCTTATACAATATTTTCTGCATTTTTAATGCCACCTTCATTTCAGTATTTAGAGCTGGATTCATCTTACCTAACTTTGGTCATCTGAAAGTCTGGTATCTCAGCTCCCTCTGTAAACAGGAGAGAGAGGAAAGCATATATTTGGAAGGACACAGTTGTTCTCTGGAGGTTTGTCTATTTTTTCTGTTAAATATAAAAGGAGCCCAGATGATTAATTGATATTGGACGCCTTTGTTTTCAATGGGTACGTTAGGTAAAATGAACCCTGTTCAATGCAAGACGAGTTATCACTGTAGTCTACTCTGGTGATTTATCTAACACTATTTTTAACAGACTTCCTTTACATCTTTGTTACATATTTTGATCTCTGCATTTTCCTTCATTTTCATTTATAACTTCTCTACGTTCTGAAAAATTGCTCAGTTTAAAGCTTTGTGCAGGCAAGTTCTCTCCCTGTGGCACTGGGGCAGATCCTCCAGCTGCGAGGGCTGACCCGTGCTGTGATGGCGGCCTTGTGTGTGCGGGCAATCGAACCCCCGCGATTTGCGTCCTGCTCTGATGTTTGTTAGACAGCACAGCCATCTGCCCACACTCCTGCAACATGCACTCGGGTTGCTCTTCACACAGTGTGTGCTTCTGAACCTTTTATTTGTTTTTGGTCTCCAGGTGCTGTGCTCTGTGCTGTGGCACTCAGGAGGCCGCAGGTACCAGGGTGTAGGCAACTGTGGGTGGTTTGTCCTGGAGGAGTTCAGGTCCTTCAGCTCTTCACCAAGTGTCGTCGGTGGCGTTTTGGTTGCACTGTCCAACGCTCTCTGAAACCCTTTGAGCCTTTGAACTCTGGGCCAGTCTGTTAGTGCAGGGCAGCGTTCCTCAGACAGCACCCACGGGCTGTGGGAGAGGTGCTGCGTGTGGTCACAGCAGTGCTACCAGCCATCCCAGGCCATCCCAGTCTGGGTGATGAGAGGTGATAACAGCGTGGATGTGCAGATCATGCCAGAGAGCAGGCCCGTGTGCAGCTGAGGCGAAGACCAGGGCCTTGCACCTGAAGGGCTCCTGCAGCGGCCGCTGTGGTGCTGCCCGCGACTCTCACATCCCCCGGCAGCTCCGGCCATCTCTAGTTAGGCAGAAGCAGATCAGGCCCTTGCACATGAGAGGCCTCCTGTCCACCCAAGCTGCACAGTGGCCAGTTATCTGCCAGTGGTGTCGCCAGTGCCTCCCTTCAATGCTTTTTATCTTCTCCTCATCCAGGCTGCGGGCTTACCTTTCTGTCTTTTCTTCTGAAGACTTCAATCACCTAGTGCCATTAGCTGGCACTCTTCTAATAAGTAGTCAGCAGTGATGATTGTCTGCCTTCTTGCAGGGTTTTTGCCTTAAGCTACAACGATATTCTGCAGACATATCCCATATCACTTTTTTCCATTTCCTCAATGGTAATTTCCTCACTAGCTGATTTGATGATTTATCTAATAACTGCTCAGTTCTTTCTAGCAAAGCTCCACATCTCTTGAGATTTTTTTTCACATCTGTAGTTAATGCTAAAGCCTCAGTTTTCAAACTAACAACTTTTTTGTAGAGTGGAGATCATTTAAGATCTTTTCCCTGACCTGGCTCACCATCTGGTCCTGTGAGTCCCTGTGCTTGTAGAAGGAACAACTGGAAACATGTGGGAGCACGGGGAGGGCAGCCGTGGCCTCCGCAGTCGATGTTGATTCATGGTTCAGTGACACCGTGCCCTACATCTGCTACATCAGTGCCTAAATATGCACCTGAACCACCCCACATCTTGGGAGAAAAAAACAGAAATATCTGCTCAGAAATGTGGAGTGATGTGGTTATGTGTTACTGTACATCTCTGCGGTCACTTCCAGTGTATCTCTGTAGTGCCCTCAGTGCACAGTCAGGAACACATCTTTATCTTTTGGTGTAGTGGTCAGTGAAAAGAAACTACTCCAAATTAGGGGACAGAGACTGGTTAGTCCTACTCAGACAGGAAATAAATGAGGGAAGGTAGATAAATGGGTTCATAGATCTCAAGGTCAGAAGCAACATCTATTCCATGAATTTTAATTCCATAAACTGAATTTCTGGGGAGATGTGCTGGGGAGTGGTCCTGCTGCTCACTGCACTGCCACTCCGTGCAAAGCCACTGTTGGAGGGAACACACACTGTTACCCTGAAAAAGCTGTAATTACTAATTCTGCAAACACAAGAGTACTCAAAAAATATGCTGCCAACCTATTTTTCTAATGCACACTGTTGCTACCACACTACAGCTGCCATGCTCCTCCACACAACCAAGCCCACATGACAGAACAGCCTGTAGAGCTCAAAATGGTGTTCCCATTGTTGGTGAGGACAACATTTATGAAAACATTTGAATTGTAAAAGAAACTCTCAATATATGATATTTTGCTCATACCCAAAAAAGCATGTATAGTTGAAGTTAGTGCGATTCTGCTAGCCCAGGAGGATCATAGCATACATTTCTCTGATTCAAAAGCTGATAAATTCATCCATATTTCACTATTTTTGGTCTTTCAAATTAGCAGTGATCTATACTGATAGAAGTTGCATTGCAACAATGAAATTGTTCTCTCTTTTTGCTTACTCCATATCTTTGGTGTTTGTCTCCCAGTTTCTCTCCTCCCATTCTAGATCTGATTGCGTGCCGCTCTTTAATTTGCCCTTTTGAAATCTGATCTGCAGAGGTCACTGCAGGTCCAGTGCTAGTGGTCACTCTGTGATCAAAAAGCTGATATTTTAGCTCTCACGTTATGACAGTTTTGGTCTTTGTGATGGCAGATTTGTGCATGCAGGAAACCAAATGCATTGCATTGATTGCACACTTCAAAGGGTGTTTCCAGACTTTTGAGGATGATAGTCTGATATTTCTAGACTGAAAGTAAGATTGTCTTGAAGACAACTAGAGAGTCATTTCTGAGTCTAGGATAGGAAGAGACACCAGTACAGGTTCTGCTTCAAGCAAAGATCACAGTAACATCAATTCCACGTTTTCAACTTTCCCAAATACTGGTGGCCATTTTAGACAAGAGTCTTCTTTTGAGAATGGAACAAATTACATCTTTGCTTTCCCACCACAACAGTTACATCTAACTTCCTTGTTTCCGTTTGTGTCTACAGATGTTTCTACAATTTGCCATGTTCTGTTCTTTCATTGGATCTGTTATAGATTTTGTGTATGTATGTTTCCTTATAGTACAATAATTAATCTACCCTGTTTCTCTCTTCACCTTTTTCTTTTGCCAACGATTGTAGGAAGAAGAGCAAAAACAGGCAGTAAGTTGACTTCAGTTTGTAGGTGATCTAACTTTTTTCTTACTGCATGAAAATACAATTTTCTGTTAATTGGCTTGTATGTAAATAAACCACCGGAATGCGGGGTCTTTCTCACATCTGAATTTGAAAGCAGCCTTCATGATTATCCAGTAGAGCATGTTTTTGTGTATGTCCTTAAAGTTATTCCACTATCACTTTCACATTGAGCTGATTGCCATGGGCACACAAGCGGTGACTGTATTCATTAGTTTTTTATAGAATTGTGCATGACCATCCAGGGTTGAAATGTGGATTCTCAGCTGGCTTCAGAATTTATTTTCTCAGAGATTCTTTAGAGTGCTTTCCATACTAAGAAAGCTTTCTTGTCTCTTCAGGTATCCTTAATTTGCCTCTTTGCCACATGCAAGTCCATGCATGAAAACTAATTAATGACTTAATATTCTAGGCATGGATCCATATCATTCAATCATGATATAGTCTCCTTGAATTAGTCCCAGTATGCTCATTGTAAACAGGATGAGTAAACTAACAAGAGACAAGAATGCATTTACTTTTTACCATATTCATTTTCTCTGCCCACCTATTAAAATCTGAATCCTGTGTTAATTTCCGAATCCACTCCAGAGGGAGCCCTTTTGCTTTTCTCAAAAATAACCAGATGTTCAGTGTCTTCTCTCCAACAAAACATTTTTTCAGCATTTTTGAGCATGTTTTTCTTTGTACACAAAGCATTAATGAAAATTAGTCCTGTGTTTCCTATTGGCTTTATTTTGTTGTTGTTAAATGTTGTCAGATACATTACATGAATTGGAAATTCTTGTGACTTTTTTTTTTTTTTTTTGTAATGAAATATATATTTCTGGTTAACTTCAATTGCTGGAAACACTTCAATACTACATGTGCTGAAATTGGCTTTTGGTGACTCCTGGATGGCTATTTATTAAAATACTGTCCTCAACTTAAAAAGAAGATGGTGGTAAGTGTGCATCTTCTGTTGGAGCCTAGTTCATCTTTAGTTGATGCTGCCAGTGAAGATTTATCCCTGGGTTTGCTAAGGTACCTTGCAGAAATTCTTTGGCTTAATGAAGGGACCAGATTGCAGCATGTGGCAGTGATCTTCAAGGAATTTCCTGGAGAAGGGAAAGCAACCAACACACCACAGTCCCTGTCCTCCCACTTCATACTGTGCAAGTGGAATGTTGTATCGCATGTCATTCTCTTACCCAGCATCATTGCTAGGAATAATCATCTACATGGAGATGCAGAATTTTATTAGCTTGTTTTTCCTCTGTTGTGATTTTTCATCCTGATTATGGATATAGAAAAAGGGTAAATATGAGATCAAAGGAAGAACTTGCCCAATTTTTCTTCCCTTCTCTCCCTGGAGCACTGTGTTAGTAAGAGGATAAGAGAGCCAAAACTGACTGCTAAAATAACGTCAATACATTGGTACACTTCCCAGTCCCATTCTGTTGGAATCAGTGATGAATGAGCCAGAAAGGATTTGAAACTCAAGAAAGCAGATTTTGACCAGTCAAAGAGCACATAACTGATCTGTAGGAACTGAAACTTTACATCCTTATATTTGCATGGGCTGAAATAGACTGGAGTTGCTCTGCTCCTAACTGTAAAGGTGCAGCCTGGAAAAGATGGAAGTCTCAGGGTGCAGTGTTCCACTTGGCTAAGAAACACACAGTTGTAGAAATCACAGAATAGCTGAGGTGGGAAGGGACCTCTGGAGATCATCTAATCTACCTCTTATGCTCAAAGCAGGGTCAACTAGAGCAGGCAGCTCAGGATCTTTTCGGATCAAGTTTTGAGTATCTCCGAAACTGGAGACTCCACAACCTCTCTGGGCAACTGGTGCTAGTGCTTCACCAGCCTCACCATAAGAAAGTTTTTTTCTTTATGTTTAATGGGAAATTCCTGTATTTCCACGTGTCCCGTTACCTGTGGTCTTTTCACTGGATAACACCAAGAAGAGTCCGGCTCTGTTTTCTTACTCTCTTCCATCGGGGATTAGTACTCATTGTTAATGTCCCCTTGATCATTCTGTTTTTCACATTAAACAGTCCCAGCTCTTTCAGCCTCTCTTCATAAGGCAGATGCACTACTTCTTCGTCATAGTTTTTGGCTATTCCTCAGACTTGCTCCAGTCTCGCTTTGTATCTTTCTTGTACTGGGTTGTCCAGAACTGGCCGCAGCACCCTGGATGGAGCCTCACTATTTCTGAGGAGAGGGGAAGTATTGCCTCCTTCAACCTGCTGCCAGCGCTATTTCCAACACGGCTCAGGATGCTGTTGACTTTTTTTGCTGGAATGGTACATTGCTGTTCGACTTGTTGTCGGCAGGACCCCAGGTCTTTTTCTGCCAAGCTGGTTTCCAGCCAGCTAGCCCCCAGAGCACACTGATGCACGGGGTTATTCCTTCCCAGGAGCAGGACTTTGTTCTCTGTGTTGAACTTGGTGAGGTCCCTATCTGCCCATTTCTCCAGAGGGATTCGGAGATCTCTCTGAATGGCAGTCCAACCATCTGGTCTATCAGCCACTCCTCCTAGTTTTGTAGTGTCTGCCAACTTGTTGAGGATGTGTGCTGTCCTATCATCTAGGTCATTACTGAAGATCTTAAACAGTACTGGCCCCAGTATCAAATCTTGATGCACACCACTGGTGACTGGCCTCCAGCTGGACTTGTGCATTGGTAACAACTCTGTGAGTTGGTGTCTGTACTATTTTGGAAAGGAGGTAATGGCATATCTCCAGTTTGAAGTCCAAAAGAATTCATTGGACCATACTCTCGCTTCTAAATGTTTTAAGGACTTCATGTCATCCGTTTTCTCCAATAACAGGCATACTTGAACACAGGGCTGGCTGGGTGTGAGATCTCAGCTTAAAGAAACACAGCCAACTGAAGAACTTTAAGAATATTATCAAACATTACACTGTCCTTTAGAACCTCTGCCAGTTTTGGTGGTTGTAGAGTTGCATCTTCCCTCTACATAAGCATATAAAACCCTAGAGTAGCTTGGGAAGGATACCAGTGCAGTGTGCGCTCAGCCAGCCCCATCCTGTGTCCACAACATCAGGCTTGGAAAAAGAGCCTCGTCTGATTAGTACTTTGCAAAGGCCTACGATCTAGTCCACAAACACCTGGCCCATGTGTGAGGGGCAGTGGGGAACACTGTCTGGGTCCTGTGGAAGAGAAGACCCAAGTGCCCTAGTGATCTAGAGGGATGGTCCTCTCACCCCTTGATGAGATGGCTTGATTATGTGGTGGCAACCTGAATTTACATGAAGGATTAAGGTAAATAAGAGACAAATCAACAGAACAGTCACTGATTCAGGACTGGCTGCACATCAAAAGCAGTAGCATCAGCACCCACTTCAGGAATTTCTGATTTCCCTTCGCTGCTAAAGCTGCAAGTCCCATTCTGCCTTCTCCATATTGCTAGCAACAGGTAGAGATGGGGCAGAGAGGATCAGTTGTCTTGGCTATATTCAAGCAAGTTTCTTCGCCAGCAAAAAAGACTTCCTGAAGAAGTTATCTTGTTCATTCTGCATTTAAGGAAACATACGCACATTCCAAGGGCTGAACATACCCAGGCTAGCATGGACGTTTTGACTGTCATCATGAGCCAGCATTCCACCTAGTGCAACAAGACGCATAGCCGAGAGGAGCAAGCTAGGGTTTGCTCATATATTTGCAGCCAGAGTGATTGCACATCTAAGCACTGAGGAGAGATCTTCGCTGCCAGTGGCAGGGCAATAAAAATTTACTTGGCTGCTGAGGCTACTACCAAGTACCTACAGAAAACTGCATGGGAACTGACTTTCATCTCCAGCAGAAGGCTAGGTGAGCACAGTGACATCTGAGACACAAAAATGTCCTCAGTAGGCCAAAAAGCTATGGCTGTCTTGGCCAGTCTGGCTTGAATATCATAGCAAGCTATAGGGAATGTGTATCATGAGAGGTCCACTGTTTCTGATCCTGGTTCAGAGTTGATTTTCCATCAAGATTTCAAAAGTTTCTTTACTGCCTTTCCCTTCACAGGGCTGCTCCTTCAAATCACTTGGGCCAGTCCTGGTTACACCCTCGAGGAAAAGTGCGTTGTGTAGAGATATTGGAGTAATGGGGTATTGAGCCACAAGGTATTCATTGTCCATCACACCATTTTCTATTACTTCTAAGATTGTTGCATCCCAGCTAATAAAGATCATTTCCAGCATAGATCTTAATTTACAACAGGACCATTTTCATGTCACAGCTGGTGAGAGGCTTAAATGATCTGCTAAATATTAAAACCTTTGTTTTATAGTCAAATGAACAGCCATTGGAGCTGTACTGTTCACTATTCAGAAGAACGTTAAAGGAATTCACAAAGATGTACATCACATGTATCATGTCTTTGGCATGTAGTACAATAATACATACAACAAACCCAGAAGAGCATCGAGCACTCATAATCCAACGCAAGAGAACTGCTCTAATGCCAAACAGGCACAGAAATGGCTTCACAGCAAAGGAGCTCACATGGGAGTGCTTAAACACTGGAATGGAAATCTTTTCCTTTCTGAAGATGGTGGGAACCATGCGGCGTTGCAGAGCAGATGAGGCTCATGAATTTTGAGGTTATATTACCGATCAGAAGAAGTGGACACGCTGACACCAAATAGTCCTCTTGAAGTTGTGGAAATCATGGGAGGATTGCTCCTTAACCCGGCGGATGGGCTGTTAGGAGTCCCAGTTTTCCTACCTTCGCTAGGTGTAGATGATAACTTGTACTCAGCATGAGAGGTGCAGGGGCAGCAGTACCTCTTCACCTCATTTGCAGTGCACATACCTTTTCTGTGGTGAACCTTCATAACCAACAGCTATAGCAAAACTGATCCCAGACAACAAGCTAGGGTGATACCTGTCTTCCTTCCCAAGAGCTGTAGAAACCTGGGAGAGGGGAATTCCTAACCTTGAGGAACGTATAATGGCTGAAGTCTCATCGTGTTTATGTCTGAATATGAGACTGCTGTTCAGTTTTGTGTCTGTCTTTGCTGCATCCAGAGGTCTTAATTCACCTCTCCAGAGTGGGTCACTGATGCATGGCTGGGTGACCCCCATCACCATGCGCTAGTGCATTTTAACAAAAATACAAAGAATTCCTCCTGATGCCTAAACACTGCAAGTCCTCTGCCTTCTTGTACTGCGTGGCCCCCTTCGTTTCCAGGGTGTGCCTTTGGTCTCTGTGGATGATTCCAAGCTCTCAGCATTGATGGATCATGTCTGCCAGCTATATGGCTAACGTGACCCAACTTGCTTGAAAGATAATCGTTCATACTCATAACTAAAGAGCCTCTCTGAAATAAGTGGAAGATCACCTTCTAGGAGTGAATAGCTCAAGTAGCTTAACATAGAATAATCCTGTTCTATGTAACATAATGCTGTTCAGGATAAACTTAGGAAAAAGACAAAATCTAGTTGCCTACCACACTGGCAGCCTTAAATGCCTTCTCTGGTTAAGCTGAAAAAAATGGTAGCAGTTCCTGAGACTTGCAGGCTAGGTCTGTACTAGTGAACACGCATGGAAAAGTTCTCTGACACCGAGGCCAACTGGCATGAAAATGCCTGCCTCTGCTAGCAGATTTTCTTAGTCTCCAAGACCTGGTGGCTGCATGCAGTATTGGGAATGATTCCTGCAGTGTGCCTGGGAATTGCTGGGGAATGTGGTAGCTGAGATGTGTTAAAACCGTGCCAGGGAGCGTTCTGACACTTTAATACTGTAAATTACTTTGTTCCAGTGCCAGAAACACTCCTGGGCATGGTTCAGTTCACTAATATAGACAGACAGCTTTAGAGTAAGCTTTGAGTTTGTGCCTCCACGTGAGGAGCCATGTTTATGGGTCTCCTGAAAGATATCAAACTTAGAAAGGCTCCTGAAAGAGTCATTTAGATGTTAAGTATTTGAAGTCATATCGGGAGTGCGGTGTCTGTACCCTTGGGGTTTATGTATCAGTACACATCTCAGAAAGGTGGGCTAGGTCTGTGCTGACATCTGGTACTGAAGAGGAGAAGACTTTCCCCTGCTCGTTAACTGCTAGCACTGCCCATAGCAGATGACGTTCTTGGCTACAAAGAGTGAGTAGCCATCGATGTGCATCAGGATTACGTTCCTGGAAGTCTGTTTGCTCAGACGGATCACACTGCCCTGTGGTGGTTGAATGTCAGGTAAGAGAAACATCTCTGAGTGACACGATGGCGCTTCCTATGGCAATTGTGTGAGTGCGCTGAAATATAGACCGAGGTGTGCAGCCGATGTCTACAGAAGACCTGGTTTCTGTCTGAAGAGAAAGGAAGTGCTGCTCCCCACCCCGAGCGGCAAGGCTTTAACAAGTTTCCCTGGGCCCACTCAGCCCTCCCCTGCTGCGCTCTCCATCTGTGTCGAGCTTGGAGGGCAGAGCTAAGAGGATTGAGCACGGCTCAGGCGGCAGCAGATGAAAGTGGGTTGCTGCTTTTCTTTCTAGTGCTGTGTGTAGTGGATGGTGGAGGCCAGACAATGCATGGGTCTGCCAGAGCCTTCTGAGAGCAGTGCCCTGCTTGAAGCAGGCAGTGAAGGGCGCGAGGTCCTCTCCTGACGCTTGTCTGGGAACAGCCCAGGAGGGGTCTAGCCACGCTGCCCCATTTCGGAGGGTGCACAAGCAGCATGAGTGATTAAGTGCTGTCAAACACGCAAGGCAAACTAAAACAGTAGAGAGCACTTAGATGTTTTTATTTCTGATGTGTAGTAACCAGAGATATTTTCAAAAATAGCAGTTGAGAAAATTGTCACGGAAAAGTGATTTTTCATATGTTCCTGCTGTCCCATTAGGAGGTAACAGCCATAACGTAGAACCATTTATGCGGAGTACCCACTCCATTCATGTCTTCCCTGAATCGCATTCCACTGTACTTAATCACATTTTGGATTGCACAGCCAGAAACAGGCAGGAGTTTGTTCAGTTTTATGTTTTCCAAGGCTTGCCTTCACTGAGAAAGACACGTATGCCAAGTTTGAACTTTTAAACTGCTACCATTTTTAACAAAGCTCTGTACAAAAGTATTGTGGCTACGCTTGCTTTTGACTTGGGGAAAAAATATGCTTATTCATTCTTATGCACTTCAGAAACTGCTGAATGGTTTTTTATTTTCTAAACAGATCCTCTGTCAAGAGGCTGCCCAGCATGAACATTTTCATTTTTGATCTTCTGGTGGTTTCTGATTGTTTGCTTGCTTGTTTGTTTTAATACACATTATTTGCAAAAAGAGAATTAGAAAGGAAACAGTCCTACGGTGTCTGCACTGGAGTGCACAGTACTCATACAAAGCAGGTACTATGGGTGTATCGTGGGCAGTCATAAGGAAAGTCAAGGCTTGGTCACATCACGTGTGGTCAGAGAGGCTCCAGGAGCCCCAAGAGGTTATTTCTGTATTCAGGGCATTTCGCCTCCTTCTGGCCCATTTTGATGTTGATAACTTGGAAGCGTGGCAGCAGGAGCAGCCTTCTTGCTTCAAGAAAGCGTGCTGTGCGCTGCTGGAAGTTGTGGCACCGCCGTTGGCTTGTCAGCTGCAGGCTGCGGTGGAACGAAGGGTGTTGAGATGTGTTTCATCCAGGTGGACTGACTGAGGTTCTGGCCTGCGCAACACTTCGCTAGCGGGTCATCCCATACGGATGGTCCCAAGGCCAGCCCCGTGCCCTGGGGAGTGAGGACAGGGCTCTGTAGGGAGGTTGTGTGTACAAAAGCGTGTGAGAGCTGATGGTGAGGTGGCACCTGTCTGGTACATTCCTTCGGGCAGTTACATACAGCCACGTCTCCACCATTTCTGCAGCAGACCCTGGGATGCCCCAGGCACTGAAGAACCCAGGTCGCACAAGGGGGAGGCAGTGCAGACAGTCTCATGCCTTAGCACTTTGCCAGCCCCCCTAACTGAGGTTAAGCACCTGCCCTGCAGGCCCAGAAGACCTTCAGCAGGCCTAGGGGATGCTCCTGCACTCCCCAGGAGGCCCAGGGTCTCAGAGGGTCCTTCGGCACCAACACAGGAGTACGGAGCCTGCTCAGGCGTCATGGCATGCCCTAGGAAGTAACTGGAGACTGGGGGAGCTGCTGCAGAAACCATGGCGTTGCCTGGAGTTAGCACAGACTCCCAGAGTGGTTGAGGCTGGAAGGGACCTGGAGGTCAGCTGGGGGCTGGCCTGCTGGGGCCAGTCATCCCCTCAGACCTCAGCTGCTCTGCAGGACCACCAGTGCCATCACACACCGCTCCCACCCCTTCGGGCACCCAGCGTCGGGACACCCGGAACCCCAGCAGCGTCTGTAACGGGGCCACCACGTCCTGCCAAAGCAGTAGTCTGCATGCATAACATCGTGTCTCCAGGCCTACGCATACCTTGGGTGCAGGGGTGCACGGGAGCAGGGCTGGAGCTAATCACCACCACCAGATCCGAGCCGTCTCTGTGGTTCTGATGTGAGTAACATGTAGGGCAGACAACGCCCGAGAGACTGCAGAGTCAGAACAGTGTCTGGGAGGTGTGTGAGCATGGACTGTCAGTCTGGGGTGTATTAACAACAGCTTTTTTTCTACAAGTCACTATATGAGAAATTTTGCTTTTAGCAGTTTAGAAATATTTTTCAGATACACAGATTTTCTTGCAATAAAACCAACATTTTAATTTTAAGGTTTATATTTTGATGAGGAACCAAACGGAGAGACTGTTCTGCTTAACGGGACTATCTGATGTAGATGGATAAAGCAGAGTTCTGGACCAAGGGTTAAGTCAGTCCAGGGTTAAGTCAGACTGAGGGTTAAGTCAGCTTTATAATAAGCTGACTTCAACAGCAAAGCCAGCTTGAAACATTCCTTTTCCTGTGCCAATATTCACCGCTCCAGCAATTATGTTCTTACAGTTTCTGAGGGGCCATGCTCCAAATCAGAGCACTGAACTGTCCTAATTAAAGACAGCGTTCCTAGAAAAAGATGAAGCCAGAAATTCTTGTAACTACACCTTCATTGACCTTGCATCAGATCTTCAAGAAGTACAAATCCAGACTGGAAGAGGCTAGACACAGTTCCTTAGAGTGATTCTTTCAGGGCAGCCACTTAAACTACGTGGCAGAAAGCAGCCAGCTAGCACCTCTGGATCAGAGAGGGCACACCAGCAGTCAGCTGCGTGCCCCTTTGCAGCAGTACAGACGAGGATGGTTCATGTAACAGCAGATCAGAGAGAAGGTTATAAAGGACAATAAGCAGTGTGCCGCCAGAATCAATGATTGTTTAGAATTGTGAATCCAGTGCTTAGGCTTATTCTGTAGGAATATTTCATAGGTCGCCATTGAAGATCTCATATGCAAGGTCAGAATGTGGTTGGTGTTTTTTTGTGGCATATATTCTCCCACTAAGTGGGTGTTTCTGTCCTTTGTTGTTTCTTCATGAGAATTCATTGTGGTGTGTTAGTGGTATTTTTCATTTCACATGCATGTTTCCACCAAAACATTTGTTGCCACATTTTGGGGTAGATATTCATGAGCATATAGATTTTGTGTTTTTGTTGTGGAGATATCATTAAGATGACTGGAGAGATATACTGCAAGGATTTGCATGTGTTTGGCAGGGTTGAATTTCACTTGATGTTTGTTTAGTCCGTAGGAAATGTGATGCCGATGATGAGTTTGGCAAGACTGAAAGTTAGAAGACAGAATTCAGGAATAATTTATTTTGCCATAGTTTCTTTGAGTGTAGATTGCAACTGGTTGTATGATTATCCATGGAGAGTCCAGAATGTGAAATGCTTGTATGCTTCCCAGCTGAATTTCGCACCCATGCTGACTGTTCTAAAGCAAATTTTTCTTGACTTTATAATCAAGGACCTGATCTAGTATGTAAATAAGCTTAAGTGCAGACAGTGCGTGCATACTTCTTCAGGATATGCCTCAGTGTATGCTTAATTCTCTGCAATCACTAATTCCTTCTGCTGTGTTGTAGCACTGGATTGGCACCCAAATACAACTGACTGATGCCATAAATAGTGTATATGCATATCTGTAGCATTTTAATCTTAACCAAACTACAAAACTGTACATCTTCACATCTCTCTGGATCAAATTGAGTGTGTCCATTTCAGAGACGGGGAAAACTGATACTTTTTTAGACATTCAAGACTATCCAACAAGCTGTTGATGAAATTCAAATGAGAACTGTTGCTTGTATCTTGGCTGTCACTTGTAGAAAGAACTGGTTCTCATACACAATCATAAAAAATATGGAAGAGGCCCCTGTTGCAACAGCACATACTGTAACTTGGTTCTTAAGGGCAGCCTGCTCTACATCTTGCAGGAGTTACATCTACATAGCTGAACTCTAAACATTCGTTAGAATGGAAGGTGTATAACACTGTTAATCCCCAGTAATTCAATTGCAGAGGAATTAATATTAAATGTGTTTCTGTGTGAGCATTTGTAATACTTTCCCTCTTATCATTATGGAAGCATAGAAGGGTAATCAAAGCCACATGAAGGACATCTGGATCCAGCATTGGTTTATATGGCACCTGGCCCTTATTAATAGTAATGAGGAAATAGCAGTTTGGGATTTCTTGACCTCACATGAAATTCATTTCACTGGGCAAAGGTTGCTAACAGATGGCAGCAATTTGGGGCTCATTTCATCATCTGTTACACAGACTTATTGCTTCATTTTGGCCTTTTCCTTTGTAAGGAGCTATCCCTTTTTCCATCTCCTCTCTTTATAAGGGCTGTCTTTTTCAAAGGGAGTCCTGAAACATCTTGTTAAAGCATGTTATATGCAGCACAAGAGTTTAGGTATGGTCTGATACAACAAAATAATCCCTTTGAGCATAAATCACTCTTTTACTAACTGTGTAGTAAACTTCTATCTTTTTGAAGTTGGTAGTTTCTTCTGGGTTATTGGCCTCTCTCCAATTTGTTCTCTTTCCCCAGCCCACAAATACACTTTTGCACTCTGACTTTGAGCAAATTAAAGAGATATGAGAAGACACAACCCCATAATTGTCAACACAAAATGCTATCTCAAACCAGAAGTTTGTCACTGAAGTCTGATTTAATAACGTACCCCAACGAGTTGCATGCCAGTGAGCCTGGTTTTGAAGAGCGTGAAGCATCTAGAGAAAGGATTTCCCTTCAGTGTCTACCTCACTGTTGTCACATTGGTGTGGACTCAATTATCCTCGAAGAGCATCCCTGGTCGAGCAGCTGTGAGGAGATCTTTGCAGAGCTTGCTCGAGCTTATTTGCAGCTTGGCTGGGCGGTGGTTGGATGCCTTCCCTGCTGGCCATGGAGCTAGCTGGCAGGCAGAACTATCTGTGATGCTCAGCAGCATCCCAAGAGGGTAAAATCTTTGATCTGAGTGTTCTGTTGTACTTTTTTTTTTTTTTGGTAGTTATAGCTGATTCGAAGCATGCTAGTAGTAAGATAAAGAAACCTCAAAAATACAGATGAAGTGCTGTTTAGTATTAAAGAAATATTATGAATTCAAGACCTTGGAAATGATGAGGTTCAATATTTGCTTACTCAGACGTTATGTTAGCCATTATAGTGATAGCTTCCTCTTGTACATTGATGGCTTCTGCACTGCAACAACATGTATTTACAACGTAACTATCAAAAAAATCAAAATACTTATACATAGTCAAACATTGGTGTAAATATTACACCATACTGCAGAAATTAAAAAAAAACACATACCTGGAATCAATTTATCCTTAGTGCTAGATCAAAATAGTCTTACCTAAGAGTCTGTATGAAATATCTGTTCCAGCTGTACATTGTGTCTTTCATGATGCTTTCAATCTGAAACCTCTTGGGGGTTTTATTTATCAAAGTGAAGTGAAAGTTGTTCTAACTATTAAAATCATCATGTAATCCAAATTGGGTTTAGAGAGAAATGCTTGTATTGTATTTGTGATTTAGTCTGACTACCGTAAATATCCCTATAATTTTGAAAGCCCAAAGCAGATGTGCTTAAATCCACAAAGAATTAAAACAGCAGAGAAAGAGAAAATCTCAGTATTTTGACTAATGTAGTTTAAGAAAAAGTCTGCTAATGTGAAAATTAATTTTCTTTTCCCTGAAACTTTCTCTGTTGAAATAAATTCGCCAGTGAGAGTGGGGGGGTGCATGTTTGAAGAAAGATCTGAATTCCAGTAGCCTCCTGGGGCTGAAAAAAAAAGCAGATGTGCAGCCTTGGTGCAGTCAAACCCTGTTCATCTGTACTTATTTGAAAACACTACGTGTTTGCTTCTAGGGGCTGCAGTTCTCCAGATCATTGACGATTTAATTCTGTGTTTCTGACAACATTAATGAGTTCATCGGATTAAATAAACTACAGAATTCCAGGAGACCTAAATCGTGTTAGTTGGGTTATGCCATTATGAATGCTCTTGGCACTGATGCATGTACAAGCAGGGATCTGCAGAGCAGTGCTGCGCATCCAGATGTCAGGTGCGCTCTGCCTCATCGCAGTCACGGTGGGCATGGCAGCCGTGGTCCTTACTGCCTCTCTTGGTGAGATCAAGTTATCAATTTCTTAGCTCCAATTATTGCTCTCAAAGATTTTTACAGTCTCTTTCACCCACCGATGAACAGCCTCACTAGTTGTCTTTGACCTCTTTGAGCTGGATGCTGACAGTCAGGCTCGCCCAGGTCCGGCCTGTATCTTTAGACATCCCTTTACACATTCCTTCTCCTCAGTGCAGAGGAACTGAAACCTCCGATCTCCAAATTTCCTGCTGCTGATACCAAGGACAAACCTACAGCCTGATGGAAAACTCTTTGGCATCAATTTCAGATCCAAAGTCTTACTTCTGTTGTCAGTAATGGTAGAAGACAACACATCACCTCTGACATTAGGAGGTTCCTCGTGGTATTTTCCTCTCCTTCAACTAGAGGAGTGTCCTTCGGCAAAGGCTGCGAGGAAGAAACCAAGAAGATCTCTGAGCACTGTCATGTCCAGCCTCCCTACCAGGGAAGCCATTGCCAAAGTGCTCACTGGGTTTATAGCAGTTACACGCTGTGGGTATCTGTGATAAGAGATCAGTTTTGACTGTCCAGAACGTCTTTCCCAGCTCTGTACTACTTCATACCTAAAACCAGCTGGTGATCGCTGTTTAGAGACTGTTGATAGTGACCTTGGTCATCACCAGTGAATCCTCATAGGAGATTTGATAAGTTGATAAATGCCAGCACTGGACTCCGAATCAGAGACTGGTCGGTCCAGCCACACTGCTCTAGCAGTGGCCTTCAAGCCACCCACGCTCACATGGCTGGAGAATGGAGAGAAGCCCTTTGGCCAGGATTTGTTCTGCTTACTCCCATCCCTTTTCCACCTGCTTGGGGCAGTGCCGCAGGGAAGCCCACTTACTGATGGATTCCTCTGAAGGCTGGTGACTACAGAGGCCCAGGCTCTTCTGCATCCCCATCTGCAAGCTGCCAGACCACCATAGCCAAGCGCAGCTTTAATTTCGTCTGGAGCAGGCCAGTTTTCTTCCTGTGGATGCTCTGAGGTGGTAATGGGGAACATGGGAACTGTCAAGGCAGCTGGGTCAGACAGCAAGAGACGTTTCTGAAATGAAGGGTGAGAAGATCAAGGCTGCAAGCGCTGGGATTCCCTAGAAAAGGGAATAAGGGAAAAGCCTAGATCTTTAAGGAGTTGGTGTTTATCAGGTAGACTGGTCACATTCTCTGCGCTTCTGAACAGATCCCATGCAGCGTGTGCTGCTGTATGTCGTGTGTTGTGTGCCTGACGTCTCAGCTCCCTGCTGGCCACTGTGCTGGCCACCAGCTCAGCCAAGGCTGCAGTGCTGCCACAGCTCGTTCTGCCCACAGGGAGAGCCACAAAGTACAGCAGAGAGCATCGCTGTGTCACCCACAACAGTGCATGCTACTCAGCTGACAGGTCTGTAAATTTGGCACGGCTGTTGTGAACCTTCTGAGGATGAAGGAGCATGAAATTCAGGAAGCCTCACTGCTCTGCCAGTGGCATCAGATACGAGGGGCAGAAGTCACTGCCTGTGCCTCCTATACCCACCTGTGAGCCAGCCTGTGCTTCTCATGGTCCTTACTCCTCTCAAGTGACGCTTCTTGCATGAACTTGTTACAGAACAGCATATGCTTGTTGCTGTAGGTAGGAGATAACATTTTTTATTGCCAGTGTTGTTTTTTTTCGTTCAAAAAAGTTGTTTGTTTTTTCCAATGCTAGACCCAAGAAGATACCAAAAAAAAAAAAAGTGCATGTCTTAGATCTGGGAGGTAAGGTTTGCTTTTCTTCTTGTCCTCCAGCTCAGAAGTGATACCCCCAGAGAATGCCCTATTCTTACTTTCCTACATAAGCTCTTGGAAAATGGAAGGAACAGATCGTATTAACATCATAGGGAACATCTTGCTGACTGAGAACAGACAAGTCCCTGCAGATTTTGTTTCCCATCAGAAGCACACTTTAGTTTGACCCCAATGGTCAGTATATATTGTGTGCCTGGGATGCAAAGTCAGCTGATACATCAGCACACACATAGTGCTTACCATGATCAGCTGAATAATCAGCCTTTGAGTTTTGCATCAGAAGGCATGGCCGGTGGTGAGAGGAAAGAAGCTACAGTGGCTATTTCTCAGTCTTTGTGATCTGACAGTGACAGGACTAAGTCTTTCAGATTATCTCCCTTCCTCTTTGTGGCTATTCGCAGCTCATTGAAAGACCACAGCATCACATCACAGAGACTCTCGTAATGCGTCATACCCTGTGTCCGTGTGTTCTTAATTAGCTCACGAGCCACTCCTTCCAAAGATCAAAGGCACTTCAGCAGGACACAAGGAGCTTGCTTTTAAAAACATGCCTGCAGCAGCTGCGCGGCAGTGGCTGCACGATGAAGCAACCTACTGCCTTTTGCTAAATGTGCGATCCTTGGCTTAGGTCTCGGGCAAATGTGGGGAGAGCAGTCCTTCAATCTCAAATCCATGTAGCAGCTGATGCTTCTCCTGTCTGTCTAGAGTGGATCCTGCTTCCTCTAGTAATCTTTCACCTTTTACTAAAGATGTGCATCCAGTTTACTTTTTGTCAGTCCAGTGCAGGCGATTCACATTGCCACCTGCTCCAAAGAAAGGATCCAAAGCTTACCTGGCCGTAGTAGGGCTTACTGAGCCAGCAAGAACCCCATGAACGTGCTTTCCATTGCTCATTTTCCAAGCCCACAGCTAACGCAGGCACCTACCCGTGCTGGCAGCAGTGGCTTGGCCGTGCCGCAGTGCCCATGCTGAGGAGCACGGGGTGGCCGAGGCTCCCGGGCAGCAGTGAGAAGATCCCCAGCAGTGCACGAGAGGGGCCCCACACCTGCTCTGAGGTCCAGCTGCCAAAAGTGCCTCTTGCTGTAGGTAAGTAACTGCCGCCTCTTCTTTCTTTTGGGACACAGCCAGCAACTCTGCACTCACCAAGCCAGGGAGCATCACTGACACGGCTGGGCAGAGGGGAGGAGGGGACGTTGGATTCACCCCGCAGGCTCGGGACGATGGGGCTGCTTTCTGTCGTGCTCTTTCTTATGTCGCCTCCGTGCACCTTTCTGGTCTGTGTGTAGGCCGTCGCCCATGAGGCATGCACTGAGGAGTGACCTCGCACACAGATAGTGTCATTACTCAAATGGATGGGGTTATTCATTTGCAAAGTGTTTGCAGAATCCTTGGACTACCAGCCTTGCAGACAACTCATCTGCATTTGTTATTGCTTTTTTAAGAGCCAAGTATGTTAAAAAAGGATGACAAATCCTTGAGTACTTTATAGGTAGCACACTTCAGAGAAGTAGTGAAAGTTGCTAAGTAACCAGTTGCTACTTACCTATGAAAATTTATAAAAGCATGGCTTCAGAGAGTGTGGAAATGACTAGTGAAGGGCACTGTAAGTCTTCCGTATTCTGAATAAAGCATAGATGTATTTATCCGAAGAAATCCAACTTTCATCATAGTACAGCAGTGTTTCTCAGACCCAATATAAATATTTGTTCATGTTCACAGTCTTCCTGAAATGGGTTTAGAACGTATATGTTGATGAGTTTCTGCAGAAATTTATATTCATAGTGTTACCAGTGAGGTATGCTTTCCTTAAGCTGTATTCCTCATGGTGTTGTATTGTTTCCATTAAACATTTCATTTACGTTTTTATCTAGTTTTAGTCACTTTACAGTTATCCAGAGAAAATATTTAGATACAGAAATCAAACTGTGTATTCTCTTTTATTCAGCAGTTAGATTTAAGTTTGTCAAGTTAAGAATAAAATACCCATTTTTGTACCCCTGTTAAGAAAGTATTTGCTATGCTGGCGTATGATCAGTGAGAGATGCATCACCTTTCTTTTTAAGGCTTTGGCTTTGTGTGCCAATTGTATGTGTACATCACCACCATTTAGCAAGGTTTTGAAGAAGGAGGACAGGGACCCAAGCTCGTCGAGCAAGGCCATCGGTGGCGGCCTTGGCTCTGCTCAAGGCGGACACTCAGGGTCCTGGTCCGCTGCCGCTCCCATCACAACACCTGCATGTCTGTGCTGGTTGTGGTGCTCCCTTCCACAAACATCCCTGAAAATTGCTCTGCATTTGATTTGTGTGGATTTGAGAGACTGACGGGCTTTAGCTTTCTGGTAAGGAGGAAATTGCAGAGCAGCATAAGAGCAAATTGTCCTCTCAAGAGACAGTTTCTCATACCAGGAAGAGAGAGGGAGGCTTTTCAGGCTAGGAAGCCACGGATAACACGAAATTCAATTTTTCTTATAGTCACTCTCTTCATAAAGGTAATATTTTCTGAGAAAGTTTATGGCCAGAAAGGTTTCCCTATATTTCTGTGACATTTAAGGTCCACATTTGACACTTGGCTTTCAGGAGGCAGCAACTGCTGCTCTGTTAGGAACTAGCAGTGTCCTGTGCAGGACAGAGAAGGGCCAATCTTCCTCCTTGGGCCATGGGGGCATCACCTCACGAGCTGCGGGTTTTCCCAGCTGGTTGAGCCACTGGAATCATTGTGCTCAGGGCGGACACTTGGCATATGGCCATTTCTAGACCTCTTACTCCTTCATGTAAAATTTGTAGTTGGGTCTCAGCGCAGCCGGTTTCCTGTCCACATCGTGGAGAAATGCAGGTTGGTCCTCACCATATTCATATCAGCCAGGGATGAGCACCTGTGAGCGTGCCTAATTAATTTTAACTGGAAGAGGGGAATAGTATTTTGCCTTCTATACCAGTTTTCCAAGCTGAAAAATGGACCCAGAGTGTGACTCTGAGGATTTAGGTCTTTGGACTGAGAGAAGCTGAGGTGAAAGGGTGCCGAGGAAGTTCAGCATGAAACTCCAGTACAAACGCTGAAGCCATCACAGGCTGTGGGATTTGGGAATCTCCACATTTCTCACAGTAGTGATGCCAGCACGTCTTGAAGAGCACGATCTGTATCCACAGCAGCTAAGTTTAGCTGGTGAAGCTGGTGTTCATGACTGCAGGCAGTGGTCCTCCGAAGAGCAAGTCGGAGCAGCTGAATTAGCCTCCTGCTCTGAATCACTTTCTGGAGGACGCTGTCCCTCCCACTGTTGACTTCGGCATGACCTCAGGAGGTTGGCCCCACTCAGCAAAACCAGACTTGACAAAAAGCCCTGCCTCCCCTGGCTCTCAGCAGAGTTTCTATTCTTAGTCCATTGACGAGTAGTTTTCATCTCTCTCTTGATTTTTGGCACATGACAGTCTTTCAAAGGCAGAGTGGGTGAAAAAGCCAAACCTTTGCACACAGTTCTCGGGAACAATGAAGGAGCGCGCGGTTTCTGTTAGTCACCATTCGTGGACTCTGTGGAAGTCCCCCCAGCCCCTGACGTTGACGGCTGTGCTGCAGTTACGCAGAGCAGCGTGCAGGCTCTGTGGCTACTCCACCAGTCTGAACTTCTCGCTGCTATGATTGCCAAAAGCTTCCTGCAAAGCCCAAAAAGGTAAGATCTGACAGCGAGCCAAAGAGGGTTCACATTTAGCTATTTCATGTCTTGACTTTTTGGAGCACAAGTAGGCAGTAACCTTCTTAATTCAGCTCCTGGAAAGTCTCTGCAGTTTGTCAGCACCGCTGGTTCCAGGCTGAATGCTGATCTCTCTTGTGAATAATGCATTATTTTTTCACATTCCAGGCAGCTCCTAGTTTCTGCACTGCAAGCAGCATATTGCACTAGCTTTCATTTTCTCCGTGCCTGTGCTGGCCTGAGTGCCTCTATCCCAGGGCCAGCACTGGAACATATATGTGAGGCTGCGGTATGCCTTTCTGAATTAACTGTGTCTATTTCAGCCATTTACATGGCACAACACAGGACTGGCCTATTTTGGCAGCAGGGCAGGCTACAGCAACACCTGTGTTGACAATGTTCATCACCAACACAGAACTTCCCAAGTATAATCTCTAATGTCCTTGAGGACTGTATAAAATATTGGGGGAGTGTTCCAGGAAATGATGGAAGCCATGAAGAATTTAAATATTTTCCCGAGTTTTCTGTCCTCGCCCACATTCTGTCTTCATTGGCTTCCTCCTCTTTTTGCCAACAAATTCAAACCTCGAGTCACATTTTTTAAGGTCCTGCAAAAACCTCGAGTGTTTTTTACGCTTCCTTTCTGACACAACAGTCATGGATTTAAACAACAGATGAGCGACCTTGTAAATCCATCCGGTGTTTTCTCCCTTTTCAGGGTCTGAAGCTGTATCATTAATTAATGATTAACTCTTACATCCAGTTAGTAATTGTTTCCATCACCACCCTGACATCAGTCTCCCCTTGGGACTACTCTACACCTTTTTCTCTCCACATACGTCAGTAAAATCTCAAGGGCTCAATTTGGAACCAGAATTACTGCTCTCCTCCTTCACCCGATTGCCACTGTGGGTCCCTTTACGAGCGTTTACGCGCCATGACTCGCAGCAGCTACATAGTCCTCCTGGCAAGCGGCGATCCCTGTTGCGAACAGCTCACAGTCCATCCTCCTCGTGAATTGGCTCCAAGGATCTGCTCGGGATGATTCGTGCGCTGAGCGCAGCCGCTGGCTCATGGCCCTGTAGGCGGGAGGGCTCTCGGGGGTCCCAGCCCAAGCTCCGGCTCCGCATGGGCCCAGCTGGGGCCGGTGGCTCCAGCTGAACGCACTGAGGGAGGAAGGGTCCCATCCCTGGTGCCACGGGCTGCCCCTTCGCTGTCACACCCCAGGATGTGGTTGGCCTTTGCTGCGAAGACACACTGCTGGCTTCTCTTCCGCGGGGCTCGGCTTGCAACTGCTGCAGTGAGGATGGGCAGGAGCAACGGGCCGGGGAGGTTGGGAACCCAGCTTTGGACTTCTGCTGTGGCACTGTGGAAAAACTTCCATGTACTGAAAATCAAATCCACTCAATGGCATTACTGGGTAGTACTGAGTGCCTTGGACAGACACCGTTTCGGATTAGGCACAGAGAAAAGTATCATTCTGTGAACCCAGATTTCCTCTCATAAAAAGTGTTACCTCTAAGCACTGGAACATTTTAAGAAATGTCGTAAAGCCAGTTTGCTCCTCATCATGGCATGTAAGCTCATTTCCAGTTACACCTTCCACAGGGGAGATCCGTCACCAGGGGCTGCAACTCTTCGAAAAAAGGCCCTGAGCAGACAAGGCCGTGCAGATATTGCTGAAAATGCGTGCAATGCGGCTGGGACAGCGTTCTGGCCATCAAGAGCAGCATGTCTTCCTTGAGAGGGGCACTGCTCTTGGGTGTCGGTTATCTCGTGCTGTTGTCAGAACTGCTCAGATAAAGTCTGGTCCAAGCCAAGAAGCAAATTTAGGTTTTTGTTGGGTCTGAAAGAAGGTTTTTGACTTGAGAGTTCTTCTCTCTGGATGGCTTCCCGCAAACTTTATTGAATAACACAAGTGTTGCAAGCACAGAGAAATCAGATTTTTCAGTAATTGCATGGTACTGCAAGAAGCAGTTTTCTCGTCTGAAAGTAACAATATTCTGTTAATGTGTTTCAGACATTTATCTTTTCCTTGAAGCAGGTGTTTTTTTCCTCAAAGCAACCCATTTTAAATGACTGAGACATTTTAGTTCCTTGGGAAGGCTACTGTTCCCCTACAACTGTTATTTATACACTCCAAGTTTGTGTTGCCTAAATGTAGAAAATTATTTTTGTTTTAAAAAATCCCCAAGACTTGGAAATTCACTTTTCGGTGAATACTTTTATGTTCAGAAGACATTAACATTTGCATAGCAAAAGGTTCTCAAATATTAAGAAACGTTGCACGTACAAATTTCACGGTGCTCGTACGTTAATGTACTACACCTGTTTCTAAGGATTAGGTGATAGGCTGTTTCCTAGACAGAAGTGTGACATACAAAATGTGTGAGATCGGAGTTGACCAGCATGTTGAGCTCGCCCATTTCCGAGCATATGCTCACCGAGGGGGGTGGCCCGCACTGGCACCTGGAGAGAGTCTCCTTTCTCCACGCCTTCTGAATCCACGCCAGGGAGCAGCAGGCGTGCAAGGGCACCAGCTCAGGGCCAGGAGGACGATGCACTTCCACAGGACTGGGGCGAGACGGGCCGAGCAGGGCTGGTGGCACTAACCGGGTAACATGAGCACGACCCAGCTCCAGCGTGGGGCTCACAGGTGCCCACGTTTCTGTTCGGCCTCGTGCGTGGAGGGCCAGACATCCATCTCAGACACTGGTCTGAGCAGGCCATGGGCTCCCAGGCTCTGAAGGCCATTAGAGCAGCTGCTCTGGTATCCTTTTTATCATATGGCATTTCACCTGATTACTCCAGGTTTTGAATCCAGTAAAACCCTCTTCTGTAGTAGTTTGTTTAGCCAGAAATGTCTCTAATGTTAGTGTGAAAACACGGTGATACAAAAGATCCATTGGTGTGCATTGCAGGTTATCCCCGTGGTACATCACGCATCGTTGAAAAACATGTTGTCTCCATTCCAGAATGTGGCTTCAGCTTCCAGCTGGGTTTGATTTTACCTTTCCTGGCTAGATTAAACACCTCTGGTATTCTGTATTTTCATCTGGTGAATATACCTACCTATTTAGATAAAATCAGCTCTTAATTACTTTTTGGATAAGTTAAGAAGGTAGAGGTATCCTAACCCGCCACTATCAGTCATCTTTACAAATCTTTAAATAATGCCTCTGCTTGGCTTTTTTTCTTCTCAGCACCTCTCCTTCTCACTCTTTGTTTTACAATGTAGTATCCAGAAGTATTTTCCTCAGATTCTTCAATATCATCGCCATTAGCACCTTAATTACTTACTGACTCCACTTCTCTTTTGCCACAGCAGCCCACTGAAAGGTCCTGCTAATGACCATTAGTTATAATCCTTTAATTTTTGTTGTTATTTTCTCTTATCAGCTTTTCTATTATTTTTCCTGTTTTTAATGTTATGCTATCTGGTCTTAGCTACCCAATCATTCTGATTTTCCTTTTTAATATTACCAAGGTAAATGCTAATATACCATTTGGAATTTCCCTGTTACTTCAAGATTTATTAAAATGGGTATCAGTAGGCCAAAAACCTCTTCAAGCAACTCTTCAGGGACTCTTAGTCTCAAGTTATTCATCCTGCTACCTTTAAAGATAAGTATCTCCAGAGAACAGTGCGCTGAATACTGAAACACTGTACAGTAATCAAGTCATAAAATCTGGTCCCAGAACAACTACCAATTTCCCCAGCATCAGTCATTTTGTCTTGGTTCACCACCATGAAGTATGGTGTACTTTGTAGAAGAAAATAGTAATTTCTAGCCTTCCTAAACACTACCAGTGTTTCTAAAGGAACACTTATAGACCCATCTCAAATTTAAATCCTCCAAAACCATGCAACTTCACTTATGTGCTTTGCAAGTAGTTGCCTAAAGAACAGCTCATCCCGCTCCCATTTGCTGTGATACTTGGTTTTTGCATTAGCATTCTTCATCTGTATCAGTTATCTCACTGATCCATTGCATTCAAGATCCCAGAGTTCTGTAACTGAATGAAAAACATTTAAGAAGATGTGCTACCACCCACGCACATCTTTTTGTCTTTACATTCTTCACCTTTCCTAAATGGGAAAATGTTGGATTTTAAGATTCCAAGCACGCAAATGTTTTGCAGTCAGAGTGCCAGTGCTACCGGGTTCTACTGTCTTGTTAACCACAGTTTCTATTTCTTTTGCTTCTTCTTTGGACTCCTACTTTTGGACACCCAAATAACTTTTGATATTTTTATATCCATGTCTTCACAACACCATTGTTCTTAGGCAGCAGTTGTATTATTTACTCTTTCTAAGTTGGAAAACAAAATTCATGTCTCCCCCAGTTTTCTCCTTTTCCATTTTGAGTTCCTCTTTCTGACACGGGAAGAACCAGAGCTGTACACGGTGTTCTGCAGGGTGTCTCACCCATATTTTGTACATTAGAATAGAGGCGAGGGCTTATTACTGGTAATACCTTGGGAGTGTATCCTAGAGTGGCCTGCCTGGCTACAGTGTCCTGGTAACTAGCACTTACCCGGTAATTAGTAACTTGTGATGGTAGCCAGTCACTAGTTCCTGTCCTGGGACCATCTGTGTTCCAGGGCTTCTGCCCCTCCTGTCTGCCGGCCTCGCTTGCTGCCATCGGGCATGGCCATACACCATGCGCTGTACGCCATGCTGTTGCTATTGTTCTGAGCCTGAAGTTCATCCCGTTCTTCATCTGTAATATTCTGATCTTCCTCTGTATTAATGATTCATCCTAACCTTTATGTCATCAGGAAGTTTCATTAGAGTGCAGTTATTTTTGTGCACATAATTAGAATATTAAATAGATGAATCCTTGAGGAATTCCACTTGTATCCTCCAGCCTGCAGGTTGTCTTTCAGCAGAACCCATTTTCTTCTCTCTTTTATGGCGATAGATAACCACAAATCATCACAACTCTGCCTCGCTGGTTGACCTGTGTTGACAACTGTTTCAGAGAGCAAAACCAAATACCAGGTTTATCTCCTGTAACCTGTTATTGCATGATGCCTCAGGCAGATTCCTTGCTGGTTCATTTTCTGAGCATCATGTAACAACTCTGTGCTCTGCCTTGAAGATTTGGCACATCCGTCTCATGGTCACAAATGAATAGTCCGTCTTTTCACCTTCTCACATGCTTGTTTGCCTGTTATATCTTTGGCAATGATTATCACATCAGGCTGACCAAAATGACTTTATTCTTTGGGTGCATTGTTGAAGTTTGTGCTTCAATATGTGTATCTTTCTGTCTGACACGGCCCTGGAAGTTGCAGGCTTTGGAAGCTTTTTTTCCTGGTCTGAAAAAAGAGAACATAGCTCATGCAGGATTACAAAGGTACTTCTTTGTTGTCAATATCTGTCATATATTTAGGCAGAACTATGGTTTGTGTCCAACTTTCTTGCAAGTCACATGCCCTTGCCTGCTTAGAAATTCATGTGCAAACTTGTTTTATATACCGTCTTCTTAACTTTATATTCTTATTACCAAGAATTTCATCGATGGCTTTAAAAGCTGGATCTGCTCAGGGACCCATTAGTTCTGGTAGTTATCCCATAAGCTCTTTAATTGGGTGGCATCCATCATTGTAGTCCGTATATCCTGTCCAAGAACTACCAAAAATAACACTTCTCTTTTCTTAAGCTTTAGGCAGAGCCACCCTGCTCGTGCTCAGGGAGAAAGAAATGGATCTCCGTGAGCAAAATGTCAGGGATGAACTGCATGTTTAGATGGGCTGTGATGTGCTGGTTACTGTAGTCTCTAGATTTGTTTCCTTCCTGCTGCTCGGTGGTGCCACAGGCTGAGCTGGGCCCGTTGGTGGCCTCAAATCACGGAGACCCTTGGAGGCAAGCCCTTGGTCCTGGAGTCACCACGCAGCCAGGACGCCTTCCCCACGGGGTATACTCACAGCAGCCAGCCCTGCTAAGGACTGGGTCCAAATACTTTGTGGAGATTTTCTAGGCGGCTTCTGCCTGTGTGTGACCTGCAGTAATCAGTACAGTTCTCGTTGTGCTGCTGCCATGGAATAACTGTGCTGAAAGTCAAGCAGAGTTGCAGACTGCCTTTGTCCTTCTGGTCATGCAGGGCTGCCTGCTCAGCTTGGGTGAATGTTTCTAGCCATTTTGTGCAACAGTTGGGAACCTGGACCTGCGACTCTCAATGTGTACCCTAGTAATGGCTGTCTCCTGTTTTGGCAAGAACAGAGAAATTCCTGATCCGCCACGGAAGACAGCGATCAGTTGCTCAGAGCTCTCTGTGTGCATCCAGAACCAAAACACGACAGTCTCGCCCCCAGCAGACCCTCACCACGGCCGGTGCTGTGAGCTGAAGCCCTAGGAGGCTCCTGCGGGAGAGCGCTGGAGCAGAGCTGCTTTGATCACCTCCGGAGCCAAGGTGGAAAGCTTTCCAACCACGTTAGATTGCCAACGAGTTAAAGGGATAAAAGTGCCAGCTGAGACGCCTGAAAACAAAACTCAGATAATTTTGAAAGATAACACTTGCTTTTAGTCTTCGTAATACAAGTCCACCAGGGAAATCATATGGGAATTGAAACTGTAAGAGTCCTGGGAACCACTGCAAGTGAGAGAGCAAGCCGGGCGGGACTGAAGGAAATACTCGATGCTGGTGAAGGGAACAATCTGGTACATATTGAGCGCAATGACTGAATCCCTGCATGAGGCCCTGCTGGAAGGGGAGACAGCACATGCCCCATAACTGTGGAAATGGTGGATGAAAGCAAAAATGTCAGGCTTTGAAAGAAGCTAGGAAAAAGAAGGCATTCTGTGTGGTAACCAAGATTTTATTGTTTCCTGATCCCTGCTCTATATCCCACAGCTGGGGGGATCGAGAGGAATGAAAACAAACAACGTTTCATGAATGAAGGAGTTCAAACGGCTATCTCGCGCTGGGGCTGGGAGCGGACCTGCTCCGGGGAGCCCGGGCTCAGCTGCTGGAGGCGAGCAGGGAGGCCAGCGGCAGAGGGAGGCAGCCTTGGCACGAAGCTGCCACCAGGAGGGCAGGAGTCACTAACAGCCATCACACCTTCTGCTGTATTTTACTGGTATATAAGCATTTGTTGTTTAGTGGTAACTGCTGGAGGACATGCTTGTTTATTTTTCTAGCTCTGACCAATAGAAAAGTCCAGTGGAGCTTCCTCATCTTCCTCCCCGCTTTCCACTGCCATAATTCAGTGAGAATCACCCTCGCTGCCCTTCAGCTTCCTGAGGCACAGTGCTAACGCTGCAAGAAGCACGCGTGGCTCTGCTGAGCAGTGCACCCTGCCTGCATGCTAGGACGAGGCGGGGTGCGGGCTGGCTGCACACAGGCGCACGGCTCTCCTGCCCCAGACAGAGGTCGGCTTGAAGGATTCGTGTCCAGGAGCAGTGGCGGTGAAGATGCATAAAACAGTTGTCCTGAAGCAATGGGTTATCTGTGCATTAGAATTAAAGCTGAAAAAGCAAATTGGAAAAAGAGCTGAGTAATATAATAACGTTGCCAGAACAGCAGTGGAAATAACGCTGAGGCTAGATATCTACCAATTTGGCAGCAGGATGCAATGAGTCGTGCCCTGCTGCTGCAGGATTAGCGGCTCCCTGCACCGCGGCCCCACCAGCTCTGGGGCATTTCAAGGAGGGGGGCCTTGCCCCTGGGATGGGAGATGGGGGCTCCCACAATGCCATTTGGATTTGGCACCAGAGATTGTAGCTGTGCTGCAGCCTCTGCGAGGGCTGGCACTGCAGTGAGGAGGGGAGAGCTACCTTCTTCAAGAGCAATCTAGCCGTTGTTAATTAACACTAGGATTTAGCAGCAAAGGCTGCTGCGCTGTGCAGTTGTGGCCCCTCTTCCCCGCATGACCTCGTTGCCGGATTGCCTGTCTCACAGCCCACACAGTATTGCTGTGTGGTTTTGTGTATTTAATCTAATTACGTGGGTTTTGAACAATTAAATGCAAATGGTGTGCTGCAGTCATCCCTGCGCTGCCTGGCCTTTCTGCCGCGATGTTCGATCAGACAGCTGTGCATTGCTGAAACGCCCGGCCCTGATGGAGATCCAAAACAGAGCAGTGCTGGTTGTGAGGATTTGCAATGCATTCCCGCACGCGAGCCCTCTCTGTATGTGTGTATCTGTATATATGCGTGTCTTATACGGGTAGGTCCACACACACGCTGATGCTGCAGGGTGCCAGAGCCCCGTTCTGCAGTACCCTCTCCTCTCCGCGCACAGCACTTTTCTCTCACTGTTTCTCGGCGCAGCACATCAGCAGCGTTTCCAAAAATCAGCAGCGGTGGGGCCGGGGCGTGTTGCATTTGGAGGCGCTGCAGCCGGACAGGAATCGTCCGCGCGAGCCATCTGCTCCCTGGCCGCCAGCCATGCGCCGGGCACCGGCACGGCGCTTGCTCGTTGCCATGATAACAGCCCTGCACTGGGGTTTAGATGGGGGATTTTAGCAACGCTTCAGAAAGGTTATTAGCCGGCCACCCTAATAAGCTTTTTATGTGTGCCTTTACATGATTGTTCTCGTCGATTTTACTGTAATGCGTAAAAGGGAGGCAGGAAGCGTAAGGCCTGTGTGAGCAGATAGCCCTGGGTAATGTGCCACAGAGGAAGATAAAATTTAATTTTCCTACACGAATAAGGTTAACAGGACTGATTGGTAGGGGATCTGAGTTTAGTGACTTTATTTTCTGTTTTAAATATTTTCCTGAAAGTATATTTGCAGAGAGGGGGTTGAATTATTTTTGGCACATGCTTCAACCTGGTTGGAGTTATTCAAGCAGAGGCAGCAACAGCTTCACCTGTAGCACTCAAAGGAATTTTTTTCTCCACTTCGGGTTAACATAAACAATTTTTAAAGCACTAGTAAAAAGGAAAACCACAAATGGAAATACAGACCTAAATTCTGGTGAAATACCTTAAAGGGAAATTATAGCCTGAGTGCAGCCATGACGCTGAGCAGAGCAGTGCCCCTGCAGGTCCTGCACAGAGTTTCAGCCCGCACAACCGCGACGCTGCCATCAAATAGCAGGACTGTGCGCTTTGGTTGTAGGTGTGCTGTCTGCCGCGTCCAGAGGCTGCAGAACAGGACAGGGGAGGATGGCGCCAGCGCTGCTTCAGTGAAACAAGATTCAGTACCAGCAAGCTGCGGCAGTGCCTGCTTTTGTGGCCGTGCTCCTCACCTCTGCCTGGTTTCTCTGTGAAAGCTGTAAGGACAAGACCTTGTGCCAAACTGGCCTAATGGGGTTCCAATTTGCATCACAGGTTAAAGCAATTCAAATGTGTCTGTACTAGAAAAAAGCAGCTAACTGTAAGCATAGCTGCCATAGTTCTCCTCTATGATGCCACATGTGGCTCTGGAACAAACTCTTGCTTTCTTTCTGTTCTGTAGTGCTGAAGCAGCATGGGCTTGATGAGCTTAATGCAAAGCAGCTTCAAATTTGGTTGGAGAAGTTATCTCCAAGGTCAGTTGTCAAGGTTTTCCTGTTAGAATAGAAAGAAGTGTAAATTGAAATTCCTCTGTAGTTCATTATTTCTGTCCTGAATTAATTACTATTCAGTCTTCCTGCAAGGGACTTGGGTGTGCTCATAACATCTAGCAGGAGAAGATTGCAGGGGCTTTAGAGAACGGGGTAAGAATTCAAAATTATCCTGAAAAATTGCAGGAATATTTGGAGGGAAAAGAAAAAAAGAAATTGGATTTCAGTATGTACAAACTATTTGGGCAGTGAAGTCAGCTAAGTAAGTACAAAAAACAGAGTAACTAGAATGAGAACCATTCTGCACCTGGGGGTCACAGCATGAATATAAGTCAATGTCATGATATTAAAAAAAAAAAAATCCTTTGGGGCTCTCTAGGCACACAGAACAGCCTCTCCTTCCATGGACCTTCACTGTGGTCTGACCTGAAACAGGAGGTCTAGTTCTGGGCACCAGCTTTCCAAACAGATGCAGCAAGTCCAGAGAAGATCAAGAGGAAGCTTGCCTTCTCTGATTCATCAAAGGCTAAAGGATCCATGCTGTTTACTCCAGAGAAGAGAAAGACTGAGAGCAAGTTTTAGAAGTCTTCAAATATGTAGAAGACAACTGCAAGGAAAAGGGAAGTGCTGATGTCCTCATCCAGCGGGGCTGGGCCGTGCAGCAGGCTTCAGTTGCTGAAAATTTCATTTAGGAATTTCATTTATACTTTAGGAAAATCTGAATGAAGAGGTTTGTAAGAGCATTTTGGATAAACATTTGTCAGGAAGGGATTATGAAGAGTGGGTCCAGCTGTGGTGGAAGGGGTGGACTGGATGTTTTCCTACAGCTCTGTTTTTCTGTTTCTGTTCATTTCAGGCCAATCAGAGCAGGCTGTGTCAGCGAGTAACGTCCTATCTCAGCCCTTCACCTTTGTAAATAGCAGCTTTTGTAATTCTTGACTGCAGAAAAAACACCTGAAATTACACTAAACACAAGTTATTTTTGTTTCTTCAGTGGTAATAGCTGCAAAGTTATCTGTAGCTTTTCAGCATGCTGATGCTACGACAGGCTTCGTCAGGAGGAGATGCTCCAGGCCCACTCTGGATGTGTCTGCATACGCAGACCAGGAATGTCCACAAAGGGGCTGCTCCTGCCCCAGCGGTGGGGATGGACAGGCAGGACACCGCAGTGCACACCAAAAAAAAAAAAAACACAAAACAAAGATGGGGGAGATGGTGTGAGCAAGAGGTCGGGTGGAGGAGCCGGCACACAGCTGCAGGGCATCAGGCAGGCCTCGGGCAGCGCGCCGCTATGAAGGACAAACTAAAGGCACCTCAGGGCCAGCAGAAAAGTCATTACTGAGTTTACAGCGATGGTGAAGACCTCAGCTTGGCTCCTCAGAGCCCCCGGTGCTGGTGGGCCTCTCGAGGATATGAAGTGCCTGCCAGTGGTGCATTTCTGCCAGCCTCTCAATTGTCTTTCCCGTTTTTTATGCAGAGTCTATGCGGTGTCAAACTGCGGAAGGGGAGGTTCAGGCTGGATATCAGGAAGAGGTTCTTCACCGAGAGGGTTGTCGTGCACTGGAACAGGCTCCCCAGGGACATAGTCACAGCACCAAGCCTGTCAGAGTTTGAGAAGCGTTTGGACTGTGCTCTCAATCATATGGTCTGAATTTTTGGGTAAAGTTGTGTGGAGCCAGGAGTTGGACTCAATGATCCTTGTGGGTCCCTTCCAACTCGGGATATTCTATGATTCTATAAAAGTCTCACATGACAAGGCCTCTTTGCAGGAAGACCGTGTTGTCTGACGCCCACTACACCTCTGTTGTTTATTCCTCATAGGCTAAAAACTTCTTGGTTTTACTAGTTTGTTGGATTGTTTTGCTGAGGATTGCTGTCTGTACTGCTGTCTGGCTAACCTGCCTGTGGTAGTCCATAATATTCTGCTTAGTAAAATATTTGTACTCTTCAGCACTCATAAATTTCCCCAATATTTCAAGGCGTTTCTAAACAAAATTAACCTCAGCACAAGGAGCATCTCAGCTAGTTGTTTTCAGGCTCCTCGATGCTATTTATTGAGTTGGCTCAGCCCCAAAATGAGCAAAGGAATGCAAGGGCGCTGCGGCTTTTGGATTGTATATGTGTGAAATTTTAAACACAGATGATGTAGGCTAGACAGATGACCTATACATCCATGGAAAGAATAACTTGATTTCCTACTTGCCAGCTTTTTGGTGAAACATGCAGAAAGCAAGATTTTTCTTCCCTGCTGCAAGATGTTCTGTGGTCACAGTACACGCGATGATGTTCGCGGGGGTCACCCTGTGCGTTTGAGCATGGTGGTGTCAGCGTTACTTGAAAAGGGGGGACAGGGCCTGGGGGACAGGGGCAGGCGATGGGGAGAGTGGCCAGGAAGTGCAGTACAGGCCGAGGCGCCCCGTTTACTGACAGTGGATGTGATAAAAGCTCTTCAGCATGAGCCTTGTGGTACTCGACGTGAGGAAGCCAGACTCAAGAGCCACTGTGTGATTCTTAAATAAAGACAAAGGAGAGCGTGGTAAATGTGAATTAGAAACTGAGTGTGCACGATATGCAGATGAAAAGCCCATTCCCATTTCGCTCTCTAATGCAGATCCCCGCTTTTTCTTGGATGCTGTTTGACATTGTCTGATTTCCTTAATTTCCTACAGCAAATATGCAGAACAAAAAATGAGACTTGTAGGCCATGTGTTCATATTCTCATTTGTGTTCCATTTCTGCAGTATTGTCTGGAGTTAGTTATTTGGGGCATGATGAGATGTTTACTTGTCTAAATCATTTATCTAAAAACTGTTAGCTCTTTTTTTATATGCATACACAGTCCCATTTATTTTAATCTATTCATAGGAATTGGCTAGATAATAAAGTACATTAAAATCAACGTATATTTCTTGCAAAGCAAATTGTCTTAATTTCTCAATAAGCATCTGTAGGATCTCAACATTGTACAAATGTGAGGCCTTTTGTGGGTGTTTAGCCCAAGCTTCCACTCGAAGCAGGACTGCTGCCAGAACAAGCTCAAGTCAGTTCTGGCTTCCGGTAGGCAAATTTTGAAAACCCCCAAGGACAGAGGTCCCCTACCTCTCTGGTGACCTCTCCCAGTGCTCCAGCACCCTTCCCATGATGAAGTTTTTCCTAATGTCCTAATGTCCAGCCTCTACGAAACGTCTGCTCGGGGTGGTGTACGAGCTGGTTGTGCTCAGCCTAGAGAAGAGGAGAAGCGAGGGAAATCCAGCAGTGATTGTCCATCTCTGATGGGTGACTGAGGAGAAAGCAGGGCCAGAATCTCCCAGAGGTTCAGGGCAAGAGGCGATACGAACACATTGCCTGGGTGGATTCTGGCTGGATGTGGGAAGGAAATTCCCATGAGAGTGGTTAAAATCTGGGGCAGGCTGTCCAGAGAGGTGGCATCTTCCTTCTGGGAGAATTCCAAAGATGAGCTGATCAGCACCTCCTGAGCAGTGCCTTGAGGTTGACCCTGCTTGGTAGAGGCTGTTGGGCTGGACACCTGAGGTCCCTTCCAACATGAGTTTTTCAGTTATTCTGTGATCCCATTCTCTTTTAAAACTCTCCTCTGGCATAATGGTTGTGGAAAATCTGATGGCAGGCGACCAGAGTAGCGGGGTGCTCCGGTTAAACTGTTGGAACAAGGCAGGCGGTGGTGCAACTATTATTTTGTATGCATGCTAGAAGCTGTTACTGTCACTTCTTCCTGTACCTCTATTGAACTGTTTTTGATGCACAGCCCAGTGCTCTGTCTCTTCATGTTTTTTCAGGAAATATTAAGGGGTTTTTAGGTTAAACCTCAGAACTATTGTATATAAGACTTGATAAACTGGAGCCAATAAATCTAAGTCAGCTCCCAAACATTTCAGGAGCTGGGTCAGAGGTTTCCTTAGTTGTTTTTCTAAATTGAAATCCATCTTCTATATTCTCCTTGGTACAGTTGCCGGGAAGAAGATGCAAGGAGCCCATTCCCAGGATTTTTAAGGCTGCCGTTCTGCAGAGCATGGTCTACTCTTCATAGCCCACTGAAGTCAAAACCTGTTCACGAATCTGCCTCTGCTCTGTTTTCAAATGCCAGAGCTTCCTGTGAGCTCTGCGCCAGGTCCTCAGAGGGGCCGTGCTGCGCACGCTCCTCGGCAGACCACTCTCCATCAGGCAAAGCTGCAGAAGCAGTTGGGTGTGCTGGGGAGCAGAGGCGCCGAAACAAAAGCCCCATGTCAGGCTCACTTCAACAGCTTTAGAAAACACAGGAATAGCCTCAGCTCCAGTATTTATGACCTTGCCCCATTCCTTCCTTCCCTCTCTTTGCCTTCAGCCTCTGGAGAGGGAAGGCTGTGAGAGTGATTTATTGAATTGCCCTCAATGATGCCTTCCCATTCAGCCTTGGGAACAATTCCTGAGCATATCCATTAACTGTCACGTGCTCCCTCCAGGCTGTCCTCATTCCCTTCCCACGTGTGCAGGGGCACAGTTAAACCTGCCGTGTCCTCCCACGGCTTCCTCTTCTCGGGGCCAAGCCCCAGTGCTGCGCCGTAGCACCTGTGGTTCGCATTATGACCGCCTTTTTGGCTAGGACTCCTCTGCTCTTCCTTTCTGCTTCCGCGTTTGTCTGCATGTACCAGATGTCTTTCTTGCTTTCACAGTAGATAATGTGCTTTCTAGGACAGGGCTGTTTTCGTGCAGTACAGTGTGAGCTCAGGCTGTGCATGAGGCTCGTTGTCACCATGAGCATCCTTGGGTTCTGCTTGTGTCCTCAGCATCCTCTGGTTCCATTGCTGGGTTTCTTGTGGCTGTTCTGGGGGTTCCACAGGCAATGCTACCTGAGAGCCGTGGGCTGAGGGTTATTGCCCAGGCTGACCCAAATAATGTTAATGGTTAGGAAATGGCAGCTTACAGATAGCTCACACATTCTTATTTCTGATTGCTGTATGTATATGTGTCACAAATGTTGTTTAAAAGGTCATATACCATTTTTCCACATGCATCATTTTTCCACAGGACTCATCATTCAGTGCAGAGTGAAAACAATCAAGCATGTTTGAGACTACATTCACTATATAAAATACAAGAAAAATGAGGTCAACATGTAAAATAGATTTATTTAATCTGCAGTTAGATATTACCAGTTGCTAGAGAACCACATGCAGCCCTGAGCCAGGAAAGCACCCAGTCGCTCTCCTTCAGGTATTCGTGTGTGTGCACACTCTTGTGGGAGTACATACAGCCACTGGAGACAACACGATTTTTTGCTTCAGCAGTACCCAAAGAGTATGTTTGTAAAGCCTTCTCAAATGCATGCATCAGTGAACACCCCATGTGCACACCATGACGTTGTTGCTGAGGTTGAATCAATATTTCTTGTCCTGTCTTTCTGTGAGTGCATCATTACAGATTTCCTTTGGACTCAGTCTTGAATCACAGGATTATGGAATATCCCAAGTTGGAAGGGACCCACAAGGATCATCGAGTCCAACTCCTGGGTCCCCATAGGACCACCCAAAAAATCAGACCGTGTGTCTGAGAGCATTGTCCATCGTCCAATGGACTTTCTTCCTTTCTTTCCCAAAGCTTCTGTTCATTTTGTCCATAATGTCAGTGCTACTTCTGTATTTTAAATTCTGCAGTGATAGTTGCCACTTTTCTTCATGTATTTGATGCCTGGTTTCTGGATTGGCCTGGGAATAGCTCCATCCATGCTCAGTCTGTATCAAGAGTCAAGCCCTGAGCAGCAAGGAATCATCGTCCCCCAAAGTACTCGGCTCTTCATTCAGCCCAGGCAGCCAGAGACTTGTGCAGGTCTCCAGGTCCTGTTTGAGACCCGTGAAGGCATCATTTCCATTCATGAAAAAAATGGCCACCTGATGGGCATCGTGGCCTCAGCAATCTGCCAAGAAATCATCCAAAAGGAAGTCTGATTCTTTCTTTCCTCAATGGGACATAGACTTTGAGGGTTTTGTGCCAGCCCCTGCAAGACTACACGTGTAGCATGCATGCAAGTACAGCTTAGACCTCTTGATCTTCCACCTGTGTTTTGGTAGATGCTGCGTTAATGAAAAAGGTGTAGTGCTTTGTGCGCTTTGGCAAGTGTCAGTGGGCCAGCTAAGCTGCTCTTCAGCCTGCGCTGCTGGGGACAGTGTCCAGTTTCAGTCCTTGCTACCTGTGACTCAGGATTATCTTCCAGACACACTAGAGTCCTGTCATTTGTTATTTTAATGAGGTACAACCACAGCAGATGTGTTTTTCAGTTTGTTTTTCTCCTCCCAGCTCTTTCACGTTGATCAAGACTTGTCTGCTTGGGATGTGAATGCTCCCGTCCTTGATGGAGACCTGTGTTCTCCTCTTCATCTTTCAGTGAAAACAGGTCTTTTATACTGATAGTCAAAAGAAGTGAAGAAATGTCTTCCAGAAGAATTCCTGCATTTTTTTTTCCTAATAAGTTAGCTCTTGAGACTTGACAGTTTTCTGCCATAAGCCTCAAACTGGGGCTGCTGTTTCTCCCAACTGGTGGTGGGCCAGCAGAGAGGCTGCGCTGCTCCCAGAACCAGGGCAGCTCCGGCATCTGCGGGCTGCAGCCCTGCAGTCGCACTCCCAGTGGGCAGGCATGGACAGCCCACATGTTTTGCTTCTCGTGAAGGTGATTCTGCAGTCTTTGCAACCGAAAACTTTCAGATCCTCTTTCAACTAATGGGTGCTGTAGGGTGCGTTGCCTGGGGTTGCTGGACATGGTGGTGTGGCCATGCGTGAAGCAGTGACAGCAGGGAGGCACAGCACTGCCCCGAAGCTGCTGTCCCTTCAGCTGTATTTTCTGTGCATGCAGTCACAAGCTTTTCTTGAAATCACTAAGATTTCCAGGAACTGTGTCATTGCAAGGATGAGGGACGTTCCCAGCCTCTCTGCTCTAGTGGTTGCAGTATGCAAATAGGCACGGTCCATCTGCATGCCCAGCAGTTGAAAAAAAAAATTTCAAGTGCTTGGGTACTTATTCTAAGAATACAAATATAGGTTACGTGTCTCAAAGATGAGCAGCAGTGGAAAAAAGATTTCCCTGACTCCCCCAGAGGCTTGATGTATGTGGAGGTGCTTGGGTGCTGCGCCTTGGCCTTCGCTGCCAGCCCATCAGCGTGGGAGCGCCTGGGGCTCAAGGGCTCCTTTTGGTCCAAGGCGAGAGCACATCTGTGCAGATGCCCTGGGCCAGTGTGAAGCTGGCCATGCAGGCTGGAATTTGTCCACTGTCAGCTTGGTCAGTGGCGAAGTCTTACTCTATTAATCGCACTCTTGTTTTTCCAAATAACAACATCTCTAGCAGGCTTTTCATTTTAATCCCTCTCACCTGCCAACATTAAGTTGGCCTCTGGGGATTAATAGGGACGTGTGCTGAGGTTCTGTAGTGGTGAGGTGGGACCTGGGGACCAAATTTCCAAACAGTGAAATTCCTCCTACCTCCTCCACCAGCCTTTTGCCAGGGAAAGGTGAGTTCCAGCTCATTGGCTGCTTTGTCGACACTGGGCTGCATCCTGCTTGTTGCTCTCAATTGGTGCGTGGTCTTTGTGCCTCATCTGAGCAGCTGCCCAGGTAGGTGCCATGTGGCAACGAGGGCAGGAGCCATGGGGCCAGGCAGCCACTGCCACCGGCAGAGCCATGCACGCAGCTACCACTGTCTGTGCGAACTCAGTGTTTCTGTACACGTACAGGTCTTTTTTTAAGGATTTTATTTCAGTTTTTGGTGCAGGGGAGTGAAGCTGATGGTGTTGCACATGCATTTCCTTTATCTGCTAACAATTTTATCTTAGAAAGACAATCTCCCCCCTGCAGCCATCTCCCCTGCAGACGCCAGCGTCACAAGAATATTTTGCTCACTTCTTTAACTCCCCGTGTTATTAATGCAGTTTCAAAGCTACAGCTTTGCGCACGGGTGGATTTCCGTGTTGTGTTTTACGAGAATGCCAGCTTCAGGCCCCAGCCACGTCCATCCTGGTACTGCTGCGGGAAGCCGGGCGCCGGGGTGGCTGCACGGGTGCGGCGGTGCTACCGGCACACACAACCGGCTGCCGGGTTGCCCCGGTAACTGGTGCACGTCAATGGGAGCAAACGATGCACGGGACAGAGAAAAAGGAGACAAACAGAACGGCACAAACAAAATGGGGATTTAATCGGGGGCTGTACAGTTTTAGTGTCCTTAACGTGTGATTTTTTATGGGCAGCTTTCCCCTAATCAAAGGCAGCACAGCTTAAATATAAATACAGTCACAGATTGTAAATCATGGCTAGCAATGCATGGCAGACCTGATCGCTAATAGTGTCGCAATAGAGCAGGAGGGAGTAGAGACTGCTGAAAGACAGAAATCGCTGCAGAGAATGACCAGGTTATAGAACCATAGAATGGTTTGGGCTGGCAAGGCCCTCAGAGCCCCCAGTGCCACCCCTACAATGGGCACAACCCCTGCCCCCAGCCCAGGCTGCCCCCAGCCCCATCCAGCCTGGCCTTGGGCATTGCCAGGGATGGGGCACCCACAGCTCCTTGGGGCAGCCTGCGCCAGGGCCTCGCCGCCCTCAGAGGGAAGGATTTCCTAACGTTTAACCTAAACCTGCCCTCTTTCAGTTATCAACAACATGTAACAGGTTATGTACAGCGTATAACAGGTCATTAACTGGTACACTCACATCTGGCTGATGCCCTATGGAAGGGTGATGTCCTGCCCTGCTGGGCGGTGATGACGCAGGGGCCAAGGGGCCCAGCTGGGCTGGCGGCAGGGGTGACACTGAGGAGCTCTTTGGAGGTGCCATGGAGCACCCAAGTTGCTGCTCTGCTTGACAAATGCCTTTGGGTCGCTGTCGTGGCACGACAAGTGCATCAGGGAGGTTATTGGTTTGTAAGCACGGAGCCGGCAAGTGTGTGTCCCTTGTATTTATCTTCTCCTCACGAGTCCTTCAGCCCCATCCTGTCCTTGCTCATCACCACAGTGTCTGACTCCAAGCTCTGCTCTGGAGGCTTTGCTGGGGCAGCATTATCCCTGAAGCCAGGGAGTTTTGCCCAAGTGAATATTACAGCTGCTTTCAGTGAGCCTTCAAACCTTTTTCACAGGGAAAAAAACTATATTTGTTTGACATTTGCTATGAAATTCTATGTACTGTGAGTGCACATTAAGTCCTGGGCCCCCAGCACTGAGAGAGCTGGGCCCAGCACGGAGAGCCCAGGCCGGGGCCCCCAGGGTGCTGCCGGGCCCGGAGCCCCCGTGCTGTGAGGAGAGGCTGCGAGAGCTGGGGCTGCGGGGCCTGGAGCAGAGGAGGCTCCGGGGGAGCTCCCCCATGGCCGTCAGTACCCGCAGGGAGGTGCGGAGAGGCCGGAGCCGGGCTCTGCTCAGCGGTGCCCAGGGCCAGGCCCAGAGGCCCCGGGCCCAGCCCGGAGCCCCGGCAGCTCCCCCTGCCCCTCAGGCAGCACTGCTGGGCTGGGCGGGTGCCAGAGCACCCAGGAGTGCCCCCAGCCCCAGCCATCCCATGAGGCTGGGAAAGCCCCTAGGGGCCATCACTCGCCATCTGTGTTGCAGAGCCACTCGCAAGGCTCCCAGCAGCACTGCAGAGCCCGAGGTAGCTTTGGCCAGTCTGGCTGTTAAAGTCTGACCAGAAAAAGATGTTTTTTTTTTTTTTTTTAATGACTTTAGGCACATATGTGAACTTCCTGTGCAAATATTAATAAATCACTTGCATGGCACTTGTGGGTTTGGTCAGCCTCTCGTCACGCATTTGCTGTTTGCTTTTTGAATGTTATCTGCAGCTTGCAAAGCCGTGCTCTCACCATTCTTTCAATAGGTTGCCCAACTTCTTGTCTTTGTTTCGTCTAACAGTGGACATCTGGGGGCTTGTCCATAGCAAATGTTGGTTCCTGACCCAATCAGCAGGCCTATGGGTTCTGCAACTCTCATCAGGATGTGTGTAAAGCAGGCCAGGTGGAGAGAGGACAGGCAGCGCCATGGGGCCCTGCAGCAGGACAGGGATTGTCCTTCAGCAGCACCTCGCTGCCACCACAGAGAGTTCTCACTGCTGCCTGCAGGAGAGCAGGTGCAGAACAACCCAGGGCAGGCAGCCTGGCACATCGTGCCACCACCTTGGGTCCCCCAGCTGCATGGGGAGGAATTCAGCACCTGACAGTCATGCCTCACATCACTCAAACCGAAGGTGTTTTGGTGAAGCGTCTTCCCTGATGCATGCTTTTTCTTTTTTTTTTTTTTTTTTTAACACGATTATTTTTAGACATTGACCCAAAAAAGTTTAAAATTTGGAAACTGTGTCTGGTGTTTCCCATGCAGGCACAAGCAGCAGGCTCGGCACACTCGTCACCCACCCACGGAGCGAGCCGCCCCATGCCCATGCCCGTCAGATCCACCTCCGCCGGCTCTACCCCAACGCACGTCCCCCAGGACTCACTCGCAGGTGTCGGGGGGGACGTGCAGGAAGCTTTCACGCAAGGTGAGCATCACACAGAGCAGAGCCACACCGAGGGCAGTCCTGTTGTCACTACATGCAATGCAAACCTAACTTGCCGGTCCTGAGACAGTAGTTACGAGCCCCTTTCCTCTGCTTCAGACCAAATATACTGGGGGCATGTTTCTAATCTTTACAATTTAATGAAGTTATTTCTGTGAGCATGAGCTGCCCTCCAGGGAAGGGCTCTTCCATCCCAGAAAGTTATGCCCACAAGTAATTTAATGGTTAGACATTAAAAACTGATCAGATTTGTGCATCTGCTGGTTGAACTGTTCTAGGATTTGTGAGAGAGAAGTTGGAGGGAAAAGGCAGTTTAATGACTAAAAGCAGAGAAAACAAGCAGCCCTCCTCCCCAGAGGGTTCATCTAAGAGTTTCTCACCTGATTGCTCGTTGTGAAGCACAAAGGAAGCTGACGTTCTGTAGCACCAGTCGGTGAGGACTGTTCCTGACAGAGCAATCGGCTGCTGTGCACATCTGCCATCCGGCACGCTGCCTGCCATGGGCACAGGAGTGCAGCGGCCCTTGGGGGGAGAAGAAGGGAAAAACTGCTGAGTATGGGGAAACGGAACAGAGAAGGGAGGTGTGGGGGGACCATAATGAAGAAGCAGAAGGACACAGATACCTTGTATAAATAATGGTTGGACTTGATGATCCTGAAGGTCTTTTCCAACCTAGTAGATTCTGTGATTCTGTGACTGTGCTTTCTCTTGCTCCCTTTCCCCAGTTCTTGCCAAGGATCAGAGTTCCTTGTTCCTTCGCACCTTCTCTAGATGTTATGCCCCACACATTTGAAAAAACTTGCCACTTTTTGGCCTAAACTCATTGTTGCCAACTGCTCTGTAAATAGATATAAGAAATGCTGGATTATCAGGCTGTTTCAGCTCTATTCCCCTCCTTGTAAGGTCTTACACAGCTTACATTTCTTTGGTAAAATCAATGTGGTTGGATCAAATGTCCATTTGCAAATATTACATTTTATAGTGCTTTGAAGAAAACCAGGGCAGCAGTTAACATACATATTTTTATTCCCCAACTTCTGTAGGTAGTGTGAGTTTATACTTAGCTGCTGTTGCTTTTTACAAAAAAAAAATAATCTTCTGCAGTCACGCATTTCAAAAGTTAAACTTTTACATGTCAAAGCCATTGTCGGCTCAAGAAGTGCTTCAGAATTTGAAGACAACTAGATGAAACAGAAACGTTCCACTCAATCCACATCTCTGCCTCTTCCTCACCTACTGGAGAGGAGGAAGAATGGAAGCTCCATCCTCGGGGAATGTTGGAAGAAGGCAAGCAAAGACATGACTGTCAGTCTGATGTCAAGAAATTTGGCAAATAAGAGATTTTTACCTTCAGGGAGCCATCTCTGCAAAGGAGTAGATTAGTTGTTTTTCAGTCCTACCTTCTTCAACTCTGCTCATAGCAAAAGAAGCCATTCCCAGTAGGAATGGGTGCCCATATTCTGTAGTTCTCAGGAGTGGTGTCACTTAGGTTTCGTGTGCTCTCTTCCTTTCTTTTGCCCATTTTGGTCCAGGACTCTTCATCTGTAATACTCCAGAAACAGCCTGGAACGTAGAGCTCTGAGAAGGAGGTCCAGGACCTGATCTCCCTGGGTACCTTTGACAGACACGGAGTTTGCTTCTGAATCACTGGGCCCTGAGAAACTCTGGTACAGTTTTGTCTTGGGAAAGAATATCCAGATGGATGCATGCAGAAGATATGTTTTATTTTACCTTTATGAGTAGCAACTTCTGCACTTAGCTCTCTGGACTTCTCATACTGTAGCCTGGCCTCTCTATTGACTGAACTCCTAAGTCCTAACGAGAGTTATTTTCAAGTAGACCTTCCCCAACCACGTTTCTGGAGACTGACACCCACATAACTATTTTATAATTCACTTGTTGACAACAAAAGAAAGGACAGAAAATGCACATCTCTCTAATGTGCTGGCAAGGACTTCATCAGTTTGTGGGCAGAGACACCCAAAGGGCAGCAAGTCTTCCCATGGACCTCTTGGTACTCCATGAGAAACCCCCTGAGATATTTGACATCCTAGAGCCAATAGTGCCAGGGTGCTGTAGACTTTCTAATGTCTTGGTTCTCTGCATTAATCAAGAGTGCTCTACATCTTCCAGAGGCTGAGCTGCTTATTTCCATAAAAGATGACAACTTGGATCATATGCTATCACAAACTGGAGGTGGTGTTTTCTCATTCATGAGAATATTTCTTGCTGGACAGGGAAGGTGGTGAATATTAATGTCAAATACTTTTGCTGGATGTTCTCCTTTTTGAAACAAAGAAGCCATAAACCTCCCAGAACTGATGGTATACCTCAGAACCATACAGATTGTAAAGAACAATTTGCATTTATGGCTGCTGATTGGAAATAACCTTCTATAACAGTCTTCTTCCTTGCCTAAATGAGCTGCTGCCGGAAGAAGGTAAGGAGGAGCAGGAAGTAGCAGCAAATACTTTTAATTGGTGTTTAATGCCTGGAGTGCTACAGCAAGAACTGCAAGCCTTCAGCCCCCAGCATACTTGGTAAAATGAAAGTCTTTGTTAATTGTTCTCCAAAATTTCAGCCAGTGAGCAGGTCAGATGGTGGAGGAAGTCCAGTATGAAAGCACTGAGTATCTACAACTCATCTATGAGAAGGATGTGTCTTTTTCCGATCCCATCAGTAGGAACAAGCTCCTCATCTCTCTAAACACTTCCAGAAACGACAGCAGAAGCAGGCATTTCCAGGGAGGCATGATGCCAAATACCAGAGGCACAACACTCCATCTGTTGCTGTGGGTGGTCCAGTCGCCTCCTCTTCATCTCTACAACAAGTTTGATGGTACAGCCGAGAGCTCTCAACTGATTTCTTTGGCAGCTGCCTTTCCTTCCCCCTTTGCAGATTGGCTTTCTTTTTCCAGGCTGCGTGAAGTGGAACAGCAGTGCAATGAGTCCTACCAGTTACTGGGAAAATCTGCTCTATCTGGTTCATCATTTTCCCCTTTGGTTTTTTAATGAGGAAAGCACAAAGAGATGAAATGATCTCCTTTCTGCAGCTAGGAGTAATGAACACATGATTATAGTAGTACACTAACTTGATTCTTTTTATTTTACAGTATTGCTTTGGCATCCAAATGTGCTTTCTATCCATCTGCTTTTTTCTTGGGAGATACAGGCAAAAGCCATGACAAAGCAAACTTCCCTCTGCATGATTTACAGTCAGAGCTGTCTTCCTCAAACTTCTGGCTCCAGTACAAGCTCACGTAATGAATCAAGGGACCATTCATGCCTTTTACCTGAGTGACTGGGTCGTAGGGGAATAATCTTCGTCAGGACCTGTTGATATTGCCCGAAGTGAAAACTTGTTTTTTCTAGGTTTTTAACACCTGACAGAATCTCAAATATATGTTGCAGTGTATTACAGGTATTGTATAGAACGGTTTACGACAGGGCTAAGGGCTCAGCAGCTTGGTGTCATTAGTGGTGATGGCTCCCCAGGAGCAAAAACCCATAGGCAATGCCTGCAATACAAAATTCTTGCAGAAGAGTGACATTTATTTTATGTTTTTTAACAAAAACATTTAAATTACCTTTGATAACTCTTGCCTATGTATCAGATTCTTATCAAATGGGAGAGATGAGGAAAAGGGAGTGAAGATCTCAGTTCTATTCACGTCTCGTGGCTGTGACCTACAAATGGGCTGGACTGCCACCTGCTCTTGCAAGACTACGTTTGTCTTCACTCCAGACCATGAGTCTTCTGTGAACCTCCCTGTCAGTGCTGGAGGGGAAATCAGCAGGTCTAGAGAAGGAAACCTTTACAGAATTGATTCTAAGCAATCTTGATCATATGGTTTTAAGATGAGACGTTTCCTCCACAGGTGATCTCTTGATCTTCCCCTTCGCCACAGGGAAAACACAGTAATGTGGTATTGCATTAAAATGCCCTGATGGTATTCCCATTGAAATATTCAAGTAGAAGCCACCACCTAATTAGGAAACTAATGCTGCTGTTTATCATCCTGAAAGAAAAGAAAACAGTCCCTCCAAATTGCTCAGATGCAAATACAATCCACCCCTGCAAACAGAGAGGTGAAAATTCCTCTTGTGATAACCACAGTGATGGCTTATTCCTCTCAACAACTAGAAAAAACTCTTTCAAGAAAAAATGGTCAACAGACTTTGTAATAAGTTTCCAGGAATGATCCTTCCGGAAAGGCAATCTGCACAATTAGTGCTATTTCATATTAATCATGAAAAATCAAGCAAATTCAAGGCAAGTAGAGAACACAGGAAACAGGATAAAATTTCTATATTTTCACATAATAAAATAATTTAATGCCATGAGCCAGGAGGGATTCCAGTGGCTTCTGCGTGTAAATGTCCAGACAAGCTCGTTAACTTTATTCATTTGTTTCACGGGAGGCACTGGCTGGAGTTTTACAACCTTTCCCTCCAAGAGTAACATGAAGCAGGGCGGTGGCCATGCTTCACTTTAGCATGCAGTGACAGTCCTCAGGACAGCTGGAGACTGGGATGAAGGAGCCTCCTTCTGGTCAGGTAACGACTCAGTCCCCTAAGCCAAAGCTCCCAACCTGCTGGCTCAAAATCTGCACTGGAAAAAGCGCTGTTCGTGCACGTACAGGTGCACCCAGTACCTCGCTGCCTCAGGCATGATGCTGGCCCCTTGGCACCCCAACCTGAAGGGCAGGGATGGCCCTATGGAAAGCACGTCTGCTCTGGAGCGTGCGCTGGCAGTGCTAAAATCCACAGGCAAAGCGCAGCAGCCGGAGGCCTCAGGGCACCGCAGCTAACAACAAAACTGTGCAGAGGAGAGTCAAAGCCAGCACAGCATTTGGGAGATGAAAGCAGCATGTCTGGAATGAGAGAGGCACCAAACTTCAAACAAAAGTAAACGTGTAATGTACAGTTGTCGTTACTGCAGTTCAGTACAGCTGCAGAATGTCACATCAAATGGCTCCGCTGATTCCACATGTGTTGTCTCCATGCCCTTGCCGGAGTAAATGACAGGACAGGATACCGGCCACTGAGATCTTAGAGCACTGTCAGATATCAGCATCAAAGCCGTCCTCCTGGAGGCTACGCCGACTTGGACATCTGGTGCGTGTGCTGGGTAACAGACTGCCTAAAGCCATTTTCTACAAGGACTTAAAGTATGGGAATGGCTGAGAGGTAACCCAATGAAACAGTGCACGGATGTGCTCGTGGCAAAGCTCCAGCTCGGGGCCACCAGCGCCTCAGTCTGAGAAACGGATGCTAAAGACCACCTGCCAGGGCAGAAAATAGGAACCCGTGCCATCAAAGCCTGCAAATAAAATCTTAACAGTGTGAAAAGGTGCCAGAGGGAAGGGGGCTCAGCCAGGATGGGCAGTCAATGGCTGCAGCAGCTGCAGCCTCTGGGTGCGGTGAAACTGGGCGGCAGTCAGCAGGAGAAAGCACCTCTGGAACATGGAGACCAGCACAGCAGTGATCTGCCAGGAGTAAGTGGCAAGTAAAAGATCTTCTTGGCAAGAGGCAAGAAGGCCCCATCATGTGGCCGTGCCTGCTGCTCTTGCTTATATCTTTTCTGGGCGGTTTCACATTTCCTTTGCAGATTTGGGCCACTCACGGTTCCCAGTCGTGCTTGCCCAGATGTTCACATTGCTGATATGTGAGCAGGTCCCTCCAGCAGCACAAGTGCCTAGACAGCGCTGCTGGAGCTGGGCTAGTGGCACATCGAGGAAGAGGAGTACTTCCTCCAGCAGTGCAAGAGGAGAGCTCTGCACAGGAGACTCCCATTACTTGCTGTTCCTCTCAAACCTCAGCGATATGACATCGCTGCAGCAGAGAAGCCAGTGATGATAATAATGTTGAACGAACGGACGAGCATGGATCAGCTGCGCCCCAGCCCAGCAACTCCCAGCTTGAAAAGAGGAACATCTGTCCTTGAGCGACGTGGGAGCGCTGTCCTCGTTGAGGAGAAGAGCAGCACTAATTAGCCAAACAGGCAGTCAGGCAGCCGAGCAGAACGGGATCGTTCCAGAGCAGCTCCAAACCTCTCGCTACACCAGGTTGCTCCTATGGGCGCCTGCCTTACAGCTGGGTGCTGGAGTTGGGCTCTGCTGCCGTCGCGTCCCCAGGCAGGCGGTCGCTGGTGGGGCTGGGCAGGGTGGTGGGGCCGGCACTGCGGTGCGGGTGGGTTGGCGGCTGCTGTACCTGCTGTTTGTGTCCGCTCTCCTCCCAGGTACGAGGAGGAACCTCCGCAACGACCTGCTGGTGGCTGCCGACTCCATTACGAACACAATGTCATCGCTGGTGAAGGAACTTCACTCGGGTAAGCGCTAACCTCACAACGTATATCCGCAGCAGGGGAAGGAGAGCTTGGCGCCACAAGTTGCAGATTTGTCTTTAGATTTATTTCTTATAAAAACTCTATTTAAGGCATAATGCAAGATTATGTGTTCATTTTTTCAACGATAAAATGAAAAATCATTTTTATAGCTAACATTACTGAGAACTCCAAATACCATCCGAATAGGATCTCCATTGATTTTATCACTGATAGTTAAGGCAATATTCTGCACATAGAAGCCTGGCTGATAGCACTGTTTATGATTCATGAAGCAGACTAAAATTTAGCTCATGTGCTCCTGCTCATATTGATCTGTGCATGTATAACAGTGGGAGCTTTCCACAGTGCCGTGCAGTCATGCCTTGGACCACTCACTGGTCAGAAGTGTCACTTCTGCAGTCATACTTCTGAAAGTCAGAGCTCCTTAACAGCAAAAGCTCACGAGTGAGCAGTCAGGGCTGATATTTGCATGAGTCTACACAAACTATTGCTTGATGGCTGCGCTACTCTATCAGCAGGTGAGACTGCTCTCAAATGAATCCCCACTAGACGCTCTAATCACAAATATACAGTAAATGTATGTGAGTCCAATTTCAACAAAGGATTAAATAGCAATGTGGAAAAAAGATAATTATTCCCTTCGTGCCTTTTCAGTATGCCAGTGCAAGTAAACATGCTGATTGGACTATAGTAGCTTTTGCTATGGTCCAAGGACACATCCCATGACTCTTGAGCTTTGTCAGTGATGGAGTATAAGATTATTCGGTATTCCAGCAGCCTGTTCATGTGCTGTGAGAAAGACATAAAGCATCTGCGTTCAGACCGAAATCAGGGTTTCTGTTCCACACACACCTGGAAGGTGCCTCCCCGGCCCCTTTCTGTATCCGGTAGTTGCATCACATAATCCCCTCCATAAACTTATCAAGCTCCATATTAAAGCTAGTTAGAGCTTTTGTTCCCACTACACTTAATGGAGAAGTCATAGTTATAAACCGGGTTGATATTTTACTGCTGAGCAGTAAATTCACCCAGCCTAAATCCTGTGTCTTGGCTGCAAAGGCAGCTGCAAGTTAATAAAGTCTTTCATGTATTACAGCAGGAATCACCAGTGCCACTGCAGTGAAAGGGCCTTGTGTTTCTTCAATAAATCACCATGCTCCGAGACGCACAGCTCTGTTCGCTCCAGGCTGAAATGCGGTGAACAAACTCTCTGCCCAAAACAGATGTCTGCAGTAATTTATTTTTTGCTTTTAATAGAAGCGCACATTTACAGGGGTATGGCTGAGATCAGTGTCTGGTCCGTGGTGCTTGTGGCGGAGGTGGAACGTCAGCTAGACCTTCCTGCCCTCCTCTGAAATCCACGAGAGCTGGGGAAACGCCAGCAGACCGGCTTTACGCTATCAAAAACTGTTTTGGTCTCATCAGTTGTCGTGCGATGCAGTTACAGGTCACAAGGGAGTGAAAATAAAATTAATTACAGTCTCTTACTTGACGATAGGCAGATAATAAGGAAGGCTCCCTTGAAAGTAGCTGGAATCACTTCGTTTGTGTAAATTAGGAAAAGCATGAGTTATACTCAGCTGATGAGAGTCAGTGGGATTTAACACATATTGTCCAGGAGCGAAGCTGTGAGAAGAGACACCTCCTCCAGCCCAGCGCTCGCCGCTACCACTGCAGGCATTGTGCACGAACATTTTGTGAGACGCTGGTGCCGGCCCTGCCCACACCTCTGTTTGCCTCTCCATACCTCTGTATGAACTCTGAAACCAGTGCTTCAGAAAGGAAACACTGCTTCAGGGTGCGTTTCTGTGTGGGCTTCAGAGGTGCTTTGATTATCCCCAGCTTTTCTCTCCTGATAGTCCTAGTACTGCTGCTGCTGACTAGGTGCTGACTAGGAAACAATGATGCCGTTTTTACTCAGAGTGAGCTCAAAAACACACGCTTCTGATCCCTGGAGTCTGAGCGCAATGCTTCTGGAGGAGGCTCAGCCCCTGCCCTGCAGAGCTGCTGAGCAGGAGGCAAGTTCAGGACCCAAACTGAAGCGATTGCTAAGCTCCTCTAGGTCACGTCTCCTGTTATGAAAAATGAGTTTGGTTTTGTCAGTGATCTATCCTGCACTCGCAGTGAGGACTCATCGGTAGCCATCCCTGAGTAGGCAGAGGTGGTGTGACCCCACAGGGATCATTGGTCCTGTTATCAAAGCAGCAAAGAGAGCAAATGTTTATATGCCTCCCTAGTCAAGATCCACTTTGATCAGAGCAATTCAAAATACTTCATGTTTTCAAATTGCGCCTTTTATTGCAGGGTTTTCTCCCTTTCTTTGCTCTCAGCAGCATGTGAAGTAGGCAGAAGTGATAGCACTGCTCATAACAACTGTTACCTGTTTACCCAGGTCTCAGTGAAATGTTGCACACAGAGATATGAGCCACCATCTACAGAAGAATGTGACCTTCTGCTCCCACACTCTGCTATATAAATATGAGCCTCGCCATAAATTCTCTTCAACTTAACTGGAATTCGATATAACGAACTGCCAGCTCTCAGACATGAAACGAAAGCCCATTTCTCGGGGCACAGCCTGTGAGGGGTTACGTGGCTTTGCCTCAGGGGTTCCTGTGAGCGCGGATGTCGCTGAACACCTTGCGTGGGCAAACTCTGATTCCAGGGGGAAACCTCCAGGGTTTTCGCCTCCTATCACCATAAAACTTCCTTTTTTCTTTAGATTTGACTTTAACCTATAAATTGTGACTTCCTTCCCTGTGTCCATATGGTGCAGTCCTTTGTTTCTTACAGTGCTAAAATAAAAATGTACAAGGGACTTCAATCCTGTAGTGCCTGGGTCAGGTAGATCTCCTCTGGGCAATGCAGGCAGTGCCTCCAGCCAGCACTCTACAACCTCTGGTCATCAGATCAGGGTAAGTGGGGCCTCGCTGGCCACCAGGAGTGCACAGGCACTGTGCCACAGAAAGGATGCTGCTGCTTCCCTCCAGGTTCTCCTGGGGAGCCCAGACCCCATCCTCCATCCCCGCCAGCGCCAGCTGTCGGAAGGGCCAGATCCTTCTTGCCATGGAGAAGTTCCCCAAGTGTCAGTTCTCTCACCTACTTGTCTCACATGTGCTTTTTTATTCTTTTTGAAGCAGAGGAAGAAGATGAGGAAGAAATGGAAAAAATGCAGAATGGAAAGGATCGAGGTAAGAGGATGGATTACGGTTTCCAAGCTGTACTGTGCTTTCTGATTTGTTCATCTCTAGGAGACCAGTTTGCTGTCTCCACGTAGAGTCCCAAGAGAGGACTTTTGGTGCAGATGAGGCCGCGTTGCTGCTGCTGCTGTTACGCCACCTGCAGACACGCAGCAGGTTTGCCTTCCTGCGCCGTCCCTGCCGTTCTGCACCATTGCTCCCTCCACATCTGCCATGGCTCGAGGTGACGTCACTGCCAGCGTTTCTGCAGTGTGTATTCAGCTTTAGAGAATGTTTTTCTTTAGCAAAGGTCATGCACAGATATTTGAAACGTGTAAGAGGAGGAGGAGGAGTTGCTTCGAGTGCTGCAAAGAAATCCAGTTCAGATGAATATATTAGGGAAAAATAAAACAACGTGTGGGCTGGTTACCAGTGGAGTTACTAAGCTGTGGGACTGTCATCTGCTGAACCACTGCCTCGTGTGACCTTGGCTGGACAAATATTCAGAATTATTCTGTTGATGATAATCCTGTGTAGGCAGCGCAACTGGCTAAATGGGGTTTCACAGGAGGTCTCTTTCATCTCTGCTATCCCTGGATTTCAGGTCTAGAAACTAATCCTCCCCAGACCACGCTTTCTTTGGTGTGAATGAATACATACCATGTGCTAGCAGAGTTATTCACAGGACTGGAAGTGATCATCGCAGGCGTGGAACACAGCCCTGTGAGTTGCAAACAACCGTGCAGTGTATGCTTGAGTTGGAAGGGTCTGGAGGAGATCTGTTCCTCATGTCACACTCCACAAGCAAACACAAAAGCACTTCCCAGAGCCCTCCTTGGGAAGAGGCCTTGACCAAACCAGAGAAAAGAACAAAACCCTCAGCAGCCTCTGCCAAAAGAATCTGGGAGAAAATGCTTTCCGGACCCCAAAGCCAGCAGCAGCGCGTTGCTAGGACTTGCTTCTCTGAGAAAGGGCCTTGGAGAGGGACACATCGGCCTAGGCATTTGTGTCTCACTTGAGCCAAGCCTGATTTCAGCATAGACAAACTTGAACTTTTTATCCTTTTTTGTTCTATGCATATTTTCCTTCTGGCTAAGATGAAGCAAAGGGGCTCATATTTCACTCTCGAAGAGCTTGTTTTCGTGGGTTTTCCTGTCCAGTGAGCAAAGCATTCAGGTGTTTGGGAATGCTCTGCTTCCTGATGTCTTGTCCATCAGTATTAGGCATTATAAGTTTGCATGAAGATAAGTTTAATTTTAGCTAAAACGACAGTTTTCAAAGCAGAACTGTGTTGGCTCTAAATCACAGGACTCTCTTTGCCCTAGAACATTCCTCCTAAGTTAAATATTTGAGATGCTTAGCAGATGACCCTTCTGCTTTTTTCCAAATGTGCATTGTATCTTGCATGGGAAATAGGGAAAGGGGGATTTTGAAGAGCTGAAATGTGATGTATGGTAGCAGAGATGTAGTAAGACAAATTCTCTCTGATACTCATTGCAGCAGCATTGGAATCAGGGGAACGGAGACATACCAAAAGCAGAACTTGGCCCAAAGCATTTGTGTGGAATGTAAATATTATCTCTGCCAGAGATTAAGTGATTTTTTAATGTCACAGCGTTAGTGAGATAAAAATCTGGCAGAGAAATCAAGGAATGATCAATATATAAATTACAATCCTCCTGTAGTGTGTACTCTTGAGAGGGCTGTGGAAATGCTGAGAGCACCTCCAGAAAGCAAAGTGCACGTGGTGATGGGAACTCCGTCCCTGGGTTTTATTGGAGCTGTGCGGAGGACTGGCATTACAGCTCGGACGACAGCCCAGCCTGGTTTCATACCACCGCTTCTCGTAGTTTGTGTATTTCCAAACCTCTGTGTGAGCGTAAACAAGGGAGCCGCGGAGTCCTTGCGGGACTCTGGCATGATGTGTTTCTTAGGGACAGCATTGCCCTTGGGCTTCCTCACGAGTTTCTTCACCAAGTTATTTTGGAGTTCTCTGTGTCCCAATTAGTCAACCTCAGGGGTTTTTCCCCTGAACTCGCTTCCCTGCTGGAGAGACGTACATTCACCCATTTGATACAGCGATGGCGCTGTGCTGCCTTAGCAGGGTGAAGTCATTTGAGAAGACTCCAAGTTGGCTGCTTCTTCTATGGTTATGGTTACAGATTAGGCAGCCTCTTGAGAGAAGATGTCTACGTGGTTTTTCAGGCACGGAAGAGCACCGCTGGAGCTGGCAAAGCCCCATCTGTCTGGTCACGTTAGCGTCGCCCTGCTGCAGCTTAGCCAGCCACAACTGCCTGCTTGGGTTAGCCCTTCCTGAAACCTGGTGCTACACTTGCCGTGCCTTACATGTATGCCAGACACTACTCCTCAGAGAGGGTTTCCAGGTCGGATACCCACTCAGCTGGTGCTGTACCACAGTCATTGTTTGTCATGGCTCCACCGCCTCACTCCAAGACTTTTGTTGGTGACCAAGAGCTGAATCCGTGACAGCATCACCTGAAATAAGACTCTGCATGAGATGGTCTCTTAATGTATCGGCCTTTTGGGTTGTATAAGCCTCAAAATGCTAGAAAAGGGAGTAATGAGATATGATCTGCTCTGTCAAACTGCTGTAAGGAAGGGCATGGTTTGCAACTTCATAAAATTTGTTAGCCAAAAATATCCAGCTGAAAATACACCTCCCCACACTGAGCAAAACTGGAGTCCATGCGGTCTTCTGTTGCAAAGAACAACTCCTCTAATGAGATCGTGGATGTTGGGGCAGAGTGTGCCTCCAGCCCCAAACCTGGAGGACAAGGGTCATGCATCCAGAGGGACCCGGCCAGGCAGAGAAATGGGTCAGCAAGAGCCTCCTGCAGTTCCTCCTGCAGAGCGGAACATGAGCCAGCAAAGGGCTCTCACCACGAAGAGGGCTGCTGCTCTGTTGGGATGCGTTAGGCAAAGTGTTGCCAGCAGGTGAAGGGAGGGGATCCTTCCTCAGCACTGGTGAGGCCACATCTGCAGTGCTGGGACCAGGTCTGGACTCCCCAGGACAAGACTGGAGTGAGTGCAGGGAAGGGCCTTGGCAGTGATTAAGGCATTGAAGCATCCGTCCCACGAGGAGAGGCTGAGAGAGCTGGGCCTGGTCAGCCTGGAGAAGGCTTGGGGGGTCAAATTGATGTGTATAAAAAAAATGATGGAAAAGAGCAAAGAAAACTGAGCTAGAGTCTTTTCAGTGGTGCCCAGTAACAGGACAAGAGGCAATGGGCATGCAATAAAATACAGAAAATTTTGTTTAAACATAATAACTGTGAGGCTGGTCAAACTGGAAGAGGTTGCCCAGAGTGGCTGTGGGGTCCCTTCTCTAGATGCGCACAGACCCTGATGGGACCGGGCCCTGAGCAGCCTGCTCTGGCTGAGCCTGCCCTGAGTGGGGGTTGGTGGCGACCTTCCGCAGCCCCTTCCCTCCACGATTCTGGATTTCTGCAGTTCTGTGAGACAAGGAGCACTTTTCTTCCTTCCTTGTGTTTCAGAGGACTGGAGATTTATCCAGATGCCTGTAAAGCTCTTTGCAGTCCAGAGAAGAGTTACTCATTTGAACAATAAGAGATGGGGAGGTTATATTTTTCATTTTAAAGGAAATAAAATTACCTACTTTATAAATGTGTCTTTTCCCCTCTGTTGCAGGTTAGATAGATGACCACAGACTGTACAGTAATTCAGGTAAGCATGCCTATCGTTTTTCTTTTCCATTTCCAGTAGCAGTGCTCTGCGCGTGCTGTTGCAATGCACACGACTGAGTCCCTGGTAACCTGCTGCCATTGTCCTTTATTTTCTATTTCTGTGTAAGATGAGGAGCATTCCCTGCCTGTTGCTCCACAACCATTCAAAAGGATGCTGAGTTTTTCTTGTTATGACCCAATTTTGCTCCTGCTGCAGACAGTGGGAGGACATCATTAACTTCAGTGAGAACAAAATTACCAGTATTATCTCTTATTTTATTAGTATTACTTCTATACTTAGAGGCCTCAGCCAGGAAATAGGACCCTATTGTGATGGACACTATCCAGATGTACTAAAAATACAATCTCTACCCTCAAAGAGCCTGCACTTTACGTTATAATAAGGCACAACAGATGGATAGACAAACAGGTGCTGGAGAGCATGAGACAGTGTTAGCGGAGAAAGATTGAGTCCTGCGCTGACAATGCCTCTGAAGTACCTGAATAAGATCCCTATCTTTCCCCATGTGAAAAGCTCGTAGGAGGGCACCGGGTTGGGTTTCTACACTCGCATGATATTTGCCTTAGCCACAATGCTGATCTTTCACCATTTCCAATGGGAAGGAGGAGGTTCTTGTGGCCAAAATAATGTAGCATGGACAGACACATAATTAGCCAGGGCTTGGGAATGGGAGAAGAGGCAGCCCTTCTGTCTAGGTCTTTTTATATTGCACTGGAAGTCTGTAGGTTGGTTAGTTGTAGAACCTGGGCAGGAGAAAGAGACTTTTATCTTTAAATTGCCATCTCAGATTCAGCCCATGTTGGTGGTGGGCCAGATGAATTAGACGTGACCAATGTGAAACACAATTTTACATGACAAAACCAGCACAGTGCTCCTCCGAAGGTAATTTGCAAAGGAGAAAAACAGGGCTTTTGCCCTTTTTGCCTCCCTGCCGTTTTAGTAACATATAGAGATAACCTGAAAGTGGCTCAGAGTTTCTCTGATAGTTTTTACATTAGAAATTCAAGTCCTGCCTCAGCTGGAAAACAATCTGGTAACTCAAGAAGGAGCAAAACTATGCCATCAAGGAGGAAGTTAGCAATGGGGAGCTGTTTATACCAGCTGTGTGTGGCCTTCTCGTAACGTCCCTTTGACTCTTAACAGCTGAATAGCACTTTGGAGAAAGGGGCGGCTTGGACACTGCCCACCCCTGAGCCACCAACCTGGGGACGAGAAGCTTGCTGCTCTCACAAGTCCACCAAGGGCTGATGAGAGCTGAATTGGAGATAACAGAAAAAATAAGAAACTCCTTTCAGGGTTTCTTTATCCTCCAGAAGGAACCAGGAAAGAACATGTCTGTGAAAGAACAAAATCCCCTCCAGTCACCATTAAACCGTGCTGGTTCTCCAGGTTCTTTGGCTTCCCCTTCGTGGTGCCAGGCTCTGTGGTGGGTCCTCCTGAGCCTCGCTGGCGGCGGGGCCGGGCCGAGCTGTGGTGGCTGTGACTGTCCTTTGGCTCCAGCTACCTCCAGCGACAGAGGGGCCTGGGATGTCCCAGCACCTCCAGGGGCTCTGTTTCTGCAGATCTTGGCTGCTCTTTGGGGGGGAAAAGTGCCTGGCACCAGCCTGACCTTGGCTTGCAAAGTCCGTGTTTGGTGGAGCTCTGCTCCCCGCGGGGACGGCGATCCTCACCCAGCGTTGTGTTTCTGATGGCACAGGCACAGAGGGTAACACGGTGAGCTCCTCTTCGGAAGACGTCTCCACATCCTTCGGAAGAGGCACGTTTCAGCTGATGCATCCACCATCGTGCAACTGTGAACGATCTCAACCACCTGCTGACGGCAGCGGCTTTCTCTTAACCAACTGGAGGGCTTTCCCTGCGGGCATTTGCCTCTTAGGTTATTGCATGTACTATTTTCCTAAATGTCTTTACTAGCGATAATCAGACAGTGCCCCATCGAAGCCAGCAATTTATGGGAGGTTAAAAAAAGGGGGGAAAGATAGTACTCCCTGCTCCTGCTAAGCGTACTGATCTTTTTGGATTTCCTACCAAACGGTGTCATAATCACATCACATGCTGGTTGTTTCCTCTTGACTTCTGACCCTCGGTATGCATGAAAAAACGGGTGTTGCGCCTTTTGAGTTTCCTCGCGTGTAATACAAAGGGGATTCTGAGTGCAGACCCTCTAAAAAAACCCGCCTTCTAAAAATACCACCCTGTCTATCACTGTTTGGTTGCCATAGTGTTTGATGTTGCATGTCGTTCTCAGAGTAAATGACAGGGCATGTCAAGGGGAGAGGAATGCGTAACAAGAGGAGGAGCAACTGTAATTATGGGCCATAAACCCTGGATGAGTGCCACACGGGGATTCCTGACTCCATACTTTTCTTTAGACTGTTACAAAATTTCCCTTTACAATCAGGGAATTCAGGGACGAGCATTGCTAGGTTGACATTAGCATCTGTGCATTAATTTTTGAGAGCCGAGTTCAGGTTTGTTTAAAATTAAGAGAAATAACAGCGTTGTGTAGTCTGAGGCTGCAGGCTCACCACTGTCTGGATCCTCGCTAGGCTTTTCTTTTATAGCTGCTTAGAAAACATCGTAATCAGTTCCAATCACTAGTGATTTTATTTTTTTTTCGTGGTGCTTAGGAATGTTATTTTTAGTGGAAGGAGCTGAGTGCCCTAATGCATCTATAAATATTTATCAAGGGTGATGAATGGAAAGGAGTGATAAACCCTGAAGCCAACCCTCAGCTTTTCTTCCTGTCTGAACCGATACGCTGCATCGGTTCTTGGTGGAAAGTGCTCGTTAGGTACCTACAGCCCTTTGGGAGAGAAAAAATAAACATACATGGTGGCCGCAGATTTAGTTGAGTATAAATATTGTGAACGAGCTGTCAAAAAGGAAAGAAAAGTGATGATAACCTGGTTCAGCGTGTTAGCTCTAGCCTGCCAAACACAGTACACTTGTGGGGACTTGGAAGGTTTCATGGTCGCCTTTGTGCGCTCTCAGCTGAATGAGCTGAGTTACTGCCACAAGTCGCGTTGGTTGCAGCTGGGCAGACTCACGGGGATGCGTGTTTCAGAGTGCCCAAAGTACGAGGGTTTTGGTCGTGGCCGTGCTCAGGGACCCGACGGTGTGGTGATGCCTCCAGCAGTCACCATCACACCTGCGCGCACCGGGCTCCTCCTCGCACTGCCACCGCGGGACCCCTTCGCTGCCCCCTGTCCCCTGTCCCCTGTCCCCTGTCCCACCACCACCAACCCAGTGGTGGGAGCCACCAGGGGTTTTGCATCCTCCAGGGCCACACTTCTGCCAGCGAGGCCAAGCACCCCTGAGCCCCGAGGCCAGGAGCTGGAGGCTGAGCTGGTGCCAGAGGCAGCAAGGGCAGTGGCAAAGGGGAGGCTCGGCCTCCTCTGCGCTTCCAAAGGGAAGGGCAGGCGGACCTTTAGAGGTGCCCGGCACGCAGCTCAGAGCTGGAAGGAAGGGCTGGACACCCGCCTTCTGCAGCCATCAAGGACACACATTAAACGTGAAACCTAGATTCACAGGGGACCATCATATTTGCTACTTTTTTTTTCCTATTATTACTCACCCTGTGACTTTCCCTTCTCGCTTTTGTCACCACAACTCACCCAATGTGAGGCCAAACTCTTACTGCAGCTGTCGCCTAATGTCACCTAACGCTACCCAGCTACGAGCTGATTTTGGGGCACAGCCGCATCAAGACACATCTCCGAGCCTGAGGTCTGGCTGCCCTGGGACACGCTGGCCACCAGTGCACCCACCCCTGCTGGCTGGGGCACCCATAGGTGGCCTGCCCACACCCTGCAGTCCCACCACAGTGTCATAGGTGCACGGGGGACACGGGTGGGAGGCAGCTGTGGGTCTGCTCCAGACCCCGTCCGGCTACCCAGGGCTTTCTAGGAGGGTTTCGAACATCCAGCACTTGCACAGGGGCTTCGGTGTCTTCCCTGTAGGTCTCCACCTCCGTGGAGCATCAAGGAACCTCCTGAGATACCCCTCCCACGGCTTTGCCCACGCAATGCCGCTTGGCGCTGGGTTTGTTGCTGCCTCCTAAAGGAACAATTCCTCCGTCAGAGCTGCAGCAGGCAGCCAATCTCCCCCAGCCTCAGCGGCTGCGTGATCTCCTCCGGGACCCGCACCCCGCGAGGTGCAGTCCTGCAGGAGCGAGGGGCCGGACACCGGAGGACGGGGCTGTTTCCGCCCGCGCGCTGAGCGCTGCGTGCACTGCGGTGCCTGGTCTTTGTTTGGAAAACCTGACAGCTCCAGCGGGTGTTAGCAGGCACAGCCGGGATAGGGCGTGTGTGTGTGTCTGTGTGTCTGTGTTAAACGTGACCCCGTGTGCCACAGCCCTGGATTACCTCACCCGCAGTGCCATTTATTTTAGCCAGTAAAGCGTTTTAGCAGATGCTCGATGTAATCACAACACCGGGGCGTGCAAGTTGCTGTCAGCCCCTGCGCCAGCCATACCTGCCGTTATAGGGAGGACGTCGCTGCTTTAGGAGGCCACCACCAGGGCAGAAGGGACCCGTGTGCTGCCGGGCTGCAGGCACACCGCTGTCACAGCACAGCCAGCAGCAGCAAACGGGCACCGGGGCTGTCGGGAGCGATTGCAGTGCTGCCTGCGTGCGTCACAGCACAGAGGCTTAATTGCACTCGTCCTCACCAGCCTGCAGCTGACAGCTTTGCTGCGCTGCCTGCTCGCGGGCGATGGAAACGATGCCGCGGGCATCCCACCCCGTGGTGCGTGCAGCCAAGCACCAGCGGTGACCCTGAGGAGGACGAGTGCCGCGGGCTCGGTGCTTGTCACCAGCGTGATGCTGCGAAAGGCCACTGCCGGTGGCACCCGCTCGGACCCTGTCTGAGAAGCCTGGCAGCAGGCACCAGTCTTGCACTGGGATGGGGAGTGCCACAGGTGGGTCCATCCAAGCCCGTAGAGCACCAGGACACACGCCGCTGGTGGCTGTGAGCGGGGCCACAACCAGGTGAGGGAGGTCCCGTGCGAGGCAGCAGGACGCCTGGGACAGTTTGGCACTCCACCGGTGCCAGGCGCTTCCCCTGGTGACATTCTGGGGTTTCGTGTATGGAAACCAAACCACCCTAGCTTGCTTGTGGTTAACTCTGAAAACTGTGTGTGAACTATTGCTTGCCTTTGGAATAATCGCCTTAAACCCCACGGGAAGAACATTTCAGGCCAGGCTTTAATGTATTCCCCCATGCTGTATCCCCTGGTGTTACAGCTCCAGTGTGTGCCCATTCCCCTGCTGAGGCCATTTTCATCTTGCCAGAGGACAAGTTTGCTCTCTGGCTGCTCGAGGTGGCCCTGGTGGGGTACTCAGGACGTGGTGTTTTGGGAGCAGCCAAGGGAGCTGCGACCTGCTGCAGCACAGCCCCGCAGAGCTGCGGCCGCGCACCCAGCGGTGCCAGCGCTGCACCCGGTGAGCTGTGCTGCCTCTGAACGCGCTGCCTCCGTCCTGTGCTGGCCCTGCAGTGCTGGCCCTGCAGGGCGAGCCCAGATCCCTTCCTTTCAAATCTGGGGGTTGTTTTTACAGCTGGATGGTCATTTTTTTGACTGGACGCAGTAGTGAGGGTCATGAGCGAAGCCAGGGCTGGATGCAGCGCTGCCAGGGAGCCCTGCGGGAGCCAGGGGTCTGCTGCAGCCAAACCCTGGGGATGGTGTGCTGATATTTGCTGCTTGCTCTCAGGTGATTTCTGCCCCTTCCTGTGCTTTAATTTCCTCACTAATACTGACCACAATGCCTGTTTTCACCCTAGCAGCGTACAAAACATGTGGTTTTGAACCCACTTCCTTCTCTGCATTGCCCTCTTTTTCCTCGGGGATTACTCCGGTTCCAGGGGGAATGGCCATCCCGAGCATGTGCTCTGCAAGCTGCTGGGTTTGGCAGCTCAGCGGGTGCACTTGTGTCCTGTGGGACGTGCACAGGGTGGCACCGGGTGGCACCTGCCCTGCAGGGCGCACGGCTCCCCCGTGGGGACGCTGGCAGGCAGCACCCGGCATCGCCGGATGCCACCGCGGCGTGCACACGGACAGAGAAACCCCCAGAGACCACCAGGTGGGAATCCTCACTGCTTCAGGTTTAAACCAAGCTTTGCAGTTTTTCTGAGGGAGGAAAAAAAAAAAAAAATGAAATGAAAAGCAGAAAGCCATTACCAAATGTTTTCTCATGGGAAAGTTACCTGAATAGTGCCATTCTCCGTGTTAGCAAAAGAGGTCAGAGCTCGGGTGCCAGCGGGGAGTGCCAGCAGAGCGAAGCCCCCGTTCCCGTGCCGCGGAGCCCTTCCCATGTGCTGTGTCCCACGTGCCGTGAGTCCTGTCGCGGGCTGCAAAAGGAGGAAGCTGGCGCTGGCGATTTCTGCAGCCCTCCCACACATGCGGGCTCGGAGGATCTCCAGCTCCACTGAGTTCTTGCTGCCTTGGGGACATTGCTGTGGTTCTGGGACATTGCCAGCGCTGCCCCCCGCCTCCCTGGCGGGGTCGGGGCCGCTGCTGCACGCGGATGCCCCGGGACCCAGCCCTGGCACCCAGCACATCCATGTGCGTGGCTGCGAGCGGGAGCGTTTCACAAGCACGTGTTGGAGAAGATGCTGTAAGTGATGGGAATGTCTCTGGTAGGAACCTGTAAACTGGAAGCCATGTTCTGTCATCTGCCAAATACTTAATAAATTCATCTCATCCCTCAGGGGTGTCTTGTCCCTTGACCATGTGAGAAAAGTGGAAATGTTCCTGGAAAAGCCAAAAAAAAGAGGTTTTAGTAGGAAACTGCTGCTTCAAACCACTGCATGGTATGAAAGCAGCTGCCAACACTTTGCTGCGTATTTATATGAAATAGCAGAGCTGGGGATTATCTGCATTTGTCATGGGTGCAGGTCACTGGAAGCAGACAGAGCTGCCTGTGTTCGGGTCCACGGCGTCTGCCGCATCTGTGCCATGGGTCCGGCGCCGGCGGCGCAGCCCTGCCAGATGTTCCTCCCGCTCCAAATTCTGCACCGCTCAGCACATCTGGTCGCAGAAGCAAGGGCAGGTTTTGGAGGACAGAAAGCAAAAGAATCGGGGCAAGTGCACTCACCTCCCGCGGGCACTCGAGCCTCCATCTCCTCCTAATGCAGTGCCAAAAACTTTTGTCAGCAAGCTGCGTCTTTTGGGTAGCGAGGGACAAAAACCCCAGCAGAGAAGGCTCCGGGCTGCCACGCACACGGGGCTGTCGTCTCCTTGGTTCCCCCCAGAGTGGTGCCCATACCCGCTGCCCCTGGGATGGGGGGGCTCATTCCCCATCCCACCCCGATGTGCCCCTGCATGTAGGATTTTCCCTGTGCTCTCCTGCGGGGATGCTCTGGCTCCCGCAGTCACTGCCTGGCCAGGCTCCGCTGCCGGCCCGCAGCCAGAGGAAACCTTAGCCCCAGGAATTTGTGGCTTTGCGGGCACAGGCGCATCCCCTCCACTTCCTGGCCCCGATCTGGCACAGCTCCAGGCACTCGTTTGCTTTAGGGATTAGTGGGAAAGATGCCACCCCCTCCCCTGCCAGGGGGGCTCTGGGCTGCTGCTGGGCTCAGGGGGCTTCGTGCTGCTTGCAGCCCCATGTGAGCAAGGGCAGCTGGTGCCCAGTGCAGGGAAACACCAGACAGGGGGTCCGGGGGGGCTGCAAGCACAGAGCATCCCCTCTTGCAGCCCTGACCTGAATATTCATCCTCCACTCCCTCCCTGGCCGTGCTGGAGCTCCAGCTTCTCTAATCACACCCTGCAGCAGCCCTTCCTGCCTCCTAATTGCAGCACAAGGGACTCTCTTATCACATAGTCCTTCTAAGGAAATAAATTGGAAGAACCCAGAAGAGCCCCCGGGCTCCGCAAGGGCACAGGGCGAGTGCTGCAGGCCCAGCTCCGCTGCTCCGGCACCAGCACTGGCAGTGGCACGTGTGATTAACACGCGGTGGCAATGCCTGCACCCAGGGGCACCGGCTTGCCCTGGTGCATCTTCCACAGCCACCGGGACCACCGTGATGGGGCTTTGGGGTGACATCGTGGCTCCCACAGGGTCCCCAGAAGGGGACCTGTGCCCGTCCTCGCAGCGCACCACGGCCAGGGCTGGGCAGAGCTGGCCCCAGGGCAGTGCAGTCACTGCCCCTCGTGGCACAACACCCCCCTCACACACAAAATGGGATGGGGACGGGGCTGTGGGGCAGCACCGTGCATCGCTCCCGTCCTGCAGCCCCCAGGAGCTCCCCGAGCCCAGATCCCCCTCAGTAGGGACCTCACGGACCACCCCACCTGGGGACTGCAGGGACGTGAGCGCGGTGAGGCCACGGGATGGCAACGAGCGGTGAGACTGCCACTTGGGCTGTGGCTGCTCCGATCACACGCGTGTGTGCAAGCTCACCTGTGCAGTGTGTGCACACCACCCCCCACTCTACCTGCCCGCTGGTCTGTGTGCACACAACGCACACGTGCATGCTCGCCCATGCTCGCACCTGGAGCACACTCAGCCATGCTTTTGTGCACGCTCACAGCTTGTTCACACACGTGCACACTCCCATGCCCCACATGCACATGCGGGCATGGTCCTGGTGCAGTTGTGCCTGTGTGCACACCCAGGCACCAACATGTGCGCATACCCACACATGCACATAGGTGCACAAATAGTCACAGGCACAGAAATTGGTTTGAGCAGCCCCGTGCAGAAGCACACGCAGAGCCGGTCCTGGATGCCCCACCTCACCCCACTCACCCAGTGCAGGGCTGCAGACACCTGGAAGGGCCTCGCAGGGGGCTGTGCCCCCCGGCACCGTGCTCAGTGCCTGTTCCCCTGTGCCTCCTGTGTCCCCTGTGTCGCCCAGTACCCAGCCCCATTGCCTGGGGTCACTGAGCCACCAGGTCACCTGTCCCCAGTGCTCCTGGCCGCTGACCCTGCCAGCTGGGAGCCGCCTCAGCCGCTCCCAACACAGCCACCAGCACCCAGGCACCAGCTGGGGAGGGTCCCCTCAGGGTCCCCCCCGCCCTGACCCCCTCCCGAGGAGGCTGCGGGTGCTGTGCCGAGGGGGATGTGGGTGCTGCGTGGGGACACAGGACCCCTCTCCGGGCTGCAGCCAGGGTACCCATCCGGTGGCACCTCTGTCTCGGCCCCTGCCCTCTCCCTGCCCCTCTGTTTATTCTATCAGCGATAATATTTTCACGCCTCATTAGCGCTGTATTAAACCCAATTACCCCCAGCCGGAGGAGGGGATGAGTTCCTGCTCTGCACGGTGCAGCACAAGGGCTGAGCCCCATGGAGACCCTGAGGGCCCTCGGGGGCCCATGGAGCCTACAGGGACCCCATGCACCCCACAAATGGGCTCAGGATTGGGGACCCCTTGCCAGACCCCCCCCGTCTGGCACTGGGAAAGACCCCAACCCACTGTCCGTGGAGCCCACCCCGCTGCCGTGCCCCCACACGGCATGGGGTCCTGCACCCCACAGTGGCCCCGGGTCCCTCCTGTCGGTGCTCAGGGGCACCCAACACCGTGCAGGCCTGGGAATGGGGTCCCTGCTCCCACCCTGGGCCACCCCCGGGCCCTGCCTGGGGCAGGGGGCATGGCACAGGGCCCTGCTGTGGTCTCCATCCTCCTTCCTTCCCTCCTGCCTGGAAGCTCAGGGGACGGGGGGGTCCTTGGGGGGGGCAAGGCCAAGCAGCTCGGACACTTGTGCCACCGCCGCCACCTCCCCACTATGGGGCAGCCCCACAGCTCGCCCCCCCGGGCACAGCAGCAGGGCGGGGGGGGTCTGGCCTCCCCCCACCACGGGGTCAGGCGACCTCCATGTAAGCGCTCTGACCCCGGGGCGCCGGGGATGGGATTTCTCCTCATTTGCACCGTTTAATGGCCACCCTGGGCTGCATTACGCGCTCCAGCTCCCATCCATCACTGTAAAATTAATTCTTCTGCCACTCACCGCTCACCGCGACAAGCTGCTAATGTGAGCTGGGGCCCTTCCCCTGTGCTTCCTCCCCGGCCCTCCTCCTCCTCCTCTTCTTCTGCCCCACACCCTCGGCAGCCTGCGCAGCATTAATGATTGATGGGGCAGGAATGGGGAGCGCCCGCCGGGGTTATCGGTGGGCGATCGCAGGGCAAACACCCAACTGGGGCGGGGGCAGCTGCAGGTGCAGGGGCGCTGGGCACGGTGCTGGCCCTGGGCACTGGTGGGGGGTCCTGTTCCTTTCCCCCCCCCCCACCGCGGGGCTGCAGGGACCCGGGCTGGGAGATGGCATCACCCCAGTGGGCAACGGGCAAACGGGAACCGAGCTGGTCCCCGGGGTGGTCACGGCCACCCTGTCCCCTTCTCTGAAGATGCTCACGTCCCTGCCCTCGTCCTCCTGGCAGAGGGGCAGAGGAGACATTTGGGTGCCCTGAGAGGCGTCTGGGGGTGCCCAGTGCCTCTGTGCAGGCTGCGCAGCTACACACGGCTGGGGAAATTTGGGACTGGCTCAGCACAGCTCGGCCTGGATGAGCACCCGGTGGGTGCTGCAGGGGTGGCACAAGCCCTGGTGGCACTTTGGGATGTGGCTCGGGGTGACACGGCCCCACTGCAGCATTGTGGGGTGTCTCCAAGCTCTTTCCAGCATCCTTCTCCTGCAGACACGATGCCTGACTGGGGGCATCCAGGGAGGGGCTGGGACATGCGGGGGGCCATCCTGGCCACCCCTTGTCACACTCTGGGACACCAGAACCCTCCTCCCTGGGTGCAGGGGGCTGGGGGTGCAGGGGCAGGTGCAGGGGTCCAGGAGCAGCGGTGCAGAAGCAGCGTCAGTGCAGCCGCAGCTCCAGCAGGAGCATGTCAGCAGATCCCCCCCCAAACGTGTGTGCAGAAATTCAGCAGCGGTTACATAACGAGGAGCCAGCGGTCGTGAAAACAAGGTCAGGCGCGAGGGCTGCGGGGCCCAGGGCTGCTGGCAGCAGGGGCTCGGGGCACGGGGAGGCTGCTGCAGCCAGCCTGGCACGGCACCGGGATGTGGCATGGCACCGGGACGTGGCATGGCACAGCCCAGCATGGCACAGCACAGCGTGGCACAGCCGTGCCACGGCAGAAGCAGCACTGTAATGCTAAATTCTGACACAGATGTGGCTCCAAAGGGGGATCAGGCTTGGGAATGGGGCACCGGCTCCATCCCCATGCAGCACGGCTGGCGCAGGCTCACACTGAGGGTGATGCTCACCAGCGCTGGCACAGTTGGGATCCCCGCTCTGCCAGCACTCTGCCTTCCCCTCTGGCTGTGGCGCATCCTCCATCTGCTGCCCCCATTCCAACAGCAGCAGCCAGAACAGGCAGCAACAAAAATACCCAGGGGCGAGGTGGTGCCCGGGGGCACCCTTCCTGCCTGCTGCATCCATCTGGGAGCGGGGGCGCACAGGGAGGGCTCAGCTCTGCCCCTTCCCGGGGGCTTCCCCCCCACCTCCAGCACTGCTGCAGATGCTCTCCAGGGATGCTCAGCCCAGGGCGAGCACTTCGCAGAGCCTGCGAGGTCTCCGGAGTTGACAGACGCCGGCGGGGGACGCCCGCTGCTCCCGCGCCAGCCCGGCACGCCACGCAGCTGCAGCGGCGCGTGACGCTCCCCGCGCAGAGGCTGCATCAGCTGCTGCTCCCTCCGCGCAGGCAGCGCTGACTAACCGGCTGACCGTGTGTCACCGGCTTAATTTGGCACCCGCCCTCTTGGCGAGATTCATTAATCCAATCCCCGCGCCTGAGCCCCCGGAGGGAGCTGCCTCTGAAATTGGCACCTGTCACCGGGACGTCGTGCCACCGCTCCGCTCGGTGACGAGGCTGCGCTGCTGGGGCGGCGGGGATGGGGACGGGGATGGGGATGGGGGTGGGCACCGCACCTCTGCTAGGGCCATGGGAGGACAGAGCCATGCCCCGTGCTCAGGCCCACCAAGCACCTCTTTGAGCCCAAAGAAGCATGCGGCAGCTGGGCACGCAGAGGAGCAGGCAGCAGCACCGCTGGGTCGGGCCCGTCCCATCCCTGCTGCTGCTCTGTCCTGTGGGACAGGAGATTTATGGCCCATAGGAAACTTCTTGCCAGGAGTCTGCTGCCCTCCTCCAGCCGGCTCTGACCTCTCCTGTCACACCGAGATTTAAGCCTGGGATAATTGCACCTATTAGCCTAAAGGAAGCTGCTGGTCCGGGAGCAGCAGTGGCTGCCGACGGAGCCCCGCAGGGCCGGCAGCGTGGTGCGGGTGGGCTGCATGGCACCAGCTGCGCACCCCCAGGCCTGGGCTGAGCCCTGAGCCCCGGCAGGGACGGTGTGAGCTGGGAGCACACCTGGCCCAGCCTGGCCGCTGGCGATGGGAGAGCTGCCGGACACTGCTGGGACCAGGCAGGGGCACAGAGGTCTCTCCATGAGGCACACCGGAGCCACCGGGCATCCCAAGGGGGCTCAGGGGCTGCAAAACGCCCCCAGTGGTGCGAGGCACTGTGCAGGGCAAGGCATGGAAGGGACAAGAGCGGCTCCCTCCCTGGTCTGTGGGGTCAATCAGACGGTTTCCAGGAGCCCGGTGCCCCCCGCGGGGTCTCTGCCAGGCCGGCCGTGCCGAGATGTGCTCCCCTGGCCCGCGGCCGCATGCCTGGCCCCGTCCTGCTGGTGCCAGGAAAGAGATGTAGGATGGCTGTGATGGAGCACTGAGACCTTGCGTGGGACAATGAATGACCCATGGCCATCCTCCTCCTCCTCCTCCCCTGGGCTTCCAGCAGCACCCCCCACCAGCCTTGCACCACGCCGCAGCAGAAGAGCTGCTCCATCATCGTTACCCAGGGTTGGTTCCACATCGCTGCCAGGTTTTGTTTGTTCCTGGTGTGCTTCAGTTCCCTTTATTGTCCTCCTCGTGCTGCCCAGAGGCTCTTCCTCGATGCTTTTAGTATCCCTTATCAATTTTCAATGTGCTGAGTCCAGTCCCATGACATTCAGCAAGGTTAGGTGCCAGGGGCTGCACTCAGGGCACAACAGCGGTACGGGCTCAGGGAAGAGGGGCTGGAAAGGTGCTCAGTGGAAAAGGAATTGGGGATGATGGTCTGCAGCCGGCTGAACACGAGCCCACAGAAATAACGTGGCCAGCAGGACCAGGGAAGTGATTGCCCCCTGTACTTGGCACTGGTGAGACTGTACCTCAAATGCTGTGTTCGGTTTTGGGCCCCTCACTACAAGAAGGACATTGAGGTGCTTGGCTGAGTGGAAGAGCAATAAAGCTGGTGAAGGGACTGGAAAACAGGACTTAGGAGGAGTGGCTGAGGGACCTGAGGTTGTTTAGTTTGGAGAAGAGGGGGCTGAGGGGAGACCTCACCGTTCTCTACAGCTACCTGAAGGAGGTTGCGGTGAGGATGGTGTTGGTCTCTTTTCCCAGCCAACAAGTGGCAGGATGTGAGGAAACAGTCTCAGCTTGTGCCAGGGGAGGTTTAGATTGGTTATCAGGAAGAATTTCTTCAAGTAAGGGGTCGTGAGGTACGGGAATGAGCTGCTGAGGGCAGTGGTGGCGTGCCTCCATCCCTGGAGGCATTTAAGAGATGCGTGGACATGGCTCTGAGGGACATGGCTCAGCGATGGGACTCAGCAGGTCAGGCTGATGTTGGACGTGGTGGCCCTGAAGGTCTCTTCCAGCTTCGGTGACTCCACGACTCTGGTCTGCACAGCTTTCATAGCTCCTGGTGGAACTTGAACGCTTCACGGCACTTTCAGCACCTTCCCCTTTCCCACTAGCAAACACCACCCCCCTTCCACCGAGCCTGGCCGGGGGGGCTCCTGGCACACACACACACACAGACACACACACACACACGATGGAAAGGAGCCCCCGGCTCGGTCAGCGAGGGTGACTGAGAGCTGCCCGTCCCCGGGCACGTGGGGCCCCGTCCCCCGTCCTCAGATGCCGGCCCCCAGTGCCCGCACCCCGGCCGGCCCCAGCCGTTTCCTCCTCCCCGTGGGCCAGCAGCAGCTTCTTCCTGCCGGGCGCGGCGACAACAGGATGCAGCCCCCGCCGTGCCTCGAGAGGCACCCGGCACGCTCGGATGCACCCCGGCAGCGCTTCGTGCCCGGCAGACACCGAGGTGGTGGCGGAGCCGGTGCAGGGTCGCAGGGAGCGGCCAGCACGATGCTGGCACGTGGGGCATGGCCCCATCCCAGAGCCACGTGCGGGGCCCTGCGATGCAGAGCTGGTCCCCAGCACCATGTTCCCCGGGGGAATAGTGTGGGGAGTCAGCCTGGGAGCAGTGGGGATAACGCCATGAGCGGGGGGATAACGCCGGGAATGACTCTGGGAGCAATAGGGATACTGCCAGCCGTAATGGGGGAAAAACAGAATCACAGAATCCCGGAGCGGTTTGGGCTGGCAGGGCCCTCAGAGCCCCCCAGTGCCACCCCTGCCATGGGCACGACCCCTGCCCCCAGCCCAGGCTGCCCCCAGCCCCATCCAGCCTGGCCTTGGGCACTGCCAGGGATGGGGCACCCACAGCTCCTCGGGGCAGCCTGCGCCAGGCCTCGCCGCCCGCAGAGGGAAGGATTTCCTCCTAATGTGTAACCCAAACCTGCCCTCTTTTAGCTTAAAGCCGTCATCCCTTGTCCTGCCACTTCCCTGCCTGGCAGGAGCAGGGCACGTGGTGTGAGGGTGGGAGCAGCGGGTGCGGAGCCTCGGGGCACGGCCGGGGAGCCCCGTGCAGGATCCCGCCCGCCCCCTGGGCCCGCTGTGGTCAACGGGAAGTGGAGGAAAAAAACAGCAAATGTTCCTCACATCGACTTTTCCTTTTAAAAGGGGGGATTCAAAACAAGAGGGAAAGAAGGCTCTCTTTTTCAAGAGAGTCATGTTTTCCATCCCAAAAACTGTCAGCAAAAGCAGAAACAAGGGGTGAAACCTTCTGATGAGTGAAGAGAGAGAATCAGGAAGTGTTTTGATGAAAAGCATCCTACCACCTCTGCCAGACAGAGGCAGACAGGCAGAGATGAGTAACCACGCGCCAGCTGTGCCTCATCTGCAGCCCAGATGCCCCCAGCCCCGCCGGCGCCACCCCAGCACCGCGGCCCCGCTCCTGGCCCCGCTCGCCGCCGGCTGTGCCGGAGGAGCAGGCACAAGCCTTCAGTCTTGAACACGACGTCTGCAGTTTGGGCAGCACTGAAGTATCGCATGTATTTATTGTCCTGCCGCACGTGACCCACGTGAGTGCAGCGGCGATGCGGGCGCAAGAGGAGGAGCGGTGCCATTTCCCTCACCCCCGTGCGCAGCCTGCGCCGTCCCACCCGCGTGGCCGGCAGCACTTCCTTTCTTCTAGCAAACCGAGGTGCAAATCTCTTGAACACCAACTTTTTTGCTGCGCATCGAGCACCCACCTGGTGCCCACGTGTCGCGGGGCAGGCAGGTAACGCCTCGCAGTGCTGCTCCGGGGCACTCTGCCTGGGTTCCAGCCTGCCCGCACACGGCCCCGGCAGAAGTCACCAGTGAAAATATCAGTCACCATCTGGAGGGGAAAAACCCTCCGCTTCCCTTTTCTCTACTTTAGCAAAGTCAAAAGTAAGGCCGCGAAGGCGCGTGTTTCTAGGCAATGATTAACACCGAGGCGAGGAGGCACCGCGTCCCCTGGCGAGCAGCGCAGCGGGGCTCGGTACAAAGGCTGACTTCCCGGCGGGTTTGAAGAGCTCCGACCGGTGAGGGCTCAGCCGCTCGTCAACAACACGGCGAAAGCCACAAAGCCACGCCGGCTGCTCACTGACCGTCCCTGTGAAGCTGCCCTGCTGACGGCGCAGTGGGGCACCAGGGTGGCTTTGTCCCTGCCAGGTCCCCGTTCCCACCCGTGGGTGCATCTGCTGTGCCCGCACCGACCTGCAGACACGCATGCGCCCAGCTACACCTACATGCAGACAGTCCTGTGTGGATCCAGGCCTGTACGTAGATACGTGATGATGTACCTGCATCGGGCTGTCCTTACATGCAGATGTACCTGCACGAGGCACCTCCATGCAGATACACCTCCATGCAGATGTCCTACACACAGATACACCTCCATGAAGGTGTACCTCCATGATGCACCTCCATGCAGATGTACCTCCATGCACATACACCTCCACGCAGAGGCACTGCCCACAGATTCACCTCGGTGCAGCCATACCCACATGCATGCAGCAGCTGCTGGCGGTGCACGCCGGGCCCCACGCACAGCCCCGCTCGCTGCGCACCAGTCGGCGCACTCCCTGCTGGCGCGGCGCAGGCGGCCTCGTGCCGTGCGGAGCTGTGCATGCCCGGGCTGCTGCTCGCTGCTGGCCGCCGGCCAGCCACGCTGGGTCCAGTCACCTGCAGTTTTGCAACACAATGAGAGGGGAGCCGCAGGGGCCGCAGAAAGGAGAGGAAGGGTGTGCCAAGCAGCAGAGCAATTAGGGTATGGCTTCAGGATATGTTAAAAATTCCTACAGCACAGCAGACTCAGACGGGGAATGGGAGAGGGAGCGCACGTGCGTCAGCCGCAGCAAAGCCCGGCAGGGTGCTAAAGCTGGCACTCCCAACGCACCTCACCACAGCGGTGGGAGCCTGGGGAGAAAGCTGGGCAGCCCGAGTCAGAAAACAAATGCTGAAGCCTGGGGAAGGGATGGAGGTGGCCCAGGAGGGCTTGCGGGGACACCGGGGAATGCACCAGGGTCAGCGTGTCTGCAGGCGGCCGGAGCAGGCGGCTACCGCAGCCCACGCCAGTGCCAGCATCCAGAAATAGCAGCAGCGCAGCACTGGCGCAGCTGGGGAGCCAGGGCTCGCGCCGAGCTCGGGGCTCCGCACCGCAGCAGCTCCGGCAACGTGAGCGGGGACGTGAACTGAAAGGAGCAAGCGAGCTGCCAGCCGCCGAGGAGACCTGCAGAGAGGGAGTGACGGCGGCTGCCGGTTACCAGGGCACATGCTTCTGTTGCAAGATCATCAGTGGATAAGAGGGCAGCCTGGGGCACATTAAGCATCTGGAAAAATACGTTTTGCCGGGGACGAGATGCCGCATTGTTTGTGGAGAGGGCACAGGGAGAGTGCAGCGAGGCCTTCACCTGCCTCACAAGGCTGCTGTGTGTCTCGGGAATGGGGCGAGTGCGGTTGTGGGGATTTATTCGGCTGATAATAGCTCCCTGGCACACCTCCAGAGCAGGGGCTTAGCCGGCTGGGCGCGCCGAGCCAGCGAGGCAGGGGCGCTTACCCCGGGGTCCCAGACTGCGAGCTGGCACGCTGCGCTGCCGGGGGGCCCCGAGAGGCGGCACAACAGGGGAGATGGGGCAAATCCCTTATCTCAAATACTTCAGAGATGACACACCACCGCTCAGGGCACCCATTGCTCCTCCTTGTACCTGGAATCATCGCAGGGAGATGCCCAGCACAGCACCGGGGCCCTGGAACCATGGCTGCAGCCGTCCCATGGCATTGGCACTGCTGCTGGCCTGGCCATGCACTGCCCACGCCGTGCCACAGGGCTTGGCCGGCTCCAGAGCCACGGGCACCGGTGCGGAGTGGCACCGTGGGCTGCTTTGGCTGCGTGCAAGAAGGTGTCGGTGGCACCAGCACCCAACCCACAGCATCCTCTGGGATGGGGACCAGGGGCCAGAGCATGTCAGAGTGAAGCAGTGTGCCAGCCCCTGCACAAAGCGCCCGGAGCCCTTCCCACAGCACCAGGGAAATGAAAGGGCCCTGGCTTGGAAGGCCCCACGGTAGCGACCGCGCTGCCGTAGCCACTCAACAAAGGGAGGTAGGACAGCGCAATTCTGGGCTGCAAAATGCATGCAGTGGTTCAAAAGGCCCCTCAAAGTCACGGTGGCTGCCACTGTGGGGACCGAAGTCGTGCTGCCTCTGTGGAGACATGGCAGGGGGACCAGCAGGGTCCCAGTGGAGCAGCCAGGGGCACCGCGGCACCGCGGCCCCTGCAGGGCCAGCACGAGGCCAGGGAAGGCATCAAGAGCAGAGTGGGTGCGCGGGGCGGCAGGGGGCCAGCTCTGCTCTCCTGCATGGGACGGGGGGCAGCGGAGGGGCCGCGCCGTGCTCGTGTCCCTGCCCAGCCCCAGGCACGGGCACGCGTTCAAGAAAGCTATTAGAGCGCGAGGGAGAGAGGGAGCAGCTTTCCCCTGCAGCAGTGAGCAAGACGGTCATATTAAGTCAGGGGAATGTAACATTAATTATTATTATTAATTAATGTCTTATTTTACAGTGCCCCCATGTGCGCTAGGCGCCTTCCAGCACTGAAGGCGAGCCTGGGTCCCTGCCTAAAAGGGTTTGTCTGGGCTGCAGCCTGCGCAGCACGGCCGAGCCCCTCCGTGCCCATGCCGAGGGCTGTGGGGGCACTGGCGCTGGTGGCCTGGGACCTGGGCATGGCCCCTCACCAGCCCCATGTGGGAGGTGGGGGTGCTCCCTGGCCCCCTCCCCAGCCCTGTCCAAGGGGCAGCTCCCCAGCACCCGCTACGGTCTCCACGGCCTCCCCAGACACACCGGGCTGGAGGCTGTGCCCAGGGAACCCACCCCGCTCCCCCAGGGAGCACGGGCATTCTGGGGGGTGCCAGGCTGCAGCCTCCTCCCCCAGCCCCCCACGTTCCCCTTTCTCTGGTACAAGGATGGTCCACAGCCCTCTGTGGCTCTCCAGTGCTCCCCCACCCTGTCCCTGCAGAGCCCCCTGCGCGGTGCGGGATGCCCGGCGCGCTGCACTGAGGGTGCCCACGCTGGTCCCCACTGGGTGGGGGGCGATGACAGTGCCCACGCAGAGTCCGGGGGCTTTGCCCCGGTGGCTCTCGCCTCCACCGCTGCTCCCGGCGGGTTGATCTTGGCTCTCCGGCCCCTACCCAGCACCCGTGGCATCGCCGGCAACGACAACCCCCAAGACACCTCATGGGTGTTTGCACACCTCAAGGCAGCCTAATTGCTGAGTCGTTTTGTGCATCTTCTGCTTTAGAGCCTCCACGGTGTGTCTGTGCCCGTTATCTGGCCGCCAGCACACACACAGAGGGTGCTCAGGTCCCCACATGGCCCCAGGAGCCCCCCGGGCACCTCTGGCCAGGACAGAATAGGGCCAACGTGGGGTGCTGGGGCGTGGGGCGTGGGATAGGGGTGCCCAGCATGACTGCCCAAAGCAGAGGCACCCAGAGATGTCCCCAGTGGGTCAGGGCTCAGTGGCACTGGGGGACCAGGGACACACAGTGCCCCAGAATTGCATGGCATGGCACAGCACTGCACGGCACCACTCATCCCCACCGGCATGGCTTGGTTTGGTGTGGCGCTGCATGGCTCGGCACAGTTCAGGACTGCGAGATGGCTTGGCACAGGCACGGCACTGCACAGCACCATCGCTCAGCACCGCACTGCTCAGCACTGCACAGCTGTGCATGGCTTGGCACAGGTCATCACACCGCACGGCACAGTTCTGCACCGCACTGCATGGCACCGCACTGCACGGTTCGGCTCTGCTCGGCACTGCTCAACACGGTTTAGCCCTGCGTGGCACGGCTCAACACCCCGGCCGTGCGCACGCTGCATGCACAGCACCCATGGCCCCGCTTGGCTTGGCCCTGCTCACACCAGCACTGCACGGCCCAGCACTGTATGAAGCCCCTTGCCTTGGCAGCAGCCTTTCTAGCTCGGCATTGCATGGCACGGCTCAGCTTGGCGTGGCACGGCCTGGTGCCGCTCAGAGCAGTGCTGCATGGGCTGGCACCGCTCAGTTCCACCCAGCACGGCTCGGCACGGGTCGGCACTGCTGGGCTCAGCCCGGCTCAGCGTGGTTGTGGTCCAGCTCTGCACGGGACTGCTGGCCTTGGCTAAGCTTGTCCAGCCCTTGCAGGACGTGGCATGGCTCGGTTTGGCTCAGCTTGGCTTGGCCTGGTCCAGCACGGCTTGGCACGCCTTGGCCTGTCCTGGCTTGGCACCGCACACCATGCAGTGCCTTGACCCAGTCCGGGCCAACCCGGCACGGCTCGGCCTGGCTTGGCACTGCACCAAGCGCACAGCACTTGACTAAGCTTGGCTTGGCCCAGCACGGTCTGGCTCAGCACGGCTTGGCTCGGCACATCTTGGCACGGCGCAGCACGGCCGGATCACGCGCCGGCGCGGCTCAGCCGGGCGCTACCCCGCGCTGTCCCGGCGGGGCCCTGCCGTGCCGTGCCGTGCCGTGCCGAGCCGTGCCGAGCCGTGCCGTGCCGTGGCGGCGGCGGAGGGCGCTAGGACCGCGCGGCGGGCGGCGGGCGGGCGGCTCGGTGCTGCAGTGGAGGCGGCGGCGCTGCGGGAGGAGGCCTCGCCGGGCAGCGCAGCGGCGGCTCGGGGCGGCTCGGCGCGGCTCGGCGCGGCTCGGCGCGGCTCGGCACGGCTCGGCACGGCGCGCCGGGCCCGCACGGCCCAGGTAACGGCCCCGCGGCGGCGCGCGCCCGGCTTCCCCGGCCCCCCCCCCGTGGCCCCCCCCGCCCGGGACGGGCACCCCCCCGGTTTTTCCACCCCCCCCCCCCCCCTCCCGTTGGCACGGCTCGGCACGGCTCGGCCCGCGCGGCGCCCCCAGCCCCGTGCTCCCCCCCCCCCCCCCCCCCTCCCGCTGCCGGCGGCGGGGCCGGGCGGGCGCGGAGGAAAAGCAGGAAAAGATGGCAGCGGCCGCCCGGCCCCCCCCCCCCGGGCCCCCCCTCTCCCCCGGTGTCCCCCCCCCCCAGCCCCCCCCCGGGCCCGTCCCCGCCCCGCCGGGCGCCGCCGCGTCCTTGAGCGCCCGGGCGGGCGGCTGAAGGGCAGCGCCGGGCCGCCCCCGGCCCCGCTCCCGAGCACGGCTCGGCACGACTCGGCTCGGCTCGGCACGGCGGCGGGCCCCCCCTGACCCCCCCCCCGTGTCGGTGTTTTTTTTTGTTTGTTTTTTTTTCCCTCCTCCTCCTCCTCCGCTCCCCCCCCCCCCCGCCCCGTTCTCCCCGTCCCGGGAGCATCGCCCCGAGTGGGGGAGCACGGCCCGGAGGGGATGGGGACGGGGCAGGGGGTGGGGGATAGGGACGGGGGATAGGGGTAGGGGACGGGGGATAGGGGTAGGGGACGGGGGATAGGGGTAGGGGTAGGAAATGGGGGGATAGGGGTAGGGGATAGGGGATAGGGGTAGGGGTAGGAAATGGGGGATAGGCTTAGGGGATGGGGATGGGGGATACGGGTTGGGAATGGGGGACAGGGGATAGGAATGGGGGATAGGGGTAGGGAATGGAGATAGGGGTAGGGGCTGGGGGACAGGGGATGGGGATGGGGAACGGGGACAGGGGATGCCCGGGCTGGAGCAGGGGCTGCGGGCAGGCTGGGAGCTGGGGCTGCTGCTGCCTGCGCCCTGTGCACGCCGTGCGTCCTGCCTGTGCCCTGCCTGTGCCCTGTGCGCCCTGCCTGTGCTCTGCCTGCACCCTGCCTGTGCCCCGTGCACCCTGCCTGCACCCTGCCTACAGCCTCTGCGCCCTGCCTGCACCCTGTGCGTCCTGCCTGCCCCCTGCCTGCACCCTGTGCTCCCGGTGCTCTCTGCCTGTCCCCCTCCTGCCTGCCCCCTGCCCATCCCCTGCCTGCCCCCCCAGTCCCTGCCTTCCCCCCGCACCCCCTTACTGCCCGCCTGCCCCCTGCCCCCCCCCCATGCGGCCCCGCAGCCCCCAGGCCCAGCGGAGTTCAGCTGGGTGCTTGGTGCCCGCGGAAAGTTTCTCTTAGAGGAAAAAAAAACACACAAAAATAAACCCAAAAACCAAACCCACGCGAACTAAAAAAGCAACCGCAGAGCGCCCCAGGGCTGCAAGCAGGAGGGGGCCGGGAGCAGCCGGGCCAGGGCCCAGCAGGCGCCAGGTGCCCGGCCCCTCCGCGGGCACGGCTCAGCTCCGCGCTCCCTTTCCCCTCCTCTCTCTTTCTTTTTCCTCTCTTTTTGGGTGTTCGTGCGTGCGAACCTGTGGGCAAATGAAATTTTCCTCTTCGCTCAGTTCCTCTTTCTTTATTTCTTCCCTTTGTGTGACGTAGACGGTGTCACCACGGGATTGGTGCTCGGTGCTGGCAGGGCTGCACGGCGTGCGGGGTGGCAGGAGCCAGCGGTGCCGCGACCGCCCGGCCCCGTGGGGCGAGCAGTGGGGGGCCTGGGCCGGACCCCCCCCGAGCACCCGTCCCCGGGCCGCGGGCGGGCAGGAGAGCGGCCGGTGTGACACCAGGCGGCGGCTCCCGGCAGCTCCCGCGCGTGCAGTGGCCTTTTCGTGCTGAGTCAGCTCGAAACTTCCTAGCAGGAGCCTCTTTTCGCAAAATGAAGTGCCCGCAGACATCTCGAGGAAATAAGGGATGCCTGGGCGCTTCCCCGGCTGCCGGAACGCGCTGTGAGCGCAGGGCCGTTCGGGAGAGCCCCCTGGGTCGGTGGGTGCGGGGTGGCCCCCGCCTCGCCGTCCGGAGGAGCCACGACGATGCCGGGGCTTTGAGAAGTCTCCGCGGCCGCCCCTTCGCCCCCGCCTGCCCCGGGCGCGGTGCTGGCCCCAGCCGTCGCGGGCGGCCGCTCAGGGACCTCCAGGTGCTGGGTCTCGTGCGGGTATTTTTAGGACGTGCATCTGCATCTCTGCCCGTGCCGGCCCACGCGCTCTGCCCGTGCCCTGCTGCCCGCGGTGTCCCAGGAGGCCGGACCCGCTGGCACTAGCAGCAAGTGCCGGAGCTGGGTGGCAGGGTGGGCACGCGCCTGGTGCACACGCATGTGCCAGGTGCCCACCTGCCCTGCCCCATGGCGGCTCCGTGGGTACAGAGATGCCGTCCCCTCTGGTTCGGTGCATGGACCTGCATGGACCTTGACGCCAGGGGCTGGCCTTCGCCATTGCCACATGCACAGCGCGAGGACAGGAGACCTTGGGGCGTGCTGGGCCAGCTCCTGCACCGCAGAGCACGGGAAGCGCCACTCCTGCGGGGCTCGTTCTGCTCGCCACCCTTCCCAGTTACAGACTCGTGCCCAATCCCCAGTTCCCATCACCCGGCTCCGGCTCCCAGCCCCTGCTCTGGTGTCTGCTCTGTGTCCCTCTGCCCGGCAGAGGCTTTCGGCACTGCCCGCCGCTTTCTGCCCACAAAGGCACTTGCTCACTGTAATCAAATCATCTCTCAGCCATTTTTTTCCAATAAGCCAAACCCATCGAGCTCTCTGGCCGTGAGGCATTTTCTTGGCTCGTGAGCCTGGCCGTGGCCCCGTCTTGGCCCCCTCCAGGCTTTCACCGTCCCGTCTGCAGGAGGGGAGCGGGGCCAGAGCCATGTCCTGGTGCTGGTGTCCCCAGTACATGACCGTCCCATGGGCAGTTTCGTCTGAATCCCGCCTTTGCCAGCGTCGAAGCTTTGCAGGATCCGGCCCTGTTTAGGCCTGCAACTTGTGTTTCAGTTTGCTTGCAGCGTGGCTTTGCGGTGCACGGCAGTGCACCGCTCCCCAGGGAGCAGCGCAGTGTGGTGCTGGGCAGTGCATCGCTCCCCGGGGCACAGTTATGTGCGCTGCAGCACAGTGCAGTGCAGTGCATCACTGCCAGGTGTGCAGTGCAGCGCAGTGCATTGCTCCCAGGGGCGGTGGATTGCTCCCCAGGGTGCGGCATGGGGCAGCACAGTGCATCCCTCCCTGGGGCGCAGCTCAGGACAGCGCATTGCTCCCCAGGGTGCACTGCCTCACCCCTCAGGGTGCGGTGTGGCACAGTGCAGGGCAGTGCAGCGTGCCCCGGGGTGCAGTGCATCACTCCTGGGGCGCAGCTCGGGGCAGTGCATTGCTCCCTAGGGTGCAGCTCAGGACAGTGCAGCGCTCCCTGGGGTGCAGCGCAGCGTGTTGCAGCGTGGAGCAGTGCATCACTCCCTAGGGTGCAGCTCAGGGCAGAGCATCGCTCCCTGGGGTGCAGCGCAGCGTGTTGCAGCGTGGGGCACCGTGTTGCTCCCCGGGGCGCGGCGTGGCGCTGGTTTGGTGGTGCCACCCTCCCTCCACCCCTGCTGTGTTTTTGGGAGCGGAGGGGCTGCCACCTCGTGCTACGGAAGCCCCTTGCGGGCAGTTCCCGGAGGCTGCCCCACACGTCGCGGCAGCGGCCGGTTCCTCCGCCCGGCACGTGCCCCGCGGAGCGGCGCGGTCAAATATTTAGGCTGTAAGTTATAATTACGGGGGGGCGCGGGGGCCGTGCGCGCGGATGAGGTCAGCGCCGTGCCCACGACGGTGGCTTTGCTGCAGCCATCTGTCGGAGCCGATGGCACGGGAGACGCCGTCACCGCTCGCCCCTCGGCTCTCCGCAGCGCCGCTTACTTTCGGCCGGGATCTGTCCCCGGTTCCCCCCAGCGCGGGGGGCTGCGGGAGCCCCCCCGCCGTGAGTCAGGGGTGCCGAGCAGCGGGGGGCGGCGGAGGGGGGGCGTGGGTGACTCACGGCCGCGGCTCCCGTCCCTCTGAGTCAGCCCCGAACTTCTTCCCCGGTGCCGGGGAGGGGGAGGAGGAGCGGTGACTCAAGGCGACGACAATAATAATACTCCGCTGCGGCACTTGTCACGGGGAAGGGGCTTGGACGGGGTCCCTCGTGCGTCCCCGGCGCGGCCGGCGGCGGGGACGCGCGGGGGCCCCCGGCCGAGCCCGGTGGGTGTCGCCGCGCCGGGGACGCTGCGGGGAGCGGCGCGGCCGGGTCACGTTAGGACAGGGCGCACCGGGGCGCGTCCCGGCGGGGCCGGGGGGGGGGGCGCGCGGCTCGGGGCGGGGGGGAGCCGGGGAGGCGCCTCCGGCTCGCGGCATCTGGGGCCGGCGGGAGCCGAGCGGCCCGGCTGCCGTCGCCTAAAATGGCTGTTGGGCTCCTGCGGGCTGCCGGCGGGAGCTGCGGCGTCCCCAAATAAAGGCGGGTGCGGGTGCGGGCGCGGGTGCCGGCGGCGCGCATCACCGCAGGTAACCTACTTCCACCGCCTCTGCCGCCGGCGAGCGTGACTCCTCCGTGCGGGAGCGGCGCGGGCTGGGGCGAGCGATTCCCCCGCTCGCCGCCGTCACCGGTGTAAGGTCAGCCCCGGCGATAAATAGGGAGGGAGGCAGGAGGGAGGGCGGCGAGTCCCTCCCCGCGCCTCGGCGGCGAGCGCGGGCAGCCCCGGCCGGCGGCGAGCAGCGGGGCTGCGGCCCCCCCGGCCCCCCCCCCCCCCGGCCCCGCACCAGCCGAGGGGATGCCCCGCGGGGTCCCCCCCGCAGCCGGCGGTGCGGGAGCGCGGTGACGGCGGCGGTGGCCGTGGCCTAGCGCGGGGACGACGCGGCCCCGGCCCGCGGGTAAGAGCGGGGACGGCGGCGGGGACCCGGCGGTGGGGCTGGGGGCGGGGGGGGCTTGGGGGGGCCCGGTGCCGCCGGCTTCTCCCCGGCTTTGTTCCGCGTCCCCCCCGCCCTGCGGGTGCCGAGGGTTTTGTACGCAGCCCAACTATTTTTAGTGCGCTCGGAGACCATGTTTGCTGGAAGCGAATCAAAGCCTGCGAGCTGGAGATTTTTCCGCGCGAGGCTGCGCACGGCGCGGGCTGCGGGCATGGGGGTGCCCGAGCCGGGGGGCTGCGGGGGGCTGCGGGGGTCGTGCCCCCCCCGTGTGGGCTGGTGGGGATGGGGGAGACGGGATGGGGGGCTGCGGGGGGACTGAGATGGTTTTGGGGGATGCGGGGACGGCGTCTGCAGCGGCGCTGCAGGCGGGGACCCGCGGGGAGCGGGGGACGCTGGGGACATCGGGGACACCAGCAGCCTGCGGTGCCCGCGGGCCCCGTGGGCATGGGGGGTGCGGCCCGGGGGGGACGGGGAGCCCCTGCTCCGGAGCTGCGTGGGACGCGGCCGGGTGTCCCCAGGTGTTCCCCGGCAGCACGTGGCCTCCCGTGCCCGCGGACGTGGCTTCGCCCTGGCACCGCGCAGCGGGGAGCGGGGCTGGGGGCAGCGGGGGCACGGGCAGGGACGGGGGCACCGCCAGCCCTGGGATGGCGAGGAGGGATGTGTGGTGCTGTGCCGTGCCGAAATGTGTGCCGTGCCGTGCCGTGCCATGCTGGGCAGCGTGCCGTGCCGTGCCGTGGTGCCAGCGGTGTGGCAGCTCCGGGACAGGCACCTGAGGCGGTGACATGAGGGTGCGCGGCGCTGCCCGGTGCCAGCCCCGGCCCCTCACCAAGGGGCACCAGCCCCAAGGTCGGGGTCCCCCCGAGCTGCAGGGAGGGGAGCGGCGGGGCTGCGAGCGCAGGGCCAGCTCCGAGGAGCTTGGCAGAGACCAGGCGTGGGTAGAGCCTGTGCTGCAGGGGGCTCGTGGGGACACTGCCCCAGGGACAGGGACAGGGACAGGGACACAGGGACGGGGCTTCCCCGTGGAGGCTCCCTGACAGGTGGCAAAGGAGGGGCCGGGGGAAGCCCTTCAGGCTGTGTGCAGGCAGCAGGGGACACAGCATGCACCCCCCATACTGCACCCCCATCCTACACCCCCATCCTGCACCCCCAGACCCCATCCTGCACCCCACACCCTATCCTGCGCCCGCACCCCGCACCCCCACCCTGCAGCCCTGCCCCACAGCCCTATCCCGCACCCCCAGCTTGCCTCCCACCCTCCCCACCCGTGTCCCAGCCCCAGGCACGAGGGGCCGGGGGGCTGAAAACAGGGGGCCGGGGACAGCCGAGCCCTGCCCCAGCCGCCCCCCACCCCCCCGCCGGCCCCATTGCCCCTAGCCCAGCACCCTGCGCTCGGGGGTGCCGCCGCCGGGCACGGGGGAGGCTTCGGCAGCAGCGGGGCCCCCGCTCCCCCCCGCAGGCAGCCCCGCGCCGCAGGCAGCCGCGGGGACGGGAGGAACGTGCCGGGGTTTGAGTTTCTGTTCCTAGAAGCAGCGGCCCTGCCCGCCCGGCAGCCCCCCACCCTGCCGGCTGGGAACGAGCTGCGGCTGGAAAGCTCTAGAAACAAATTGCAGCTCCGGTGCCAAAGGCAACAGCAGCCTCGGCCATGGCTAATGCAGGCAGCGTTTTCCATAGCAACAGGTGCTGGGGCTGACGCCTCCGCCGCAGCCCCGCGGGGCCCTGCCTGCGCCTGCACCCCGCTCCCTGCACCCCACAGCCCGTGCCGCGCACCCCGCGCCCCGCGCCCCGCACCCCATTCTGTGCATCCCACACCCCGCACCACTCACTGTGCACCCTGCACCCCGCACCAGGCGCTGTGCACCCTGCTCCCCGTGCTGTGCACCCTGCATCCCGCAGCCTGCACCCCACACCCCACACTGTGCGCCCCGCACCCCACATCAGGCACTGCGCACCCTGCAGCCTGCACCCCACGCTGTGCCCTGTGTGCCCTGCACCCCGCACTGCATCCTGCGCTGGGCATCCTGCATCCTGCACTGTGCTCCCTGCTCTGTGTGCCCTGCAGCTCCTGTGTGCACCCTGCGCTCTATGCCACGCACCCTGCACTGTGCACCCCACACCCCGCACTGTACACCTTGCGCTGTGTGCCCTGCACTGTGCACCCCATGCTGCGTGTCCTGCACCACTCATGGTGCACCCTGACCCGTGCTGCACACTGTGCACCCCCATCCCACACTGTGCACCCCCATCCCACACTGTGCACCCCCATCCCACACTGTGTATCCCACATCCCACACTGTGCCCCCATCCTACACTGCACCCCCATCCCTCGCTCTGCACCCCCATCCCACACCGTGCACCCACCCCACACTGTGCACTCTGCGCCCCACACTGTGCCCCCACCCCACGCTGCACCCACCCCACGCTGCACCGCACACCCCGCAGCACGCACCCTGTGCTGCGCGAGGCAGATCCCGTGCCACATGCCCCACACCACGCACCCTGCGCCACGCTCCGTGCGCCCCAGTGGGGCCGCAGCTCCGCCGCCTGCCGGGGGCGACGCCAGGGGGCACGGCCCAGCCCGGCTGAGTCAAGGTTGCGGCGTGTTAATAATTGCTGGGGGCTGGGGCACGGCGGGTGGGCGGGGGGCACGGGGCTGGCGCTCCCCCCTCACCCCATCCCTCTGTTCCCCGCAGGGCAGGAGGATCCCGGCAGGCGCAGGGGCTGGGCGACGGCTCCCGGACCCCTCGGCGGCGCAGAGCCGGAGCGCGGCGGCAGCGGGGCCTCTCCTGGTGCTGAAGCGGCGAAGCTCCCCGGTGCCCGCCCGGCCCCCGCCCTCCGCGCCCCACCATGCCGTCCAGCGGCGCCCTCGACGCCAGCAGCCCCGTGCCGGACCGCGAGGCGCTCGACACGCACAAGGTACGGCCCCGGCACCGCGCAGCACGGGGACAGGGGTGGGGGGGGTCTCCTGGCACCACGGCCACCCCGTCTCTGCGGGAGCCAGGCTGCGGGGGGCCCCTCCAGCCGCGCTCCCCCCCGTGCTGCTGCAGCCTGGGGAGCGCGGAGCTGGGCGGCGCAGGGGGGTGCGAGGCTGAGCCGCGGCGGGGATTAGCGGGGATTGAGCTATTTCTGGCAGTGGGGAGGGGAGGGGGGCGACAGGCAGGCTGCTCCCGCCCTGCCGGGGGTGCGGGTGTCCCCCGCTTTGGGGCATCCCCTGCTTTGGGGTCGTGGCAGTGGAGTGGGAGGGGGCACGGGGCGTGGGGCGGTGGGAAGGGCACGTGATGGGGCAGAAAGGGGGCGTTTGGGGACAGGAGGGGACGACTCACTTGTGCTCAGGGCTCGCTGGGGTGGGGAGAGCAGCCAAGGGGCAGAGGATGGGGTCATGCGTGGCAAGCTCAGGGACGTCGCCAGCTCCCTGCTGCCGGCCAGGATGAGCTGCAGGTGGCCACTGCCATGGGCCAGGCTGACTGCCCTGCCACCACGGGGGGCTGAGGCTGTCCCCGTCCCCGTGCAATTCACGGAGCCCCCAGCCATGGTGCCAGACCCGGCTGGGGCTCCCCACGCTGGCATTGCCGGGCTGGGCTGTGGGTGGGTGGGAGGTGTTCGCCCGCCTGCTGTGGGGTTTAACCCAGCTCCATCCCCATGCTCCACCCCGTGAGCTATGCGGGGTGAAGCCGTGCTGCAGCCAGGCGGCACGCGGTGCGCGGCTGCGCTCCCATCACTGCGCCGTGCAGGGGGCTCCTGGCCCCATGTGGAGGTCCCCGACCCCAGTACATGCCCCTGCTGCTGCCAGAGGGTGGCTCAGCCCCCAGGGAAGCTCTGCGCCCATCCCAAATCACCCGGTGCTTTGCCACGGTGCTGTTCCACCACTGGGATGGAGTGGGGCCGAGCATTGGCTGCCAGAGCAGGCAAGGGGCTGGGCAGGGGCTGCAGATGTAGGGGTTGTGCTGGGTTTGGGGGTGCCCAGGGATGGTCTCCCGCCGGACCCAGGCGTTGTGGCAGCTCTGGCCATGGCCTCGGTGCTCCTCCGTGTCCCCGCAGCACAAGGGCCAGCCCAAAGCTGGGTGGCTGCTCCCTTCGTGGCAAAGGCATCGCTCTTCCTCTGGGAAGCAGCAGCGTCCCCGGGGCGCTGGGGACACGGCCTGCCCCGGTCACGGCGTGGGGACTGGGGCAGCTGGCCAGCTGGACGCCGGCCTGCCGCAGGCAGTGCGGGGTTGGGGTCATCTGAGTTCCTCCGGGCTCCCTCGGCTGTGGCGGCTGCGCGGTGCCTCCCGCTCTGGCAGGAAGGTGCTCCCACCGTGCCGGTCCCCTCGCCGTGTCGGTCCCCTCGCCGTGCACCCGCTGCAGCCATCGTTCCCAGCCGCCGGACGGGGAGACCCGTGTGTCCACTTGGAAAGCGTCCAGCGCGTTATTGGCACAGCTGGGCGTCGGGAATAAATAATGGGGGAGATCGAGCGCTTTCTGCTCCTGTGGGAGGTCGCGGGGTGTGAAGCCGGAGCGGGGCCGCGCGTTCCTCGCAGGTGACCGGCACCAGGAGCCGCAGCGGGGAGCTGGCGCCGTGGGGCTGGGGAGGAGGCGAGTGTGGGGCCGACAGCTGGGGGGTGCTGCATGCGGCACGGGGGTGGATTGGGGTCTCCATCCCCTGCCGGGCTGCAGCACGGTGCTCACTGGCCCGTGCCATGCCAGGGACAGCTCACATGCCCGCAGCCGTCCCCATCCTTCAGGCCAGCAGCTCACTCCGCAGGACCCCGGTGGGGTGACAGCGGTGGGCTGGGGCTCTGCCTTGCCAGCTGGGGTCCCTGAGAGCCCCCGGGCTGGACGTGACCACGCCAGGCCGAGCTGTCCCAGCCTGACCCCGCCGGGATGCGGCACCACAGGCGGGGAGGTCACCTCTGCAGGAGGGACACACGCTGCCATGGGGCCAGGCCATGCCGGTGCCATCAGCGCCGTGCCAACGAGGCTTAGCCAGGGGCTTCCTGCACCCCTGTTCCCCTGCCCCACCAGGCTGCTGCCCCCCCTGCCGCTGCCGGCCCCGCTGCAGCCGGGAGCTGGGACCCGGCGGCGCTGCAGCGGCAGCACTGCGTCATGCAGCAGCTCTCCCCTCGGAGGTGGTTTCCCTCCGGGTTGTTGCTTGGCAGCGGCGGAGGAGCGCTGCGCCGCGCTGCGCCGTGCTGCGGGGACGCGCCAGGCTCTTCAGCGAGCCCCCGGGGAGATGAGGAGCAGGGTGATTTATGGGGAGATGACTCAGCTCCGAGCAGGCTGGAGGCAGCGAGGGGCTGCAGCATCAGGCGGTGGGGGCGCAGCCCCCGGCTCTTTTTGCCAGCACTCCCTTGCTCTGGGGCTGCATCCCTGCGCCTCCTTTCCCTGCCTGGCTTTT